>NC_139407.1:3067500-4267500 GCF_905368555.1 Meleagris gallopavo | reverse complement strand
TACCTATGTCCTTCAGCACAGACCAAATTATACATGCTTTTCTATGACACCATGTCATGTCATTTCAAGATAATGGCAGAATACAAACTATAAATTAAAGTAATCCAAGACTTCAACGTCTACAGAAATGACTCAAGTTTTCCCAATACAGATTTTATCCTAAAAAACAAACATTAACTTGTGACCTTCATAATTAATTTGTCGTTAAAACATTCGCAGTACAAGGCGTCCTTAAGAAAATACACTTCTTTCATCTCTGTGTGGTGGTGTTACACAGCTTTTCCTGAACAAATTGGCAACTTCTGACTCACTTGTATTTATGAGAAAGACTGAGTAGGCAACTCCTAGCACTGGTTCTCAGCATTATATTTCCTTCTGTACTGAAAGTAAGGAAGTATATTACGTAAGAAAACAACAAAAGATGAATAACTTATTGCCCTTTTGGGTAGTCTGGAATATTTACAAATCTACATCCTTGCTGACAGAGTAAAAATACAAAGTAGTAATCTTAAGAGACTTGCTGTCCCCAGGGCAGCACTGCTTTTAATTTTATTATTGTTATTTATCTAGTCATGGGAGAATTGCAAGCTAGAAGAACTTGCTTCAGTAATCCATCTTTCATCCACCCTGGAGCAGATAACATATACAGAGATACTTGTGAAACTTTCTGTTCACTTTTTGGAGTCTGCCATGCATTACTGAAATGCTTCAGACGTCATTTTGTTTTTTGAGACTCCTTAGTTCAGGAGGACAATCTCTCTGTTTCTTTGCTGTAGGAGCACGTTCAGTCCCAGCCACTTTTAGCTCTAGGAAGTGCTCAGCACCCTATGTGGCTGTAGCATCCAAACACTGGGGCATCGCTGAGCTCTCCTTCTGCCAAAGCTGCCATCTCACAATACCTGTTAACGTTTGCAAACAGACAGCTTCAGGAAGCGTGGCAGAATCTGAGATTTTATTTAAAACAAAACAAAACAAAGCGAAATAACCCCAGCCTTACCCCTTGCCAATCTTCAGATATCATAGTTAAAAAGAAAAATGTAGAATCCATGAAACCTAACTAAATAAAATAAAAAGGTAGAACGAAATGCTTTCCCAAATCTCACTGACTAGCACCATACCAATTAAACCACAATGACCTTCTCTATTTGGTAAACAGTAATAACCCAGAACTATCTGAAATGGGAATTGCTTATTATTCTTAGTACCTCACAAGCACGACACGAGCTTTTTGTTCCATCTCTGCTTCCCAAATGCACACAAAGCAAACGCAGAGCCTTTGCAGCAACCAGAACAGCTCACTTTTGTCCTCTTTGAAGCAACAAAGACATTTACCATGCTCTTATCAAACAGAATTAGTAAATTCTAATTTGCTATTAGAAAATAGTGATAAGCCCTAAACCTCAAACTCTGATAATGGTTTTAACTGCCTTCAAAGTCTGAAGCATTCAGAGCACTGAATGTTGCAGTGGCTATTCACACATACGGCTTTAGGGGAAATATTTCCACTTTAATATTAAGCATGCATTCAGATCTGAGGATCTTCTGATGTTTCAGAAACATTTCTGACAACACAAGTACATGTGTTACTGCACATGCTTCAAACATATCTGATCTAATCAGTGAAAAAAAGAAAAAAAAAATTCTATTTATACCACTGGTAAATGAATTGGGGTCCAATTTGACAGTGTTATTTATGTTCTGCTAAAAATTTCACTCAACAAATTTCTCCTTAATAAAGGTACAAACTAAAAATAACACATGGCACACTGGATAAATTTTGTGCTCTCAAACTAATCCATACACCCAGCAATACCCACTAAGATATATTCAAACATATCCTGTAACCCACTTTTTATTCATTTATTTAAAAGTAAAATCAAATATTTCCTTTATATTTCTCATGTTTATGCATCTCCAGTACTTTTGATGTCCAACTTTCTGGAAAAAAAGTGAACAATGTCAGAATAATATATCAACAAAAATCTTATATCATTTTGAAAAGCCAGAGTAGAAATACCACTTCTGGGCTTTTCTTGTCCAAATAGATTGAATATTAATAACTAACAACATTAGCATGTGGAACAGACTGCTTGATATGAGATTTTCTGTTAGTGACAGTTTTCCACTGTCAAGAGAACAAAATTACAATAGAGAAAATATTAATGTCTTTGGCCTTTATTTTCCTTCCATATATATTAAGCACTTTTTTTCCTCAAGTTATTTCTTTTCATCTCTTCTGTGAATAAGATTTATATCTCAAATCTATTCTTCACATTGTTCATTAGTAATAGATCGTGTGCAACCAACATACACTCAAATTGTATGGCCCTGTAAAATGGTTTTTGTACATAGTATATTTTTTTAATAAAAATAAATCCAAGTTAGCAGCAAGTTTTCTGATCTTTAGAATGAATGAATAGGGAACGGGTCTTGGAAAGAATCAGATGATAAAATACTAGGAATTAATGAAATACACATATAACCAGCTTCATAGAAAGGGTCAGAAACCAGCTTTACAACTGACCATTTTTTACTATAGTAAAACACGTCATGCCTCACTTTAACATAAGTACCTATCAACCCACTGGTATAGCCAAATAAATACTTTTTTTTCCTTATCACAGTGAAATTTCATGTCTTGTATGGATACTAAGCTCTATACTGTACCACAGATTTTTATTTCACTCAAAATATTTTTGTGGACTTGTATTTTCCCAGAATAACTGTGCTGCTTCTATGCTGCCAACAAACTGTTAAATTTTCCATTTCTCATTGTATAACTCACTAGCACTCCAGGATATTTACTAGTAAAAGTAACTCATTTTCTTACTGCCTCATTAAGAAAACTACTGCCCAGAACTTAACTAATTTCACTGACTGCACAGTAATAAATAAACTTTCATCAACACTGTAGGTTTATAAGTTGCATCAGCTTTCAGATAGTGCCAGCAAAACTCAACCATGTGGGATTTCTACTTTGTAAATCATTTCTCTCTTTTGTTTCTGCTTTTTGTAATACTTGGAGAAATATGTGATGGTGTCCTCTGCTGTTTACAAACTGACAATCAGCAATGCAATTGTAAGTATTACAGTTAAGATCAGCACAGTGAAAATATCCAGATTCTGAAACATGTAGCCTCACTGCTGTGCTCACTGACTCTCATTATAATTAAATTTTCCATCCAGAAACAGAGGGAAGTGTCTGGGGATAAAGGGAGGGTAGGGTTGGAAGGGTCAGTGCTGACCGGACTAGCGATTTCAAATAAAAGTAAAAATAAAACTTTTTGTCACTGTCTGAATTTTATCTTGAGTAAGCTGGAATGGGCTGAACCCTTGTAAAGCATATTCTCACCATAGAAAGTTTCTAAAGATGTTCCACTTTGGACTAGATCTTTAAGGAGAAACACTTAAAAAAAAAGATGCATTAAATCTGAATGAAGGCATATTTTAATGTTGGGGTATTTTCTTTTAATCTGGCGGACATATTTTTTCTTGTTATGGAGATTTCTGTACAGTAAAGTTATTCAACTGCTTAAGAAACATCAAGATTTGGTTTTTCACCTTCATTAAGTCTCGCTCAGCTTCAGTGTGATGACTGGGTGCCAACTTTACCGTTGTTCCTGGTGGAAATGCAGTTTGCCTCCTTTATTAAATAGCAGCTACGGATTGCAGAGCAGTCTCCTGCTTCATCAGCTGCACTGCAGTGCTGAGGCATGCTGATGGGAGAAAGTACTCCTCTGAGTCCAAGCAAATGAACTCTGCAGGGACTATTACTTCGTCGACCCAGGAAATTGCAACAAGCCTGGAAGCTCCCAAATGGCTGCAAGACCTCTCTTACAGAGAGGGATGCTGCTGTGTGACCATGTGCTCTAGGCAGCATGGATGGTCAGCGGGACTTGATCATTCATGAGGGGACTTGTTTGGCCTCTGAACCTTCTGCTACTTTTCTTCTGTTTTCTGCATCAGTGCTTCCAGATCCGAGCAGGTAATGCCATCTTTATGACATCTATTGTCCCATCTTTAGAATTTGTTTGGACAGAAAATAAAGTAGGACCTCCCTTTCTATGCAGGTTAAATTTCTACAAAGCAATAACGCTTGTTTAGCAAGCAGTAAAAGTGACTAAGACCCATATCTGAGCCCTTCTGCTTGTACTTTCTTCCCGCTACAATAAAAATATACTTATTTATTTATTCATTCAGACAGTTCTGTTTCTACTTCCCAGATATGAACAACTGGATTAAATTTTATGGAGGGCTTTTAAAAAATCATAACAAGTCAATGGGTCATGGTCTTCACAGCAGAAAGTACAAAACACTGAAGCCACATTTCTGAGAACGCATAACACGGCTGCAGCAGCTGCAAGGTCACAGCAATTGAAACAGAACCATGAAAATGAAACCTTAGCCACAAGAATGGTAGCAGAGATGTGTTTTAATTTTTCCCTGTCATAAAGACTGAAGAACTACATTCCTTTCCATAAGCAATGCTGTCTGTATTGCTACAAAAGCAAAATTGGTTCAACCATTTGGGAGCAAAAAACTTTCCCACCTCCATGAAGAGTTTTTGATATTTGAATCAAGTTTAATGGGGAGATTTAGCAGAGCTCTCAGAGATTTAGGGAGATTATTTGTTGTGACAGTTATTCTTTTCAGAAATGAAAGTGTTGTAGATGAAGGAACAACATATACAATGCAGGATATGTTACCCAGAAAAATCAAAACTTCCCTCGCCTGCTTAGTTGCTTTCTGCCAGATCTACAAAAGGTAGTAAGATGAAAAGAGAAGATTTAAGCCAATATACTTAGCAAAAAAAGTTCTATCTTTTTCTTCCCACTTGCTTTCAAGAAGCTAAATAAAGTTATGGTGTGAACAGCTGTCTTTGTGTCCAGCATAAAGCTGTGTGAGCCTAACAAAAAGCTTTGCTATGAGAAGTTATTTGAAACAGAAGTGTGAAGTCCCTTTAACAGTCTTATTAATAAAACTACTTGTTTGTTAATACAAATGCAAATTGAAAAATATTTCGTTGACCAGGTGTCTGTACATGACTGTAACAGCAACACCACTTCATACTAGGCAGTAAAATTTTTAAGAAGGCTGCAGGAAGAAATAATTAAGGCTATGATCACTTTAACGTCTCATTTCTACAATGCAGTCTACTTAGACATTCTGCTGTGTACTTAAACCCATTGGATGCTCAGAAATCTTGGACTGTATAGAACTGAAAACAGTTGGCTTACAGCAAATCAGCACCAGTGCTACCAAATGATTCTACAACAATTTTATTTTCAGATATGTTTGATTTTTCACTGAGCAGCTGGTTTTCACTGCTTCACTTAGGCTTAAATACTGAGATGCTTAAAAGTTCTCCAGGATACAAGGTCAGGAAAATCAGCATGTGGCAATGCTTTTTGAGCCTCAAGCAAGTGATGGGAATGAAGCAATGCCTATGATTTATTCACATTTTCATGGTAACAAATCAGAACTGCATGTATTCACTACCAGGTAATTTAAGTGCAGATAGATAGCTACGGGGCACAGGGGAGCATCCTGCTCCAAAGAATCACATCCACCTCTTCCAGCTTAAGAATTTAGCCTTTAATCTTCTCCAGCTAATTCTGCCTCGCACACACGCACACACACACAAAACAACCTCAACCAAACTGTATGCTAATGACTTACAAACCTATTTTAATTATCAAATCTGTACAGTGTTACACTTTCTAGACTATTTTCAGTAGTAAATTGAAAATGAGAACTAAAACAGAAGGAGCTAAGGGCATCAATGCAAGAGCAAGAATTTTAGTGCTTAGTCCACTGCTCACTGAAACACAATGAAAAAGTACTAGAGTTCCACTAAAATTAATTTGTTAAAATAAATTTATTGTCACTGTGTCCTCAGATTTAGAATCATATGCTAACAATATAACTGCTACCAATAGGTGCATGAACACGAAGTGGAAATAAATTATCTTTTAACACGAGTACTTTGGATAAGCGAAGATATTCTGTTCACAGCTAGCTTCACAACAAGTACAAAGCAGAAGTAAAGAAGAAAAAAGGGCAAGTATACATCTTAGCAAATTCAACACTATCTGGTCCTACAAAGAAGTCGGGTGGTAACATGAAACAGAATCTTTCATGATTAAGAAAATTCAGAGATAGGGCGACTGGCATTCCACATTTTCTCTTCCAGCTCTCCATTTTTCGGTTGTTAGTCAAATGCTTAGTTTGATATATATATATATATATATTTCAAATGAAATACATAAGAAAAATGTTTGAACAGAATATTTCATCAACTTTTACAAGCCTCTATTCACTTACTGGCTAATGGTTATGCAGGCATATCTGGTCTCCTTCAGATGTTTATCCTAACCCAAGTAAATACTAAATTACCTTCAGAAATGATAAATAACTTTACACTGAACTGCAAAAACTGCAGAAGGGGCAAGTAAAAATTAAATACTGTTTGAATTTTTTGTGTGTTTGATTTTGTTGCCTGTAAAAAGATCTAAGCTTCAGAAATTCTGAAATAACAGGAGGAATGAGAGGCATTGCAGCAGGCATGACGATATAGTGTGCTTTTGTGAAATAGCTCACTAAGTTCTCTTACACTGTTAGGAGAATGTACAGATACTCTTGCTAGAAACAAAATTTCGATCCAAACTTGTAAAACCTCAACGTGATCATTTTATACTCAATACATTGCAGAGTTAGACTGTTCTGATCTTTGGACCTCTGCATCTACAACTAGCAGTCTCCTCTTTACACTTGGATAATTACAGCTTGCTCATTAGAGGAGCCACACCTCTTCTGCAAGGGAAAAGGGTCAGGCACCTTGGGAAGTCTGCTCTGTGCCCATGGTTCTTAGGGTCACTGTATTTACAGACATAAACACGAGTTGCAACACAGACACAGAACCAGAGCATTGGACCAATACGCTGATTCTAACAACGTGATAAGAATGTGTTATATAGCAATGGAAATCACAGAAAAATACCTCAGCATTTCTGTTGTCCCTCTCCTGTCATTAATATCAACCCCATCCCAGTCAGTCATTCCTAATTCAGCATAATTTCCAGAGTTGGGTTTTCAAAGCAAGAAGGGATTTTACTTGATTTTAGCAAGATCCATACAAAATTAGTCAAAAAGTCTGAAGACTAGTGAGCTCCTTTCTCTGAAAGTGTCTCTTGGTCCAAGATTTTAGGTGTTCCAGTTACTTGAAATGTAAAAAGGTGGCATAAATAAAATATAATATCATATAATATCGGTTAATATCTTCGAAATAAAATCAGCTGATGTTAAGTATTAAGCATCTTTGTGGAGGTTTGTACAACAAATTAGAATTTCTTAACATGAGATTTGCAGCTGGGATTTGCTACTGGAAAATCTGATGGGGTTTCTTTTAGGATTAGATTAGCACATCAGAAACTTGTTCAGTGTTGCAATATGTTCAGGAATTGGTCAATGCACAGGAACTGGTGAATACAGCCATGAAGAATCAGTAGTGTCACAGCCATTAACATCAAACCAACAAGCAAGAGCGTTTGAGTTTTCTCTAACTGTTCACAACATGAGAGGAGAGGATGTAAAATATACTTCCTATGCCTATCCTTCCTGCCAAAAGCAACTAAAAAAATGCGAAACACATGTACAAAAATCATTTTCTTACTTAAAAAATATATGGATAGTCTTAACTGAAGCTTTACCAGAATGAATACTTGATCTTGTGACTGCTTACATTTTCACTTCACATCATGAAAACTAAAACAAAGAGCTTTTTGATAATATACAAAGAACAAAATTATTTTCCTATTAGAAAAAAATACTACCAATTTTAGTAATCTCTTTGTTGATAACATATAAAGAACAGAATTTTTGTATGGGAAAAAAATACTAACAATTTTAGTGGGAAAGTTTTCTAGTTCATAGCAAAGAAAAGTATCTGCTGAGTTACACTCCAGAAGATGTTCTGAAGAGTTTCACTTAGAAAATTTTCATTATCCTTAGGTGCAGACAGCATTATTACAAAAGCCATAGGTAAGTACTGTTATGCACCTTCAGACAGACTTAGTACACAATCTGACCAAAAAAAAAAGAGTAAGAAAAAAAATGTGTATTCAAAGATTCGCTCAAGCACTCAATTATAAATACAATTATTCAGTTATTTTCATGGGATTATCTAACTACACCACCTCTTTACCACAAGATTCTAACTTCAGGGCATTGAGTTTGGAAGGACAGTTCATTCTGGGAGTAGGATGATAGCATCACTCTCGTGTGAGATCTACAGTATCTCTAACCATCTCCAGATTTTTCAAGGCAATTCTGTACCACGGCATCACAATATCCTTGAATCCGCAATAAGGCTTGAATTCATGGACTCTCAAAGAGCCTTCTGTAAGAACAGCATGAATCTCAACTTTGTAGTTCTGTGTAAGTTCAAAGATGCTATAAACAGGAAAACTCAATTTTTCATAGCCTGCCATCATGAATTTAATCATTTTTAAACTATTTATGATCACACGTTGAGGTTATGTCTTCATTTTTGATTGTTGTATAGGTTATTTCCTCCTGAATGGACAAGACAACCTGTCCTCAACTACAACAGCTACCCACAGGGTCCAGGTTCCTCAGCTTATCTGGAAATAGGCTACCTTCATTTCCATTTCAAGTCTTAATCTGAAAAATGAAGCCCTGCCAGAAATGCCATCTTAAACACCCGTTCCAGCCCTAGCACTTCCATGACAACTCTCATGCTGTGGTACTGTGGTTAACTGTAACGCAGTTGTGCCAGCTACCCAGGTCTGAGACTACACTATGACCCAGATAAATAACCTGAATCACTTTTTTAAACAATCCACATAAAATCCCGTTCTGGTTTGTTTTCGATCTGAAGAGTTTCACTGCACAACTCCACAAATAATTGTGTTGACATGACTGGAGAGGTAAAAACACATTGAGGGTTAGCAATGAGGGAGGAGATACTGGTGACTTATCAAATATTTCTGATGCTCAAAACACAGGTGATGTTCTCTCTGGAAAAATAAGTGAATAAATAAGGGCAGAATATGAAATCAAACCTGTGAGGAGGGTATAAGAGCAATGACATATGCAAGAAATAAGAGAGAAAAGATTAAATCCTTTCCCCTTTTGTAGTAAGGGCAGACTCCTTAGTACATGTGTGTATCATCCTAGTAATAGCCTCCAAGTCGTAATAGCATTAATAAATCTACAGAACTATATCGAGACACTTGCTTAAGAGCTCTCTTGAAATAGGATCACAGTTGTAAAGTGTAACATCATTCGTTCACAACTAATTCCTAAGTAAATCACATAAGAATGTTGCATTAGATGTGTTTACTTCTTAAAGAATCAATACTTAAAGCTGCAACATGAAAATCACAGTTCTTGCCTTGAAGAGTGCTTCTCTTAAAAAAAAAAAAAACAAACACAGAAAACAAAGCATGCAGCAGTTTTTTCAAATAAAGATAGATCCCTCCATTAACCTTTTTCTGTTTTATAATGCATTATTAAACACATACAGATATTGCTGATGAAATGTGCTACAATAATAGCATAGCTGGAACAGAGTCCTATTTCTTTTTTAGGATAATTTATTCCATGTTGGGCCAATTGGAAAACCAATTGGAAAGACTACCAGCACCATTAGCTTGGTTCTATTGAGGCAAAAAGCTAGAGTCTTGGATGCATATTGATTTGATGTTATTCTGAGACTGTACAAGATTGGGAAGCCAAAGAGAATTATTTATGTGTGTGTCAGAAGAAAATAAATAAAATAAAATAACTTTTCCAGGCTCTGAAAGCTATTCGATTTGGGATTCCTCATCAGTATTTCGATGTCATGCTTTTTGTTGCTATATCTGAGTAAAGAGTCCACTGATGTTCAAAAAAAAAAAGAACCTAGTGTACATTCAACTGACGTTTATTAGATACGTGGTACGTTGTATATTAAGGACTACAGCATACATAACAGAGGTAATCACTTTTACAGTTTACTTGGAAAGAATGCTCTTGAAGCCTTGCTCTCGTCTTTGTGCAGTGTAGGTTTTGGCTGTGTTCCCTTCACACACATTCCCATCATGAAGCACTTGATTACTAATATCACACAACTGCTGATGTTGAAGAGGACCTTTAAGATCAATCAGTTCCAACCCTCCCGCCATAGGCAGGTGTTACAGTTGGTGTTACAGCTGGAAGGATTATCGTGATGAAAATGGGAAAAGAAACAAACAGGGAAGGAAAACTCACCTGTATCCAAAGATCTAGGTTTGCAGGAAGGACTCCAAAAGGAGGGATCTCCACAAAGAGATCCTTTCCCAGTGGCAGTAGGCCCTTCAATGGGGTCTAGGAGGTGACACAGGTGAATTGCCTTCAACTGTGCTCCCATGGCCGACTCAGTCCTTTCCTCAGATGATCCAATCAGTGGTTCAGGCTGTGACTCAACAGTTCCCATACAGCAGGGTTACAAACCACTAGACCAGGCTTCCCAGGATCCCATCCAAGCTGGCCTTGAATGCTTTCACATTCAGGCTCAGCCTGTTGTCATGCACATGCTTTAATCCCATCTGGATGCATACATAAAGTACTTTTCACAGTCTGTAGGCAATCAATTACAAGGCTTAGAGGAATGAGACATATTTCATTGAAACACACAAATGTTATGAAGAAATAATATACCACTGAAGAAAAACACTTCAGAGAATTTACTCTCAACCTGAAGTATTTTCAAGATCTGTTTTTTAACACATCCACACAAATAACTGCAACCACACTGGGATGCCATCTAGTCAAAAGTTCCATCTGCATGGTTGTGGTAACCAAGCAAAGACTCCCACGTCAGTTTTTCCTTCAGGAAGATACTCTCAGACACTTATAGCAAGTCAAGGCCTTTCTGTCAGTTGTGAAGTTGCCTGCAAGTTAGTCAAATGCATAGGATGAAGATTGGTCTGCAGAAAGGATTTGTAAATCATAAGGGATGATAGGCTCTTTGTAATTTAACGGAAGGCATATAAAAATCTTCCACTGAAAATTTAGAAATAACAGGAGATAAAATCTGTATCCAGGAAAGAACATGGCTATAAAGATAAGTGCATTTCACAGCGTGTGGGATGCTTCCATGAAAGGCAGTCACAGAGTACGGGAATCCCTACCTCAGACATCCCCAAAAGCATCTAGCATGTTCATGGTCTGTGGGTGACAAAAAGAGCACGAGAGCAATTTTTGGCTTAATCTGTCTCTAAACAGATTGTAATAGTGGGGGTTTCTTTCACTTTTTTACCTGTATGAATAAAATTTGTAAATTATGAGCTTTGGTATATATGAAAGAGTAAAAATTTCTTGGTATTTTATCTAGCACTGGATTACTGTAATTTCCATGCAAGTAGTTAACATCAAGATATCCTCACCCAGGATGAAGTCAGTCTAAAAGGCAGATTTTGAAATACACAGAGATGTTCCCCACTCTCCAAAATGTTTCTTTTCTACCAGCCTATAAGCAATACATACCAATACATACCCATTTAAGAACTTGGATTTTTTTTTTTTTTTTTTCCCCCAAGAGGGAAGCATGCCTAAAGCTTCCCAAAATCACACTGGAGTTTGGGATAGTCTAAGCTTTTATTTGGAAAAGTAACTCTGATTGATGTGACTACAGATAAGAAGTCTGGAAAGACAAATGATTTTAAAAAATATTCATCGGTAATTCTAACAAAATTTTATCTTTCAAAAGCTACATCAGTGTCTTAATAGACATTTATTTGATAACCAGTGCAGAATAAGGCCCATATTAAGGAAGTGAAATTCTCTTTTGGCAGACAGATGAGCTGTCAGGAAATCCTCAGCCCTATCATAACTGATTTCTTCACCTTTAAATTTAAGCAAGATGTTCAGAGTTTTGTTAGACAAAGGGCAGTATGCTCAGCACTTCATGTTAAGGGTCTAGCATGCAAAAGAGATGTTAAAAAATTAAGCCTGACAGAAGAACAAGAATTTGACACAGATATTACTGTTGTTATTATTATTGCTGTTACATTTTCCCCCAAACATCAAGGATACCAGATTTTGAAAACTCATCAAAACTAGTTCTTTACGATTGCTCTGTTTAATTTCCAGGAATGCTCACTAAACATATCCTACACATTTGATTTTACATCTTTACCTGCTTTCTTGAAGTGTCAGCTTTCTTTTTAAGGTTAGATGCAACTTTCCTGTCCATGCTTCCTACTGTATTTGAACCTGATAAGGAATTTTTTTCAGAATTTCAACCACATTCTTTCATCACAGGAATCTGTTTCATACATTCAATAATATTTTATTTGGGCCTCTGTGTCTCTGACAGAATTCCAGTAGACCACATATATTTTCTCCCTCAAAAAAAAAAAAAAAAAGAAGAAGAAAAAGAATACTTAGATAAATCTGGTTATAGAAACTGGGTCAATGTCTCAGCCAGTGGCACTACAAAAAGAAGACATCTGGGAGTACTTTGGTCTTCCATATGGTTCTTTCTAAAGCAAGTGGGCTGACATATATTCAATAAACTGTTTTCTTCATCACACACAGTTCCTCCCCCACCCACTGTCCTAATAATATATTTTCATGTACAAACATTGAATATTTCAAATCTGTTATAACACGCTCTACCTTTTCATCCTAACCAAAGATGTATTCAAAAAAATGAGTGAAAGAATGATTTATTAAAAAGGGATTGCTAAATTTTAAGTAAATCTCAGTGAGGAAGCAGGCATATGCTTACTAAAAATAAATGCCAGCGAAGAATGCAAAGGAAACTCTCTGTGAGTAGGAAATTGGATGATTGTCAATATTCACACCCAAGCTGGTAACCTACCTTGAAAAACTGATCTAATTTCAATAGCTTTCCTGGTAGTTCTGCAAACAATTTAGTAGTAATTATCTACCTATATCTGAAAAAAAAAACCATCAATTTGAAAATCACATGGACTTGCCAGTGACCCTCTGACATTGGATTACTAGCATCCAGCAAAATCAATTTTTGTTCTGCTCAAAGGCAAGTTTCATGTTTATTCATCCTGTAATCATAAAAATAAAAATCAGAGTAAAGTTAAAAATAATTTTGTACTTTGATAAGGAGCATTTTTCTGACTACTTATGGGCAAATTATGCTCTCATGCACATGCACAATCACGTTTGGCACAGGAAATTACTAGAGTAAAATCACTCGTTTCATTAGATTATCACATTGTGCAATTTGTATTTCAATGCAAGTTTCTGTCTACTATTAATAAATAAATCAACTGCTCTGTTTTCCTAGAGTCTCACAGCTGGCCCTTCATAAATCTAAAGTGCCAATAGCTATCAAGTATTGCAGATATGCCTTAGTGAGAACATTCCAACTGTTTAGGTCATACTGTGTTTTTTGTTTCAGAAATATGGTTTTAATAGGGTTTTACTAGGGAAAATTGGTAATACTTGCATTGTAAGCTCAGACTTCAAATTGTAAAGCAAATGTGGGAAAATAGGTGGAATCTGTGCTTCTATATTCTCATAAAATTCACGCCCTTGAGAATATTTCTAGTATCACAAAAACATTCTCACAAGTGAAAGAATGTTTCTTTGTTCCACGTTAATCAAAAGACACCAAGAGAGCTGTTTTTATTGATGAAGGAAAATAAAAATCTTTGAAATAGAAAAGCACTCATCAATCCAAAAATCAATTAACGTTGTGGCATTACAGACGAAAAGAATCACCTTAAATGCTAGCACACAAAAAAAAGGGTTGCATGGGCCCATCTTAAATTCTCTTACATCTTGCTAAGAAAACTTCACATGTGCCTATCTTAGAAATGCCATTTTTCAGCTGTTCAGAATTCTACGTATTCAAAACTGGAATGAGTAACAGGAGTGAAATATAAGCTCTGGAATCTTTTCTTCTGATCAAAAAATGTTAACAAATATAAAGATCGAAGGGAAATGAAGAGGTCATTCATTAAGCCATCTACCTCCATCAAGGCACAATCAAACTGCATGTCAGCTATTTCTATCAGATTTCTCTAACCTCATTGTCAAAGCCCTTGGTAATCAGAGCCTTTTGCAATAACATATCGCAGTGCTTATTTAAACATCACAATTAGCCATCATACTTTTCTCAAATCTAAGAGACACCTATCATGCTGCAGTTCCTCCATTGCTCCTTGCTCTACTCAGAGCATACTGCTTTAGGAGAAATACTAAACTAAAATACACGTTTCAATACTTAAGATGCTTCCTTCTTGTTTTCTCTACATTAAACACTCAGGCTGCCCAGCTCCTTCCCAGTTTGACAGGCCCTGGTCATTTCAGCTGCTCGCCTGACGACCATCTCAAACAGCCTGTCTTTCCTGGATGTGGTGCCCCAAGACTTACATTGTAAAGCAGCCCCAGTGATCTCACACCTCTCAACAGAATCTGCTGTTTCCCCTATCACACCTTCTGCATTCCCCCACGACAGACTTGAATGTGACTTTGTATGTGAACCAGGATCATCCTTGATAGGATCCTCGATCATCACCAAGCTTGCAGAAGAAGGTGGTTCCATATTGAGGATTTCTCCCACTTCAGTCGGAATGCACTGGCTGCTGCTATCTGTGATGGGTAAGAGAAGCAACATCGAGATGTCCCCAGCTCTAATGCTTATCTCAAAGTCCAAACCATGCTTGAAAGTGCTCACTGGTTCTCTTAGCAGGATAGTATCTAGAAAGTTAATAAGTACACTCTCTAAACCACTACCCAATAACTAATTAAAATAGTTAACAGTAGACTACTGAAAACTGTTGAGCAGTCTTTGAGTTTGACTTCATTTTGTAATGATACATCTTCTGTTTAGATGGTATTTCCTCTGCTTATAAAAAATATCCACAGCTCTACTAATTTAACAGTATTTAAAATCTTTTCTCTACCAACAAGAAGTATTAGCAAGTCCTAGCAAATAAATTAGATTTAATATATTTTTCTCAGGTCTGTGTTGACTAAAACAACTCTTTTTTACCTCTCCTTTTTATAAGTACTTACAAATAGTTGGCTTGATTTTTAGTTCCAGTATTTTTCCATGCATTAAAGCAAAGCTGACTCATTGGTAATAATTCCTTTTCAGTCCCTTTGAAGACAGGATCTAACTTATCTTTTTGTGTCCTTCAGGAAAAATAAACAATGTCCCTGATGTCAAAAAATATCTATTTACTTTTTCTAATGAGATAAACTAAGAACTAACAAACATACTGTTATGAAAGTTAATTTTATATACATGTACATATATATAATTTAACTCATAAATTAGAATTAGATATATAAATGTTAGTCTAGATACTCCACATATCTAAACATATAATTAATAAATTATTTTAAAATATAGCTAAAGTTGTAAACAATAATAGCAATATTTGGGAAGCTCCCAGAAAGCTGCAGTTAAGAGGCTGGGGGGAAAGTGCTGGAAAAAATGGATAGATACATGAAGTAGAAAAAAATGGAAGATCGAAGGAGAAGGATGTTAAAACTAAAAAGAGCAAGAATTAAAAAAATACAGAATGCTAGACCAAGAGGTAAATTCTACAAAAAGCAGTCTAGTCAACAGCCAACAGAAATCTAGTTAAATTATTACAGCAATAAATAAATAAATAAATCAGCACTAGGAAAAATAAATGTTAAAAAATACGAATGAGCTGTGAAAATTAAGTCTTAAATTGGATTTTAAAGTGCTTTTTTTTTAATAGAACTACATGTAATATTTTTCTTTAGTTAAAGTACTAAGACAAATGCTAAAAAGTGAATTTAAAACAATTTGAACAATGTCAAAAAGTCCTTAGCTTTTGTTAGGTGATTTAGAGTGGTATATTATTTTTCATTTGCATCACAGTGATATAAACTCCCCAAATGAGCATAGCTTCATCAAAACAAAAAAGAGGAAAGAATCAGATGTGAGGGTACCGAGGTCACTCTTCCTTATGTTCCTTGGCCGCACGCTGCTGTTAAATCCCTTACACCAGCATAGCTGGCAAATATTCTGCTTAGCTAAAGAACAATTGTTGGTTCACAGAGCCTTTTTCTACTACAGAAGCAAGCTGTGTGTGCTCTTCATTTTCTCTTTGCTACAACCATATTTAAAATAGAGGAAACTCTTTTCTGCAATAAACAAGGATGCCCAATTTACACTCAACACATGATATGCAATAAAGAGTGATACAGGTATGCATGTATTGATAATTGTGCAATTGAAATCCCTGACTTTTTTTTTTTGTTTACCAAAAACCAGGCAGCAGATGATGCAGCATAACCTTATACTCTTTCTACAAAAAGCTTCCCTCAAATTTCTCTGAGTCACATAGATCCACAAATCACTGCAGTAACATCCAGTTTACAACCTGCAGTGGTTTTCAGTTCTTTTTCCACATCCCTCTAGTGCATGGAAATTTCCAGTAGTCCTGAAGTAGTGTTTCTTACCATTCCCTAAACACTGTACTTTGCAGATCTTTAATGGCATGGCTGCTGAGATTTTGAAGATCATCCAGTGATTTTTGCAGTGTCTAAATGATGGGATACAGCCTCTCTCAGAGCAGTGGGAACAACATCTCTGAGGATGACACTGTACCATCCTCATTCCCTGATACAGCAGCACTTCTCAGGGCAGAATCTTATAATAGATTATTTTTATGCTAGCCATACTTTCTCTGATAAATAATTAAAAATAAAAAAAAAAAAGCAAAAAGTGTGGAAAGAGCTCTTTAAAGGATCAACTAAGGAAAGAGAAAGCAGTAACTGGAAAATAGAGATTATGAAGATGAACTGAAGATCTCTTAGATCATTTTGCCAAAGTAATAAAACAACATGGTTCCATCCCTGCCAGTAACAAATGTGAAAGTATAGTTTGCAGAGCATAATTTATCTTCTATGACGAGCAGCCTGATCTGCAAGCACCCAGTAAAATTAAGAACACAAGTGAGACTTTTAAAAAAGTAGTAAATAAGGCAATAGGGAGGATACAAAGTTGCTGACACTTAAATTTTGCATCCAGAACATCTTTTGCTTGAGCCAAAAGGCTATTTGCAGACAACAGTAAATGCATAAATCCAAATAGTGTGTTGTATCATGATGCTGTTATATTGGTGGGTTTTTTTTGTTTGTTTGTTTTTTGAAGGGGGAAACAAAATCCTTTGCAAATATTAATTACTTCTGAAATCCTTTAGGAGCATCAGAGGTCAAAAAATTGAAAGGACACTCCCAGTTCCATGATGTGGGATGGCCACTGATTGCTACCCAGAGTAGCTGGTATTGAGAAGAAGGCTATGGAAATGCTTGTTTTCCAGGTTCTTGTGTATTCACATTTCCCCTTCTCTATTTCCATGTGCAACCAAGTTCACTTTTCAGATTGAATACTGTGGACTCAAAGGGTGATAGGGTGAGGAAGGCTTCAAGGCTACCTCCAGCAATATTTTAGGTGACTGTTAACACATTCTGTACCTAGGAAACTACTTGCAAAACAAAGCGTAATGAAGATAAGCTAAGTAAAATGAAACTATTTTAATGTGTGCTCCAAAAAAGTTGGCTAGAGTTAAAAGGTTGAAAGAGTGGTGAGACAGTGGAATGGGCCGCCCAGAAAGAATCATAGAATCACTCAGATTGGAAAAGACCTTCAAGATCATCGTGTCCAACCACAACCTAACCATACTACCCTAACTCTAACAGCCCTCTGCTAAATCATGTCCCTGAGCACCACATCCAAATGGTTTTAAACACATCCAGGGATGGTGACTCAACCCCTCTCTGGGGAGCCTATTCCAGTGCTTAACAACCCTTCCTGTAAAGAAGTGTTTCCTGATATCCAACCTAAACCTCCCCAGGCACAACTTGAGGCCATTTCCCCTCGTCCTGTCACCAGTGAGAAGAGACCAACCCCGCTCTCACTGTAAGCACCTTTCAGATATTGGAAGAGAGCAATAAGGTCTCCCCTCAGCCTCCTCTTCCCCAGACTAAACAGCCCCAGTTCCTTCAGTCTCTCCTCATAGGCCATATTCTCCAAGCCCTTCACCAGCCTTGTTGCTCTTCTTTGGACCTGCTCCAGCACCTCCATGTCTTTTCTGTAATGAGGTGCCCAAAACTGAATGCAGCACTCGAGGTGAGGCCTCACCAGTGTCGAGTATGGAGGCAGGATGACTTCCCTGGTCCTGCTCACCACACCATTCCTGATACAAGCCAGGATGCCATTGGCCTTCTTGGCCACCAAAGAGGTAGCCAAGTAACCATCCTGCAGATGTTTAAGGAAAGGGTAGATGTAGTACTTAGGGACATGGTTCAGCGGGCAATATTGGTGGTAAGCAGACGGTTAGACTAGATGAGCTTAGAGGTCCTTTCCAACCTTAGTGATTCTATGAAAAAAAAACAATTTCATTTACCAACTGAACCGAAATCAGAAACTTCCTTCTACCTTCCTGTTCATTAAACCAAATGCATTTCATAGCCTGAAAGAATAATAGCTCTTGCTAGTAAAGCGGGGAGCTATGGTGCTGATCATCACAATAGTAGTTCTCAACAGCAACAGTTGCCACTGCACTTAGCACAACACCAGACTGATGTGGGAAGAATACACACATGTTGCAGTATGGAGCACTCAGTGTTTGCTGCCTGGCCCTTCCATGCCTGAAAAATGAAGATGTTTTAAGACAACCAGGAGATCTACCATAGCCTGCCAGCTTGAACACCAAGTAACTGTGGAATAGAAAAGTATTCCAGAGTACAAATTTTGCTATGTCAATATGTGATTTGATGTATGTATGGGATATCTATATTTTGACAAGAAGTACAGAGGATCTGTCATTGATGCTACATTTTAGGGGATGCTTGCATTAGGTAAGTACTACAGTGTGGCTCATGCACTCCAGAGTAGGAACCATAGTGAAAGGAGGGGATTCGCTTTGAAAAGATTGATTCAAACAAAAAGGATAACAGGACTGTAGCACATCACTAACATCAGTTGAAATGGAAATGAAGTTGCAATAAAATCCTGCAAAAGCCCCCTTGCTAGGAGTTTGGAAACATTGTGAAGAAATCTCAAAACAATGGCAACATTTCTCAATCACTATCAGGTAATCAACTGTGGTGGTGAACTTGTATGGTAAGTGCACTGAGAGAAATGCTTGAGGGCTGTCAGATGCACTTTCTACTCTAATTCCCCAACTGCAGATTCTCTTGAGAATTTGGTTGGGTGCCTATGGGCGACAGCTCATTTTGCTGGTGAAGATTCTGTTCCTGTACTTGGAAATAAGCAACAGGATACATAGCCCATGATTACAAATCATCTTACTGGAATTACTCATCCCACAGTTCCTCAAAGCTTCTTACCCCCACAGTCTGTATCAGAGCTGGATGAGAACAGAACGATTTTCCCATGTTCCTTTATGTCAATCCTTGAAAAACAAGCAATTACGTTTAAACTTGGGTGTGTCTGAGAATTTAATTCTAGGGGAAGACAGGAAGATAGGAACCAATTTTTCCTGCACACACATGCTGTGATATACAATCTGTGTCATCTCCTCTACCAGAGTTATTTCACTGCAGACAGACGCTGTACAGCACCAAAAAGGATCTAATTATGATAGTAATGGAAAATCACTGGAAGCTAACCATCTTTCAGAGTAGGTGGGGCCTCCTACATCTGAACTGCATTGAGCAGAATGAGACAGACCTCCACAATCTGCTCTCCAAGTCAGTCCTTACAAACTGTCTTACATTCCCTTTTATAGGAGCTACAAATTGATTGGCCAGTTTCCTAGAGGAGATAAGCAGGAAAGTAGATCTCTACTTCCATCAGGTTTTTAACAAATAAATGTCTGTCCCATTAGAAATTTTAAAAACAGATAATCATCACATTTAGATTATAAAACATTTTAATGAATGTTTATGGATTATTAAATTGTTATGAGGACATCACATGCTATTTATAAAGTGCCAGATTTGTATAAATAAAGAGATTTGGCAGTAATCAGGAGCAATAATTTCCCTTTTGTTCCAGTTTCTGTCCTGGACACTTTGAGATGCTGAATATTTCGGCATCTTGTGAAAAGTTTGGATGAACTTTCATAGTCAGATCCTTTCATGATGAGACTGAATGGCAACTACCAAGTAATCCTCCTATCCATCCTCCCAAGCTACTGTGAAGCTGCAGTGCTGTTCCACAGAACCTATTTTCTCTTAGCAGCAGCACACCAGGTTCCCCCTACCGAGACTTAGTCATATCTCTACAGACCTCACTCTGCTAATTGGAGAACGTAGGGAACTGGTAATCCATCTTAATAATCAAGCATCTGGAGTCCTCTCCTACCTCTCCATACAACGGGAAGAAAAAGACTGCATTGTTCCACTGCATACCTCAACAACTGATTAGTTTGGGTTTCAGATTCCTCCCACTGGAGGTAAGGAGGGGGAAGATTCAAATGGACATATATTTTACACACACACACACACACACACACAATATATGACATAATAACATGTGATTACCCTGTAATCCCTAGGAAACTGAAAACATCAAATCAGACAGTGACTTCTATTTCGTGAAGCAGCACCCTTTAATATTAAGGCACAAGAGAGTCTGCTTTGAGATGGGACGGGGCAAGGGGAGGCAGAAGCTGTCTTACTTCTCCAAAGGTCATTTTTACAGAGCTTTAATGAGCAGACAACTAAAAATAATATAGCAAGTAGGATCACTATCAGAGAAAGGTACAAAATAACACTGATATTAGTATATAGTGCTCAGAAAACCATTCCTAATTGAGCTAAATTAATTTTGCCATTGGATATGGTAGGTCTTTTAGTTAAACAAACATTGTGAATGAAATACATTGAATCTAAAATGGAGTTTATAATTGTTAGCTTCCATTCTGCACGGACAAACATTTCTATCTGCAGAACAACAGAAATATGTAATTACAGGTTGTTTTCTTCTAATGATGAAGTACAGGTTTTCAGACTGGATATTTAGGTTGAATCTAGAGGGAAGAGCTGAAAGGATGTTTCCAAGTGCAGCGTTAAAATGATTTTCTGATCCCATGCCTATTAGGTTTTGTTACGCTTTTTGTCTTTTCAATATCAGGCTCACAGTTGGTTTTTATGTTTTTCTTTTTTTGTGGAGATTTAAGCAATGCCTTTCAGGTGAAACCAGACCTGCTCTAGGCTAAAACATGACTTGCTTTGAGACATTAAGTTATATTTCTAACAAACAGTTAGACTTAAAGGGTTTTCTAACTCCGTAGGACTCCGTTGAAAAAAAAAAAAAAAACAATAATAGCAACTCTTCACTGTAATACCCAGGTCTTGCCTTGAAAGATCCTCAAAACACACTGTGCAGAACTGGCATAGATGAAATGTCTCTGAAGAAACATTCTCTGCTTCAACCAATAAGCCCATCATGTTCAACAAATTCCAGATAGTTTCATTACAGGGCTTTCCTTCAGTATTTTTGATCTCCAGAACACTTTATTTGAGGAGTGAGCTGCAGCAGAGGAGCCAGCTCTTGAAAACTGCCTGTTTTGTTTCACTTCTCTGAGGATTAGAAGATAAATAGTTTGTTAAAATGGGTATGATTTTGGTTTGCTTGTTTTGTTGTTGTTAATCTTGGTGGTCTGTTTGATTTCATGGAGTTTGGGTTCTTCTGTGCATTTTATTTTTCTAAATACACACTCATGGAGAAACAACAGTTCATTAGAAAAATAATTCAAATGCTGAAAAGGCAAATCGCCCATTAGGCTCACCTACAAAACAGATGAAGTCCTGCAAGTAGCTTCCATGGAACGAGCAAAAACTACTGATGTAGCAAATAAAATTCTGTTCCAAAAAAGTAATGCCATTTTACCCAAGGGCACTGTAGACTTCATCGGTGCCAAGAAGTATCAGGAGATGATGACCACACCATTCTAGGAAGCCCTGAGTAAGGACACAGTATTAAGTGGTACGGCTGTCAGAGAGACAGAAACACTTAAGATTATATTGGCTCTTTATTCCCATGAATCACAGAGGAGCCGATTTGTTATCAGCAATAACAGCCTTTCTCCTAAAGAGAGGGGGACGATACAGGAAGCATATGCTCCAGGCTATTTATGAGGATGTTGCCAGAAACGGGTGTAACATTATGAACACGGTGACCTGCACCTTTAGGTTATAATAGTATGTGAAGTCATAAACCAGACAGAGGGACACAAGAGGGACACAAAGGAAATCTTATAAAAACGATTAATACGTGATAGTTTCCAATCCATTATTTCATCAGGAAAAGAATAAAACAGCATATTGCAGCTCTTGGACTCCACCTTTTAGTTTCTTTAGCCAGGAACAACTATGTTCAGCTCAAATTTCTGCTTTATCTATTGTAATGACAAACATCTCATCTAGCAGCATATTTAATATTTGCTCTAGAGATATCTAAGTCTCCCTGTCAGTGATTAGGGAAGGACTGGGGTATAACAGCACCATTGGGTTTAGTGCCAACATGTGATGCCAATGCTTACTTTCAGCTACCTATAGATTGTTCATCCATTTCTAGGCTCGTTCAGAATAAACCACCAGTAAATTTGTGCTAGTTTCCTTATAAATTATTCTGCTAAAGAGAGTAGGCTAAGGTGAGGCTGCCTAAACACAGTAACATTAGAGATTCGATTCACACTTTTCTCGGTCACATCAGACATACAAAACCATTTTGATATAATATTTACTGCTAATTGCTCTTGTTTTTGCCTGTAGCTCCACAGATCATCTTCCATCCTGGCCTAATGGGTCACTGCAACTGAAGCTATTCAGTGCTTATTACTATATTTTCTCCGGGATTATTTTCTGTATTACGCTTCTGTCTATATCCTGTCCAAATAATAGAACTGACAATTTTCCTAGATCAAATTTCTGATGACAGCTGGATTTCAACATCCAAATACATTTAGGTCCTTGCAGAAAACATCTCCTTGGCTTTCCAATCAACAGTATGCACAACTCAAAACAAAAACAAAACAGGAGAAAAAAATGGACAGAAAACCTTGAAGAGTCTAGCCTATGAGAGAATAAGAAATTTTAACAAACCTATACATACTTCTGGATTAATTTGCCATAGTTAAAGTGCTTCTTAGACCTGGAATTCTCTCTCATTTGATTTTCCCATGAAAACTTCTATCTGCCAAAGTTATTTCGATGTACTAGTCAAAAATGCATGTGCTGTTACACATCTGAAGTGGCTGTGGGTATTTTGCCAGATTGGATGATCAGCTGGCACTGCTGTCTGATCATATGGACTTCTGCATAGGAAAGCAGTTTTTCTTTACACGAATACATTCAGCAAGTGCTTCAGACGTAAAACCACAAATAGCATTGACGTGGTGTTTAACAGGACAGAGTTCTCTGTTGAGTCCTTAATCCCAGTTGCTTATTATGAAAGAAACAGATGGAATTCAATTTTTTTTCCCCCCAACTGTTATGAACCATGAATATCTTTTCAGTCAGAGCTGAGGGAGTATAGAGATATAACAAAACAGCCTGGAGATCAAAATATAAAATATGATTCAACACAAAGAATAAATGCAATTGTCATACGGTTTGTTGCTTCAACCACGATTTCCTTACACAGCAGGCCATCAGCCTTGAAAACCTGGTTTTAGTACTTTGCTGCTATATTTATTTTCTAGCATAGTAATTTCAATCCAATTAAAACCTCTAATTCAAAGCTACAGAAATCAGCCAGAAAAAATCTCATGTCAGTTATCAGTGGCCCTAAGAAGTGTCATCTTCAGATTTTTGCCACTCTTGCAGATGGTCTTTAGCTTTAACCTGAGTTTTCTTAGCCACTTTTCATATTGTTCTGCTATTACCACACTTTCTTCCAAGCCTTTCCTCTGATTGAGATCATGAGCTTGTTGACTCCCAGTGGCTAAAATTTGTCCTTCCTAGAAACTGCACTCTTCTTTTGGAGACTATCATATCTTCTGGTACTGTTAACACAAATATTTAGGTGCAACACTACTGTATGCTTTCCATATTACTTGTGAGAATTGGTTGCATCCAACGTGATTTAAGTTTTCAGTCATTTAAGAGACAGAGAGGGGGGAACTAAGCTAAAAAAATACCTTCATGCTTGGTTTTCCCCTTGCAGGATCCTCTCCCTGAAGCCATTTGGAGGTTTGTCACTGATTTACACAGGAGACAGATAGGGCTGTAAAGCAACTTTCAGAGATGTACTTTTTTTTTTTTTAAAGCACTGCCCTGATTATTTTCCAACATTTGCTTCTACCATACAATATAAATCAGAGAACTTTCTCTTTGTTGTTTGTCACAGGTTTTCCTGGAAAATTCATAGTGGGGATTTAAAGGAAGAATACCAGCAATACATGCAAGATGCGAACACATTTCTTTTGAAATTACATCTAAGGTGGTCTTCAGTACTGCGTGGTTTTTCCCTATTGTATATGAAGTGACTCACTGGGACGTTGGCAGTGCTCATTATTTTCCTGCTGTTTGAAACAAAAAAAAAGTTAAAGAAGCGAATGTGAAGAGGCCTCTGCATACTGGCTCCATCTGTGCTTCCTCAGCGGCTCCTGGGCTGTCAGAGTCAAGGACAGCCAGTGCTCTCCATGTTCCAGCACCACGCGCTCTTGATGGGCCATTGTTTCAAGTTGTCACTTAAAGGAGATGTTAGGTTTCTGGCTGCCAGGTCGCTCTGCCCTCGGAAGTGGTGTTTATAACTTTGCTGTGGCCTTTTGCAAAGGCTGTGACTGAAGGAGATCTGAGCAGCTTTTCTTTCCCTGGTGACTGCCAGGTTCTTTTCATTTCCCTTCACTTCTCCTCACTAAACAGCAAGGTTTACATAGCCACCTCCACTGTTATAGAGAAGAACGTTGAGTTACTTTATGCTATAGAGGTTGATTCATAGCTCAGGTTTGGGAGGAGCCCGAAGTGAAAATTTCTGTTAAGATACAAAAAGGTTTCTGAGGGAAGCAGGCAATTGGAGCAAAAGAACTTGTAGGATTGCTGTGTAGTAATTATAGCTCTTAATCATCTACACATTTCAGCCATGCTGTGAATTGGATCCGCACAGCCAGCTTACAGACTGCTATAAAGCTGAGAAGTAAACGTATGGGTAGCTCATAATCATTTCCTTAATCGGGTGGCACTGCTGAGTGCAATGATATTCTGAAAGCAAATCTGAGACGTGACAACTTCAGTACTATTGGGGAATAGTACTGAACAGTACAAATGCAGTTGTCCAAAGTTAAGGAATCTAAGAACAAATGTGTGGAACATTAAGAGAAAGATTAAGGGGAACATACCATCTATAATAGCCTAAAAACAATAATAAACCTCACAGCCTGAGCTGAGCATTTAAAAATGTATTTGCATACTTTCAGAATTGCTGTGCTGTTTTAAGAAAAAAATAAAATGTCTCAAACTGTGCTCCATTCATCAACTCCTGTCATTATCACGGGCTCTCACTACGCTTGGCTCACAGGTGCCAGGCCACAGCACAAGCCAGCAGTTGGGAGTCCTTCACCCAAGGACTTTCAGCTGCTGTGGAGCACCCATTATGTCCCATTCCTAACATTTACATTCATCCTCAAAGAAAAATACACAAACACACATGGCACAAAGCATAACAAAAAGAGATTCAATTCCTTTTTAGGGAGATTTGCAGGAGACTCGAGTTCAGGCCTTCTAATTGTGCATTTGAGATCCATCTACAAGTGCCCTCATCCAACACTCTGCAGTGGGAATTCCCCCCCCTCATCTCAGAGGATTTTTTATTTATCATTATAAATATATTTTAATAGAGACAGTCTAGATTAGACTAAATCACTTTTGTGCAAACCCCACTCAAATCATTCTGAGTTGCCTCCTCTTTATGCTATTTATTTCCGTTTATTTTTGTTAAGCAAGTTATTTCTACTCAGTAGGGCTATAAAACTTACTACGTGACTCAGGGACACAAGAAAGCTATTAAATAAGGCTAAAATTTGCTTGCTCCCTACCAATAGGGTTTTCTATCACTATCAATCATGACAACAAACTCGGAACGAACAGCACCTATGTATCACATCTAGTGATAAAATCCTCTTGAACATTTGACTGATGTCTTCAAGTGTCTGAGAAGTGTGCATTGTACTACCACAGCCAAACAACTGAGCAGCATAAAGACAAGCAAAAGCAATCAATCTGATAAAAACTTGCTTTTTATCTGACAAAATAAGCTTCTATTGACAAAAAGACAAAGGCAAACCTTTTTAATAATACAAAGAAGAAGATGGAGTACTTGTTTACCAAAAGCAGGAAGCATTTTGCACTTGCTGCAGTTTCCAGGACTCTATAGCAATGGGAAAGCCCTCTGCTATCAGTTGCACATGCAAAGCTGATCCAGGTAATGCTACTGTCTTTACAGAAGCTACCAGCTGGCCCTCCTGGTCTGCCAACCTCTCCCACTTCTGCAGCAGCTGGAGGGGCAATCAGGGCATGAATTGTCTGTGCATACAAGCCACCCAGTTGTGTGCCCACTGCTTCTGCTATAGAGTATCTTTGTGTTTCCTGATTGCAGTATCCGCTCATTTATTCATCATATATTTAGATATTTAGTGTTTTGTTGCAGGAACCATCTGTTTGCTGTGAAGAGTGAAATAGGTATCCCATCTCTGACTGGGAAGTCTGATTTCTACTTTATTGTTAATAAGAAAAAAAAATCTTCCTTTTTGTTTTAAATTGGAAATAGAAAAAATCTTTCATGAAAGAAATAGACTTTTTGCAGAATGGCAATAGAATAGTCACTGTGAAATAAGCACATTTACTTCCTTCAGAAGCACATTCACATCCCAACATCACAGGATATTACATACATAACATCCAGCAGGATCCAGTAAAATGCAAAGAATTAAAATATCAGTGATTCTTGCATGAAGGTCTGTGTAACACGCCTTATAAGGAACATGGTTCAGTGAGTTATTTTCCAAAAGAACAGACAAGTATTATATTTTGAGGAAGAAAAGGTTTCTTCTATGAGACACTGCAATACAACAGACATCTGAATATAATGAAGTTGGAGGACTACAGGGAGATCTGTATTTAGAGGAAAGGAAGTAAATATTCTGGTCCAAGTAACATGTCCCAGCAAAATTACACAGCGTAGCTGATGCACTGGAATCAGATTAGCACAACATTGCTCATTTCCAAGTGCAAAGACTGTGTGCAGAAAATGCTTAATGGCAACACTACGAGGAAACTTGCTGAAGCAGTGAGACACAAATGGTCAGGGCTCAGCACTGAAACTCCCTGGGAGTCAAGTCGCTCTGGGGCCGAGATGAGATTTCCCGTGCACCGATCTGCCCCGTAGAGGACAAAGAACATTTGTGCCTACTCTGGAGAAAAAAGGAAACATTAGAACAGCTACGTGCAGCAGATTTAGGGATGGAGAGGTGCCAGAAGAAGGTTCAGAATTTCCTTCTCTTGCCAATAATGAGCAAGCAGATTGAATATTTTGCCATATAGATATCATTCTACATGTAGTTAAAGAGAAAGAAAAAGAAAAAACTTGAAAGTCTCTGTATCAAGAGACCTTGGTGACTGGGAAGACATCAATAAGTTATTTGGTGCTGCTGGATTTGTACTGTAGACACTCTGGGCATTCATTCCAAATTAATAGTATGTGTGTCAAAACTTTTGCTCTCCCTCAATACAAGCAGGATTTAGGGAGTGTTTTAAAATAAAGGATATTGTAAAGTAAGGGTGGGGTTAAACACTAGGGAAATCAAAACTGTCTCATTGGTTTTACCACAAAAAAAAATTTAGATGACACTGGGGCAAGTCATTCAGTTTTCCCAGATTGTTTTTTTTTTTTTTAATCTACTTAATACTGAGATTAGAATAATAACATTTCCTCCCTTCTGCTTTTGCAGAATTGCGTATTTCACTCTCCTGAAGGCAGCAATACGTGTCTCTCCAACTCCTGACACAGTAACTCCCACTTCTGAGCTGGGGACTTCAGGAAATACAATTTAGACAGCGTGTGTATAAACCCATCATTTGGTGGTAGATGAAGAGTGCAGCAGATGAAAAATAACTCAGAAAGATGAGCAAAGAAAGAACACACAGGGATTCACTTTAATACAGATATGAACACATTTCCATACAGAACTATCTGTGGTGCCTTTAAATACTGCACTGAATGCAGATGTAACATATTTAACCTCACAGCAGGGTGGAATTGCTCAGCTGGCACGAGGCACTACAGGAAATAAAGCAAAAACGGTCCTGAATTATAGACATACATACCAAAGATTTAAATGGTGCCCTAGAATCAAAGTCGATGAGCAAGCTTGCCCAGCCATAAATCTCAAACAAGGTATAATTACAGCCACTTTAGAGCAACAAGTACTGCCCTTTAATGTAATTCTATGTTATTGGACTCCATTTTTCAACTATGGTCAGCGAAATAAGGTCTGAGGCAGGCAGAGGAGAAACAGCGCATTTACTTCAAAACGGAGAAGCAGAGACAACACAAAGTGTTTGAACAGCACTTTCTAAGTAGTGGTCTGTTACACTTGCCATCAGCACATTTTCAAAAGCATCCCTTCACAGAGGGAGATGTGATGCAGTCACAAGTTATGCACGCATTATGTTTGAAGAGTACCTAAATCAAGTAATTTCTACATGAGTGGCATTTCAGTGATCAACCTTATTTGTTACAGCCAGAGCAGAATACTTTGTTTCCATTCATGTCTAATAAGTTTTGGAAGTTTTGAACAAGATAAACTTTCTGTAGTTTTTTTGTGCTTTTTTTTTTTTGTCAGTTTTATCAAGAAGTTATTCAGAAAGCTATAAAAACTTCTTACAAAGTGTCAGTCAAAAAAAAAAATCACATGAAACTCACTGCTCTCCAGCAATCAAGATACTTCTCATCCAGTCACTAAATTAAATTCTGTACTCAAATAGCTATTCCAGGTGATGCAGGTTGATATTTCATTTTCCATAAATTAAGTTTTACAGCCTTACAGAATTAAACTGAAGACGGTCATAATGAAACATGGAATTAACCACATAATCCACATTTGATTGCAAAATGTTACATTTGTCTTACTCATCATCCTGATATTTCCAGCACTAGACAACTGAAAGCTCTGGGGACAGTCAGCTTTACAATCAAATATCCAGGCACACAATTCCAGACAGTGACAATATGCACATGACTTTGACAGTCTGTGATTTAGGACTCATTCTAATCCCTGCAAAGGAATCAGTGTCTTATCAGCAACAGTATGCACTCAGCTATCTGAGGTCTCTATGTCGATATTAATGAGGTCAAGTGCTTAACAAATTTAACTCTCAGGAAAGTAACATAAAAGAGATTTAATTACAGATGTAAACTATCGTCTTACCTAGTTAAGATTTGATTGTAAACAATGGAAAATTCCTAGCAAAGAACAAAGTTAAAATTTTTGTTAGTGTAAAAATAATTACCTGGCTCAAGAGGCCTGCCCTGTAACAAATTACTCTGGTCCAGTGCTCTCCCACAAACTCAGTGCTGTGCATGGCTACCAGCTGGTCCTCCTGCCCACAAGGCTCTCCATCTCCTTAGCAAATAGAGCTTTGGCAGGCTCCATGTTCAGGCTGTTTACACAACCTCCTTTACTTTTTCTTGTGAGAAAAAGACTGCCATCCCCCTCCAAGAACATAGTTAAAAACTATCTATATCTAATATCAGGCACTTTTAACACAATAAAGAGTAAGAGTTGTTACTTGCCCATTCACAGATCGAGACAGAAGCATATGTAATTAATACATTCCTAAGGTGGTGACTGAGCACTTTAATTTTCAAATAATACACCAACTGAAATGTTCCAGTTTTTCAAGTAGTGAGAAATAACTGCATTATAATTATGATAATTAGACAAAAGAAATATAATCACTGATCCAGATAACATATTAATGTGAAATGTGTATTTTTGCTACGATTAATTGCACAGCGTTCTTTCTCCTCAAACTGGCTCAAGCCATTGCATAGCATTGCAAGTTCTAAGATAGCTAAAGAATAAATTGCAGTTGACACCAAGTAATCTGATAAAACCCAAAAGCCAGTGTAGCCAAAACTACAACATTCATATCCTTAAGGCTAATAACAACTAATAACAACGCCACTTTCTCTACTATTATAAAGCCTTCTTTTCTGTCTGGCAAGTCTTCCTTGAGGAAGAATGAGTGACTACTGCCTCATATTCATCATTGCTAGAAGCATCTACATAGAATAACACAGTCTTTCTGCATCATCACTGTCAATCCACATTAAGAGAAATACTGCTCTGAGCCATGATAATTCATGGAAGTTGATGCTGGACATTTGTTTATATATAAGCAGATGACAAGAGGAAGTCTTTAAACTAGTCCTGCCTTTGTATGAAGTTGTTTACTTGGTCAATAATACAGGATAAAATTATTATTAATAAATCACCATATTTTGTTGGTTGACTCCTGACAAGCTTGTGTTATTCAGCGTTGCTGTTCTTCAAGTTCCCATCTTTCCGTGATAATTTTGCTCCCCTGTAATCATTCTGACTTTCTTTTGGATACCCTGGGAAAGATCTGGATTCTGCATGATTGAAGTTAATGGGAGTTTTGCCATCAAATTCAGAGAACGTGGGATAATGCTCTGTGCCAAATTCCATAAACCTTCCAGTAAGCCACAACACCTGTTTTCCTTCTCCTCCCGTGCCCCATTTCTCCTCATTGCACATTTTTTTCTCTGCTCTGACACCTATTAATCCGTGCACTCTACCCAATCCATCATATTCATCTTTCTTCACCAGTTATGTTGCCACAGCTCTATGGCTGGAATTAGTAGGAGAGTGCGAACTCACTTATGAAAGTGCTACTTTTCTTACTGCCAAAATAATGTCAGTGCATCACAGAACACAAGTTCAAAATGGTATGCAATATCTTTTCATGCATCTTGACGTGATTTTAATTTTGCTTCCAGTCCCACTTGGAAAATCACCACCCAGTACATCTATTACTAAAATGTTCTTACACCCAACTGTTAAACTCTGCCATTGTTCCATTGAATTTGCTGAATTCCAGCCTTTTCCTTCCTAGTAAATGTAATGAACATACTTTATTATTTCTGCCAAAATGTTTCAATATTCAAATGCCAGCACTTCTTCATTCCTTGTGCTAAGAACCTCCCTGGGGTTTTCAGCTTCAGTCCTCCCAAGTTTTTAGAAGACATATCTTTAATTAAAACACCTACCAAGACAAGCAAAACAAGTGAAACCATCTTAGCAAAATTTAGAGCTTCAGCTGGTAGTGACTAGACAGACTAAAAGCAAAGAATCATTTGGGAATGATCGCCTGGGTCAACAGTCAAATACATATTAATCATGAAGGGGAAGATTAAAAATAGGGTACTTTGGGAACAGTCAGTTCCTTATTGAGCCAAGACATACTGCTGTCTCATTAGCATGTGCTCTTATTTGTTAAGACCTTTCATTAGTTGTGTGAATGTAATCCACTACTTCATCCCCCAGAAGCATGACAGGCCCAGCAGCAGGTGAAGAACATCCTGTATTCAGCTCCTTCTGACTTAGACTTTATTAGAGTTATACATCATTCAAGATTCAAATTAACATCTACCTCCAGAGACATACTGTATGGCTTGATATTTGCTCTGAAGCATTATTTGAATTCGCTGGTTACACACACGAAGTATACTGCCATTATCAGGAAACTTATTTTCCACTACTGGAGACTATTCTGTGAAACCCAGGCTTCTGCTCCTGCTAGTTTAAAAGATGTAATATTTTTTTTTACCCTCACTTTTTTCTTTGGAAAAGTAAAGCCTGAGCAGCTACAGTACTAAGCAAATAGCAAACTATTAGACATCCATTCAAATACCTAGCCAAACACACAGTTCAGATTGTAACAGTCAAATGCTCAATGCTCACTCACTGCTTCCACAAGAAGCTAGGACACTGCCTAAGAGAGGAACTGACGTCAAGTATTTCATAATAGTACAATTGAAGCTGAGTTTTATGTCTTTATTACTAATTTCTAAATACAAGAAAACCAAGCAGCTTGGTCCAAACCAACCTCTGACCAGATTGCTGGAGTCTTTGGTGAAGTAACCTAATGTGCCAAAGAAACTGCACTGTAGTCCTGTCCACCATACATTTTAATCAGTCAATAAGTGACATCTTAGCTTCAAGATTTTTTTTAATTCAAAGAAAATTAAACACAAGAAGAGAAGCAAAGTAGTTCTGAAGTGTTCTACCAGTGTCTATCAGTAAAAATTAAGAAGTAAAATCCAAATTAAAAAAAATCGCTTATGTAGATTTTTGAATTTCCACAAGGTACAGAGAAGAGCAAAGCACTGAAGCACTACTCTCATACAGAGAGTAGCACACAAGCAGATTGGGGATGCAAAAGGGATGCTGGGGCTTTCACAGCAATTCCATTAGCATTCATGGGCTTTCAGAACTGCTGCAGTCTCGTAGTTGTTTGGATCCCAGGATCTGATTTGCCTACATACGCTCATTTAACTGTTGATTTTATTTCCTTATCTTAGTTCCTATTAATGACCCTGCTTTTCAGCCCCATGCGAGGCACTTGACTCTTTTCAGTCATCAGGTATGCTTAAAAGTAAGTGCTGGTTTAAACACTTGGGAAAATTTAAAACTACACTGGATAGTATTCAAGTTGTTTTACAGGCACAGAGAGCAGGAAAGATTTTTACAGCGATATTTTATCCAAATAAATCCTTTACAGTTAAACATATTATTAGGAATTTTTTTGCCCTCCTTCTTATAAGCTAGTACTCCAAACATCAAGTTTCTTCGTATTTTTTAAAGATTAGAGAGAAAGATTAATCTCCAAGTTTTATTTTGTTACCATGCTGTAAAATCATTCTTCTTCAATTTATTCTGTATAAGTTTCTATTTCAAAGGCTTACTCTGCACAGTGATGGGCAGTGTGATATTCTGCCAACTTCCTAATCCACATTCACATACACACACAGGCTGTAAACCTGAGAGTTTATGGCAGCACAATTTACTTCATCTTCAACTGAGCTGTGCAAACCCTACTTGCACATCAGTGGGATTACCCACTGCGAATTTGTTTTGTGAGGACAAGGAGTAAATCACCTGATAATCTAATGAGGATGGATTGTGTAAATAGTTGCACAAAGAGCTAATGTGCATAGATAGGGCAATAAATTGGAATGATCGATGGGACTAGAGCCACAGGAAGATCAAAAAGCATGAGGCTGCAGTGAGTGTTTTAATCACCAGACCTAGCGCTGCCATTAACCACTTCCCGTAAGTGCTCTCTCAGCACTCCAGACTAGAGATTTCCTGCACTTTTTTTGCCTTAGACCATTCAAGGTCAGCAGGATACAGCCTCCAGCAGCACCAGATACCAGGTGAAGAGCAAACAAGACTTCCTCAAGATACATCTGCTCAAGCTATGCAGTTCTGCACGCTGCTACACGAGGGCTCTGCCAGCAGCCTGCCTGCTGCACACCATCTTGCCTTTCACATGAAGGATTGTTAGGTGAAATTGTGAGCATACCTTTGGGACACCACGGTGACATAACTGGACATTGCCAACCCATCCCCTTCAATGCTGTACTGGAGTTTTGCCATAAAGAGTTCAGCACACTGAAAGAGCACAGGCTATCATGTGGCAACAGGATACTGGGATGATGGCAGGAGTCAACTTATGCCCACGCTTTCTCCTCTGAATCTCCTCGAGTTTGCACTATCACAGCCTTATCATCGAGCAGGTATATTCTCTGAAGAAAGAGCCACATACCTGTATACTGGAAAAAAAAAAAAGTAACGCTGGTGGGTTTTACTTTTAATTCCCTGTTCCCCTCCACAGGGAATGGACATTAAAGATTCTCAATTAATGGCTGGGGTTTTTGTGGATTTCTGTTGTTTATGATGTTTGATTTTAAGATTTAAGAGGTGCAGGTTTTTGTTTTTGTTTTCCTAAAGATAAACCTGAATGCCTAGCTCTGTTCAGAAGTATAATCTTTCCTGTCATGTCAGTAATTAAAAAAATTGAGAAAACACACTTCATTTCCCACACAGTATCCTCAGGCACTCTTAGCAGCACTCTCATGTCCAGATTCCACTGTGAACTCATTCACAAGACAGGCCTAGTGAGTAAGCTGAGATGTCAAGGCAATATAAATGCTTGAAGAAACAATTGCTCAACAAAGGGTTGCAGGATTTTCTCCTAAACATGAAGGTCGAATTACTGGAAATCAGGAGGCAAAAATTATTAATTCTCTCCTTTGGATTTGTCTCAATTTCAAGATAATAACTGTGTCACTTTTCTCTCTGGGAATTTCAGCCAGTTGCTGAATCTTCTAAAGTTAAGACCTTTGCAAATCACCATAAGCGCTATGGGCACTTCTTAGTAAATCGGTCAGGATTTGCTTTAACTCCACAGTTAATCCATTTTACCCCGGAAAAGAGAAAAACAGATAGGAAGGACATCCAGTCTGGACACTGTAACAAGCCAGATAGAAAAGATTTGCAGTGGGAATTATTTTTACAACTGGTTTCTTTCTGAAACAGAACCCCATAAGTTAAGAAAAAAAACCTTACGGGGAAGACTTTCAATGAAGAGAAAAGAAAGTACATTGACAACCAACTCAAAGTCTCGATGGGTCAGTGCATATACAAGCTAAACAGAAAACAAATACACACTACTGCAATCACCACCACAACCCGCCTGCACGTCTAACTCAGAAGCAAGCAATGAAAAAGAAAACTCACATCAGCTGTGTTATGTTTCACACAGCAAACTGTAAATAGCAACCAAATGAGAACAAAATCTTAGCTGGAAACTGCAGAGCAGTGACTGGCCGAAATGCTGTAGTTGCCATTGAGCTGGCAATCCACCACAAAGCAGATATTTTGTTAGTTCAGTCATCCCTGATTTCTTACATGCTTTCTAATTTTTGCGTTGGGGAGTTTGTGATCAAAGAAGGATGCATGCAGGTTTTAATTACTCTTAAAATTTTAGAAAGTCAGTCATTCTGGAATTAAATCCATTCGTCGCTTAAAAAAAAAACATTTTTCTCTTGCTTGAGAAAGCCATTCTGCAGCATTTACTAGTAAGAACTAAGAAAATTACCTATATGGAAGAGTTGTACCTTGAGGCTAAGCAAAGTACACTGACCTTTCACTCCTTACTTAATATACATTCCTTATATATTAAAATAGCATATGGAATAGCTCCTGATTTTTTCCAACACCTGGAACCATGTGGTGCATTATAAAGCACAGAAAATATCTGGTATAGTGTTCTGACAGTATAAATCCATAACTCCAAAACTATAGAGTGAAACAATAGGTTATCTTGCAATTCTTCACTCAAAGGAAAACCACTCCTCACTCACAAATGGAAGTTAATTGCATAAAATCAATCTCTTTTATAATCTCTTGCTCTATATGCAAGAGTAAATACATTAGTCTGAAACATCTCTGACTACACAAGGTGGCTCAAAGGAATCTCTCAGAAACCAAGGTCAAACTTCATGTCAAATCAAAGTGAAAAACCTAACATCAGATGTTCAAAAACATTTTATAATGAGCTGTGGTTAAATAATATACAAATATATATATATATATATATAATGAGCTTTTAAAATTGCATATTTTTGACTTGTTGACAGTATCACATAATAAAATGTCTCCAATGCAAGATGCCCTATGGCAATCATGGTGTTAGAATGGATAAGTTTATCCTATGACCTCTTTGGCTACCAAAAGCACCAAAAGGATATCATGGTGCATTTTCAGCTCACTTTTACCTAAGGCCATGCTCCCTGATTTGGGAGAGCATTTTCCATAAATTAACGACTCAATTCGTTTTTCACTTTTGCTTTCTGTTTCACTTGAAAGGAAAGCCCTAAGGCTGGGAATACAGTGCAATCCCATGCTGGTTTGTAATGGAGGGCTGTGCTCCAGAAGAGTCCCACCGTGGCCTCAAGTGCCACAGCACAGCCAGCTAGACTCAGGCAAAGGAACAAAGCTTAGCTTTAGAAGACAAGAAGAGCCAGGATAAATACACAACAGCAATTAGCTAATGAAGATACAGTGTTAAGTTCTTCTATAGTTTTTGTTGCTTACATTCAGATACTCTACAGAGAAAACAAGTAATTATGCTTTGATCCTATCATAAGATTGAGTATAAAGAAATGGTAAGTTGATTTTTAAATACTACTGTTATTTCCCTGTGAGCCAAAGTACTCCTGATCCTTGTGAGTATCTTCTATACAAGAGTGTGTAGAAAGGAAGAAAAAGGGGCTAACATAAGCAGGTGGGTGGGCAGGACAGATAAGTGGTTCAAGAAAAGTCTCTTACGGGGAGAATGCTAGAATAATTAATTGGAAGAGATAAGATTAAGATCGTAGTTAAGGGTGGAGGGAACTTGAGTATCTATACAGGCTGTAGAAAGATACCTGACAGGGAGAATTCTTGAGGGACTTGAGGGATTATTGGTTGCTGCCTCAGGTTAGAGCAGCTTTTCATATCTAGACATCATAAACACTGGAGAACAAGATTTGGAGCATCTTGCTAATCCTTCAATGACAAAAAAAGTGAAAACAGAATTTAACTATCAAGCTTCTCATTCTGATTATGCAGTTAAGTAAGCTTCAAAGGGTATGAATTGAATTGAAATTTAGATTAAAAGTTCAGCACTGTATAACTGAAATTTCTGATTTCTAACTTAAAAAGCCACAACACATGCGATTTCCCAGTTTGAATCTTGATGAAGCAACACTCTGAAGAAGTGACTGGAACTTCTGCTATGAGCTCAGCACAGCACATCACTCCTAGATTTTGCTTAAATAGTACATGGAACAAATTTTTTAAAGAAAGGAAAAAAGCAATGGAAGAAAAGCTTCTTAGTATATAATGCAGATCAACCAAGCCTTCAGATATATTAAACCTTATTATTCTGCCCATTTTTGACTAAGACAATCACATAAATATACAAATAAATAGAGTACAGCCTATATTAGCTCAAGTATTACTACAGGCTTATCTACACCCAAGCTAAATCCAGAATGCCTGGGAAAAAGGTGGATTTGGAATACAAATGCAACAAAGCTTCCTTGTGTCCCAGAAGCATTATTGAGCTATTGCACAGACTTTTGCTCATCGGAAAAAAGAGGAAATGAAAAAGGAACATCTGCAATGTCTAAAGTATCCCAAGGGGAATACACGGGAAGGATGTTTCAAAGCTATTTGAGCTAGTGTCAAACAGGGATAGGAGATGCAAAACCTTATTAAATCATATACTAAGAGTTTACCTTCTAAAATATGACATATGATAAATACATATACACACAGTTATGAAAAATTAACTAAGCAATGCAAACAAGAAAGAAACAAACTCAGTGGATTTCTCATAATCCAAACTCATCCTTGGGTTATATTATGTGCTCAAACACACAATAAAGGAAAAACAGCTCAGGTGAAGCTGCTACTTTGAAAGAGCTCCTTGTACCAACTCGAGAGCATGCTTTTGTTCAGTTTGCCACTAAACTCTTTGTGCAGGTATTACATTGCCATCTAGTGTACGTTTCATATATTGTAAAATCCAAGAAACAGACCTGTAGGCATCGTGCAGACATCCCCCTAGCTGGCTTTTCTCAAAGCATTCAGTCTTACAGAAAGACATATTTCTTCCAGTCATATGTCAAGAAACATATGACACATGTTATCTAAAAATAAAGACAGCACCACTCCAGTGGCAGCCACTCTACTGAATCTGAAACAGTGGGTACGTCCACTGACAGATTTAGGAATTTCTACTGTCCTTTCATCAAAGGGCATTTCAGCTTCAGCATTCCTCCCCCAAAAGGAAGGTGAGCCCTCGCCCCTACCAGCAATACAACCACTGGCTCTGGAGAACATGGAGCAAAGCACAATGCTGATCTTTCTCATCCTGCTTTCCATACCAAGTTAAACCACTACTGAGAAAGAAAGGGGTAGAGCTAATAAAGCCCCAGAAGGGCAGCAGGCCCAGGCCTCATGGCACTGGCCTGCTCCATGCAGGAGCTGTGCTCCAGACTCCCAGTCATTCCTGGCATACGAGTTCTATGGGATGCACCACACACAGTGAGATGGAGGAGGCATCTGGGCCCTGCTAAGAGTGGGGCTTGGCTATTTGGAAGGCTTACACCACAGAAGGCTGAGCAGTGACCCAGTGTGCACTTGAACATGCAAGCCTCACTCCAGCTTAACAATTTGGGTTTTTCACCTAAAACCTCTGAAACAAGTTACTCTCCAACCACAACAGCAGGATTTATTTTTCAAAAGAGTCCTTTCAAAATACAAACAGGCCCAGATTGAGAACGCAGAGGTTAACTCATAACATACTGCAGAGGAAGCAGAAAACACCCTGTCCACCAAACAGCCTCAGAGAGGCTGCTCCAGCACTGAGCTCCAGCACCAAGCCCCAGCTGCCCGCCCAGCCCTGCCATCAGCTCCAACTGCTACAGTGAGCAAGAAAATGGTTTTGCACTCACCTCAGCCACCAGAGAGGAACAGGAACTCCACTGGAAGGAGAGAAGAGGAAGCAATCCTTATTTTGATCAGGAGAGGAAGCGATACCTATAGAACATGTTGCTGCTTTCAGAATCAAGCTTCTCAGTTGTTATCATTTACAAATATAGTGTTTTATGAGAACTGGCTACAGCTATTCTTTTTAGTGTCTGGCTATTTAAAAAAAGATATCAATATCCTAACATCATGGATAACAAGTAGATTTTATGTTTTTGTTGTTGTTGTTAGTTGTCGAATCTTGAGTTACTTATTCTCCTTGTTAAAGTTCACTTGTTTTACTGCTCTTATCATGTGATGAATTGCATAAAATACAGCAACAATAAGTCTGTTTAATAGCCTGTATCCTTTTTTCCCAGCCATCACATTACACACTTGTATTTGTTATTACATTCTAGATACATCTTTTATCAAATTCAGTGTTGGTCTGTTATTGACCCCACACAGATTACTTACAGTATGCTTCAAAATGCCAACACACATACAGTCCATGAACAGCTGAGCTGGAGAAGAAAGCTAACAAGCCCCCTAATTCATTTGAGTCTGAAAAAGACAAGTTAACAAAAAACAACTGCTTAAGCTAGCTAATATCATTTTAAATGAACTACTGCAATGACTCTGTTAGCAGATCAGAGAAGCCAGTCCATCCAACAGGGAGGGAGGTGAAGGACAGTTAGGGTTGTTAACTCCTCTCATTGGTGCATTGCAGGGCATTAGGCCAAGAAAAAGAGCGCAAATAAAATTCCAGAAAAATTATAATCCCATTACATTAAAACATTGAATGTTAATTCAGCAAGATACTAATACCTGCACAAAGTACATACACCGTTTCTCTTTAATAGGGTATCACCTCAAGTACAAAAGTGCACAATTAACAAATGTGCAATTAGAAGAGTGGCATGGTTCGGATAGTATTTTACAGGCTCATGGTCAGAAAGAGACAATCAAAAATGAAATACTCACCCATAGCCTAGGCTCATAGTAGAAAACTCCAAAGGGAGGGATCTCCAGAAAAAAACCCTTTTCCAGTGGCAGTCAACCCTTAAATGGGGTCTAGGAGAGGTGGAGCAAGGCTCTACCCCTTCTGGTCACTCAGCTGAATTGCCTTCACCTGTGCTTCCAAAGCTAACTCAGTGCTTGCCTCAGGTGATCAATCAGTGGTTCAGGCTGTGACTCAAAAGTTACCATACAAAAAGTGAAGCAAGTAAGTAGCTGGCTGAATTAAATCCTTAATGTAATCACCTAAAGAACTAGTAAGAGATTTTAGTACACTCTTCCATCCTCTCCTGTGGAATGCCTCCCTCGTTCTATCATTGTCCTTAAAGTTCTTCCTAAAATCATGTATCATGGATTTGTCATAGGTAGGCACAGCATCATCAACATTATTCAAATATATTTGTACTCTTAGGCCTGCAATCTGAAAAACCTGTTATTGCTTTAGCTAGAGCCAGGTGCATCCTCCATTTGCATAAATAAAAGCAGTTACAAGTAATTAATTGATCATCAGCTTACTATCTGAGCAGCTAATACAATAAGTGGACATTATATTGGAAGACCAAGACGTGAAAGGAAGATAAATTAAAATAAAAAATTAACTTTTTGTGACAAGTAGGAGCATCAGCCTTGTTTTCCAAAAATGAGATTTTAACAAAACAAGAATTTGCTCCAAACAGAAGATGTTACATCTAACTGAATCCTTTTCTATTCATTTTTAGTGATTTTTCTTTTAACCAAAAGTGAAAATAGAAAGATTCTAACGTTAAAATTTAAAGAATTCTGGTGCCTAGCATCATATAAATTTCCAAAAGCATCCTAAAGTTGGCCACAGTTTATCAGATCTAACAAGTTAGTGACCAGCCTTTCATTTGAACTTTACTACAAGAAGAAAGAATTTAATCTAAAGAGGTAGAGAAAGCTCAAGAATCATCTAAAGATACTGTCCTCCTGACTCCTAAGCTAGAGCACAAGACAAAGCTTCTACTAAGAGCACTCTGTGTGCCAGTCTTGAACATCTGCTGTCTGTTATCAGCAATCAGCTGAATCAGCTGAAATTAGGCAACAGGACTCTCAGGCCATTCAGATTATGGCTTCACCAGAAAGTGTGTGCAGGTCAAATGATCATAAATGATTTTTCTTAGTAAAACTAGGTGGAGAGCCATGAATTCTAGCCATTCATCTACAGAATTGTTTCCCAAAGGCCACTGTCTGTTACTGAACATTCATGACTGCGGATGGCAAACTTCTACTGAACTTAGCAGCAAAAGAAGTGTATCTTTACCTGGAAGAAGAGGATTTCACATTCTTGTCCCAAAAGCCACATCTTCCCTTTAAGTTTCTGCAGTGTTTTGCATGGTTATTATAACTTTTTTTTTTTTTTTTTTTTAAAGGAAATGGTAAAATACTGGACTTAAAATGATAATATAAAGAGGAAAGCCTTAGTGGAATTTCCTATGGCAGTGTGAAGCTTTTATTCATGAAAGGGGAACCTATCAGTTCAGAGCAAATCTAATACCCAGATGCATCCAGAACTTGGTGCTTCCAAATATTTCAGGTATTTGAGGTTGGAGAACATGATATATTATGCAAAAAATGCACACAGGAAAGGAAACCAGTAACTGGGAGGGAAATGCACAGCAGCAGCATGTGCCAAACTGCCATAGCTCAGTGTTAAAGCTGGGAAAGAGGACCTTTGTGGAGGAAAGAAATGGGACACGAGGTCATTTGCTACTTCCAAGGTTGTCATTTAAATCCAGAGTAATTCCACTGAAGTCAGTGGATTTAAGTATAGAGTAGAAAATAGACTCTGTTACTCCTTTCTAATCACAATGAGAGGTGGAGAATCAGTTCAACGTATCTTCACCAAGATCCTCCTTTCTAGGGACAGTTGGGATCAGGACCTGAGAGATATGCAAATACGTGGATTTGCTGACTCATAGTGTTGGATTAAGGACTGATACGGAGGGAGGTCACCTCTTCAGACTAAATCTGTTTGTTCCATCTCTCTAACAGAGGAAGTTACCTAGAACTAGGGCCAATGTGACTGTCAACACACAGAATCTCAAGCCAAAAATGTATGAATAATGTGATGTTTGCAGTAAGCAGAAGCATAGATGTCTAGATCCTGTTTTAAGTTTTGGTCATTGAGTATTATTTGAAGGGGTTTTGGTGCTTTTACTTAGTACTTAATTTTATGCTTAGGTTTTCCAAGTATTTGGAATCCACATTTTTTTCAGCATTCGTTTTAGCTTTACAAAGCAATTTTTCCAACTGTTAAAGACTTCAAGTGGGAAAAAAAAAACAAACACCAACTATGACAGGAAGGGTTTTTATAACTAGATTTTTTGTCTTTTGGACATTTTGATCTCTGCAATTTTATGAAGGGAAAACTTTCATTGGAAAAGTACAACATGGATTTTTTTCCTTTTCATTTCAGGCTTCTGAGTGCATTTCAGACCAAATAAACAAACAAACAAACAAATAAGGAAAATGAGAGAGAAAAAGTTCGCATTGAAGTATTTCTTGATTCTTCAGATAAATAGCCACACTGTAGCTTTCCTGTTGTTGTTTCTAATATCACACATACTCAGATAAGAAAAGGGATGATACACTTGCCTGATGCTCTGGGGAAAAACTAGGTCAAACTTAGAATTGTGGTGTGACTTTGTCATTTTCCTTGATTGCGTGTGCAGTATCTCCATTAACATGCAGCTTTCAAACACTTTCCCTTTTGTGACTGCTTCTTTGTGATTTTCACAGGATCCATAACCACATAGGCATCCATTTGTCTAGAAGAAAGCACAAGTTGCTGTGAAGTAGTTTGCTTTCCTATAAGATACTTAATTGTGTGAGGATCTGAGACTAAAAGGAAGCAGAAAAGGAACTGAACTGCAGAGTATGCTCACACCTCTCTAGCTGCATCTTTAAGGAGAACTGCTGAGTAAAGATCTGATGGAACATTGACTGTGAAGACAACCCATTGCCTTCAATTTTTTCAAAGCCCCAGAATAATGAGGTTGCTCATTAGAAATGATGCAGCTGTGCACATCCTATAACTATATGGCCTTCTATTACCACTGGCAGCTCAACTTTTGATTAAGAAATTCCATCATACAACAATCTCACATCTATCAACTTGGAATCCAAAGCATTTTGCAGTGCGGAGACCAAAGAATCATAGAATCACAGAATGGCTTATGTTGGTGGGGATCTTAAAGATCATCTAGTTCCAACCCCCCCGCCATCTTAAGATGTGTCTTAGAGACACTGGAATGAAAACTGAAATCGTGAAGAAAGAACAGCTACAGAATGCTGAAGATGAGAGTGAAACGTTAGTCTTTGATATCCCATCCCTCCCCATGGAAGCAGCTGGATTTGAGAGGAATAAAAGCTAGCAATCCAAACTTTTCTATTTGGCTATTGTGGGAGCTGAATCTGCTCACATAATAAATATTAGGCCAACAAGCCATGCTTTACTTAGTAAATTCTGGGAACAATATAATCTGAGAAAAATTGAAAGCTTGTGAGATTGCAGAAGTCTAGAAAGAATTCTGAGCACTTTGATTGATCTCAAAATCAAACACATTACTGAAGATTAAATATGTGCTACAATCAAGCAAGCAGAGTGGCCAAAGCATCTCTGTATGGAGGATGGCGGTGACCTGGAACGCTGTCGTGGCCCTTAAAAGCAAATCTTATGGCAACAAAACATGTGCATGCAGAGCACAGTGGATTAGCATGTTCTGCTGCATTTTTAAATTCTGTTAATGATCAAAGCTAAAATCTCCCTTGGCTTAGTTTGTGGAACAGACTAAGAAAACCCAGTAAGCAAACATGAAAAATCAATATGCAAATATTTTTAATGGCATACAGATTCTGACCTCAGAATGCAAAACTGAATTCTGAGAATTCAGTAATTATTGCATCCAAAAATGTTCTTAGATTGATGAAGCAGAACCTCGAAGGGATGGATGATTGTCCAATACCTCAGGAAAAAAATTAACCTGGAAGGTGCTATCAGTAGAAAGGGAATTCACATGAAGAATAAAGGATAAAGATGGCACAAATCTGTCTTTTAAAAGGACAGTTTTAAAAATTCATACCATGAAAAAATCTTCTGTATGGCCCCATGAACTATTCCAAAGATGAATGAGTCCCAGCAAGAAAATATGTAACATTAGTTCTGCTTCTGAGTTTGTCTAGTTTCAGCTGCCAACTATTTGATGTTGTTTGGTCTTTCTTTGCTAGACTGTGTGTTCAGTGACATGGATGCATTAATAAAAAGCATGAAGCCAATAAAAATGCTTTCAGGTATAAGCATTAGCCTCTAAAACCTCAAAAAAAAAAAAAAAAGATTTTTTTTATAAATGAAGCATTCAATTAGAAGCAGAATGTTATGTTTTTCAAAATTTTACTATTTACCTTTCAGTAGCCCTTTTAATATTATTTTTCTGCCTACGGTTTTCAAAGGAACCCAAGGCATATAGGATTTCATTCGTAAGTGAATTGTTTTGGCACACAAACATTGCAATTTTTTCAACTTCCAATTATTATATTCTTTTTTGGAGATCCACGGTGTTTTCTGGTTTTTATCTTAACTTATGTTTCTCAAATTTAAAATGAGATTTTGTGGATAAATTCATTTTCAAGCTGTATGTGAACACATCTCCATATTTAAATACTTTGCTAAGGTAAAATTCCACTGATTAAAAGTTTCACTCTTCTGTGCCACTTGTTAAAGTATATTATATGTAAATTGTATAATAATTTTTGGGGGGCTTTGTTTTCCTGGCAATTATTTAGCTAAGAATTCTTAACATAAAATGCCAACAACTTATGTAAACTCACACTCACAATTAATAGCACTGAATATTTTTCACGTTACTTTGAATTTCTCTTGGCATCTTGTAATACCATGCAGTACACTGCCAAACAAATATTCACAGATTAGCTTACAACGCTCTCCAAATTTTGTTTCTTCTCAGTGGAAATCCCCTGCAAGCTCTGTCTAACTTCTGAGACATTACTCAAATGATCAGAAGATTCTGTAAAAGTTAAATATCTTGCCTATTACCACATATATCCAGAGAGTCCTTGGGGGCGTTCAAGAAATGTGGAGATGTGGCGCTGAGGGATGTTGTTTAGTGGGCTTGGTGGGGATGGGTCAATGGTTGGGCTAGATAATCTTAGAGTTCTTTTCCAACCTTAATGATTATATGATTCTATGATATCTTAACAGGTATCTGATGCTGAAGCCTGTCAGAAATACATGGAATTACAGAAGTAAAGACAGAATCTGTTTTTTTTTGTGGGATGAGAATGTTTTGTTTCATGGTACAATGAAGTTCAAAACAATTTTCATGTAGTCTTTCAAGTTTCCTGAAGAAAGCACAAGAAAGCATTGCCTTTAGAAGATTTATTTCATGAAATCCCAATTAAAATAGTTAACAAGCAGACTTTTTAGGTCAGAATGCAGTAGAGGTTTCTTGGCAGGCTTCAGTAGAGGACACGAGGGCTGTCTGGTGCATCAGGCAGGATGAAAGCAGCCAACACAAAGAGCCAGCAGCTGCTATTGTCAATTCAGTGTAGTCACCAGTCCCTTTGGAGCCATTTGTTACCTCCTTTAAACTACTGCTTTGAGCAGTGACTGGGTCCCAGGCTTTCCCAGCCTCTCCACCTTCTCCAAAGCACCAGGGTCTGTCTGGGATTAGCATATTTTATTTAGATGAGAGCTATGAAACCAGGAGGCTGAGATCTTTTTATAGCCAAAAAAAAAAAAAAAAAAAGGCACCTTCAAGGATTTCTGTGCATGTAAATGCCCACCATAGCCTGGAGATGTTGTACACTGTAGTGCTACTCTTTCATTCCTCCTCACATCTCTGTGCACACACAGTGCATCCAAAAGGTAAGCTTTGCATCTCAGCCTCTTCTTCGCCAGTTAGACTTTTCTGAACCCTAAGTTTTTGTACTCTAAATGTGCTGCCCTTCAGTCTGCCTTCCAACAGTCTTCATTCATCACAACTACCCCATAACACCAACACCTCCTTTGCCATACAGAAACAAATGCAGTGCAGCACAAACCAGCTAGCTGCATTTCAGCACACTTCTCCCAAAGCTCCGTATTTTAACCAAAGTCTCTTTAAACTAAAAGTCATTTCAGCCACTTGAATAGGGAACACAAAGCAGACCTGCTGCTTTGCAGTGATGAATATCACTACCACAATGTATAGTGATAGGTATTTATAGGGACAAATATAACTACCTTGATAAATCTTCAAATAAAGTACTTGAATCTGAAAGGGAAATAAGGTAGCATTAAATTAATCACTATTCTTTTTTAGATTGAATTTCTGAGACTGTCTCAAAAACCACATCTGAGACCATGTCCAGCCTGTGGGATGCAGGAATGCTTCCCATCCTCCAAGTCTTGGCATATGCTTGCCCTGCTGAGGTGTGGAGTGAAAGACATAGGCCAGATCCTTCCTCTTACACCAGCAGGGAAGTGCAGTATAGGTCTCCTACCTCCATGGAAAGAAACTGATGGATGCAGGCCATTAATAAGCTACAAGTGGGGTCCCAATTCTGGAGACCTAAGGATTCCGGATGTCAGGCCATGCCATAGATCTGCCTCCAAGTGCAAACTTCAGAATTTTAAATGCAAGAATGCCCTGTAATCCAGTCCTGATGGGTCTTGGCACAAGTAAGCCTTGAGCTGCTCAAGCTGGGCTAGTTTTAGACACACCCTGAGAGAACTGGAAGCAGCCAAGGAAAGCCACATGAGCGGATATTTAGTGAACGGAAGGGAGGCAAGTCAGACTGTAATTCTGTACTGCTCTTGGCAGCTAAGTCTACTCTTGAATCTTGTCCACAATCTCTGAGAATGTCTTTAATTTACCTTTTGTGCTGGAGGTGCTGGAATGTGGAAGAGGGATGCTGGTTCTGCACGTTTGGACACCAGCGCGCACAACAACAGGAATCTCACATTACCGGATGGAGTTGCAACATTATTATCTCCTCTATTGAGGCCATGCTGCAGTCAGGTGAGAAGTTCATCCAGCTTGGTATTTCGTCTCTAATTATGGCCCTGACCACATCCGTAGAGAGTGAAAGAAACAGAAACATCACCCTGATTTGCCCTCCTATCCTCCACTGAGGTTTAGCAAGCTGCAGGTTGCCACTGGTCCAGCTGATCTCCCTGATTTCTACTTCAGGTCTTGAAATGACCCTTAACAAATTCCACAACCATTTCTGCATGTTGAGAAAATGGATTTCTTTTTTTTTTTTTTTTTCATCTTTATTCTGGAAAAGATGAAGAACAATTACTGTTAATGCAAAATGAGCAGCCTTGGCAACACAGACTCCTGTTTACTCAGATTCCAGGCTTGAGGGTCTGATAAAAACCCCAGTGAAGGTAATGGGAATCTTTCCAGAGCAGTTTTAGCTTTAGTCTAAAGACACAGACATGTTCCACTCCTAGAATCCCATGGGTCCATAATCCTATTCAGACTTTTCCTAAAGAAAGATTAGCAGAAAGATCTACAAAATCTACTTATTTCACAATACTAAACTGCTTCCAGTGCATTTCCAGATGTCAAATTCCCTCAACATTCCCAATGCAGGAGCCAAAGTCTTCAGCTTCTATCTTTGACAATTTTCACTGTGCACAGAGGGATGCATGATTACAAAAATCTGTGGTGGCTTAACGTAATATAAAAGTAGGACAAAGATAAAATAACATGCAAGTATTAACCATTAATTCAGGGAAAATCTAGCACTGTGATAAATGGTGCCTAAATATGGATGTGTTTAAGTTATTGCTGAAATATAATACCTAGGATCAGCAGAGCAAGGCAATTTAAATCAATTAACACAGATCCCATTATCCCTGTTAGTAAAAGTAAAGATCAGTTGTTCCTAAATCTCTTTTTTTTTTATGCTGCCTACTCCAATACTTGTTGTACTACCCAGAACCTCAGCTTCTGGAGGCATAGGATTACATCAGCTTCTCAGTTGTCATTTTCTTCTCCCACTAAAGCAGGCTATAAAAATGGAAACTTGAAGCAAGCTCACTCGAAGCCCTCACAAAGCCAGGAGAAAATCAAACCCACTGTATTTTTCTTAATACCATGACTTTTGGGAAATCTCTTGGGTATTTTTGTTTTCTGGGTTTAATTACAGAAGTCAGAAATACTGGAACAGAGGCTGTGTCAGTGACCAAACTTCTGAGTCAAATTCAAAAGCAGTGAATTATTCACACTAAATGTTAACTCTACATAAACAGAAATGTAGGGGGCAACAAAATACCTATGAGGAGATGATCAGAATGGGATCACTGCAAGATTCAGGAAGTTTAAAGATGGGGGCAGGAGTGATGTTTCTAGGTCTCATGCTCCCAGTGCTGCTGATGACGAGCAGCAAGGCACTCTTTTCCTGAAGGAGGTCAACTGAGAAGCTCTGGGGGCAGCTCAACCTTACACTGACACCAAACTGCTGCTATTCTACAGCTTTTGCTAAACTGAGTCAAACCGAGCTCAGACACAGAAAGAATCAGGTGGGTGGGATCTGGACCTGCTTTTAATCATCATCTCCTCTAAACTTATTTGTCATCCTTGCTTCATTATAATCCTGATCACTGTAGTACCACAGTTTTGCAAGCACTGTATTTGCTAATCCTAACAATTAATACGGGGGGAAAAAAAAAAAAAAAAAAAAAAACTGTAAGTATTGGGAAAAGGAGAAAGACTCACAAAAGTGGGTGACCTGATCCCACTGACTCCATACAGCTGTAGAGCATCTCATTCTCCCCCATGACTTGACTTGAAAACCTGTTTGAGGAAACCCAAGATATCATCCAAAAGTAGGCTACTCTGGCAGTGTGAAGGGATACGGATGGCCCTCGGTGGGATAGTGGCAGTAAGCCCACTTGTTTCTCTGTTCAAACAACAAATTAGTTGGCATACACACCTCACCGAGGATTTGCTGACATGCTTTACAGACATGCCCAGAAAGAAGGTCACAGTTTGAGCCTGCAAATTACTCACGCATTTTATGTTTTAAATAAACCTGTAGATTTATTGTACAATAGTACAGCATGTGCCTTTTAAACCAAAAGCTCAGCAGCACACAACACTTTAATCTTCCATTTAAACACACACAGCCCTACAACACAGCTCAGTTCAGCAAGGAAAGCTACATAATTCACTGAGAGTCCTGGCTACGCTGCTCTGAAGGATGTTTACTACAGCAGTGGTTCTGGTGTTGGACCAGCTAATGACTGTAACCTGCTCTCAGCACAGTAATAGCAAGCAGTCACCTAAAGCAAAACATTAATGGGACACTACATTTCACTGCCAATGCACAGAACAGTAGACTAGAGAATCTCACATGTTAGCACAAGTAAGGGTGAGAAATGTATTATGAGATCAGCGTGATGCAATGTCTGCACTAGCTATGCTGTACAATCCACCACACAGGAAGATTGGATGCATGACAGGCATTGCACCAACAGTGATACTGTGTATGTTGATACAGCAAGGTTTGGAAGAGGCAGAGCAGGGTGTTGTATACAAATATACATTCACCTTATTACATTAGTTTACAGGCCAGCAACACTCCTGTAGCCAGTCGTCCGTATGCCAGTGGTCTCTTTAATTTTTATGCTGCTTGCTTCAGTTTTACCTGGTTCTGCTGAAAGCAGTATCACCACTTCCAGACTCTGGATGTGCCTTAATATTTCCAATTATCACTGCAGCATCCTTCATCCAAGCATGTTCGTGTGCCCAGCTTCCCCAGGCTGTTCCCAAGATGTGCACAGGTTGGGTTCTCCGTTGGACATAGAGGCTCCTCCTCACACTGGAGATTCAAAGGTCACCACTGGATAACGACTCACAGGATGTTCAGTTCCCCTAAAGGCTGGAATCCAATACCTAACAACTAAATGATTTACAGGTTTCAGAGTAAATTCCTGACCAGTGAGTATATTCCTTCTTATTGCTGTTCAATCTATCAATGTGTGGTTACATTTTCACTGCAAAGGATCGAGTGCTGTTTTTATTAGAGAATACCAAATTGTCAAAAAAGATATTTTTCAGTAGAGTTTTAAATACTCAGAGGAGGTAAATTTGGATCCTATTCCTGGATATGTGATTTTTCACTTAAGGTGGGAATACGATAATGCATTGTTGGTAGATTCTAAATGGCACTGAACTTCTACAACATCAGCTAAAATAACATGCTCATCAAAACACAGGCAGAGGAAGGAAATCCATATCAAATACCTGATCTTGGATTAAAATAGAGAAGCAATAGTGTCAAAACTTTCAATGAGATGCTTAGTTGAAATAAAGCAGCAGTTTCAGAAGAATTGTACCAAACCTTTTTGGTCAAATTTCACCACAGATAAAATTCTCAATTATCAGTCTTGCATCTAGATCCCAATAAGATTAACCAACATAAGAAACAAAGTTGGAACAAAAGCAAACCGTTCTTGGCTTGTGAAGCTAAATGCATATCACCCATGATTTTCAGTTCATTGTCTGACTTTTGTGTAAAGTTCTGGTAGCTTTCAGTGACCATACGAACTTTCAGCAGATTATTTAGGCAGCACTGATACATTTAGAGTTTGTTGGAAAGGCAGGTATTTAATTTCAACTGATATGATCTGAAATTCCTTTTTTCTTGACGGAAAACAAACACAAGTAGCATATCAACAAGATGCACAAGCTTTTCTTCTTTGTCCATTCAGAATTTTTAATTTGGCTAGTAAATAATGAGAAATAATTTAAACCTGATCTTGAGATAATCATGAACAGTTTAAGACAAAAGCTCTTGAATTCTTGAATTCACTTCATGCCATCTTTAATAAAAGAGTTAATGCAGATTCATTCTTTCTGCTTCCTGAAATGAAGTGAGAAGTTTATGGTTCTTACATATTTGAATAGTCCCAACACCAGAGACACACAAAATGTTATAATGTATTTTAATCATTACACCACCACATTATTATTATAAGCCTTTTCAATAACACTCATATAGAACTCAGTAAAGAGCACTGTCTACTACTATGCACTGTCAAATATTTCTGGTGGTACTGGGAACTGACTACAGTGCTTTATTTTTTCTTAAATCAAAATTTAACTTACACATTCTGAACTTGTACATAATACACAAGATTGTACTTCCATATAGGCTGCAGAGACATTCACTCTTTTTTTTTGTCTGATTTGTATATAAGAGTAAATTTTCTATAACAATATGAAAGAAAATTAATAACTTATGTATCTAGCTAGGCGTTTAGTATTTATTTTTAATAATATTAATCAAAAGATGACTGAAAAAAATCAAAGTTAAATATTGTGAAGTGCACAAAATCTAAAATATAGGGACTTTCCACAGTACATTATACTAAATCAACATATAACAGATTCAAAGCTTAAAAGCCGAAATCTTCATTTAAAAATTTAGTGTTTCTGACATCATTTTCCACCATTCCATCAGCTCTTCTTTCTCCTCTTCTTTTCTTTCAGACAATGACTCCAGTTCAAAATCAACCTGAATAAGAGAAGCAATCAAAATATTGGTAAGAGAGAGAAATGTGTGCTTTTAAGAGTCATTTACTAAAAGTTGTTTAACACCGCCATAGGCCCTGGGGAAAGACTTTCTATTTTAGGCTAGGATTTATTCCACAGCCTCTTGTGTCTCATTTAAGTACGTGCAACACTTCCATATCAACACAATAAACATCCATCAAATACACAAAGGTGCATAATAAAATTTCCAAAAGAATCCAGCTATCTGACCAGTCTTTGGCTTAGTCAAAAACGACAGTGCAAAGAAATTAAGAATAGTTTATAGGTACACGTATCTTCTAGCATGTAACATGCATCTCTTTCACGTACTGCTAACACCTAGCAGGGCAGACTCCCAACATACCAAAATACATGCTCTATTTTATGTCATCAGGAAAATCCAGGGAGCTTTCACATGGTTCACTACTGTGGATATGACATATGAGTTACACACTTGAAGAAATAAGCATCCATTGTAATTTTTAGGAGCCGACTCCATACCGATATATGGAGGATGAATAAAAAATGCTTGTGAACTCTTAAAACAGAGCCTCAGTCTTATTCACCATACACACTGGGTATGAAGCATAGCTCCACCACTGTTTTTCTGCACAGAGCTGAGGACAGTTTTTAACCTGTGCAGGTAGTCACTTGACAATCTAGACTAGAAAGACAAGTGAAAATCTCAAGATTGCTTACTCCTTACACCACACTACTTAGAGATATGCTGTGATTGCCTGATTTCCTAGCCATATAGTTACTAATAAAAAAGAACAAATATCTCAATATCATCCTTCTCTGTGCCACCTCATTTCAAATGAGACCATAAAGCAAAGAAATGAGTTTAAATGAGATTGTTCTCAGTGGTTTACACAGCAAGAACTACAAAAGCAGAATTCCAGACTGTCTTCTAAAACAGTATAAAATATTCTGAAAAACAGCCTTTAGGCTAGGCTACACATATCAGAAAGGAGAAAAAAAGTTTGCTTTTTTGTTTTGTTTGTTTCAATATAATAGATGCTAAACTGACATGCATATGATCACTTACCACAACAGCAGGGCTAAAGGGCACAGCTACTTTTTTAGTTATTGCTAGATAACCTGGTGCTGAGGCTGTGAGTTTGTAGTTTCCAGGCACAAGCAGTCTCCAGTAATCACCATCCTTGGCTGCACAGAAGATGAAAGAAATAAAATCAAAAAAATATGCATAAAATTAATTACTCAGCCAAGGAACAGGGACTGTCTAGCTTGTCAGCAACTGCTGTGTTCCTGTCAGCCTTCTTTCAGCTGTCTGAAAGAAATATTCTGTAAAGACTGTATGAATATATCACCACAGATTTTCTTCTTTTCAGGTTAACACAACAAGCGTTTTTAACTCCGAAGTTGTGCTGTATCCTCCTTGAAAGACTTTGCCTTCTGAAGCTGAAAGCTCTCAGCACACTGAAGAAAAGGGTAAATTTGGGACATTATCCCAGTATAGAAGTGCTTCTCCAGCCAATGCACAGCCTGTTTTAAGCATCTGAGTTTGCCTGCAGTGCAACGTAGATTATTAATGTCCTTCACTCAATATTCTGGAAATTCAAATTGAAATTGATTTTATTCTCCCCAGATTCAAATAAATAGGACCACTTTTCTCAAGCTATAATGTACAGAAAGCTATAAATGATCACACCCTGGAATATTCCATGTATAATGTCTCTGAAAGTATCTACTCATTTCAGTATCCAGGCAATGTCTAGGGTTTTTTTCCTTCCATTTAACTGAACAAAGAAATGAAAGCTTGATCCACCAAGGTCAAAGAAAAGACTTCTACTGCTCTGACTTTACTGCAGACAATTTCTTTTTTTTTTTTGTCAGAAAAATAAAGTACGTGATGTCCAAAAGAGTGGTGAGGCACTGGAATGGGCTGCCCAGAAAGCTGTTTGAGTCACTGACCTTGGAGGTGTTCAAGAAATGTTTAGATGATGTACTAAGGGACATGGTTAAGTGCGAAATATTGCTGGTAGGTGGATGGTTGGACACTGGATGATGTTGGAGGTCTTTTCCAACCTTAATGATTCAAAGATTCTAATTTGCACAGCAAAAAACGTTAGTAGTTGTTCACACTATTCCCAGACTTTTTTCTTTACAGAACAAAAAGAAAACAAAATACAGAGCAGCAGTAATGATCCATTCTACTTTCTGGCAACGAAACAAAGATGAATTTTAAGTCACGAACAAAGGAGCAAGAGAATAATTTAAAACAAAACCAAACCAACAACAAGAAGATCTGTCCTTCTTTTTCAATGTGCTCAAATTTAAGTACTTATTTTCCTCACTATTTCGACAACTTCTCAATGAGTACAGATATAAAAATGTGATTCGTGACAATGCTTTTTTGTACTATAGAAGTGTGAGTGTATGCTCTCATATTCCAGAATATCTCTTTGCACAGCTTATTCCCTCATTTTATCCCTAACAATTATTCTCAGCATTACATTTTTTAGCTTTCCTACACTCTGTGAAAGAAGGTGGCTAATATTATTGTGGGCTGCTCTCCTCTTTAGTAGAGATGCTGCCCTCTTGAAGGTGATGTGAGAACACAGCAGAGCCAGCTGAGAGTCTGCCAATCCTGTATCATGGTATTCTGTACCTCTGTAAGAGTACAGTAAGACATATCAATGGGAAATAAGACATATCAATGGGAAATGGCCACAATGTAAAATGCCAATGCTTTATTATGTATGATCTTATATTTTTTTTTTTCCTAAAAAGTATCTTTTAACAACAAAAGTTTTTAAAACTTGTCATTTAGAATAAGAAACAGTCAACAAGGAAGACTGCAGGTCAGCACTGTGAAAACAACCTTTGAACTCACTCCTTGAATAAAGCACAACACCAGCCAAAAGCTGATCCAATTTTCTGTGAACACTAACATGACATTTTTCTCTCTTTCAAATGCCCTTCTTAAAAGAAAAGAAGAGGAGAGGAGAGGAGAAAGGAGAAAGGAGAAAGGAGAAAGGAGAAAGGAGAAAGGAGAAAGGAGAAAGGAGAAAGGAGAAAGGAGAAAGGAGAAAGGAAAAAGGAGAAAGGAAAAAGGAGAAAGGAAAAAGGAAAGGAAAAAAATTTACACATGATGAGGTATGTTCACATTGTAATATAAGTTCTGGACTGCAATTTAGCCTTTCAGCTCAAAACAGCACTGCCAACAGCACTGCCAACAGAACTTTAGATTCTGGCAGATTTGTGAAGTACCACCACAAATCAGAAGACAAGATAAGCATGAATAACCAACAGCCATCAGTAGCACTTCACACCAGAGATCCATTAAGCCCCAGCAACTGTTCTTCATCTCCTCTGACAGCGAAATACTAGTGGAATATTCATGACATCCTGCAGGCAAGGAGTTTCTTGGGGCACAACATGTTTTCCTAGGTTCAAAACTATCGTACCTTTAGGCATCAGCTAATAAGATCTGAAATGACTCCATTCTGCAAAGGAAAAAAATGTGGCAGTATATTCCAGCACTTAGCTTCTTCAGGCACAAAACTTACCTGACGTAATGTCATGGCTTATCCCCTCCACAGAAATGGTAGCATTTGCTATTGGATTGCCCTGAAGATCTTTAACAAAACCCTTCACTCCTCGATGAATCTAAAATAATCAAAAGCAGAAGCACATACAAAATCATTTAACAGTTCCTAAGAGAAGTAATTTGCATCAGTATATTGATATATATCATATAGATATATCTAAGGATGCATGCTGACAGCTATCAAGGATAATTCTTAATTCTTAATAATTATATACATACATATATATATTCCATTAATAAGTCTTTAATTTTTCTCTATATAATAATTATTGAACATCAAGGTTAAAGAATTCAGCTTAGTTATTCTAATTCCTCCACATTATACAAACCTTCTTCAGAAACACACATCAAATCACAAAACATAAACACTGGTTTGAAAGCACTAGTTACTGCGACTTAATAAATGTGCTGAAAAATTTTCAAAGACAGGCTGAAAATAAAATTTTAAAAATAGAAGTTTCACCAACTGTAAGAATTTAGGGCAAACGATGGATGGAAATACTTAAAAGTCAAACAAGGTTAAATGTGGGCACTTGGGCTCTTACCCAAAATGTCCAGGGCTTTGAGCTGGACCACCTGGAGTCACAGTACTCCCCACTGAGCTACAAAAGAGCTACAATGGATCAGGTCTTTGCTCCTTCTTGCCTCATAGGCAATATGCTCCATGCTGCAGCGCAGCATCCATTGAGCTTTTGTGATCTCCAGCTGAAACCCTTCTCTGTTCAGTGACAGAACCAGATTCTCTCATTTCTTTAAAATCAAAGGAGGAATAGCAGTGGCACTGATGTTTAAGAGATGCTTGAGAACAGGGACCAAGATCCACCATCACTACTCACTTTCTCCTCAGAAAACACCAGGATTATCTGAACTGTCTGTTCCTAGTGAAATTAAAGCACTGATGTGACTACAGTGTGTGAGGAGACCAGATTGGCTGAGAAAAGCAGAAAGTACACATTAGCACTGTTCTGGCAATCACGAGGGAGCTGGAACACTGGGCTGGTCTTGTTACTCTCTAAGATGCCAGGCAGACCATCTGAACTTCAGAGAGAAAGCCAGCAGCTCCACAGAAGCTAGGAAGTTGACGAATCAACCTCTTACACATTAGTAATTAGGAACATGCAATGACACCACAGTTTTAAATGATAGAAAGAAAATTAACCCATGCAGCCAAAGAGCTGAGCAACATTTAGATAGCTGAGATGTGGATCTCATAATAAATTCCAGCCCACATACCACTTTCAAAACTGTCTAACTCAAACATTTCAAATGATGAAGTATTTCACATTTCTAGCTACATAAAGTGGTTCTGCAAAAATAAATTCTTGAAGAAGTAAATGTATTACTTGACCAACTCTGCCAACAAAATATGTTTCTGATTTCATAATCCCAAGTGTGCAGCCATTAATGACAACAGATATGTTTGTGATCTTGAAGTAACAATATCCAGATTTCAGAAATTTGAAACTGCCACAGTTTGGCAGATATGCTCCCTGATGTTATACTGAGCTGCCACCTACAGCCCAACCTGGTCATCTATGCTCCCCTTGTGCATCCAGTCATTCATGCCATCTCCTGTACACGCACACTTTCATCTGTAGAGGGCAATTTATCTCCTTGTGCACACATCAATGCTGGTGGGATGGATTTATACTCTGGAGATGTGTATTAGCAACCATTCAGGAGGCCAAATTAAGTTAAAAATCTGTAAAAACTGTGATGGATTCCATTTTTTTTTTTCCTTTTTTTTACACCCTTACATTCAGAAGTATCATGCAGGATTATCAGCTTGGAGATATAAGAATTACGTACTGATCAGATTAATATGAGATATCAAATTAAATGTTCGCTCAGCACAAAGTTTTAGAAAAGTTTCACATACAATAACTAGAGTTTTGCCATTCTTTTTTTTCTTACCTGCTCAATGTAATTGATGAGGGAGTTCTTGTTGTCCTCCCAGTAGCCCTTCAGAGTTTCTTCAGGTGGGAATTTTTCACAGCTAAGCTCCACTGTGATTTCAAAGCAGTTGCTGCTGAGGTAATTGAAATCCTGCATTCCTACAATGCCAGAAAAGAGTTATGAATGGATTTTGCATTGTTCTTAAGTAACTGGAGCAAAGAGGGACATGTGAGATGCTGGACATACTAAGAAAATAATAATAGCTATAAATACAATCGGAACAATTCTATTTAATCAGCTTAGTTCTGAATTGAATGATGTTACAACAGAGAAACTAACAAAACACTTCCCCCCAGGGAAAGTTTAGAAAAGACATGACTATGATGTTGCACCTGACCTGCATGCTCCAATCTGACACATATTTTTCAGTTGCTGGCATAAAGATAACTTCTTTTTCCTCACTGCGAACTTAAAATCATTTCCAATTCTGTCCCAAGTGTCTTCTGATGAAAGTAAAAGGCGATCATTTTGTAATCGAAAAAGAATGACAATTAACTATAGAGCAAATGAAGCATGATAAAATGTCTTTGAAAGAAAGACTGATAAATACTGGTCAAAAACACGATAAATTTCCTGAAAACGTAATATTTCAACTTAGTAACATTTTACTCGAAATAGCATCTGTTTTCTAAAGAATATTCTGAGTTCGGTCAAGCTTTTGTGCATAGATCCCAAATATATGATTTTCTACAAGGAAAAAAAAAAAAGCAGACATCCTACTAATTTTTTTCCATATATAGTATTTTTTTCCATAGAGAGAACGCAATACCTTTGAAAGAGAAACACTGGACAGATTTCAATTAATTAAAAGAAATCTCATTATAAATGTAGCTTTAACCATACAAATTTAAGAATATATACAATAGCATCATCAACAGGTGTAAAAAGCTGGTCAGAATGACATATTCTTTTGCATTTCTGAGCCATTCCTCTCTCTGCAATGGGAATGTTGTCTACTGCAAATCAGTCAACAGATAACCAAGACAGTTCCAGTTCTGTAAGTGGATCAAGAACTGGGGGGAACATGACTGTCCTTAGAAAGGTTACAATTACATTCTTTGCAGATGCTGATAACAACTAAGCTCTTGCTTTCCCAATCTAGGTAGCAAGCAGAGTCAGTGGGCTCTCTAACAGAAGGCTGAAAAGAGAAAGGTTACCAAGTATTTATAAATCAAAGGATTTTACAAGCAGCTACTTCATTCAGCCCTGCGTTGATCTGTGTCAGCTATGTAGGAGACCTAATATGATCTCTTTACTAAAGCACTGGCACTATGCACAGCAATGTCCAGAGAGCTGACGTCATATCCAAAAGAGAACACCGAAGGCAGTGAACAGATTGAGTCAGGAGGGGTTTTGCCAACACATATGGATGAAGAGTCTATTTTCTGCCAATCAGGCAATAGACTTTTAACTACTGATAGGAACAGAGAGTGTTCAGACTCATTAAATTAAAAAAAAAAAAAAGTTTTCTATTTTTAAGCCTGTTTAGATGGCAGGAAAACGAGAACACAGAAGGCAAGATGTGCTCCTGAGAGGGACATCAGAGCTGTCCCACCACGCAATTTTATGTGATGGATCATCACCTGTACACAGCAAGAGATCAGCAGAGTCATGAGTCACCCCAACAGCTGACTACCAGGTAAGTGTTCCAGACAGCAGATAATGCTGTTTTTCTTGATTTCTTTCTTCTACAAGAAAGAAAGAAATCATGAAGAGAACAACATGGTCCCAAAGAGCACAACATAATTTTACTGTGATGCCAACAACCCTTTAACACTGCTGCTCCAATACTCGGGAATTTTCTCCCTCTCCACCTCCCAAAGCAAGGTGACACCAGGGATGTCCTAGCATCCCAAGGACAGAATTAAGAAGGAATGTAGTTCTGGTTTTGTGCAAAACACTCATACCTCATAGTTTGTTTCCTGGCTCTTGGCATGGTTGGTGGAAAAAAGTTCCGCCTACATCACTGATACACAGGTGATGATCTGAATCTCTGGCATAGAAAATGGGTTAAAGATAATCTGGATTTGAACTATGGCCTACTACATCTGCAGTCTGGTTGTACTGGCCTGGCTACAATTTGCATTCTTTATCTGCCTGTTCATACAGTAGTTAAGTGCAACACCCAATAAATCAATACATTTCAAAAGATTTATTCAACCCTGCAGCAACTTTGATACCACTGCCCAAAGCTTCTAACTGCCCTATTCCTCATCGTTATGCACCCAGGATATATCTGCGGTATCCACATTATCACATTCCCAAAGCTTCTCATTTTAACAAAAAAAGTGGAGTGTGGTGTGCCATTGGAATCCAGGCATCAGAATTACCTACACTTTGAATTAAAAGCTGTATCAGAAAGCTGGCTGTACTTCCACACGTGTAAAGCCAGTAACTTCCAGCAAGACAGGATAGAGTACTGTACACAATATGGAGAACATGTGCCTCCTACGTGTGTTGTATAAAATCCCTAAGAAATGTTCCTTAGTACTGCTTTCAAAGCTGGTAGCACGGAAAGTAATTGAAGTTAGATGTGAATGAACAGAGTGCCAAGAGTGATTTAAGATCAACTGAAAACAGAAAGATATCTAAGCAATAGCCTGTGAGCACAGCAGTGGAAACTGCACTGAAGTGCTATTTTCATAATGACATTAGGATCTGATTAGATTCTGGTGATACTGTAATGACTGAGCAGGCAGAGCATGCTTATGGCTAGTTAGTAATTCATTACTATCTGCTCTTCTCATTTGTATTTCCAAATAGCTATTCCACACAAAAAGTACATTAAAAAACCATTACTGGTGTTGAAAAGCTTTGCACTTACTAGTGAAGGAAATTCCAAAATTATTAAATCATTAATTACAAGCTGATAGAAATAAGACCAGCATTAAAAAAAAACATTTTATATACAAGTTTGTTTTTGCTTGTGGCCTGATGTGGCCTCTTCCTACAGGAGTACAAATTGCTTTTCAATAGCTTACATCACTGCCAACTTTGAGCATACTACCATCTGGATAGCAAAATGTCACCAATACAACAGATGACTTCACTGCCACTTTCTGTCTCCTAAGAGAGCTTTCCAGAATAAAGGAATAAAATTTCAATAAAACTTTAACTTGAACTAAGTAATGTTTAGTTATTTTCCTTAGCTCTAGATGTAGAAAGAACTGCTTTCACTGAACTCCTTTTATGCTTTTGTTGTTGCTTTTCTTCTAACTCACTCTGTTGCTCTTACTACCATGAAGGTTTTGATCAACAATCACAGCTTGCCAGCTGACTTTCACACTTGGAAAAAACAACAATAAAGAACAAATTCATGCTGTATGGTTCACAGTTATCTCCATTGCATCTCTCCATTTTTTACTGCATCATATTAAGATTACAGACTCTGGTTAGAACTAAGACTCCATAATTCTTGCTTTTGTACAAATACATGAAAAAAAAAAAGGCTCTCTTGGGCAATTTTCAGTCTAATTTAAAAATAAGATCCAAAAGAAGAATTAATTCAAGCTTTCCAACAAGTTTTTCCAATGGAAAAGTCTTTCTTTGTCATATGCAGTTTAGTCAGAATGAAAGCACTGCATCAAAACAATGGAAAGAGAACATTTTCCTAAGGAAAAAAAATAGAGGCTAAAAGTTAAATAGGTTCACATTTTCATAGCTAATACTCAATATTTCACTAAGTTATTTTTTGATTGAACTGAAACAAATTAAACAGTTAAATCTTTCAATCTGGTGTTGCCGTGGTACCAGAGCAGTGATATTCCAGTCTGGGGGAAGGAGTTTCCAGAGTGAAAACTCAAGCTTGAAATAACCACCTGAGTCAGCTAAGGGTCTCACCTCCTGGGACACTGTACCATGCACCACCATTTGTCGTTCCATCCACAAAACTGCTGTCATCATCATTTTTACGACATGGTGGTCTGTTTGGATCAGACATAGCAGGGTTTAAAGATGAGTAACTGCGAGCCAGGCTCTGAAAAATAGCATCATCAGGGCAGGAGCTGTATTCGTGAGCACTGCCTGGGGAGAAAAGAAGGTCCAGGAACAAGAATTACCAAAAACACAGTCATACAGGCTGGGGTCAGAACCGAGGTTACCCATGCTGCACCTTCAGGATGCTGCTTGGGAATTCCCTGTCTGCCAGTAAGTGTTCTATAGCACTATCAACTAACACGGTGTTATTTGAATCACACTAACATTTCTCCAGTCCTTAATCAATTGTCTGTACCAGGCTGCCCTGTTATTAACATGAGTATTCATATCGGCCTTAATATTTATTAAAATATTCATTTCAATATGCACCAAAAAATCTAAGGCATTATAGGCTTTCCATTCTTTTTAAGAAAACAGAACATGGAAAAATGTTTCTACTTAAGAAGTTGTACAGCCTGGTATTCCAAGAATTTGCAATTAAACTATTGGAGACAGACTGAAGAAAGTCAATTACCAACAATATCATCACATCACAATCATTTCAGTCATGTGTACAACCTGTAGTGGCAGAAACAGCCGTGTGCTAAATGGTAACATCTCTACTCAAAGTGATCCTTGTTTTTATATGACCAATACTATGAAACAATAATAGCTGTTTTTATTAGCATAACACTGCTTTCAGAAATCCTCCTTGTAAACGTGTAAGTAGAGAAACCTTAGATTATACAGACAGTCTAGACACATCTCTCTAGCTTCACTCAGCAGGATACAAATGGCCTCAGCTAATTTAAGACCTAGGATGCCTTTATTAAATGAGGGATCATGATTTCCTCAGGCATTCCATCATCTCTGTGACGTAACTCTAGCAAAACAAGATATCTGTCTTCAAAATGGTCATACCGTGACTACTTTTAAACATGTTATTAATTAATGAGTAATAATTAATGAATAATAAGTCCTTATTGTCATGCCATGATGTTTACAAAGTGGATTGATGTAAGTACATCACAACATAATACAGAGCATTGAATAATGTTTATAATAATAAATATGGGGGAAAAAAGCATAGAATAAGTATTTCTATCTCCTCATATCTACATACCACTCCGAGTCTCATCATAAGGGTAGTTTGCAACAAGGTCTCCTCCATGGAGATTGGCAGAGAGCACAAAGGGAATATCCATAATCCAGTGAATGACACCTTTCGTTTCAGGAGCAAGCTTTAATAAAAGAGCATTACCAGCAGTTAAAAACTGATTATTTAGTGCAGAGACTTAGTTACTTGCATATATGTGACTTAGTTATTATCATATATGTTGTGAAATCGTTCAAATGAAGAGAGCTGGATTAGTCTTTTACATCAGAACTTGGATAGATTCATTATCAGCCTTAAAACTGGTGTAAATTAGATCAGAATGAGGAAACATATAAAGTTATCTCATTATTTTTTTTCTTCATATAATAATTATATCTAAGCTAAAACTAAAACATAAAACCAAGAATAATAATTCAAAGTATAAGTTGGTTGGACATAGTCCAATTCTCCGCACTGAAAGTAAAATTACTTCATTTAATAATTTGAATCTGAAGATAGAAAATGGCTATTAAGGCCATCAGATGAATAAATTTAAAGTGACCAGAAAAAAAAAAACAAAGCAGTTACACAAAAACACAGAGAATCACAAAGATTGCACACACAGCTTCAAGGGTTGGCTGTGTATCTGCTTACGCAAAATGGAAGAGGGAGGCATGCAAGCAACTTGCTCTCCAGCCTCTGCTTACCTTGGGATTCTGGTCTACAGCTTTCTTCATGTTTTTCAAGAGGTGATTGTTTGGGCCACCCTCCTTCTCATTAACATAGACTATCCTATCCAAATCAGGGAAATTTCGGTTCAGATCTATCCCTTGGGCATTGCTTCGACCAACAAACCAGTCTTTAAGTTCACCGGGCTAAATGAGGGAAAGAAACAGAAAGATTCAGGAGCTTAGGTATCAGTTCTTATGTAGGTATATTTACCAATGTAAATTCACATCACGTTCTTACCTTTCACGTTCTCGAGAGTAAGAACGGACCACGTGGGAGTAAAAGCTGAAGAAACCCAAACTGTCTCAGAGGAGGGAATCACTCCCATCATAACAAGTCTGGACTAAAGATGGGCAAAATTACCATCAGACTTTCCAGTGCCTGTCTGGTTTGTGCTTGTTGAACCTGCCTTCAGGACATGGCTTTTCCTCATTGCCTCATGTGCATGCTTTTGCCCTACAGGCCTCATTTCTAAGAGCCTCTGAGCAGCAGTGGGTGTATCCACCAGCTGCAAGGCACATTTGCATTTCCTTCGTAGTTCTAAATGGCTTCAGGACAAACAAGGGCATTAATCTTTATTTTTCTTGAGAGTTTTATTTTTGTGGCAACCGTCAGCTTCATCTGCTGCAATGGTGGCACCAAATAAAGATGCAGAGAAAAGTTCTGCAGAATCTTTCAGCTGCTCCTTCACATGAGATGTGATTTTGCATTAAGGAAACGCCTTCAGTGTGCATGGCTCTCCTCAGCTTGTCTTTCTAAGCTTTCAGTGCTTAGGTAGATTTTTGGTCTTCCTCTTGGAATATATTAAATGCAGTGTCACACACACTAGTGTAAAGATGCTGCTAAATCAGAACTAAAAGCACTAAAAGAAACTGCTATGCAAATCATTGATAATTTTAAAACAAGTCTTGTAAAAGCAAATGTACTTTAGCTAAAAAGTTTCAGATTATCTTATTACTGAATCTCTACAGTGAGAGATTTCAATCAAGTGGAATAGTGCACCAATTTGAGGACAACTCCTGCTTTATTACCACGAGAGGGAGACATCCTCATGGACATGGGTAAAAACAGGTCTCAGGTTTTTAAAGGCTGCTGAATGAAGAGCTTAATGAGTTTAACTTACTTAACCATAAATAAATAGTCACATTAAAAGATTCCGTATTTATATATCTAAATATGTAGAGAAATCAATAGGACTGTAGAACAAGAAAATTGTTGTTTTCCTTTAGAATAATAATACACACTAGAAATGTGACAGAACAGTATCCTATTTGTCCTCTATTTGCTAACCATGCACTAACACTCTTTACTGAGTTTTCATCTTAAACTAAATACTAAATTTTCTTGATTAATAGCACTTAGCTTAACCTAAGTACTTTATGCCTAAAATATAGATTAAGAGTTGTTTTTATTAAAAACATGGCTCACTTAGATTCCTTGTTTTGAGATAATTCACATAATGCAAATAATTCACATAAATGCATTTAAGTTAGAATATTAGAGGAAACATCAACTTTTTTTCCTCTCTAGTACTTTGGAAACATGATGTTTTCCTATGAGTTACTTGTTCAGGAAGCAATTTGGTCAGCAAACTCAGATGAAAGAATAGGCACGAAGCATAAACATCATTATATTTTAAAATGAAGTATATTCTTTTAAGACATAATGGCTATCCTTGGAAAGCCCAAGCACGATATCTTCTTTGTTAAAGAGAAGAAGCTTACTGTACTATTAGAAAATAAATTACACTGTACCACTCAGTGATCCCCACAGAGTTTATATACTTATAAAATAAATTAAGGTGCCATTTTGATCCTCAGGTTGATACAGAATTACAGAATCACTTGAATAGGAAGGAACCTTTAAAGGCCATCTAGTCCAACTTACTGCAATGAACAGGGACACCTACAGTTACATCAGGTGCTCAGAGCCCTGATCATCATGACTTAGAAAGTCTCCAGGGACGGGGTACCCCTCAAAAACCTGTGCCACTGCCTCACCACCCTTAGGGAAAGAAACCTAATAACCAGTCTAAAATACATAGATAGATATTGTAGTTTTACAAACCTGCGATGCTGCCTTCTCAAAGCCATCCGGATTCAAAGATGGCATGATATGGATACGTGTGCTATGGATCAGGTTGATAATAGTTTCATTGCCTTTCTGGTATTCATTACACAAGTACTGAGCCAAGAAGATGAGCAGCTCCCTTCCAACAGCTTCATTTCCATGCATATTCCCAACATATTTAAATTCTGGCTCTCCTGCAAGAGAAAGAAGCAGCACGTCTTAGAGTAGCTAAAAAAAACAAACAGGCATGGACTAATCACAGTACACCAGAGACAACTCTACTGCTGTGACTACATTTTGTCACAGCATCCCCAGGAAGCTACAAGTCTCTTTTAGGAAAGTGGATCTAGATTTTTTTTCCCTAAACTCTGGCTAAACAAATAGTAATTTACATTTGGTTGTTCGCCGAAGCCAGAGAAAGAATACCAGAGGACAATACACTATTTCAAAATAAATGCTAATCATAGTCATTAACACCACTATTGTTGAGATACAATGCAATTGATGCTTCAGTAACACAAAAAGGTGTCCTAATTTTTAAATATACAGACACTAACAGAGCTTCTTATCCTTAATGTTCTCACCAAGGTTAGGTTAACCTTGTCCCACTACACACGCATCAAACTGCAATTCTTCTACCAAAATTTTGCCATGAAACAGCTGCTGATCCTAGTGATCTGAAAAATCCAAAGCAGTTGCTTCAGATATTCAGCTCAGACTTTATAAAGAAAATGCAATGACCTAACTCATGGATCACTCCTGCTGAACATTCCAAAAAACATTCCATATATGTATCTATCGTACGAACGATGCATTCTCATGAATCATATGAATTGCTGTTTTATATATTGAACATATACAAGGATGTTTAATTACATATTTAATATTGGCTTTAATACATACTGTATATTTTTATATATTCATTTACCTGTGCATGTCCATATACAAGTTTATTTATACATATATATATTTGTAAGATCAGTACCTACATGAACATTCCAACATTCCCAAGTTGCACCCTTGCAATCCTAGATAATACTGGAGAGGTCTGAGATCTCACAGAGCTGTAAAGGATTTACTTTCTGAAGGACCACATCTTGGGCTCTAACTCCAGAGATACTTTAGTATAAATGTAAATATCTGAAGGGATAGCCAGCAGGGAGAGGAAGAGGGTCCCCCTATACTCTGCCCTTGTGAGGCCCCATCTGGAATCCTGCATTCAGGTGTGGGACTCCCATTACAAGAGCTGCTGCAGTGGGACCAGAGGAAGGCCACAAAGATGATTAAAGGTCTGGAGCACCTCTCCTATGGAGATAGGTTGAGGGAGTTGGGCTTGCCTAGTTCTGAAAACAGAAGGCTCTTGGGAGACCTCATTGCCACTTTCCAGTACTTGAAGGGAACTTACAATCACGAGGCAGATCAACTCTTTACACGGCCTGAAAGTGACAGGACAAAGCTAAGTGGCCTTAAACTAAGAGGGGAGTATTAGATTAGGTGTTAAGAAATTCTTTACTCAGAGAGTGGTGAGGCTCTGGCACAGGCTGCCCAGAGGGGTTACGGATGCCCCATTCCTGGTGGGGCTCAAGGCCAGGTTTGAATGGATCCTGGGCAGCCTGAGCTGGTGGATGGCAACCCTGGCCATAGCCAGGGGTTAGAACTAGATGATTATTAAGATCCCATCCAATCTAAGCCACTCTATAATTCTATGATTGTCTCATAATAAGGACATGCTGGCTTTTCTTGTTAGTTTCCTTTTTAGAGTTCACCTGTTAGCACAGCTTGAATCAAACCTTCTGCTGATGATACGCTTTGAATAGTCTCCATAAGCCCTGGGATAGCCTTTAGCACTACCACAGTGGCAAATTCAAGGCAAGAAGCATTACACAAACAAGGCCTAAATAATTGCTAATCAAGCACACAGCTGTATCTTTCAGTCTGTGCTTGAAAACCTTAATCCACTGATAAGGTCCTAGCAGAGCACTATTAATTCCAGGACTTCTTTTCTAAGACAAGGTAGTTTTGTACATATTATTTCCTCATGTCTTTTGTCAGGTTAAAAAATACTCCAGTTGGAATGAAACAGCATCATTTTATCTGATATGTACAACTCCATTACTGTGACTAAAGCCCTCCGTTTTCTCTTTTGGCACTGAGTTCTTATTTACTGTTTCTTCCTATCTGTTAATGCCAGGGAACGTAAGAGGTCTAATCATCAAGAGTAATCAGACCATGCACTCAGCCCAACCCTATTAAATCAGATGGATACTATTTAATAAAATGTGCAGCAGTGCACATCACAAATTCTCATAATTAGAACACCTGTGCATATGTATATTGCCATATAACTTATGGGGAAAATTTGTTTTGCAAGCTAAGACACAAGCTTATTACCATGGCATTTGTAGTTTTCCCTAGAACACCATTATGGAAGCCTGAAGGAGAACTCACTTCTCCTGACTCCCATCCTATGCATTATTCACTTGCCTTTCTCTTCCACCTGAATTTTACAGAATTGGTTCAAATGAAGAACAGAAACAAAGGTTTTCCATGCAGTATCACTTTCCAGCACCAATCAAAGAATTGTTAACAGTATGTATGAAGGTTTTTGAAAACAAGTACAGTCTAAAGTGAACCCAGAATAAAGCCTTATCGACCACTATCTTCAGCAGCAATAAAAATCTTATGTGGGCATAAAAAGCTGAAAGGAGTTGTGAAAGAGGCAGAGCGAGTCAATGGAATTACAGAAAGTCTTTGCTATGAAAAGTGATTGAAGATAGCTGGCTGGAGGAATAGCTGCTCTTCCCATTAATCCCTTGTAAGCCATTTAACATAGACCTTAATCACCCTTTATAGGATTCCACAAATGTAACTGCCTCACAGAATTCTTATTTTTTAATGAAAGGACTCTGAAAATCTCAACTGGATTATGAACTTTTCTCCAAATGAGCAGAAATGCTTCCCTTCCATGGCAGACAATAGGACATAGATCTTAGAGAAGAGGTATAAAAAAATAATTTTAAAAAGTCTCATTTATTTGACACCAACACATGCAATAAAGTAAAATTATTTTAAAGGGCTTCCATGTTCCAAGATATGATAAACACAAAGGAATATGCAACATCTGTTGCATGAATATTTAAAATTCTTATTTAGTACTATTAGCTTTCTGACAGCATCTGTATAAAAGACAATCTCTTATTCACAGTAACCATGGCAGGTTTTGTGTGACAATGGGAAGATGAGATTTATAAACACTTACATACAAATTCAGCCCAGATACAGAGGTTTGTGATAACAAATGAATGGGTGGATAACTAGTAACATCTTTTGGGGCAAGTCGTAAGAAATTAAATGCAGCGATCAACTTTGTAAATATCTCGGTGTCTCTCATGACATCTATGCCAGCACATCATTAAGCTTTTAGAAAGCTTTTACAACCCTCCTAGATTGATTGCGTGGTACATTACAACCTGATAAATGTTTGAGGAAAGAGTATTTTGAAATAGCAAGCATTTCTGCTACCTGACACTGTGAAATGTCACTATTTGCTTCTGCAGTTACAGTCAGCAAAGGTCTTCTGCAGCTTCCTAGGAACAGAAGGAACGTTGTTAATATTGGAAAGGTTGCCTAATTAAAGGTGACTAATCACTGCCATTTTTAGTTCAACGTGTATTTGAAAAGATAGTTATCTTCCAAATCACAGGAGCAAAAAGTTTAGCACTTGCTATGTAGGTCACTCTGAAAGTAATGCCTCCTACAATTTCCATGGAAACCACAACAGATAGAAATAGCACAATAACGCTATTTGATAGAGCACGTTCTCCACTACAGAACACTCTTTTTCAATGTAGCCACCACCTCTAGCTCTGCATTTTCATCAGTGATGACCAAGAGCCTGAATGCTGCGCTCATGAAAATCTGTACCAGCAGAGGTGACCCACTGTTGCTATCTCTGCTGCTGAAAAACACCACCCACTGCCTCACTGTGCTCACATCTACTCTTTGCTCTCCATCAACGTTCAGCAAGCATCAGTGAATGTCAATTGGTGCCATTTTTTTCCATACCGAGGAATTCAATAACACGCCTTTGTTTCGCATGCACTTCTATGTCAGAAGTCATTTTGTCAGACTGCCCTTCTGCTGCTGTTACTAACAGAATGTTGGTGGGAAGGTTCAGCTTCTACTGCCATACGACCAACATCTGCCTTTGATGTCGTGGGCCGACATAATAAAATAGGAGGCATTATTTTTGGAGTATTCCTTGTGTATTTATTGTGAGGCAAGGTAAAGTCATTCCACTAGTCAGACTCCAATGTCAAGCAGTTAACCTCAAAACATAAAGTAGTCTACTCATGGAAGTGCAAGTCATAGGGAAGGAAAAACTGACTATTGGAAATTTTAGGTCCCTAATGAACTGTTTTGCAAATGAGTATCAAACATCCTTAAGGACTTTCATTTCTAAAGGAAAAGCACGTAATGTTCCTGAAATAACAGACTTAGTGTTCTTGATTACAGTTGCTTTATCTAAAGGTGATCAAGGTATTTCTCATGTTCCACATTTTTGTTAGTAGTTCAAAGAGAAATAAACTCTCTGGAGGGCAACTATGAGGAAAATCAGGGATTCTAACATGAGTTTCCTCTTTGAACATAAAAATGGCAAGAGGAAAAGAAGAAAATAAATGAGGATAAAATGTAAGAAAGAGTGAAAGAATCAGAAAATTTAGATTTCTATCATTCTGGTAACTAGGCACCTCCAACCTGCCTGAGCAGCACTTCAGTAGAAACACTGATTTATGTGACATGTGAAAATGAACAGCCCTGGAAGACAGAACAGCAGGCAGTATTACTTTCTACATTCTTGTATAGGCCTTAGGATGTTAGGATGACATTTTCTAGGTACTTCTGGTTTAACTCTGCTGAAACAAACTTCTGGGGGTTTCACAGCTGGCTTATAGGAAAGCATAAACGGGTCAACATCCTTTTTTAAAAATTCCAACATTTGCTATCCCTGCCATGGGCTACTACAAAACACTCTGGGAACAAAACAGTAAGAAAAGATATTCAAGGAACTTTTTGCAAGCTCTTGCTTTAAAAAAAAAAGCACGTATTTTTTCACAGCCATAACTCAAGACCGGTCTCAAGCTGCTTCTGGAAATCTCTGCAACTCTTTAGCACTATGTATTCTGTATATTAGGTATGGAAGGGAAATTCTCCAGACATTACCTCATGTTGAAGCTGGTTATTTCCACCATAAGGGTTCTGCGTGACTAGATGCTTTCCTTGCGCTTCCAACAGCCCACTCTCCCTGCTGTCACTACAGGATGTGGCACAGCCACCCGCCAGCAGCGGGCACAGCATTAGCTCTGCTTCTGCAGACCCCATCACAGCTCCCTCCTGGTGCATTCCTCTGCCATGTTTATGCTGCAGTTGCACAGCACAGCGTTGACTGAGGTGTGTGTGTGTGGTAAAGGCCATGTGATGCAGCACAGAGTAGAATACGAATAAGGCTTTCTGCCTAATGCTTGTCTGCATGGATACTGTGAAATAGAATTGATGATTATTATTTAAATCGTAACTAATTAAACTTACTTATTGAATCAAAATCCTTAACTTAATAAGAAATCCTGAAATATAACACGCACAAAGCTCTGATTTTGTATAAATGAGTTAAATGACACTCTCAAATTCAAGGCAGATTAGAAAAATAGTGGAAGCTTGGAAGTAGCAAATACACACCTATACATACAGCCAGATTCACCAGACTGGTTTTGCATTACATTGCACCTTCCGTGCTCTAGGATAAACAACCATGTCTTTGCTTTTATAGAATTCATGCTTCATTGCAATAGCAGTTATGGTTAGCTCAGCATGGAAGCTGAGCCTCATAAGAACACAAAATATGCAATGGACAGTCCTAAGCCACCCCTACTGGTTACTGGCTGAGTATGGGATATGTTCTCACTACTAGGGAAAAAAAAAAATAGAAAAAAAAGGCCCTGAGCCTCTTTCTGAAAAATGCTGGCAGTACAGGGATGACACAAATGATCCTCCACCTGAGATGCTGATTTTGGGATGCAACAGTTTCAGTTCAGCTTTCTACTGTGCTCAGTAAAAAGAGTGAACTTCTCCATTTAAAACTACATGTGACCAAGCGAATTTTCATTTCAAAGACTTTCCCTGTAACCCTCCAGTTTTGGTTGGCATGTACTGCAAAGATACTTTTTTAATCCATCAACACATCACCAAAACAGATTTTTTAATGAGGAGAAGGTTGATATATAATTCAGGTATGTACTTACAACAGCTCCTCACTAAGCTCATTTGACAAGCTCTCTTCAGCAAACTACAGCATCAGCTTTTTCACTTCAGCCACAAAAGCTGTTGCCAATCATCATGGACTTCAAAAGGACAGAGCTCATCTATCCATCCCACTGTTTTTGTAGGCAATAAGTACGTGGGAAATTTCAAAGCTAAACTAGTTCAAATGGCTGCTGCCAGCAGGAGACACGTTTGGAACTTCGTGATCTACTTTTCCTCATCCTGATTTTCTGAAGAGACAAAATAAAAGATGGAAATAACCCATTTATATCCAGGTCTCAGGCTTTAGAGTCAAAGAGGAAAGCAGAAATGCTGCACACACACACACACACACAAACAAAAAAAAAGGAACAACAGCAGTTCTCCTTCTTTCCTGGAAACAAATAAAGAGAAATTCACTGGAAACAAACGGATCTACCCCTTCTACCTGCCTTAGACTTTCTCCTTTAATCTCAAGGAAGCTTTCTGATACATCATAGTGGCACTTGTTACTCCACTGAGGCTGCACAGACTGGACAGTTCTTTCTTAAAGGCAATTAAACATAATTAATCCACCACCATACTATCACAAAGTGGCAAAGCGTGAAAAAAACTGTAGGTTGCAGATTTGTGATTCAGATAGATGTGCTGAAGTTGGTCATCAGTAACAGATGGAGAGGGATAAAATGTCCCCATAAATATGCATCTGTCACGTCCCTCGTGTAGACAATGTGTCACAAAGTAAGAATAGCTTTTGCGTTGACTTATTTATTTAGTTCCCCATGTCTAGATGAGCTCTGATATTCACCAACGTTTGTTTCATGACTACGGAATCACAGAATGACTTAGGCTGGATGGACCTTAAAGTCCACCCAGCTCCAACCCCCTAACATGGCCAGGGCTGCCACCCACCAGATCGGGCTGCCCAGGGCCCCATCCAACCTGGGCTTGAATGCCTCCAAGAATGGAACACCCACAGCTTCCCTGGGCAGAGAGAAAGGGACTTAATACTGGCCAGAGTTTAAAGAAAGAGTTATGAACTGCCCTTTTAAAATAAATTGCACTAAGAAAGAAATAGGCAAACAGCAAAAGCTGATCACGTTGTTACCTTGTCTCTCTGTGGAAAAACAATGCAAAATTGACTTGCAATGACTAAGAGAGGACACTATTTACGTCAGAGAACAAGTGATCTGAAATATGCCAGTATCCTTAGAAACCAAGGAAAAAAAAAAAAGGCAGCTTCTTTTAGCCCTAATATTACATCAGCATGATGCTTTTGCTACAAAGGGTTTAAGAAAAACAGAATTCGAATATTTTAGAAGGTAGGGTTGGTTGTTCTGGTTTTGCAGTATAGGCTTACAGAGTGTATGAATCCTTGATTAAGAAGTGTCTTACTGCATCTGTTCTATGGATGCAGAGGGTCATCAAGACATATTCCAACAATACACCTACAAGCATTGCACTCTTGGAGTCAGAATTTTTCAATGGAATGTGAAATTATACTTCAAACTGGTATCGTAATGATTTGTTCATACCCACGAAACACAGACTTGGAGGAGGGTCTTCACACTCACATATGTTTGAAATACAGATACCCTTTAGAAAATACCCCTGTGTCATCTCAAACACTATAAAAATGAAAAGAAGGGTGATGATTCCTTATGACAGTACAAGGAGTGGAGGCTAAACTAGTGCAAAGGCAATTGGTGCAAATACAATCAAGCTTGGTGCGTAAAAGGAAGAAATGAATCATAAAATAACTTGTTGACTCAAGAATAATGATGCAGATGACTGAACCAGACAAATTGTTTGTCTCAATAGCAGAAGGGAGTGGATCCAGAAGGCCTTCAAGGTACGTTCTGCATTTGGATGAAGGAGATCCAGACAAAAAAGACATAAAAACAGCCATGTCAAGCTCTCCTTCTAGAAGAGCAAACATCATGTTAGCAAAAACGTGCGTGCTAACTACTGGAAAATGCCTTCACTAGTAAGAGTCCAAAGGACTTGCATTTCTGGTGTCTGGCTTCAGTTTTAGTGTATTCACCTGTGCAGCTTTTTATATTTTTTAAAGGCATAATAAAACACCAAGAGGTGAAATATGTTGTCATACTTCAGACTGATAGTGAAGGGGTGGAAGTAAAAGGACAATCGCGCCCTATCTTCCAGATTTGTAGCATTTTATTTCTATTTTATGTAGGTGTAAAATGCTAGAGAGGCATACAATGAAAACAAACTCCAGCTGAGTTCTTTATAGGCTGGCTTCGTGCATTTTGTGCTTTTATCAACAAATATTCAATATTCTGAGATGGTGGAATGCTCTTATGCATAGCATAATTCCTAATGGCTTGAGAGCTCATTAAGAAGCTAACTAGCCATCTTACAAAGGAGAGCATAACACAGCGAAAAGGCATCTCCTAAGAAGCTCTACAGCAATATTTCCATTTTGAGCTTTCAGGCATTTGTTTTTTCTTGGAAAATGAAAAAAAATCCCCATGGAAAGAAGACACTAATTTTGATAGGAAGCGAAGCTTTTATTGAAAAGCTATTTTAAAGCAGAATTGTTTTATGCCCTATTGTTATGACTTACTAATAGCTCTAGGAGGCAGACAGAAAATGTGGAAACACTTAGATGCTTGAATATATGGAAGAGAGGCAGTATGAATCCTAAGAGCTCGATGACAAAAGGAAGGCACACCCCCTCAAACGCTCTAATAAAATAATCCCTGTACACCAAACAAGAGCATAACAATTTGCTGCCCAAACCACTTCTGCACAATTTGGATAGGAGAATGCTGCAAAATTCCTACATGGAAATGAGAATTTAAAGGCTGGACAAGCTTGGCAACAAATCCACAGAGATACAAGAAATACAAACACATGCAAACACATCCGGAGCGCTGAGTCCCCATGCAAGAGAGGCATGGGCATACTGGACAGAGGCCAACGAAGGACCAAGAAAACAAAGGGGAAACAGTGCTGGATAGCATGCATGGGAAATTCTTTCCCCACTCAGTATACGAACACTTGTCTATTAATCTGCATTTGTGAGAGGTGTACATATACACCCAAGTACACACACTGAGAAACTGGAGCACCAAAGAGGTCATCCTCAGGTCATGAAAATATCTTTCATGTTTCTGTTCACTTACATGCTAAATCTAAAGTACACTTCTAATTTTAACTGAAGAAATTGCTTTTGCAAATATTCAAAAGCATATATAAAGACAGATCTGGCACTGTTCTCAAACAAAATCAAAACCACATGAGTTCAAGACAGAAAGAAACTGAACCACTTGGTAAGCAATCCAGTATTCCTCATCTTTATTAATGCTTTCACACTTTACAATTCAGTGGTCCATTCCTTTTTTAATCAAACAATGTGAAAGAAAAGCCTTTCTTATCATAAGACTAATATTTCCTTCAATATACAAGCTCAAAGTTGCATGAATTGCTTTCTAAAATATGAGAAATCCAGTCTTTGCCATATTTTCTATTTCTTCTTTATATGCACTTTTACATAACTTTCTCTTTCATCCTGGCTTTAGCTTTTATGATCGCAGCATGAGGACTGCCAAAAGCATGTTTCAGTATATTTTTTCCAGCTGTCTGCTAAGCAATAAAGAAAAAAATAGATACAAAATACAAAATATTCTTTAAAAAATGTGTTTGGATTACAGGAACACAGAAATGTGAAGGCAATGAGACTGAAGATTATCACATTGGCCATTACAGATTGCATTTCATGAAAAGCAACAAATTTGGGAAAGAGCAGCCAGCACATAAGCTTCGCCTGAGACATACTCTTAATCCAGCAGGTAGGAAGAATACTTTTTGATTTTCTTCTTCTCCCAGAGATATTCGACCTGGCATGGTTCTTTTTCTAATCATAAAAGCTTCAGTAACTAAAAAATAAAGACATTCTCCTCTTTGACTTTGCCAGTAGCAAAATCAATCCTTGAAATTACATTGAAAGTTCAGTTTTACCATCTTTTCTCACCATTCCAAACCCGAAGCAGTACAGTACATTAAACATAACAGCATCTTAAGAGGGGTCTGTCTGGAGCTTCAAGTGAAGCACGTGTGCAGGAGTTTGCCAAGAGAAGCCTTAGGGTCACACACAAAAGCAGCACTCAGAAGGCATCTCTCTCATGAAAGCAAAATGTTGGAGCAGTTCAGAAGAGAAGGCTCTGGGACTCTTCAACGGGGAGACGAGTGATAGGACAAGGGATAACAGCTTGAAAGTAAAAGAGAGGAGATACAGTTACATAATCTAAAGAAATTCTACGCTTTGAGGGTGGTGAGGTACTGGTAAGGCTCTAGATGCCCAGAGAAACTGCAGATGATTCAACCCTGGAAGTGTTCAAGGCCAGGCTGGATGAGGCCTTGGGCAACATGGTCTAGTAGACCAACTCCTTATTTCTGGAAAACTTATTTCTGGATTCAACTCTTCCATATTTGGTTTCTGTCAAAATTTAACTTATGAGGATTTTTTTGTTTTTGTTTGGATTTTTTTTTTCCCAAAGAAAAAATTTTTCACTTATTTACAAATTATCTGGGGATTAAAAAAAAAAATAGATAGTTCCCAGTAACACAACAGTTTAAATCATTTTCTTTTCACTTGTGTAATTCAGAAAGCAAATTAATTTTTCATGTTGAAATTCTTCAGGTGGCTTGTTCTCAGCAAGGCCTTCTCTTGGAACTAGATATAAAGCAACAGAACTATAAAAGCTTGAAAACACCTTCCAGGAGGCAAGATGAAATTAAGTATTACGATTCTATTTGAAAATGTACTGAAAAAGGTACATAAAAAATATCGTGGTTGCAGTGGGGTGCAGACATCTAGGAATCAGCTTTGCAGACGCATGTCTGGTAATCAACAGCACAGAAACACAGTGAGGTTAGCAAAAGAAATTGGAACATCTTGATGTTCCTTCTTTCTCTCCTTTTACTTACAAGGCGAGATGGAAAGTAAAATTATATTATTACTATATAAAGTCAACTCTCCAGTGTGAAGAGAATGATGCTTTTCTTCTGTCTCAGAAGACAAAGCAGCCCTTAGTGATATGGCTATACCAAGAACAAATTTGTGGTAGTCATCATCATTTGGCCCTCTGGACACATTGGTCTACTAGCATAAGATTAGGAACTGCCCCCAGGCCTCCAATCAGGATGTTACTCTGTCAAGGCTACGTAACTCATTAGCAAGGTAAAATACAGGAAACTAGAACTTACAAAGTTTCTATCTGCCACACATGACTGTTATGAGCAACTCATGCTTTGCTTTACAGTTCTTTCCAACCAGGAAAGTAGTTTAGCCACTGCGTTCTTCCTCAAAAGAAAAAGACTGCTATTTTAGACTGCTTGGCCGCCATTGGTCTATACAAATACAGAAAAAAATCTGTGCAGTTTATTTTAATGCTCACTAAATCACAGGCTTGCCTGTTAGTTATTTTTTTGTTTTTTTTTTTCAACCAGCTGTCTGAACTAGCAGCCCTCTTTCTGTACATGTACACAAGCATAGTTACAAGGCACCATCACAGTGGAGAAAGCCACACCATGATCTAAATACAAACTACTCAAAGCTGCCACTCCAGCTGTGTGATACTTTCCATACACGCAGTAATACCATTATCACACATCCTTAACAGCCCCTGGAACAGGACAGACACCACTGTGCCTTCACTGAACAAACAAAACAAGGACTGTACCTGCCCTTGGAGCTTTTGCTATCTGCATAAAGGAAGGAAAGACAATAGAAGCATATGGCAAGCACTAGGCACACTGTGATCTCACTATAGATCTCATTAACCCCTCTTCCTCTCTTGCCTATGATAACTTCTATGAGAAAAGTAAATATTATGGAGAGATTTGAAAAAGGGCTCCAAATCTCCAAGTCACTGAACTCAAAGAAACCTCCAAAAATAGGCAGAATGATACATTTGAAATATTTGTTGAAATACACAAACGAATATGCACACTGTTTTTCTTAAGGAACAGTTCATTTCACCATCTAATGAAGAAAATGAAGAATCACAGAATCATTTACATTGGAGAAGACCTCTAAGATCATCTCTTCCAACTGATCACCTACCACCAACATCGCCCACTAAATCATGTCCCTAAGTATCAAATAAAGAAACAGAGGTTTGTATAAGAAAAGTAAGATCATCCAATATGAATATCAGTTGACTGTGTAATTAGTATAAAAGTCAGTGAATACTGATAGAGGAAGCTCTACAGAGCTCTTTCCCCACAGATTTTCACAATAGAAAAACCCTAGCAGATGTCATTTTGCTTTTGCATCGATGCGCATGGGAGAAAGCAGGACAACATGTGACACTCAGCTGCTATGCGCTACCATTGTGCTTTACAGCTATGTGCTCTTTAAAGGAAGGAAGGATATGTGCTATCTTGTGGTTTTATTTTAGGACTGCCGAACCTGTGATTACACCCACACAAATTCATCTACAAAAGAAAAGGCGAGTTTTGTGAAAGTAATGTCACACCTAGTGAATATAATATTTTTCTAGGTAAATCAGACAAAACTAGAGGAGATGCTGTGTTTTCCTTATGCTGTTTACATGTGTTTTTATTTAAATCTCATAAAGCATCTCAGCATACAAGAGTGAAAGACAAGTAGGCTTTATGAACTGCGTGAGTGAAGAAGCCAGACAAGCTAGCAGAGTCTACATGGATATCGTATACGTATTTCTTCTGTCAGCCAATTCTGCTCCAAAGTATTCTCCAATTCTTATTCATTCATTTTTAATTAACACATTTTGAGCCCACCTGACATCCTTTGTAACTATTCTCAGGTCCGATGGGCCTTCCAGCTCATTTATCTTTTTGACCACTAGAAGCATACTCCTTGTGCTGAGCTACTTGATACCCATGGCAGTTGATATAGCTTTCTCACTGCCATTTATTTTCGCTTCTCTTTTCTTCTTTCATTTCTCTGTTGCACAGAGAATATACTGTGTATAACATCTTGCAGTTCAACACAAGAACCCCAACATGGGGGAAAAAAGGGAGCTGTAACAGACAGGAGGTAATGTCTGCACTGCCCTTCACAGCTGAGCTCCAGATCTGAATGAAGGTTGATACTGTAAGGAAACATGCAAAACCTCCACACATCAGATGTGCAAACACTTACTCTTGTGTGGACAAGACCTGGGATATAAAATTTGGTTGTCTTCCTCCCTCCCTCCCCCCCATTACTTATTGGGTGAGCTGTATAATTTCACAGAGAAAGAGGATTCTGCTCTTTGCATTTGATAAGCGTTGCTGTTTTTTTTTTTTTTTCTCATGTGTTTTCACTCTCAGCTTCGCAGTCTGGAATTCCTGTAAGTACATGGAGATCTGACTGCTTCAAGCTACCAGCTAGAAATAAATAACAGAGATAATGGTCACAGCTGAGTTTGGGTGGCAGCAAACCACAGAATGAGCACACTGTTGGTCTGATGAGCAGCCATGTAACACAGATGTGTCTGCCATAAATAATTCACTCTGAAATCAAGGCATCATGCGACAATGTAAATTTCAGAGCACTGAAGAGGCAAGAAAGATTCTCCACAGAGTACATTCTGTACATTAGATGTATTTGCTTCATCACATATAGGAAATTTGCTTTTATTTTGGCATCAATATTCTATGCCTTGGGATACATGGAAGCAGGTACTGGACAATTCTGCATGCCAAAGGCATCCTACTTTGGTTCACGTGGAAGAGATAAATCCTACTTTACGTTGCACTGCATACGAACTTCACTTCAGGTCATAATGGGCTTAAAGTGAATATAAAAAAAAATACGCTTTTTCTCCTTAAAACAATTTTAAGGCTATAGGATTATACTTATAATCTTTAAGCATTTCATAAATGTATGTTCACTAAGACAAAGAGTTCTTTCAGAAACACCTCCGGGTTTTGAATTTATTCTGTCTTTTACAGAAAGTCAGAAGAGAGGCATGTTTAAACTACTAGCAGCAAAGGACACACATTAAAACAAACTCTTAGAAGGATGACATATTATACACACTAAGATTTTTTTCCTCTGGAAATACAAATGCTGGCCTGCTCCTGTAACGCTTATGTGTCTCTCAGTTTAGGGAACAGGAGGCCAGAATTTCCTGAGGGTAAAACACAGTGCAGAAGATAATCACACTGGACTTTTTTCCACCAAGTCAAAACATTTCACGAGTTATCGCAGACTTCAGGGGAGATAAGCTAAGCTGTCATAAAAGGCCGATTAATAAAGGCAATTACAGGGAAAAAAACATGAACGGGATAAGCTTCCACAGGCAGACAATAGGATAAAATAAGAAATACTATACCACATCAGCCCCTGGAAGGCAGGAGTTTAGTTCTGCTGCAAGGCTTGTCAGGGAGCTAAAGGAGAACCACAGCAGCTGGGGAGCAGCACTCTGAAATGCAGTCATCTACCCAGAAGGTTATTCCGTGGCTCAAGATGATATTTTCCAGAACAGCAATTCTGAAGAAATTTGAGATTTGGAAGTAAATGAGGAGGGAGAAGGAAGTCACAATGCTTGGGACACAGAAATGTGAAGACAGCCTGCAGAGGGTGCAAATCCCCCCCTTTTGCTCCATCCCCTCCACCAGGAGCCCAGGCTCAAAGAGGAACAGATGGAGGTGCCAGATGCCAGCAACCTGGGCACACGGCCCAGCGGCAACCCTGAGTTGCATGTGCTGGGGACGCTGACCTGTCCCCAGTGCCGTGCTTCAATTCAGCAACAAGCAGCACTGGCCTGCAAGGTCAGTGTTCCTATAACCTCATTACAGTCCAGTGACTGTGTCACCAGCCTCCAGCACCGTTGCCCTTGTGACACTCCAGCATCCAAAGCAGTCCACTGTTTGCACATGATCAAAAAGAAAATTAATCCCCAAAATACTGTGCCAATAAATTGGCACAGTCATTAGCATCTATTCACTTCAGCCCTGCCAAACACCCTAGAAAGCAGCATCTAGGTCTCCTAAGTTGCTGCCAAATTAATCTATTTTCATCTGTTCTCTTAACGGCCTTGGCAAGTGCTAAAATTTAAGTAGTTCTTAGCCTCCCAAAGGATCACAAATGATTCTTTTTCAAGTGCTAGGAATCAATGGACCAACACAAGCATTTGTGTGTTGCTTTGTCCCAGTTTTGTATGTCAGAAGACGAAATTATTCTAGCTCTACAGGCTTCATGCTTTAAAATAAGCAGTGCTCCTCCTGAACTATATTTAACCTTCCTCTCTTACATTTTTAATATTCTTTTCCCTGAAAAAAACATCTTGCAACTGATTTCCAATTAAAGTAGCTCACAAAATCCACAAAAACCAAGTCATTCACTGCTGCGTTGACTTGTCCACTCAGGAACAACACATCAATCCTTGTTTTAACAAGAGCAAATTAAGGAAAAGCCATCCTAATGATGATGCTTTGATCCACAATATGAACTAAAATTATGTTCTAATTACAGGTCATTTTCAAAAGCAAAATTAATCAAAACATCACATATATTGTGATTTCACTCTAATGAAGAGTTGTGCCCAGTTCTTTCCTTTCTTCTGATCATGTCAAAAATGAAAACATTCAATCATTAATTATAAACACTTCCTAATTCGTTGTTTACATTCCACTTATCAGCAAAATGCAATTCCATAGAATGTATCTCCAAATACTGCTTATGATCTCTGGTTCCTGAGGAAATCCCACAGAGACACAGGCTTGAAACTGAAGTCACGATATTTTGACAGCATTATGAGTCAACACGTCAAATGCAGTTCAGCACTGACATGGGAAAATCAAAAGCTCAGGAATTTCCTTTCAGAGTTGTGACCAAAAAAATTAAACAACAGAATAACAATGTAGGGAAGGAAAGAATAGAGAAAAAAACCTCCAAAATGATAGTTAAGAGTTATTTTAACAATTTTCCTTGAAGAAATAAAACGTGAACTAAATCACAGTAATTATAATCCTATTAAATTTGACAACTTCAATAAATTACAACTACTTTAATTATTAGGGAAATTTGAAATAAAATCCATTTTAAGAAGTTCGCTAGCGAAGTAGCATCAACAAGAAAAGGAGAGCATCAACACCATCTCTGTGGCATAGCTTGGGATATTATTTTGCACCTAAGTGTACAGGAAAATCTAGTAACATCCCATAATATTTCTGGGATCGGTAGAGCATGTCACTTAGACAAAAGATACCTTTGTTTTCTTATTTTTAGAGAATATAAGCATATTACAGTACCTCCAAACCCTTGGGAATGAATGCCTCACACCGCTGAAGTTTTTCTCTTCCTGAGGGTGTCACAGCCTCCAGATTATCACAAAACATAATGAACTCATCTCTGTCATTAAAAAAATCCATCATACCCTCAATGAATGTACAGGTTGTTTATCATGGCTCCCTCTCCACATTTCACCATCTGCAACCACAGTCCCGTGTCCAGTGTGACAGCAACACGGACAAGTTCAATTTACCTAAGGAGCAAATCTCCAGTGATTGAGATGCAAGTTTCAGCACAGGCACGTAATGCAAACAAACACCAGTGATCCCATTAGAACCTCGGGAGAAACTCTTATAAAAGTGTAGGAAAACCTCTATTAATGTATTTCCATCAACACTACTGGATGCAGGCATTTGGCTCAACAAGGCACAAGCATCCTGTTGGTTCATTTGTACTTTTAGATATTTGCTAGACATATACAAAGAAATGGGTTTTGTCTTCTCTTTTCTGAGGACACGCATATTATGCATAGATCGATATCCAGTAATAAATTATACTCCAATGTCTTCTTAACTTTCAGCATGCTCAGATTCTGGCTTGGTTGTGGTAAGGCTTGCCACGGTTCTTCAGAGTAGACATTGCTGAAGAAATTTCACAACACAGACAGATCTTTTTAACTGGCATCAAAACACTTCTTTCCCTTTTGATATCGCCCACAGAAAAACTTTCTTCAAATACTGGGCACTCAGTAAACAATTTCTGCTTCTGCATTATAATTGTTCACATAGCAACACACTAACTCTTGGGAGAATTTTTTTGTTTCTTTTTATCTAAAGAGCTTTCTCAGACTTCAGCATTAGGTAGATTCTTTTATTTCTTTTCTCTAGTTGTCGAGAAAGAAATAAAACAGTTATTCAAGGTGCACCATATGCCTCTAACCTATCTGCTTTTACCCCTTCAATACATGAGAAAGTTCTAGAAAGTTACCTTTGATATTTTTGTTCCCATTCTCTAAAACTACTTCCTTTTAAAGTTATTTATGCTTTTTTCCCTTTGAAATTACTGAATTGCAAAGGAAGCAAGCTCTTGACTTGAGCACAGCTTAGGCTTAGTATATCTTTAAAGGCTTTTGAGCCCAGTGCAAACATTTGAAATTGTGTTTCCTAGGGGCATCTTTCAATCTGCCACCTACCCATGGTATTTCAGTTTACCTTGATCATCTGACTTGTTGTTTCTTAAGTAGTTCACATGAGATCTGGGCAATCTGCTCAGATTCCTCAATGTGCCTCCAGGCCCTGCAGGACTCTCTCATTATATTCCAGCAACGGCATCCTTATTCTAATTTGCAATTCCCAAATAATGTTTATACTGGTACTTTACGTCTAATTGTGATTTAATCACGAAGATCTAAAAGTTTCTAAATTTCTTCTAGAAGAAATAATCAAAATGTTGATTTTAATGCTAAAAAAACGTATTTATCTGTCAGGATATTAACCACAGCCACACCACTCTAGACATTTTATCTATCTTATTTTGCTACAAGCCTAAAGATATCAAATCAAACAGCCCCCAAGCAAAATTCAGCTTGCTATTTCACTGGAAGAAGAGTTGTGAGACTAGAAGGTCTTCACCCATCTACAGCTCTGCTTGAAGGAATCCTGCTGAACCAAGGTCATTGTGGCTGTGGAGAGGAAAGCCATGCGACCTGAAGAGTCACAGGCAGAAACACCACAACAGCAAGAGCCATAAAGTAAGAAAAAGTTATCACCACCACCATGGGAAATGGGAAACTCTAAGCTGTTCTACTCTATTCAGCACTGTCAAATTTGTTCCCCAAATCTTTATAATGAAACCGCAGCTGTTATGCCAGGATTAGAGGCAAGGCTGATGTTCCCAGAATCGTAGAATCATTAAGGTTGGAAAGACCATTGTAATATCATCCGTGCCAACCAACAACCCATCCCCACCATACCACTAATCCAAGTCCCTCAGTGCCACATTTACCCTTTTCTAGAACCCCCAGGGATGGTGACTCCAACACCTCCTTGGGCAGCCCATTCCAATGCCTCGCTGCTCTTTCCAGTAAGAGACTTCTCTGTAACATACCGTAATGTTTTAAGTTTTGAAAGATGTGTCAACATACATATGCCAGAAAATCACCTGCTAAAAGACCACTGGAAAATGTTTTAGGCAAAATGCACCAAAAATGTATGTTCTAGTATGAAATGTGGAGGTTGGTGGCCCTGCATGTGGCAGGGGGTTGGAGCTTCATGATCCTTGAGGTCCCTTCCAACCCTGGCCATTCTGTGATTCTGTAATGGCAAACTTGCATTTTAAACATACCTTCATGCTTAAAATTCTAATTAATAATAGGGAAAGTTTACACATTTATGCATTTTCATTAAAATTTACTTAGCCAAACTATTTTAAGAAAATCTCTTCAAGGTGAAATTTTTCTAATGAAGAATTACAATCACTCCCAAACAGTTCTTGATCAAACCAGAAACAAAGTAATATAAATAAAACCTACAAGACTTGTTATTTTTGACATTTCAAATCATTTAAAATACGCACACATCAAGGTCATTAATTTTTATATTGACAGGATTATTCCTCATTTCCTCTCCCAGCAGTTTTTCATAGAGTAAAATCCAAATGAATAAAAAGTACATTTTAAAGCTAAAAAAAAAAAGTACATTTTAAAGATTATCTTAAAGATTTAAAGATAAAAAGAAGCATGAGTAGAGTTTCTTTTTTTTTTTGTTACTCCCCCAAGAGCTTAGTAAGAACGGCTGTTTTCTAAAGCAGTCTGAACTTTAATTGCTGCTAAGGATAGCCAAATAAACAGGAAACAATTGATCAGAATATCAATTTTGCAGAGACTGAAAGCCACTAAAGCTTTGCCAATAACATTGAGAAAGGCAGAACATCAAGGATTAGCTATGTTACTGATGAAAAACAAGGGAAGCACATGAACTTCATTTATCGTATCTGTTGTTAAACCTTTCACTGTACCCATGTTAACAATACATCCCATTTTTTGCTGTGAACTACAGCCACAGCTTCCTCCTACATTTTACTACCTTGATACAACCTATAATGCAGGCGTAAGGCTGGGGAAAACCAAAAGTCTAAAGAATCCACAGCAAAAGCACGTTTTCTTTTGACCCTTCAGTTTCCTTTCCTCTGTTTCACCTCTGCTGAATTCTGAGAGGTTGCTCTTGAAGGACAGCTGCAGTGATTTAATAGAAAAAAATATATAGAAAAGACTGACAAGAAAGGAGGAAGAAGAAAGGAAAGAAAATAAAGCATTTTAAATGAATCCTTGTGTCAAAAAAACAAACAAACAAAAAAAACCCATGCCATTCACAGGTTTCCAGGATGCAGTTTCAGTTAGAACAGGGAGCTTGCAAATGTTTCAACCTACATTTTTTATTACCAATAGGGTACGGTATATGTAACTCAGTGTCCATGCAATTAATTTTACTGGAAATTGTCTCAAAGTGCTTCAGGTGGCAGATATCAGCAATAAGAAAACTGAACACTGTTGGTCTCTGGATGCTTATCTGTCCTTTTGCAAAATACATTAGGAAGGTCTTTAAAGAGTCTTTGAGCTGGACCTGCAAATGAGACTCCACCTCCTCTGGCCATGTCTCATACTTCTTTTTTTGGCTTAGATTATCCCAATCCTCCCTTCATTTCTTAGGAAGCAGAACATGAAGAACAGACAGACTTACTTAGCAGCTCCAGTTTCTGTGGCAATTGGGCAACTGACAGACACCAAACAATATGGCTCCAGAGCCCCAGAAGGTAAACTGAGTTGCAGGCACACCAAAAGCCTTCCTCAGTATTACAGAGGGAGTTGGGTGTAGAGGTGAGCACTAAATCCTTGTCAAGTCTTACACAAACACCTAAGCACTCCAGAGAAATCTTATAGCCTGATTGCACTGGGATTACTGGAATAGCAGTGGAATACTCTCTAGTTTTTACCTAGGACAAAGCTTAGGAAGCATAATTCTAACAGCAGTTCTGCTTACATTGCTAGAAGCTTTGATCAATTCTTTGTACAGGAGACATTTGCCTTCTGATAATTCGGCAGTTTCTGTTTGCAGGTTTGTGAGACTGACTCCACAATACAGAAAGATATTCTGGTAGTCCAATAGAATAGAGAAAGCATATTGTTAAAATGGATCTATAGATCTGTTGCAATGGGATTTTGATAAGAACTTGCCATTAGCCATTTGAGGCTGGTCGCTTCAAATGCACATTTTCATACCACTACTTTTCAGGGCTCCTAGTAAAATATATTGTAAGGGATGTCTGACACATTCACCTATGCTGATTCCACATGAATAATAAATCTAAAGAATCACGTTGAATTGACTTAGAAACAAGGAACTGGGGCCTGGAAGCAGTGTGAGGCGATAAGCTATTTGGCAATCTTCATGTGATCTATTCTCATTCTGACAGACTGGAAACAGGACTAAGCTGTAAAAACATTAAGCATATAATGTAATCATGGTAAAGCTATTTAAAGGAGCTAGAACTTCCATGGCTGTGTGTTTATTGGAACTTGCATTTGAAGTGAAATCATAAGAAGAATTTATTTTGGCATTGAAGTTAGTGCTCCAAAATGAAAGCTTAAAACCTAAGGGTTTCTGAAATAGTTCCCAAGCCCTTAGTTCATTTTTTTGTTGTGCCACACAGGGCATCACTGCTATCCAAAGAATCCCACATCAGTCTCTGCAAACAGCTGTCATGCACCTTCATTAGTAACTGCAGAACGTCTGTAATCGGAAAATGCAAAAATGTAGTATTTGCTGTCAAGACTGAACTTCAAATTCAGCTTCATTTTAAGTTTCTACAGGAGAACAAAGCCTCTGGCTAATTTTCCCTGCAGCCACTTCTCCTATGACGCTCAGCCCACGCACAGAGCTCTGCTCCGGCACTCACCAGCTGCAACAAGAATATATTCTAGTTAGTATTTGGTCACCCTTTAGCCACCCATCCTGCCTGGGGAGAAACTCCTGGGAGTAATCAAGAATCGTGATAAAAATTAGCAACCCCCAAAAATTTAAAAAAAGAAAGAAAGGAAAACCTAAATCCAGAAGCATCTGGGCAATGTCAGCGCTGTAGCATAAGCTCCTTTGGAAGCTAACACCCACTCTACAGTAGTATTAAGGAAAGCAGATGAAGACTCACAGCTATAAATAGATCAAAGATATGGTTCACTTTAACTGAGTCTCTACAAAACTCTCTTGAATCAAACACTGCAAAACATATTTTCAACAGGACCTGGCAAAACTAAAAAAAAAAAAAAAAAACGAAATAGTTTACTTCTTGAAAGCACAGGCTCCAACATATCCTAGAGGGGATCTGTTGGTCAAGCTTTATCTGTTTCATTTAACTCTGTGCCGTACCTTCCCTCAATACACAAACGATGAGCAGCATAAGCTCACGCCCATTCCACGCACGTCCCAGGCAGCCCCACATGCAGACACCTGAAGAAACACGCACAAGTGCATGTTTGTGCAGAGAATGCTTTCAATGTGCGTTGGCCAACAATAACATAAACTCCAGAAATTGTCTGCATGGCCCCACCTCAGCTGTGACTCTTCGGAATATTTTTAGGGCACGAGGCTGATTTTCAAAGACCTCCAAACTCCGGTGATTTGTCTCACAAGCAGAAATCAAACGATGGCTGCCGAGCCATCCCACAGCACAACTGCACCTTTAAATACCGCCGATGCCAGATGGTCTCAGCATATAAAGCAGCGTGAGACAACATATTAACGCTGCTCAAACAAGCGACTCATGCTAGCGGCAGACCAATGAGATCAGTCTCGGGCTGCTAATCCTCTCTGTCACCATGGCTACATCTATTTCAGACGATTCTTCAGTTTTCAAGTCAGATGAGCTTGCTGGCTCTTAAGCTTTGCTGTTTGAGAGTCTTATGTTATGGAGGAGTTTTTTTTTTATTGGCTAATGTTATCAGTATCCTCTCTTTCTGTTTGTTGATAGGTTTTCCCCACTGCTATTGAAACAGCCTTCCAGTATTTGAAGAGAGCTTACAAGCAGGAGGGGGATCACCTTTTTACACAGTCTGGCAGTGATAGGACAAGGAGGAATGTCTTTAAACTAAAAGAGGGGAGATTTAGGTTAGATGTTTGGAGGAAATTCTTTCCTTAGAGGGCAGTGAGGCACTGGCACTGCTGCCCAGAGAGCTGTGGGTGCCCCATCCCTGGAGGTGCTCAAGGACAGGCTGGATAGGCCCCGTGCAGCCTGAGGTGGTGGGGGCAGCCCTACCCATGGCAGGGGGTTGGGGCTGGGTGGGCTCTGAGGTGCTCTCCAACCCAAGCTGTTCTATGATCTCCATTAAAGATTCCTACTATTTCCACTGTGGATTTGCTCCCCTAACTGTACCACATGGCAACCCCACAAACAAGTGTTTCCGTTATGACTTAGCCCATCAGCACAGGAAGAAAAGGGAGGACTAGTATCTCCCAATCACGGCAGATTACCAAACAACAACAAAAAGAAGTATATCCACAGCAGATAAACAGGGAGAAAAGCTCCCAACTCATCCTTTTCACCACATGCATGCTCACATAGCTGTGCTAGCACAAGTACTGGGGCTGCTTGCTACAGGGAAAAAAAAAAAAAACAAGAGGAGGCAGGGAGGAACCATGTCCTGGAGGAGACAAAAGCTGAGCCATATGGTATCTATTGGGCATGCACACTGAGCACCTGGCATCACCACACGCTAAGCTACAGCAAGGATGTGGAACATGCCTTGTCACGTCGGTGGAAACCTGGGCAGGAACACAGAGACAATGTTCTTATCCAAAAGACGAGGAAAACATGGCAGAACAAGACAGGAAGGCAGACACAAAACCTTCATTTACCATAGTAAGTAAGTTCATTTTGAGTGGTAAATGTGCAAGGAATATATAGCTTGCAACGGTAAAGAACAGCAATGTGCCAATGAAAGAACTGCACTGTAAGCTAATATTGCTTTAGAGGGACACAGAAGTGGGAGGAAATGTTTTGCAGCTTAAAATCTGAAGGGAAAAACATACAGCAATACACATTTGTTATTGAGTTAATCTAGTAGTGTGATGATTTAGGAAACAAATATGCAAGAAGTTTTATCTTCGAAATATTTCACTGTCCTTTCCACTGTCTTTGTTTCTAAATTACTTGTCCCATACTGAAGCACTGAATGATTTCACTTTGGCTGGGAGAGCTGACAAGGGTCAGGGCCACACTTCCTCGATATCATAAAACTCTGCAGGATCATTACATCAGTGTGCTGACAAGGATGGCTTTGCCAAGAAAACGGTTCTTTACACCTTGGCCAAACAGTCAGATGTGCCATTTGATCAAACAACGCACTGTGCCTTAAGGCAGACCCACAGCTAAGGAAAGTATTTAAAATGGCACACAGTGGCCATCCAGGCTGTTGGGCAGCATCTTGTCAGCTGTAAATCAGGCCACTCACCTTCACAGTAATGAACAGCTGCATGGATAGAACAGCCATCTCAGCCTGCTCTTTGGGACCCACTTTGCAGGTGAACAGAGATGTCAGGCTTTGCTCATGGTTCAACATGAAGGGCTACCAGCTACTAGCTTATATAATTATTAACATCGTGCTTTGGAGAGAAAAATAATAATTAACATCAAGTTTTTCCTGCCTCAGAACCACACGCTAATGGTTTCAGACTCTCTTACCTGACCACTGTAGCTACATACAGGTGTTTCAAACATATACTCCCACACTGAACTGTAGCTCACATAGAATCACAGAACATCACAAGTTGGAGGAACCCAGAGGGATCACAGAGTCCAACTCCTGGCTCCACACAGACCACTCAAAAATCAGACCCTATGTCTGAGGGCATTGTCCCACGGTGCTCTGACAATACCCTGCTGTTTGCAGCTGTCTGAAGAGCTGTGGCTTCCAGCTGGCAGGATGGCATACGGCCACAAACCTCTCCTCCAGAGGAAAAGTGGTACAGACTGAAAGCACACTTTGGTCTTGGAACTATCACTGCCAGCAACACATGTGGAAGGAGCAAGCAAGGCAACACCTCCATGGCATAGAGTACTTATTGTGTCACATCCCTGTTTCTACTGGGAACTGTTACGGCATGCTGCTGATGCAGGAGGAGATGATAACTGTTCTTTAAAAGAAATTAAGTCAATGCAATCAGTACTGTAAGGAGCACTGTCACCACCAGTGTCTGAGTCAGATCAACAAACTCAGAATGCTGTGCACATCCAGACTCATTTCAAGCCTGAAAAACTGAACAACTGATTACCCTCTGTGGTGTCACACTGTACTCCTTATGGCTATGGCCCTTCTTACTATTCCATAAAATAAAATAGAAACTTCTCACATGCAGTAGCTGGGATCCACCATGCTTTTGCTGGTAATGCATAGCCTCTTTCAATTTTTTTTAACTTGTCTAACGAAAAATTGAAGACATTAAATACCTCAGATAGCAAAACAATTTGGAGAAGAAGCATTACAGCTCCAGGAAACACTGCAGAGATTGCTGAGGACCACACTGCCTGACCACGTATACTGTAAATTTCCATCTACTTCAATGGCAATGTGAATGGTATCGCCAACTAGCTGCAACGTGTAAACTGAAGCTGAACCAGTGACAGCAAAAGGATGGCTTAAACACAGAATGGTTTGAGTTAGAAGGGACCTCTAAGCCCACCCAGCCCCAGCCCCCTGCCACGGGTAGGGCTGCCCTCACCAGCTTAGGCTGCTCAGGGCCCATCCAGTCTGGACTTGGGCTCCTCCAGGGATGGAGCATACACAGCTTCAGCCTGACAAAAAGCATTCTGCTCACATCCAAACATTCATAGTATTTGCAAACCCCACTTTGAAGCAACACAGCTGGATGAACACAAACTCACTGTACTCTCATTTACCAGAGGCTGTATCCTTCAACATGTCTCTTCAGAAAGAGAATGCTAAGCAAGCAATGATAAAAACTGACACTTAATTAAAACATGCAAAAATTAGGCTTGCGCTCTCATATACAGCTTTAGTAACAAAGTTCTTGCCATATTCAAACTGCATTAACGTCTTGCCGAACTGGGAAACATTAAGGGGCCCCACCAAATAACTCAAGATGTTTACATGCAAATTCTGAGAGTAAGGAAAAGAAGCTTCACGAAGTCAAATGCAATTAATCATAAGTGACAAAACCAGAGCAGCAATTCTGAGGGTGTGTTTCAATGACAGAAATAAGACCTAATACAGTTTCCATATGAGTAGAAGGATCTTGCATTTCCCCATTAATTTCACTTCAGTGCTCGCACCTCACCGCACTTCTACTGATATCTGTGGGGCAAGGGATGAACGACAAACTCATTAAAACCAGAAAGTGCCTCTAAATGTTGCTCTGAAAAAGTATGAAATGCTGTGCTCAAAGTGCCAACATTCTGATATTTTGAGGATTTGATGAAGATGTCATGAATTGCTTTCAGCGTGAATCAATTCTAAATGTATCGCTGCTATTAAAGAACACAGACTCGTGCCCAAGATGAGCTTATTAACAGTAATTAAAAAAAAAACCTCAAGAGATCAGCATCTGCTGGGTGTTCGTTCAATAGAACGTCAGACACCCAAAGCAAGAGCTTCTCACACAAGCAGTCAGTGCACAGCAGTTAAGGCAAAGTACTATTTCCTTTCTAGAAATAGCACGTGTTTCGCTGCCAACTGTTCTTTGTTGTCCTTCAATACGTCTTCAGTTTCCCACCATCTTTCTCTCCTCATTTTATCTCACCTTGCTGTCTTCTGCCAGCTTGACCAGATTTGGGTGGTGAGGTGCTAGCAATGCTGCCCAGAGAGCTGGGGTGCCCCATCTCTGCAGGTGTTCAAGGCCAGGCTGGATGGGGCCCTGGGCAGCTGAGCTGGTGGGGGCAACCAGCCCACAGCAGGGGCTTGGGGCCAGGTGAGCTTTGAGGTCCCTTCCAACCCTTCACCCCAGCAAAAGATGAGGCCTCAACGATTTGGGCCACTTGCTTTGTTCATTAAAGATGTTCCAGTGGCTTTGGAAATCTAAAGCATGTTTCTAACATCTTCCTGTTAACTTCTCTCATGAATTTGTTTTCAAATGTTGCATAAATATTACAAATTTATTTGGAAAGCAACTGATATTCCAAACTAAGAGGTAATTCAACCACTGTGGCACAGGCATGCCATCCATATGCTTACGTAATGGATGTGCGTATGCACTGGATTTGATGTGCTCAGTGCAAAGCCTCTTTACTTGGTACAACACGTCTTCATTGCTGTTCTGCAGACACCTCGTGGATTTTTTTGGTCACTAAGTGAATGGGAACATTTCTGCATGTTTTCATGGTGCCTCGCTGGATAATTCCAGTGATAATTCTCCACAAATCTGCCAGGTTTACAGAGCACAAGTTCTACACATCACAAACCAATAACCAATAGTGTACTTTGCATACTCATGTAAGTACTTAAAAATAAGCTCTGTGACACATACCCTTCTAGAAGCATAGAGTGACTTAGGCTGGAGGGGACCTCAAAACCCACCCAGTTCCAACCCAGTGCCATGGGCAGGACTGGACCCACCAGCTCAGCTGCCCAGGGCCTCATCCAGCCTGGCTGTGAGCACCTCCAGGGATGGGGCACCACAGCTGTGTGGATGTTTTCAAACAACTCACCACCTTCTCAGAGTAAAATTTCCCACTGACATCTACTCTAAATCTCTCTTCTTTTAGTTTAAAACCATCCTCTTCCCCATCTATCTGTGTAAAAAGTTGATTTCACTCCACTTATAAGCTTCATTAAGGCTGCTATGAGGTCCTCCAAGAGCATTCTCTTCTCCAGGCTGAACAATCCCAACTCCCTCAGACTGCCTTCAAAGGAGAGGTGCTCCAGCCCTCTGAGCACCCTCCTGTCCCTCCTCTGGACCGCTCCAACATCTCCAAATCTTTCCTGAGTTGGGGGCCCCAGACCTGGATGCAGTACTCTAGATGGGGCTTCACGAGGGCAGAGCAAAGAGGGACAACCTGCTCCCTCACCCTGCTGGCCATCCCTTTTTTGATGCAGCCCAACGGCTTAGGAACCAGTTACGTTCAGGTATAGCAATGGTTGCTTAGCCTGCTGTGAAAAAGCATCTGTATGTGTGTTTGTGAGTGTCCCCCATGTTATCTACTAACAGATGAAGATAGATGAGGCGGGTTCTGGTCCCAGAAGCATTCACTGTGTGACACGCTTGGCACCAGAGCCACGCATTCTTTGACAGCAAGAGGGATCCCTGCTCCAGGATGGCTGCAAGGCAGCCCCAGAGCTCCGCTTCTTCTCATGCACAGAAACAGCACACATGAGGAAACGCACAGTGCTGCCTTCCACTACACAGCAGAAGAAACAGTGTGTTATTAAGGAGAAAACACCTCCAACGTGATCATTGGCATCACACTAGGGTGCTCAGGTTCCAGAATGGAGCAGCACAGATGCTGTGGGCACTTTTGCAGTCGTGACACAGGAACACAATGCTGACAGGCGTTGAGTCCATCTTGTCGCCCTTCCCCAGGTGACCTCGAGCCTCCCCTGTGCCGCTGCGGGCAGAGAGCTGCAGCCGCTCTGCACCGTGCCCTGCAGAGGGAGGGAGGGCTTCAAACAGCGAGTGTGCTCCACTTCTAATCCTGCTTAATCCCACGGGGGGGGGGGGGGGGAGGAGGGAGCACAAAAAAAAAAAAAAAAAAAAAACAACTATTTTCAGCATTCACCAGGGCAGATCGTCAGCGCTCATCACATTCTCCAGCACGTGATGTGGGCACTGAAACATGTGGCATTTTTCGTCTACGGGGCTGCCTTTGCGAAGGACCCAGCACGACACAGAGAACGCAGAACACTCGTTATTCACGCGCTTCTAGGCGGATGGCACCCAGAGGGAACGTTCATCCCGCCGTTCTCTCTCCCCGCGGGCAGCCGCCGGCTCACGCTCAGCGCACCTGCGGCACCGCCGTTCCCGCCGGCAGCGCCGCGCAGCCCCACGCCCGCAGCCCCTCCGCCGGGAGCGGAGGCACCGCCCGCCCCGCTCTGCCGCATCGCCCACCGCAGCGTCCTCCCCGTCCCTTACCGGGCTCGTGTTCGCCGGGCCGGTCGGACACCTCGATGACCAACAGCTCGCGGCCCTCGGCGCTGCGTCCCACCGTGTAGATCCTGCTGATGGCCGGGCACTGCAGCCACACGGCAACCAGCGCCTCCCGCAGCTCGGCGTAGCGGTGGTATTCGAAGGAGATGCCCTCTTCGGCGCTCAGCCTCCTTCGCCGGCTGCTGCCCGTCGCCGCGGGTTCGGCCGCCCGGCAGGCAGCGAGCAGCGCGCCCAGCGCCAGCAGCAACAACCGCAGCTCCCGCGCCGCCATCCCGCCCGGCTCCTCCGCCTGCGGCCGCGCAGCTGCCGCCCGCCCGGCAGGAGGGGGAGAGGAGGAGGCGGGCGGGCGGGCGGGGAGGGGCCGCGCCGGGCCGGGCCGGGAGAGGCGCCGGTGCCCGCGGCGGGAGGGACTCGGGGCGTGCCCGGCACGCACGGCCGTGTGTGAATCGGTTGTTGTGAGAGCGCTGTCCTGCGAGGTGGCCGTGCGGCGAGCACCTGAATGAACGGATTCACCCCCGTGCCTGTGTGACTGCGGAATAACGTAGTATCCGGAACGGGGATACCGGATACTACTTGCTCAGAGGGCAAATCCCGTTATTCTCTACGGGAATGTTCCGAGGGGAGCTGCTCACGTAAATCCCCAGGCAACGCTACAGGCTTGGGGCGGAGTGGCTGGAAGAATGCGTAGAGGAAATGGACCTGGGGGTATTGACTGATGCTCGGCTGAACATGAGCCAGCAGTGTGCCCGGCTGGCCAAGAAGGCCAATGGCATCCTGGCTTGCATCAGGAACGGAATTGCCAGCAGAAACAGGGCAGTGATTGTCCCCCTGTACTCAGCAGTGGTGAGGCAGCACCTCGAGTACTGTGTCCAGTTTTGGGCTTCTCACTGCAAGAAAGACATTGAGGCCCTGGAGCAGGTTCAAAGAAGGGCGACAAAGCTGGTGAGGGGTCTGGAGCACAAGTCTTAGAGGAGTGGCTGAAGGAGCTGGGATTGTTCAGTTTGGAGAAGAGGAGGCTCAGGGGAGACCTCATTGCTCTCTATAACTACCTGAAGGGAGGTTGCAGTGAGCTGGGGGTCGGCCTCTTATGTAACTAGTGATAGAATTGGAGGGAATGGCTTCGAGCTACGCCAGGGGAGGTTTAGGCTGGACATTAGGAAATACTACTTTTCTGAAGAGTGGTCAGTGACTGGAATGGGCAGCACAGGGAGCTGGTGGAGTCACCAACCTTGGAGGTGTTCAAGGAATGTTGGGATTTTGTGTTGAGGGACGTGGTTTAGTGAGAACTATTGGTGATAGGCGGATGGTTAGACTGGTTGATCTTGAAGATCTTTTCCAACCTTGGTGATTCTGTATGATCAGTTCCGTGCTCCGGCACTGCCTGCAATCAGCTCAGCCTGCACCGACAGAGACTATGTCAAAATGCCCCAAACCGACAGCTCAGAAAGGCAAATTCCTAAGAAGCAACATCAACATCAGGTTTATAAATTTCTTGCCACAAATAGAACCCCATCTCTGGTTATTTAACACCTGGTTTGCCCCCATCCTCTGATTTAAAAGTGAGCCCATGGCACATCCTCTCCCATCACTAATCTATACCAAATCAGCTCTCAGGAAGCGTTACAAACAGCCCTTTGTGAACCTATGGACGTTCCCCTGCGTGATGGGCTGTCTGGTTCCAGTGCACAGCATCATGGAAATAACATCTCTAGGGGAATACCATCATTACCACAGATGTATAGAGGGGACATAAGGAAGAAGTTTTTCACGCTCAGGGTGGTGAGGCAGTGGCACAGGTTGCCTAGAGAGGTGGTGGATGAGACCCCAATCCTGCAGACAGCCAAGGATAGGCTGGAAGGGACTCTGAGCACTGATGGAGCTGTAGGTGTCCCTCTTCAGTGCAGTGCAGTTGGACAAGAGGACCTATAAGGATCCCTTCCAATTCAAATGGTTCTATAGTTGTACGACACCAATGTGGAAACCCATCCAGTACCAGAAACTCACACCTGGAAAAGTAGTTCCCATTTGGTACATTTGTATGCATGACACACACGCACCAAAGTGCCTGTTCTCATTTGCAGTTTTTCCCTTTCAGCCTCCTGACATTGTTTCCTTATTCCATGATCACTGTTAAGGTCCAGAATCCTCACAGTGTGGAGCAGCTTTCATTGGCTGCTCCTAAAGGCGATTTCTACAAAATACAATGTATACTTGACACAGAAATCAGCTCTTTTAATCTCTCCAATCCATGATTCCTCCACATATTCTCATGCATACATTTTCAAATTCTTTTGACTTGCCTGAATCTGTCTTTTTCAGCTGATCGTGACTCACCACAAGTCTATAAATAAACACTGCTAAAGACAGTCCTACCAGGTATTGCAGAGCTTGCTGTGCTTGCCAGGGAGTGGAGGCAAACTTTTTTTTTTGCTTTTTACAGGCTTGAATTGCATCTGAAATGGATCTGACGTTCACATTTGGGAATTGGGAATGTGATTTAAATTACAAGGTAAGTCAAGCTCTACTTAAATGCTCCATCCCTGGAGGTTGGATGGGACTCTGGGCAGCCTGGTCTAGTATTAAATGTGGAGATTGGTGGCCCTGCATGTGGCAGAGGGTTGGAGATTCATGATCCTCGAGATCCCTTCCAACCCTGGCCATTCTGTGATTCTGTGAAATGAGTAATGCTTCAGCACAGCAATTAGTAAATAACACTGAAGAATAAGAGATACAAAATACAGTGGCAAATGGCACCTCTGGTAGCAACCAGAGATCACAACAGACAGATAACTCCACTGTATTTTCCAGTGCAGCGCTGCAGAACTGCTAATTTTATCTTTGAATGTTTGAACAGAAGAGCAGTGCTTAAAAGGTGATTCTACCACCAAAGAGGTAGTAGTGTGAATGACCCAGAACTACTACCCTTAGTCCTTGTAGCTACACTGGAAAAACGCCTTGAGAATTCAGAGCCAAGCCACAGAAGGGATGTGAGAAATAGGAGAAATGTCTTGCTGCAGAGGACTGGTTGATGAAGAATACCATTAAAACTAGATTTGATTGTGCTTACTACCCTCACAGATAGAAAATTACAGCAAGAACCACTGCAAGGAAGTGGGCCTGCCAGCTACAGGCTGCTGTGGGGTAAGGTTCACCAGAAAGCTGACAGTGACAGAGAGGCAACAGTGATGAGATGGAGATTTGGCAACTGTGAACCAGACACCAGAGTTAGCAATAAATTCAGAGCCAAAATGCAGGTTTCACTGGTACTGTGTTCCTATAAATGTTTAAAATAACCTTCAAACACTCAGCAGTCATCACTTAAAGTACAGGTGAGGAAGAAATGGTCTTAATGTTTACAGACGTGGTATCTATCTACCAACATTCTGTGTTATACCTAGCAAGGTACATTGTAATGTAATAGCACCTATCTCATATTGGTGGATAAAAGATGTTTGCGTTGCATAAAATAATCCAAAAACAGAAGTAGCAATGATTAGCAAAGCAAAATAAGGATTCAAATAAGAAAAAAAAAAACCATCAGGCAAACCCCAAATATGGGATACCTAAAAAAGGTGATGCGTTACTGTCAGATTCATTACTTGTAAACTTCTTGTAAAATGCAATATATGTTGTAGCTTGGTACCAAATTACTAAGGGTGAGCTCCTATAGCTGGAAGACAGTATTTACTAATGAAGAGAGTGTTTAAGCAGTTGCCTGACTCACAGTGCTAATTTTGTTACTGCGTTTGCACAGACACAAAGGTGAGCTAAGAATCAATGAACAGAATCATAGGAACAGGGACATTCCGTAGCACTGAAAGCCTCTTGTATTTTTAGGCTGGGAGTTCAGCAAGAATAAAGCTAAGTACAGCTGCAAGACGAGTGGGAGTTGACAAAGCAAAGAGGATAAGGGCAATCTTTGAAACCTGATTAAAGAGGTTGCTTCCACCACAGAGAGCTCAGGCTGGCAATTCAGCAAGTAGATCCATTTCTTACTGCTGTCTCTGTGTAACTGTTCCATCTGTAAAACATTTAGACTTGAACAGAAACTATATTTCTTCATTAGAGAAATAAACAAAGCATGACACTGCATGCCAAATGTTTTTGGTCAGTTTTGTATTAAAAACATATGAAAGGTGTAATACACATCTTAAACCAAACCACATTTATTTCATCAGTCACAAGTGCAAATACAGCAACAAGTCAGTTCAGCAAATTACAACACTGAAAGGAATGTAATGTAAATGCTAAGTATACAGACAGAGCAACTTCAAAGAGCAGCAAAAACAAAGTTTGTTCAAATAAAAACTTCTATCCTTTTTATCTGTACCCTAAAATAACATAATAAATCTAGATCAGGAATGTCTCTGCTAACTCATGTTTAGCCGGGTATTCTGAGATTAACAGCTCATATTATCCAGTGTGCAAAAGGCTGCCTGTCCATGCTTTTTATTAACAGATATTTTGGTTTTAAGCAAAATTTTACCCAATATTTAGATTACTGTGCTGATACCAGTTAGTATGGTCTGCTACTTGATCTTACAAATTTAAGAAGATATATTTTTAATAAGGAAGTCCAATCTCAGTGAACATATACAATTCTATCAAAAGGATCAAAAGGGGGCAACGTTAAAGGTAAAACTGAATAATTTTTTGCAAAAAAACCATGGACAGACACAAGTAATCTCTGTCTTTTTTGCATCATCTTTAAATTTGTAGTTAAAATATATGTGGTGCTTACGTATAAAATAGAAAGCATTCCCATTAGGAAGATACTGCAGTTTAATTCTTGTTTTTTTTTTCCCTACCACTTAGTAGTCAAGGAAAATGATTTATGCTTAATACCCCATCATGACTTTGCTTTAAAGAAAAGCAAAAGTTGTCTACCAGTATTAGGCATCACAATTTTGACACTGGATTTTTAGTTAGCCTTCTTCATCCTGAGTTGCTGCTTCTTCTCTTTTTCTTTATAGGCAATGAATTGAGAGTCTGTGCCAAAGATTCTGTCCCACCACGTGAAGGTCGATGCATAATTGCCAACAAAGTTCATGTGATGGAAATCATGGAAACGGGCTCCAGCATAGAAAGGCACCAAATGAAGAGGGTTCAGTGGAATATCGTAGCCACTAGAGGGGAAGGGAAAAAAAATAATTGTGAATTATATTTGGGAAGAAACAAAATATAGGCACCAATTTGTTCTCTTTGTAATACAGAAAAAAAATCTTTTTATTTTATAGGGTCCTGAAGTAACCCTACTACAACAAAATCTCCTCCTGTCTTAGGCAAATGCTTCTCTTTACAATGGCTTTTTGGCACCCAGTGACCTTTTTCAGCTCAGTTGAGCAACGCTAAGAATTCAGCAGAAACACCTAGGAGATGACAGAGGCTGATCTCCTGCTTGTTAAGCAGACTTAGCTGTCTGAAAAGTGATGTTAATAAAAGGGAATAACAAAAAATCTTAGTGACAGCAAACTATAAATATGAGCCAGCTCAGCTCCTCCTCAAACAGCAGCTCAAATCAACTACATTTGTAGTCTTTCTGCTCTTAATCATTTTCTGCTTGCTCCAAGTTCTTCAAAGGTTTAAAACTGAAAATACAAAACCAAAGTAATATTAAAACCAGACTGCTCTGCTTGAAAGCCATTTCAACTCATTTGCTCAGCAGTACTGGGAAGCACCACCACCTAGTGGGGAGAACACAGTATAATCTGTTACAAACACCTCCTGCAGACATGATCATTGAGAGATGAGATTACTATTTTGCATGAATTACTTTAGCACGTCAGAACGTGTGCTTCTCAGCCTAGGACCAAAACCACCTAAAATGGCAATGGTTTGTATGATGAGTCAGTTAATAGCTCGTGTTCCACTAAAATCCTTCACACAGCCTACAGTAAGGCACCACCACATGCTTCACAGTGTATTTCCAGACAGGAGGTCAAGTGTGATGCTAGTAGGTCAAAAAAGTTGTTTTCCCCTTCCTTTCGAACACAGGAAACAAAGCTCATTTACTCACAGATGAATCTAAACCATCAAATACTAAATGGAAAAAACTCCTGGAGATGAAATATGAAGTTTTCCTTTATTTTTGGCATTTTAAGATGCATGAGGTCATCTGTACGCCAAACATCCTGACGAAAGCCAGGCTGCTGACATCACACTCAGGGTGCTCTAGCTCATCTATAGCACTCTTCTGATCCACAAGATTCACTGACTGCACAACCTCAAAACAGAATAAAGCTTAGCTGTTTAGACAGTGCCATTCTAAGATGTGTAAAAGCACATTTCAGTTAAAATAAAAATAAAAATAAAGCTCAGCTCAGTGAAAAAGAGACAGGTAATTTTAAGACAGACCTAGGGAAAAGTGAAACTATTAAAAAGGAACAAAGATTTCACCTGTGCACATCAATGGTTTCCATCAGGCGACATATTACCCACGCCCACAGAAGAACCACGTGGTTACAGAAGACAACAATTCCAATAAAGAAGCCAGCTCCAAGGATGAGTGTTTCCAGAGGATGTGCATATTCTGCTTGCATTCCAAATGGAGACTACAAAACAGAACAGATAGGAAAACTGTCACCCTTTTTGATTTTCTATATTCCCAAATCGGAATCACTATTTTATGGCACTCCCCACGTCCCACAAGACCTACAACAAGAGAAACAGAACAGTGTTGTGGGTGAAGGAAACTGGTTGAGCAAGGGTCTTAACACAAGGGTCCTTGCTAAAACAGAAAACAGTACTTCAAGTTGATAATGATTATGATTCCATTAGCAATTCCAAGTGCTTCCATATTAAAGCCAAAACCTCCTGCTTTAGCTTACCATTGCCCTTGGCCAAAGAATAGGAATGTTAAACCATTTGGCAAGCTCCTATCAGCTTTGCAATATATCCAGTCTTGGAAGTAGAACAAAACAGAAGGAAGCCAAAATAATTTGTCATTTAAGGAAAAAAAAAAAAAAAATACACAATCAAAACCTGTCAAAATGAACAAGTGCCCATATTGATAGATCAGCTTTATAAATTCATTAAATTCTTATCATTCAAAACATAAGATCGAACCAAAGCATTTATGTATGCATACAGGCTGCCCAGAGAGGCTGTGGATGCCCCATCCCTGGAGGTGTACAAGGCCAGGTTGGATGGGGCCCTGGCCAGGTATGAAATGTGGAGGTTGGTGGCCCTGCATGTGGCAGGGGGTTGGAGATTCATGATCCTTGAGATTCCTTCCAACCTGGTCCATTCTGTGATATATACACACACATATGTATATGCACATACATACACACACAGTCGTTCCCACATTTTATTTACCAAAAAAAGAAATTCCACAGAGAGTTTTCAACAGTGGAATGCTCACATAGAGATATTAAATTAAAAAATAAAAATAAAAACAAACCAACAACCTTCAGCAATTACGTTATCAGAAGAAAATATTAAGTCCACTTTGGCTTAAGGATGATTTTAAGATCATCAGCTTCTATTGTCAGGGGAAGTTCTTAGTGAAACAGCTGCTAGCTTACAGATCACTTCTATATGAAGTGCTACACATACTTGAGAACGTTGGCCAGAAGCTGCTCCTGCTAGAAATCTGAGGGGCTGCCAAGAGGAGAATGGCAGCTACTGCTGCAGATCTAAGCACATCACCATACACTCATCTGTTTGCAGCAATGCAAAGTGATGAACAGCCATAACCAGAAAACCTATTGCATCCCTCCCCCCTAATACGCATACTATGCTTTTAAAACTGCACCCTTTCACACTCTTGAAATAAAATCAAAGAACAGCTGGTGCATTCAGAAACAAAATGGATGGCTGTGTTCAATGCTGAGCTCAAGGAAAGGCCACTATCAGAAGGATGCAAAACTCTTAAGTCTGCCAAACAAAGTCTTTAAACAAGCTGTGTTTGAATCTGCATACACTAAAAGCAATCAAAACAAGGAATACATACCACAAACTCGTGGTGAACCTTATGGATGTACTTGTATATTCTTTTGTGATGTAGCAGTCGATGCAGGAAATAGTGCCAGGCATCCTCAATCACTGCACATCCAAAACACTGGGCAAGCAGAACATACCTTTAAAAATGAAAATAAAAGAAATAGAAGAGTTAAGAGTTATAGAAGATACTTGCAAATGCACAGTCTTGAAAGATAAAGGAGTTGACAAGATAGTAAAGGTAGGAAATGTTTATTACTGGTTGAAAAGATAACATCAGGGCAGTGTTATGTAAAAATATGCATCAGCCTTCATAGCTCATCTGTTGATATGTCAGAGTTGACGTGCAGTGTAGCAAGCTGTCATTTCAACATCACATGTACAGCCTATAAGGAACACCTGCAATCTAAGACCTACATACAGAAACCTGCTGGGTATCTAAACCAGACAGAAGACAGCTAAAAACGATGACCTTCTGTTGTAAAAACAGCTACTGGTGAAAAAAAAAGGCATTTCTAGGTATTGCAGCATTTTTCACCAGTCTAGGGCAAAAGAGGGAAATATGAGGCAGCTTCCCCTCCCTTGAGTAACGCACTGCTGCTGTGAAATAAAACAAGGTGGGGCAAAGAAACACTTAATAGGAAATAATAGAGAATAAAAAAAAGCTGGGTGATAAAAAAAACCCCGCAGCACATCACCCACTTGGTATCTTACATGAGCCAGTGTGACTCTAGGAAGCTCCTACTGCAATTTAGGCTCAAGGCCGGTTAGCAAATATAATTTGGTATCCAAAAAAGTTACGTTAACATCACAAACTCTGATACAGTTTTTGTTATGTGTGTAAGCAAGTGCCATTCAGTATGAATGTACAAGACGTATCTACGTACCACCTAGGCATCTCTTCCCACCCATACGGGATGTTAAAATATTCTGTGAAGTAGTACGTGCCACAAATTAGAGGAAGTTGAATGAAAAAGTGATTGAACATAAGTGTTTTGAAGCACTTCCACTGTTTTTCCCACGTTTCTGGTTTGTCCTAAGGAAAAAAAAAAAAAAAAAAAAAAAAAAGAAAAATGAGTTACACATTTCTATTGCACGAAACCAAAGTGCTGCAAAAACGACTTCAAGGGCAATTTCATTTCATATTACGAGACAGGTAGCTGGTCTTCCCATCACACAAATTAACCCAGGGAACACCAGTTTCATGGGCTTGGATTTCACAGAGGCACTCACTTTTCTAAACTACTTTTCACAGAATCACCAAAGCTGGAAAAGACCTTCAAGATCATCCAGTCCAACCATCCACCCTATCATCAACAGTTCTCACTAAACCATGTCCCTCAACACAAAATCCAACCATTTCTTGAACATTTTCTGAAGTCTCTCATCAGTTGTCCTTGCCAGCTCGCCCTTAAACTATTCTTGTTATTTCAGTAATTAGCGGGAACATCTCAGATTCAGTAACACAAAACTAAGTTCATTTTTCTTCTTTGCACCAAAGTGCTGCCATAGCTAAAGGAATACAACAGAAGCTGAAGATAAAATGTTGTCAAGTGACAAACCATCTTGAAAAAAAGAGGCTTTTGCAGGAAGACACCTTAACAAATCACTGTGGTGATTCCAGAAAGTGGTTTATTTCCAATTCCTATTACAAAGAATGGAGGAAAAACTGTCACTAGGATGGGCAGCCTGGTCTGGTATTAAATGTGGAGGTTGGTGGTCCTGCATGTGGCAGGGGGGTTGGAGATTCGTGATCCTTGAAGTCCCTTCCAATCCTGGCCATTCTGTGATTCTGTGACAGGATACTCTCCCCCCCCCCCCCCCCCCCAAAAAAAAAAATTCCTTTGCCTCCCCAAACCCACTCCTCTTTGTCCCCTCATCACAAACACTCTCATTTTCCTCTGTTCCTTCCGAATTGCCTCGCAGTGACTGAGGCAAAATGTGGCCACGTGAAATGGAAGCCAACAGCAGCCAGGTAGGCCAGTGTGCCTCCTTCACACGTCCCTATGTGGGTCAGTGTGCTGCCCACTGCTCTGTCTTACCGGCTGGATTTTATACTTTTGCATGTAGGGAATAAACTGAAAGATGAATCCTGGCACGCAGAGCAAGAAGTAGGAACCTTCGTGAACTAAAAGCGACCCCCACGTCGCTATCTGGAACTTGGTGTAGTTGTCCAGCATGTAATTCCAGGCATTTTTAAATGGCTGCTGCAGAGGGTTGTCGGGCAGGAAGGAGTCTATATATTCCACTGCCAGGTAAGCAGAGTTCAGGATATTAACGCTGTCGTTGGTTGCCATCGTTCAGGCACAAAACATCACAGTTAGGGCTCTTCTACGGCCGTCTGCGCGTAACCTGAATGTCTGGGAAGGAACAAGCAGCAGTTATTGGTCAGTAAGGAAGACCCTTAGCCGTTAATTAATCAATTTTCCGATCAAAACCGAGGGGCAGGTTCATCCAGCCCCTTTTCCTAAAGCGCAGCATAAAAGAATAAAGCTCAGATAGTTACACAAGGCAGCCAGCGGGGTACAACTCAAGGAGACGCGCGGCTCGGCCCTCGCCCTGCCCGCAGCCCCGGCCGGACGGCACCCCAGAGCGGCCCGCGACCGCCCGCCGACCCTTGGAGCCCCGACCCCCGCCTCAGACGGCACCCGGCGCGCCCCTCGCTCACCTCGGCGCTGCGGCGGCCCTCTCGCACCGCGGGAGACGGCAGCAATAACAAGAGCGGCGCGGCCGGCTCTTCACCTGCGCCCTCCTATTGGCCGCCCGGTAACCCCGACGCGGCTCCCATTGGCCGGCGGGAGGCGACGGCGGAGAGTCAGGCGTGGGAGGGGGCGGGTCGGAGCTGCCGTACTCGCGCGGCGATTGGCTGGAGGGGTGGAGTGAGGATAGTGAGACCTCGGCGCGCGGCCAATGAGGCGGACGGACGGGCGGGTGACGTGCGCGAGGTGATGAGGAGGAGGCGGGCCCGCAGGTGGGCAGGGCGGGGCGCTGCCCTGACCCCGGTGAGCGACTTGTCTCCTCGCCTCGTTGGAAGCTTCCTCCTTCCAGGCAGGGGATCGAGCTACCAAAGCATTCTCCTAATAACGTGAAACTGCAATTCCAGTACAGTGGCTTGAGTAAAAGCCCTTCAGAACCATCCCATTCACAAAACAGTGCCACTTCCCAACCTCAGCCATCACTATCTTCCAGTCTTTCCTGACCTGAGCGTTAAGTCACTGCTTTTCTCCCCAAAAGTCTCTTCCCTGATGGCAGATGAGGCGTGTGGAGAAACAGGAGCTTTAAGCAACTGGTTGGCATTAGGAAACCATATACAAACTGTTTATTTGAAGAAAATATCTCAAATATGACAATAACTTTGGTCGTGTTAAAAGGAGGCCATCCAAGAATGAATAGAAACGAGCTGCTCTATGAACATGGCCACATACAGTATATCCAGATATTAGCTAACAGAAGCTAAGGTTACACGCATTAAGAGACCTTAGTACCATGCAAGTTCAACTTAATTTCACACATTCATTATAAATTTTCAGTTATTTTCATGCCAAATCACCTTTTGCATAAAAAGGTAAGAAAGAAGTAACATCTAAATGTGACCAAAATTGAACAGGAAAAAAAAAAACAAAACATTAAGTACAGACAACGTTTTTATTAAAAAGACCTCGAAATTAGACCTGTTCAAGAATCATTATACCATCTCTGATCTCCTTCTGTGGGAATTAGTAGTGTTAAGTATTGTTAAATATCAAAAAATACAACTCTCTTTTACAACATAGGACGGGCATATTCAAAGTACTGTGCCAAATTATAAATAATAAAGTTGGTTTTTGAAGAGTTTCAATAGAAAGCAACTTATGCTCACACATACATTATGCACATATTATAGTTATGTAACAAAAGTTTTATAAAAGGAAACAGATTTCCCCCATGCCAGCTTGAATTACTGAGGTGGAATTCGATACCTACTATGAAGACTGACAGTTCATTTCTTTAAATATGTTTATTAGTCTCTGGAAAAAATAAGACAAATTTACTTTCACCAGAATACACACCATTCTCCACTGACAATCTGTGTCTCAGTCACAACTGACGTAAGTCTGTCCTCATGAAAGTGGCTTCTGTGTTTGAAGATCTTGCAGTATAAAAAAGAAACGGTCCTACTACACTTCAAAAATTCAATCAGCCCCTGTTCAGCCTCAGAGTAGTCCTACGCATTGCTTCTACCTAGAGTAATCTTCATCATCCATCATCTGTAATTGTAGACAGCCACATCTTCCACTGTGACTCAAGGTGCAGCTACAAGTAGAGAAGTGCTTAGGTACTCAGTCACTTCAAATACACTTGAAGACTGCTTCTAGTGCATAATCAAATTGAAAATCCCCTCGTCGATCATAACGGTTTGTCAATAACTGTAACACCTAGAGTAAGGAAGAAAGGTGTAAGTCTAGGGAAAACAGGAAAACCTGATGCTGATGCACAGCTTGTCAATATTATGCTAGATGCAGGCTATTATTACGTTCTTGATTTATTTTTAATAGTACATTATATAACAAATTTATATGAATCAGTGTAGATATCGGAACGTTTCTGTTATTTGGAAAAAAAAAAATCAACCTTACCCTTATAGTTAATATATCCTTTACATACACTTAGATTATGTAATAACTTCAGAAACTGCAGTTATTAAAGGAGAAGATTCCTACAACAGCTCATTTTCTAAATAGCAATTTCCCACAGAGAGCTTCAGAATTGGACCGCTGCAAATTGAGACAATTACAAAAGCTCGTTTGAGGAAAAAAAGGGACCAGTCACACTGCAATCTTCCAACTCATCATTACACGCTAAATTCTTCTTCAATACAGTTCAATATTTCTTTCATTTTAGTGAATAATTGTTTGAAGTCTTTATTCAAAATGAACCATCAAATTCTTTGTACCTATTCTAGTATCATAGCTTTTATTTTCGACAGTACTTTGTGCTGGAATGCTTGCTTTATCAAGTTTCTTATCCTGACTACAATTCAATATGCTGTAAAAAGTCTTAAAAAAATACAAACCCTAGACAACATTACCTGCATAGCTCCTTCCTGTACTCATACAAGATGACACAACTGTCCATTTATCAGTTGTTGGATTATAATATTCCACTGTTGATAAATTACAGGAGCCATCATCTCCTCCAACTACATACAAGAGCCCATTTACAGCACAAACACCTGAAAAAAAAGACAGGAAACCAATTATGAAAATTAATGATCAGCTCATTCATACCCATGAAAGCATGATTTCTATGCTGTGACATGAAAGAAGCAGCAAGCCATTTAAAAGAAAAAGGAGCATCCCATTTGCACCTAATTACTCTACTAGCATTTTAGAGTGGCTGTTGTACATACCTGCGTTCCTTCTGCACATGTTCATATCTGCAACCTGCTTCCATGTACAAGTGACAGGATTGAACACTTCCACGCTTTTTCTTACCAAAGGACCATCATGACCACCTACCGCATACAGTAAATTGTTTAACACACCAACACCTGTGAACACATGAAAATACTCAAAATTAACTACAGTATAATTCGACTGATACAAAAAAAAAACAAAAAAATGTCTGCTAAAATAAATCATTCATTCAATGTTAGGAACTATTTCAGAAGACATTTGGGTCAGGATACATAAAGAGACGGTAGAGTAATGCAAGACACTGATAAAATGCCTTGCATGCCCATCCTTATTGCAGCATATAGAGACCAGATGTGTTCTGCAACATAACATTTAGAAAATTTTGGATGAAAAAATGATGAGCAGAAACAGGAGGATGGCTGGAGTTTAGAACTAATTAGAAATGATAGTAAATAATACAGAATGCAGTCTACGTAAAGGAAATCTGATAAAGTGATAAAGCATAACTGAATTTTTAGAAAGTAAAAGCTATGCAGTACAGAGGATAAAAGCTGAATGCACAGACATTAAACAATAGGAATGCCTCCACTGAAGTGCTGGAATACCTTATAAACATGTATGAAACAAAAGTAAACAATTACAGTGAGTACCTTCCTCCTGCAGATCTGGAGAACACAAAACTTCAAATTATCCAAAAGTATATTTTGGATCTCCTTTACTCCTAGGGTCCCCTTTATTCACAACATTTTATCAGTCTATAAGCTTGGAATGAAGTAATAAATGTAGCTAGTCTAAGGCCTACTTGCTAGTTAGACTGCACATATGGAAAAGATGGTAACAGAGGAAACAAAAAGGGAGGTCTGTTTGTTTATTCCTGGCTTTATAATGCACTGTTATAACCCAAACATATTAGGTTTCAGAAATGCAACTTTTTGGCATTAAAAGTTGTCAATGATGGACCATAAAGATAATTAAAAATCATTATTATGGAGGTATATTGGGGAACTTATTACATATCATATTTACGATTATAAAACTCAAATAATGCAATGCAAATTTGCCAAGATAGTTCTTAAAGAGTTAAGAGATCCACAAAAGGCACAAAAAGCTTAAGATACGTAATAAAAAGGAAAGGGAAACAGCAAATATGATGTGAAGTCTTTCAGACAAAAAAAAAAAAGTGGCTTAAAAAAAAAAAAAATGTTCTGAGATCTTAAAAGCCAGCTGAAACATCTTTGAAAAATATATCACTAAGATTGTGAGTATGGACCACTGCTATCCTACATGGGGAAGAGAAAAATAATTCTTATTAAAAAAAACAACAGATTTTAATAACGAGAAAAGGAAGGAAACATGGAAGAGTTAATTGGTACTGCAAATCTGAAAAGTAGCTCTTGCTATGACACTGATTTATAAATCACGTTATCTAGCACTCTGTCAGTGACGTTCACTACTGACATTCGCCTCTACCCATCCCAGTTAATTTAATTCCTCTTGGATTGCTATTATTTCTAGCTATCATGTCACAGTACAAAGTGACAGCTTTTCTTTCTCCCACTCTGATCTCACTTTATTAGACGGGATAATACAGCATTTATCTTTTGTAAGGTTAAACATTACGGAGCTAGGATGGCTAAGATTTTCAGTTTGAATGTGCGACGTGATACAGATCAAGCAAATAACTAAAAAGAACCTGCTTCATAGCCGTTTTCCTTCCCCGCCTGAGTTTTCTCTCCAGTTTCTGACCTCCCTACCTAGTGTATATAGTTTTCTTTTGCCATATTGCCATTTCTTATTTGGCAACTCCGTTGTAAAAACGTCTTTCATTTCTCTTTGGTCCTTCATTTTCCCTTAACCCCACACCCAGTTTCCAAGTCCTACCTTATTTCTTGCTCCTTCCGTCTGTATCTTCTTGTTGCCGTCTTCAGAGTGCTCCTGTTATTTTTCTTTCCTGCCCATTTTTCAGGACCCTGTCTTATCTCTCTCATCCCTCCCAAATGGCCTATATCTGAATCTGAAGTTCCTCATCCCAATATGTTGCCGGAAACAGATTTGTCCCCACATTGATCAACTGAGATGCAGTCGGTACTACAGAAGATTAACTGAGGGTTAACCTCTGAAGTTGCTTTTGAATGAAGGTGAAGCAGTAGGAACAGAAGAGATGGGCTTAAGTTCCTTGAGATGAACAGAGATCATAGATTTAATACAGGAACAAAATTCTCTTTAGCGAGTACCTAAAACACCAGGACTGATCACCAGCTGAAGCAGATCTAGAGGTTTGAGGTATTTGGCTGACAGACAAGCTCAATCAACAGCCACGATTTTTCCACGTTACCACCCACTCCTCCCCAAGCACAAATAAAACTTTCCATGCATTTAAGAGTGGCACCACAGACACTGGATTATTTTCCTCAATTACTTGAATCTGAGATTACTGACTGGATTTACCTTTTTCCTCTCTATTTCTTTTTTAAACAGAGGAAAAGGTAAAAAGCAGCAGAGTTACATGAACAAGGTCCTGAACTGTAAAGTGAGAGACAGGAGGAGAGGGGCAGGGCAGAAGGATCCCTGCAGCTGTTGCATTTAAGGCACTAAATTTTAGACTTGTAGAAGTAACTCAAAATCAAAGAAAAATCTGAAAATATCCAGTATATAAATAGGCTGCAGGCACAATGACAGCTTGCAAAAACAGGTTGTGGGGTTTTTTTCCATTTAATTATTATTTTTTAAACTTAGATAAAAGGGCGTTGCTGGAAGACTGCAAGATGAACCTATTTAGCAGCCCACCAACAATGTTTGTCTTTGTGATCATTCAAGTAATTTAGCTGTTTTATGTAAACACCTTCCTCAAAACTTGCCAGTATTAGACAACTGCCTTACTGCAGCTCTGGCCAAGTTTTAAACCCAGATTTATTTTCATGATACACAAACTAACTAGAAGCTTCACAGTATCATATCAGATTTCTTTCATTAACATAACTTTCATTTAAAAACCATAGAAATATTATTTTTAGCAATAGCAGACCTGTCTACTTGCTAGTTTTGTAAGGGTGTTAAGGAAGTACCACAAAGTATATAGCTTAAATTCAATACTGATTTTAATACTTTTATATAATGCCTATCGAGATAATTTGGATTGACTTTAAACATCATTAGCACAGCTTAAAAACTACTCGACATTAATAAAGAATAATGGAAGGCAAGATGAAAAGGTGGGACAACCATCAGTCATCTACAGAGCATGCAGGAAGGCCATCCATTTTATTTGTAGCAACATCTCTTCCAATTGTGAAGCAGGTTAGCACAATCACCAGTAGGTATTTGAAAGGTGTTGCTAAAAAGCACCATTGAGTACTTGACAAAAAAGTGACCTAAGTGAAAAAATAAACGTAGAAAAATAATATTGTGCAATTTGACTTGAAAAAGTTCATGCTGGATGCATCTAGAGAAATAAAACAACTTCAGCGAGTTGAAAAAACCTGAAATACCAAAAGACAAATAGAGGAAAGTGAACAGTAAATGAGAGTCGAGTCCATAATAGATTATGAAAATGCTAAAGTCAGTGTGGAGCTCTGGAAACAACATTTCATTAAGCAAGAGCAGAAAACCACAGGCATTTTCAATGTCTCTGAAGAGAAATATATATATGTTCAGAATCCCAAAGGGAAAAAAATCCATGAAAAAAAAAAAAAAGGGGATTTTTAAGATTAAAGAAATAAACAGATATACCTTGGATAAATAAGGAAGGGTAACATAGTAATCTGTACATATCTAAAGGTGTAAACATCAGGTGGTGAGGAGAATTACTGAAGATGAAACGAAGGGTACATAAATGGAAGTAGTAAGATGAAACTAGTAATACAAACTTAAGAATGAACAAGGACAAAATTTCCTGCAGTAAATCATAATGCAGAACAAATCCTCCAAAAAAGAGGTGGAAATCTAGTTTACGGTTCACATGAAAAGTGCATCTAAGATGCTAATAGATAAATCAGCCCAACGCTGGCAAAGAGATATCTTTGAGGAAATGACATTTCTCATCCTGGACATGTAGATTTTGATAATTCCTTATTTCGCTAATACTACAATGACTGTAATAACCATGTGTAGTTCACTGTAAACTTGAGAAACTATGGGAAGAGTATGAAAAGTATGAAAAAGCAAAGGAAAATATTTACTCTAAACAGACTGAATTTTACTCTGTAAAACACTTCTGTATTTATAATCTGAGGTAAGTCTGCCATTTGAGACTGATATTAGACTCAGACTTCAGCTTACCTTTTATATTTTCGATAAAATCTAAAACCACAAATCTGCTTCAGTTCTACTACCATTGTTGATTTTTGTTCACTCACCTGCTCCACTCCGCCTAGTGCTCATTTCTGCAACATAGCTCCACTCATTTGTATTGGCATCGTAGCATTCGACTGAACTAAGGCACTGACGTGATGCCCCATCGTAGCCACCGACTGCATACAGTTTACCTATAAAGGTAAGCAAGAAAGGTCTGCACATTTCTGATGCACATGGACTATACTGTTAAACATGCAGAGGGGAAGTCACTGTTCTGATTTAGCTACCCAGTATCCATCAGTTGCTGTGAGTTTCTATTTCTGCACGTAGTTCACGATAATACACCAAAAATGGTTCTTCTCATTTTTAGGAGGTAAAAGACAGCTTTTGTATCTAACAGTGCAAGTCAAAAGATTTTGAATTGTCTAGCTGAAATATAAAGGCACTTTACTCTGGTTTTAATTAAGAATTGTTCAAAGGCGAACTAATTCAAGTGTATCCAACATTGCTAGCTCACTTAAAGGCTTCCTGGAAACATCAAAAAAATTCAGATGAAAATTACTCGTATACTCTCCGTTTTTAGATAAGGAACAGCAGTGGCTCCTATGCAGTTAAAAAAAAGTGCCTAAAACTCTTTTAGGACCCACAAGCTGGCTGTGGTCTGCATTGCACAAGCAACAACCAAGCTATTCACCACCAAGTTGCCCTTGAATACCAATCAGCCACAGATAACAGAGTTAACAGTACAGAGTTACGTCACTGAAGAGTTACGTTACTGAAGACCAATTTCATTGGTCATTGCTTCAGCAAACAGGTTCCTTATCTTTGCTGACATGCATAATATTGAGCATGCACGGTTAGTACATTTTGTTGATTGGCCTTAGGCACATCTGATACACAGTTGAAATCCTGAAAAAAACACCTATGCTAAAAGCTTGCCAAGACAAAGTAGAATGCCTATGTTTAGTTCACGCCATTTGAATGACAGGGTTGAGCAGAAACCAAAATCTGAAGTAGGTGAAAAAAGGCAGTAAGGTAAATGATTGCATTTCTCCTCCTCATTTCTAATGTTACTTGTAAACTTACCTCCAACCACACCCACTCCAACACTACTTCTTCTTGTGTTCATTGGAGCTACATGAAACCACTCATTAGTCTTTAAGTTGTAAACTTCAACTGATGATAAACCTGTGAAAACAATGTAACATTACGTTCTCTACAAATCTAGATGTGACATATCTTGTATCTTCCAGAAGGTTCTTGATATCTGTAAATTCAAATTAACTTAACTGCTTTGCAAAAGGTGTAACTGGTATCCTTTAGATGGCCAAATATAGTCACCACATTCTTGGTGTCTGTAAATGGACAAATCAATAAAAGTTTGGGGAACTTTGAAAAATTTTTCCTTGAATTTATTTCTCTTTAAATAAAGAGAAAATGTTTTCTACTGCGTACACATCAGTAGTAGCTATTAAAGGAAGAATCTCCAGGCAAAAAGGTTTAACGTACCTGTGACCATACCATATGCTTTCCCACAGTTCAGACAGCATTGGTTATAATCCTGTCTACATTAGCCACAAATTTATTCTTATTCTTATTTATATTCTTATATTATTATATTATATTTATATTATTATATATATTATATATATTATATATTATTATATATATTATATATATTATATATATTATATATATTATATATATTATATATATTATATATATTATATATATTTATATTATTATATTATATTTATATTCTTATATTCTTATTCTTATTTATTACTGTAATTTTTCTGCTCACAGGCTCCTTGAGGTATGGACTTAGACCGTAGAAGTAATACTGAAAGGAAACTTGTCCAGGCATTATGCCTAAAGTCTTAGATGGAAAAGAACAGCCTGCAGCTCAGCACTGGGTAGAAGGATGAGACCACTAAAGCATGCTCCAACCACAAGGTGCTAGGCTATCTTCACCATTCCTTTCATCACAGGTAAGAGATACTCATAGTTGATACAGTTGCATCAAGAGTAGAGAAAACTTATCAACAGAATATAAAGGCAAAGATACCTGTACTCCCATCAAATCCTCCCACGGCATAGAGAAGTCCATTTAATACAGCTGCTCCCAGTGTGCTCCTCCTGTCTTGCATATTAGCAACACTCGTCCACTGGTCCTTCACTGGATCATAGGAATCTACTGTGCGGACTCTTAGTGAACCATTGAAACCACCAACAGCATAAACCATGCCTCCCATGTACACCATTCCTAGAGCAGGAAAATGGAAAGTTGAGCATTTTAATCCATTTCTTAAATCATTTTATTCTGTACTTCAAGTATGCAGATACTGGACACAATTTACAGTACTCACTACATAGGTTTTTGACACTGTCACAGAGCCACACTTCCCTCAATTTAAGTACTAGAAGTTGTGATACTTTTTGTTATTAATGTCTCACGCTCCTGAAAGTGATGCTTACTGAATTTCTTCTTGCTTAGCTATCTCTAATATTTTAAGATCACATTTTCACCTTTTTGGTATCAGGTGGTCATTTCTTCACATTCTTCATCTAACATAATAATACTAAGGTATGTTAGTAATAGAATTGTTAATTATTATAATGTATTAGTATTTTCATGTATTTATCCTCTGTATCGCTGGCAGTTGATGTAATTTATTCTCAGATTATGAGCTGAAATACAAATTAAATTCAAATTATCAAACTTGTGTGTATCTAGATTAGCAAGTACATCATTCCCCATCTGCAGCACTGCATCCAGGCCTGGGGCTCCCAGCACAGGAAGGACGTGGAGCTCTTGGAGCGGGTCCAGAGGAGGGCACTGAGATGATCAGTGGGCTGATAAAGGGCTGGAGCACCTCTCCTGTGAGGAAAGGTTGAGGGAACTGGGCTTGTTTAGCTTGGAGAAGACAAGGCTCCAGAGAGACCTCATTGTGGCCTTCCAATACTCGAAGACAGCTAAAGTCTGAAGCATTAAGCAATGCAACATAATATTGGACGTTATTTACCTGCTCTACATCTTCTGGAAGGCAACTCAGCCACCTGATGCCAGCGTTCCTCTTTAAAATCATAGCATTCAACACTGCGAATTGCCTTTGGTGCCTGTCCTCCAACTACCATCATCAACTGAAAGGGAGATGATATTTATTAATTACTTGTAAATATGAGAGCACTTGTTTTTAAAAACCAAAGGGTGACCCTCCTAAAAAAGCAATTTGGGCCTTGCAATGTAGGCGTAACTCATTTTTCAAAAAACACAGTTATTAACTCTGTCTAGAGAAAATATCTGAGGTACAAAAGCAGGAAGCAACAAGAATTTAAAGCTCTCATGAACGAGGCAGATTCTGCTCTATCTTCACCTCATACTCAGAAGGCAGGTAGGAGAATTCAGTGGCTCTGATGTCCAATGGTACTGTGAACTTCCATCATAGAACAGCCTTATTTGGTTCCTTTGAGGTAAAAGTGCTAGGAAAAAAGTGAATCTCCTATTCCATTATTGCAGTTGCCATAAGAGCACAACAAAACTTCTTTATCATTGGATAGAAGACTTTAAACACACACGGACACTATTTGTTTTAAATGAACAGAATGTTATACTTAGGAAAAAAATAAAATGCCATGACTCAGAAGCATGGGTCCATTTTTTAATTTAATTTTATTATTAAACCAGGTTTACTTTGTTAACAACAGGATCATCACTGCGTATTTCACATATGCTGAAGAACTTCCTCAAAATATATATTTGGAGAGAAAGATAGAGAAGGAAGGAAAAAAATTGTTCCACAAGTTATATTGATCGTAAAGCTAATCACTTCTTATATTTTTTTAGACAAACTATTCTGATATTAATTATTTTACTGGACTAAGTGATAGTAATGCTGTCATCACAACTGTTAAAATGGAATTTGAAGAAATTTGGAAAAACAAGGGTCTTACTTTTGGAAGGCTAGCAGGTGTTCTCAGTTTCGTTCGAGTGCTTTTCATCAGAGCCCGTTGCTCAGTTGGCAGCAAGTGATACTTCATAGCTTCAATGAGGTAATCCTTACAAGCACTGCTGTTCTTAACCAATATTTCCTCTTCAACTCTCTGTTTATTAATAGAAGTTTAACAAGATCTGAGCACGTTAAGGAAGTAAAACAAATCATACTCTGAAGTGTAATAAGGCCTGTATCAGAAAAAAATGCAGATTACCTTAGCTTTTTAGCTAATAGTTTAGCCATTGAGGCACAAATGTATGCATGTGTTGGCAATATGCAGTCAGTGAGAAGAAATCAGAAGATGTAGAATCTCTTAATTAGTAAGTGTAAGAAACAGGATTTGGCAATAGCAAGTGACTGCTCACAATCAGACCTTTCTTGGCTTTTCAAATACAAACACTTAAAGGTAAACTGGAGGAGAGAAAAGAATTTAAAGCAGCCAGCAACAACAAAGTGGAAGAAACTCATATCATGAAGACAGAATTTCTAAAATTAGATACTAGCAACCTACTACTGGGGCTGTTAATTCATGTTAATGGTGAAACTGTATTTTCAGTCTTAAATATTTGACCTGACACCAAAGTAGTCAAGGTAATCTCACAAAATTAACATATGTGAACCAGGTAAAGAAACATCTTCTTTGTCACTAATCCCTGATCAATTTAGCAGACATAATTCTGAAACTTAAAATCCTCTTAGGAATTGTTGTATCAAAGACCATATTACAAATGAAAGCTACCCTGGCCTCAGAAAATTAAACCATTCAGCCTATTAGTATGCCATGACAAGCAGTCATCCAAAGAAATAAATTACACGTGGCATCCTTTATGTGTCAATCTCTTACTTGACCGTGTGCATGCATACATGTGTGCATGCACATGTGGTAGTGATTTCTTCTTTTATTTTCTTTTACCATTAGTAATGCATTACGTTGTTTAAATTTAAAACTATCCACCTGGCATTAAAAAAATAAACAAGAGTTCACGTGCTCAAGAATTAGTATTCTTTTTTGCTTACCTGAACTAAATACTCCCGGGAAAGCAAAGGCAGCCGGACGTGCTCCATCAGGCGTGCCATTAGCTCCTGCCTTACATCTTTGTCATGGTTTACCCATGCTATCACCGCTTCAAATACCTTCCAGAAAACAAACAAATGCAAGTCCCTTGACTTACAAATCCGTGAGTACAAAAGTATCAGTCTGTCTCCAAAAATAAATTTTACTTTCCTAATGTAAGAAAAGACCGGAGCAGTTACAGCCCCAATTATTTCTGTATTTATCTAATCAAGGGTAGTTGTGCTGCATTGACAAAATGCACACAGTGATACCATTGATACTGAAAACCCAGGAATACTGTCTAAACAAACAATACAGCAGAGATATCACAGTGCTCATCCTTTTCTTCTTGTCTTAGAGAACCGACACGCCACACCACCACTCAAATGACTTATCATCATGGAATCTTAGCAGGAGAAGCAGCACCAAGTCTAGTTCCTCCTGTATTTCACAACAATTAATTAGATGCTTGAGCATTAAAACCTTATTAGCATTGTATTGTAACAACATCTGGACCTTCAGAGTATTACGGGAACTGCAACTTGACTTTGTTAATTACAGTTTAAGCAGGTTATTCTTAGATGGAGAGTTTCTCCATTATGAAAAAATATTTTAGCATGAAACACAACTGAGCCATCATTATCAGCACTGAAACATGCTTTAAAATGCAGTTTAAGTTCATTTGAGCAGAGATGTCACTACAAACTACATACTCACCAGAAAACGATTTTTAACTGCTCACTACTAGATTCAAAGGCTCAAAGCAAATGCCTCTACACAAACAAAAAATCATTTGAGGCTCAAGAAAATCTGCTAGACTCACAGAAGATCAGTTTCACAAGCTTTGGCAGGGTAAGATCTAGCTACAGCAGAACCTCGACAACTTCAAATTCAAGTTTGGTTGTATCAAGCTACCGAGCTATCTCCTTTACAGTGCATAATTTTCACTTAGTCTAAACAGCCTCATTAAAAATGGGCATTTGATATATTTATCTTTGCTGGGATTGCTTATGTCAAAGCTAGTAGATGGCATTTACTTGTTCTTCAAACTGCTATTTCTGAGTTGGTTAAACCTGTACACATGACTCACAGCAAATACTCTCTTCGTTCTGCTGAAGATGAGAAGGAATTTCCATTTAACTGTCTTTGTGTTCAAGGAACAAAGGATTATGGGATTTAATACAATTCTAGGATTTTCACGTGTGGAAATCAATTTTTACCAAACTCACAACACTTTTGGGAAAAATCCTTTAAACTAGCACAGTTTGTGCTTAATTTCAGTAAGGAAACAATGAATTTATCCAGATGGTTTTCAGGAGCAGTAAGAACAAGCTTACTTTCTTATACAAAAGGAAAATCAGAATAGTGTAGTATAGGTGGACTTACCTTCTCTTCTGAGGCAATTGTAAGTTTGTCACTGGATATCAGACTGCACACCTGTTCTACACCAAGATTGAGGTATTCTTCACTAAGCACAACATCAGAAAAGTGCTGTTCTGTTTGGAGGAAAAAAAAGTACATTAACATAGAGTGCTAAGTCACAGCAAACCAAGCATTAGAGTAGTAGAAGAAAAAGAGTGCATATGATTCCATATGTATGCTACTCTGTCATACTTGGAAGCTGCAGCTTAACATTTTATATAGGTTATAGTACTTATAGTATTTATATTCTTTAAAATAACTGAAATATTAAAATATATTCTAACAGTAGCAACCATATCAATTTAATGTTTTCAGTGGTTCTACTCTATGCTTGTCCTTGACGATTACTTAACGCTCATTTTCCTAACTTTATATTTGAAAATACACAAATATAGCAAAAAAGGTTCCAGAAAAAGAACGCATCCTGTATGTTGCTAACAAATGTTTTAAACCTGCAGTTCAAAATGAACAAGGGCTGATTCATTACAGCTAACTAGTGGTTATACAGAGGAATGTTGATCAAATCAAAGAGCTGTCCAACAGGTTTGCATCCTGTTGCATCTCTCAGAGCTTCTTTCAGTTCATAAAAATACTACATACCACAGCCTTTACAAGACGTAGGAGCTACTTAATTTTTCCTCTTTTTTTTTTTTTTTTCAATGCCTCAAACTTTTAAACAAAACTGACAAAATTTCATGAACTAGCTGTGGAACCAGAAGCTTTCTTTTAGCATAGAGCATGTAACCTAATTCAGCTATTGGTTCAGTTATTCATCTGTCTTCTCCCTTCTTTTAAAATTTCTTTGTAAGCTGTTCACCTACTTTGTGAGTAGCTCCATCCAGTTAACTGCTATTTTACCCTCTTCAACCAGGCTTAACAAAAGTTAGAAGGAACAATTCTTACAGGAAATTCAAGAATTCACTCAAAGTAACATTTTAAAAATTTATCACATATATTCAAACTAAAGAATTTTCTGAAGCCTTTTCTGCCACTCCACTGGTGGTACTATAGAACTTGATGCCTGACATTAACTTTTTCTTTAACAGCTGCCCAGAAAGGCAATGGATCTCGTCCTTGGAGATCTCCCAAAGCTAACTAGACGTGGGCCTGTGCAGCCTGCTCTGGGTGGTCCTGCTGGAGCTGAGGTTGGACCAGGGGACCTCCACGAGTCCCTTCCCACCTCAACCATCCTTTGGAATCTGTGAAGAAATTTTAGAGAATGCTGAATGCTTCCAGATTAACAAGACCAATGTTGCAGGCTGACTTTTCAAGGTACAACAGCTTTTTTGAACTGTAGTAAAGATTAGAGAACATTATCTAATTTGTAATGTGCAATATATAATATGTAAACCTAAGGCAGCATGATAATTCTAGTTCTCTATCTAGTTCAGCATCCTGCTTACCTTCAAACAGGCAATGTACATTGCTTCAGACAAAAGTTCAAGAATACATAACATACATAAATGATAACAAAACCTCCTGTCATCAAGATCTCACCATAATTATGAAAAATTAGAGATTGGGAATCAGAAGGATGATATTGTACCTTAACCACATTTAATTAAACAATGAGTTTCAGGAAGACACAATCCAGTCCTCTGACTTCTTAAATTATTGACTGATATGTCCCTAGTTTCATCAAGTTAAAAGCCCTGCATCTAAACTTCACACACGTTTTGCCAATGATCAGACTTCAGTAACATCCACGTGCTCTCGTGCTCAATACAATGACAGAAAAAGTCACAATCTATCTACTTAAAATTATCTGTTATTCTTTTTACCCTTAATTTCTATTCTAAGTAGACAGTCCTTGCCTTTCTCTTATCCTACCAGCCTTTTCATACATGTAATGATAATCCTTCAATTCTGCAACATTCTCTTGTAATACAGACTAGTATTTTCTGTAGTATTTCAGGCTATGGAAGAGAATGGATGAAGAGAAGCAAATGGACTGCTATAACACTTCCATTATTCTTCTATTCCTTACCAATCTTTATGTCTGTCTGCTTTTCAGACTACAAATCTGCAGTTTCTTGAGCCTGAGTAGAATGCTGAGAGGTACACTTATTAAAATAAATATCTGCTTAATTTTACTGTTAGCACATAACACATAGAAATTTGAAAAATGTAACTTGCATAAAGTAGTTTCATGATAAACCCCAAATTTTAAACGACAACACCACAAAACAGTACATCTGACAGAACAGAGAAGCTGAGTTGAAAAGCAGGCAGAAACGGAATCTCAGAAGCCTTTCTCTTCACCTTTCTCTGAGAAAGCCAACCCAACAGCATCACATTCAACAAGATGCACTTCATCATCTAGAAATACTCAATTTTATATACAAAAGCCTTTTGTTGTTGTTTTTTTTTTTTACAAAAGGTGATTTAGATTTATGACATGCTGTGAGGAAAAAGAAGAAATCCAGCCCATAACCAAAAGAGAAAAAGCTGAGAATTTTTGAACTAATTTGCAAAGGTGAAGCTATCGTCTGTCTTCATGCTAGGAAAATAATTGTAGGAGAAATTATTAAAAAAATACAGTATTTGAGCAAAAAATAAGAGGCTATTTTACAGGATGCCACCTCTGTGCTTAAAGCATAAAATAATGCATATGGCCAAGAAGTAGGAGGGTGCATTGCTATTTAAATTTTATCCATGCAAAAAAAATAAGTGGGAAGGTAAAGTGAAATCACTTGCCTCTTCAGAACTGCATTTCTTGTTGTCAAGGAGACCATCTTAACTGATTGACAGGTAACTGTTTGGCAGAAGCCAATTGAAATTACAACAAAATGGATCATTCAAAATAAGAAATGAAAAAAATAAGGAAACTGAGGAACACCAATTAAATCTGCCAATGGTGGTTTATCTAAAACCAAGCATTGGAGACAAGAGGCTTTTTTTTCTATTACATAAAAATGTGTATGAAATTCAAATCTTTCTGCTTCCTTAAACACAAAGGATATCAGCATCTTACTTTGAAATAATATGATCACATATAAAGAATTCAAAAAATTCCATTTGGACTCACTTTCATAACAATTATGAGAGAAAAATAATATTGGGTGGTGTTTTTACCATCTGGGTTAGGATTGGTATTATTCTATATTACTCAAATCCTGAAAGGTTTGACAATCCTAGATATTAACATCAAGCATCATGAAACTTCTGACATGACCAAACATTCTGTGCATCTCCCCTCCAAAATCTCAAACCAGCTGTGTTTTTATCTGTTGCAATAGATAACATTACTTTAGTCATTAAGATTTCCTAGATAAGCAGACAGATAGAATCATCCAGCTGGAAGTTTTCATATGAGGATAAAATACTTATTTTTTTCCAGAATTTTGCACACAGTGTGCAACTTTCACAAATTCATACTGGAATCTTGCCTGACTTCTTGCTACTTTACCTAGATATTGAAGCCAGCTGGCTTGAGAATCCAGCAGCCTGGAAGTAAGCTGGCTTATGAGCTACAGGATCTTGGCTCCCAAATTCCCACTTTCTGAGCAAGTAGAATTATAATTCTTTATCATCAGAACTTAAACCTGCCTGCCTTAAAAATAAGAGGATCCCTCAATTTTAAGAAGCTTCTAAAATATCTGTTCCAATTGCATATGAAAACCAGATTTTCACATTTTCACAACTGGCAGAGACCCAGTTTGTATCTGGGTAGCTGAAGATGTGTCCTCGTCTGCTCTGTACCAGTAGGTTGGGACTTCAGCTTCAAGAACATACTGGAGAGACAAAGAGGAAGTTCTTAATGTGAAAGCAGCTAGTAACAAAATGCTTGGAAGTACACTACACATAGCTAACATGCAGAGCAAAGGAAGATAAGAGGAGCTGTAAAAGTAGCACTTGTTGGCACTTTTCATCAGGAGTTTGGAGATCCATATTCTACATGCAGTAGTAGTAAGTGCTTGACCAAAAGGGCTGGTCCTCCTGGCTACTGGATTTGGCCATTTACGTGTATCTGATGCCTGGTGAGAGATCTGAAAATAGTGGACATTTGATATCAATTACTTTTTCTGTACCTTTTGGAGCTTTTCCTGTCCAAAAGTGTGAGAGATATTGTCACTACTTTTGTATTTCTCAGTTACACAGGAAAAAACACTGCATCTGAAGTTTGCATAGAACACTTCATGCTACAGACATTTGTGGATTAATTCACAAAGACTACTTCACTCATTTATATAGGCACAGATAAACATCCCCCGGTTGATCTCCTTTCAATAAAAGGATTAAACACAAAAAGCAAAGGAAAAATCTTTTCCTCAGATGCAAAGCCTTCCAGAGAGTAATAGTGACAAAAAAAGAGTCTGTAACTCATCTCCTACTTGGTTTTATAGCAATGTCTGTTCCCAGTGCTTGTCTCCACATACTGAAAACTGCCTATGTTTCTATTCAATTAGCAGCAGGCTTCAATCATTTAGCATCACTGACTGCTGGAATACAAAAATGTTACTTAATATACATTTCCAAATAAACTTTTCAATACATCGTACACTTCCAGATATCTTCTCCCAGTGGATCTTCCCACAGCTGCATTAGCACATGAAAAATATGGCTGGAGCTTATCAGTGGCATGGGTTGCAGTTAATGAAAGGAAAAAAAAAAAAATCATCCTATATTTTTAGATCTTTGAATGACAGTAATCCAGCACCTATTCGTTTGTGAAACAAAAATCACCATCAAATATCTCAACTCTGTTTTGCAAGCATTTTTTTGTGTTATAGACCAACTATTTCTACTCCATCAAAAAATCTGTTTTCTGAGCTAAACAGAGGACTTGTGCCTTTCTGATGTGCTAGTGCTACAAAACCAGCTGGAACCTCCCAGAAACACAGCTTCTTCCTCAACTGATTTTATTTTACAGAGATGCAGTGCATGGAGCTTGGAAATATCTGAGCCTTACATTCACTTCCAAGAACAGCGATAATTTCTCAAGCATCTCAAGGAAGAATTGGTTTAACTTTTTTTTATTTTTAAATTATTACTTCACAGCGTCACATTTTTGACTTGTGAAAAAAGATCTTTACTAATAGCTTATCACAAGGCACTGGCTAAGAGGAACCCAGACAAGCTTTTCCAGTTTAACTGTCAGGAACTAAACATGGCAGAAACCAATTTTTAAAAATCTGTCTTGTTAATTTTATGCTTAAACAACTGCTTTTTAGAACACCATGAAACTCATAGCAGCCAAGGTAACAGAAGCATAGCAACAGACGTTGCTACTCAGAATAGAATTGTAGGAAAGATTCTGCTAAATATGTCCTTTAAATCTCACGAGTACAAACGTACACCAGAATAGTTTGCAGCAGACACGCATGCTTCCAGATCTAGTCAGGGCTCCAAGTTTTAGGCATAGTACCAGAATGCAGCATGCAGTGTACCACAGTTAAGTACAACCTAGCAGTCCCTGCTTCACAACTCATGCTAAGATTCCCCATCGGAAGTTTCTCAGAATGATACTAAGGCCAAACAGCTTTGCTGTGTAAAGCTGGTTATCGAGACCACTTTTAGCTAAAAGCCTAATAATGAACAGTACAAAAAGGAAGAACAGATGCTTTCAGCATCAAAGACAATTGGTATTTCTTCTGCTCCAACTGCCTTGTACGGCTGTTCAATTAGCCTTTCCAATTTATCCCAGGATCTCAGTTAGAAGATTTAATTGTAAGGGAAGCTAATTCCAAGTAATTTGTATCAAGCGTCCACTATTTGCAGATCTTTTGATAAGCATCAGGTAACGATGCCTATATAAATGGCTCTCTCAGACTACAGAAATCTAGTAGCCTGAGGACCAGCCCCATCGCATAGTTATGAAGCTCCAATTTTAATGCAATTTGGGATCTTACTCCCACTGGAAGGCAGCTTCAGAGTCTCAGTTTTCTCATAACTTTTGATCTACACCTGCATCATTTGCTTTTTATGTCACTGTTGTCTGTTAGCAGAAGTTATCTTTCTGGCTCTTTTTCTTCAATATTAAATGGCAAATATAACAAGAAGTGGAAGAATTTAAACATCCAAATACATTTTAGTTACTCTCGCAGGACAATATTTTTGCCATTCTTTCAATCAAATAGTCCTCTTCTGTAATCCTGAAATGTCTGCTCCTGGGAATTCAGCTGTCTCTGATTCTGAATTGACACAGCCACATGTATTTGGCTCAGACTTTTAAGAAAAAATGTTAAGTTGTGAGAAAGAGCCTTGAAGTACACAGAGCCATCCAAGAACAGGCAAAAAAAAGGTGCTATGATGCCAAGATGGCAGTTAGATGCTTGAAAATTCATGAGGAAAAACACTGACCTGAAAAGATATGAAAATGTACAAAAGAAAACCAGGGAGTCAGAAGACAAATCCAGCAACATTGATGATCAGTCCATTGCAAGGAGAAGTGGAGGCCAGCCCTTCTTTGCCTAAGCGCTTTCATCAGGAGTGGCAAGTCCCACATGGGATCAACAAATAGAACTAATAGCTTCCTTATCCTTCTCTGTTGTCTACACTCTGCTTGCAGTGTCTCTCTTACCACAGCAAAGGATGCCTAAACAAAATCTTCCCTCAGAGGGAAGACTATAATCTGTATACAGTACAGAAGCCAAAAAGTATTGCACTCATAGTCTTGCCAATGCCTTAGATTTTATATTTCTAGAAATTAATTTCCATAAATATCAACTGCAACTACTAAATTGAACAAAGATAGTTCAAAAGTGAAGTTACCACAGAGAACACTGACATTCATTTCAACTTTTCCCCCAAGGCATGCATTATAAAAGCTAGTTGTTTTAAAAACAACCTGAATAGCTCCTGAATTGTGTTTTGTTGTTATTACTGCTGTTGGTTTGAGGTGTATAAATGGTTTGCATACAGTTTCATGAGGTTAAAATAATGAAATACTACTGAGCACAGTTGCTTTATATAGCTGTTTCACATAAGACAACAACCAAGGATTCTTTTAATGAACACCTAGCCATATGTGTTTGCTGCATTTGTTTCTTCCTCAGATATCTATTCTTGATAGAGAAACTATAATCCACTAAATTTGAGAAGAAAAAAACTATATTGAAAACAGATGCACTTGGAAGGAAAGCAACTGAAAACATCCATGAAGATCTTTCTGAGGTCTGAAATGGCAATAAAAAGCCTACTATTTAGACCTAGACATCTGAAATAAGCAGTTTGGGCTCTATTTCAGGAAGATCTCCAGTTTTAACATTATTAACAATTAGTAGAGTGTTAATTTGCCATTATTCATTTCATAAAAGCTATGAAAAGCAATAAAAATGTGTCTTTTTTCCTGCAGCATTTGCAGGATGTTTCATTCTTTATTCTCTTTTTCGTACTGCTCTCAAACTGAGCCCAGCAGAACACAAGGGATTAACAAAGACAGGGCAGAGAGTGCCAGGCAATGAAGAAGCTCACATTCCAACCACACACAGCATATTTATCTTAAGAGTAAGAACAGAGTGCGCATTGCTTTAAAATCATGACAGGTCCAGTGAAGCTACAGTAGGAGTGGAGCTGACAGCTCATGGTATGGTCCAGAAGGACTCCAAGAATATGATGACAAAAATGGAAGCATATATGAGGAGAAATTTCTGGAGGAATCTGACAGAAAGAGTGGAGAGAGAGAGAGAGAGAGAGAGAGAGAGAGAGAGAGAGAGAGAGAGATGAAATGATAGATTAAAATACAGGAGAATGTGTCGAATTGGAAAATCCAATGATGGAATACTGGAATTTAATCTGGCTGAGGAAAAAAAAAAAGGGGGGAGAGAAGAGAGGGGACTTCAGAATACTGCAAAATTAGTGAAGTAAGCTTAGTAGATAGAGAGCAGAAAGTTGAAGCAGATGTTGATTTACGCTGCAAAGAAGGGAGATTCAAGGTAGAACTAATTCTGTGGGGAGGGAAGAAACAAAGAGGAATAAATAAGACAGTAGTTGAAAGAAATGGCAGAGGAGAGCTCAAGTTTACAAAGCTCAACAACTGGGAAAACGCTGAAATCACTAGAAGAAGACAGAGGGAAAGATATTTAGGTGAAAAGCAGCTGAATTTTGCTGACCCTAAAGTAACCTAAATGAAACATCCAGTAGATACTGAAAGGACAGAGAAAGATCCATGGCTGTGGAATTGTTCCACTATTCCACAGACACTGGAAATTGCATGTAAAGAGGCATAGCTGAGAATCTCTCTCAATTTCTGACAAGCCATGATTTCTGAATTTGTGGTATATTCTAAAATAAGTTTTTCCTGTTCTTTGAATATTCACTACCATAGTAGTACAATCAGAATATACTAATTTCCTGGTTATTAAGTTTAAACTCTATTAAAAAACAGCCTTTTTTGTTCACTGTGAAAAACCTGCATTAAAAATTAAGTAAGTGTAATGTCTTCAGTCTTTACCCAACATCAAGACCCCAAGGCATTCAACATACAAAAAAGATAGTAAGACAATTGCTATTTGAACAAATTAAAGCATTAGATCTAGTCAGTGGTATGCTACAAACTTGCAAAGCTTACACAAGTAGCTGTATTTATGCTTTAGTCATCTACATTAAGCAATCTATCTTAGTATCAAAAGAGTCAAAGTAGCATACTAGATTATGTTAATAGCTACCAATTTGGTAATAATTTCTATTTCTAACAACAGAAAATGTTTTTTTGAACACAGGAAGGATTCTAGCCTTTACAGAATCATAGAAATGCAAGCCAGCAAATCATTTTGTGCACCCAGGTGTGACTTAGATCAATCTAAATCATTAGTTCATCCAATCAGTTAAAGTCACCCAACACTGGAAAGACCCAAACTTCCACAGACAGCTTGACTGACTTGCATTAGTTTTACAGCTAACTTTTTCTTAAGGTGTGAAAATATCTTAAAAACACCTCAAAAATAAAGCTTACTCCTTCTCAGCCTTTTTTTTCCTTTTAATTAATGCATAGGAAGATGTGTTTCTTTTCATCATCCTGGAATTTTAGTTTCTTGACCTAATCAACTCCTCTCTCTCACAGCCTTTGGCATAAGTCAGTCTGTTTCCTTAATGTGTTCTTGTTAGACTTCATTGGATTCCCTTCAGCCTCTTTGCGTCTGTCATAAAGTTCAGTTCAGCATTTTCCACCTGAGGCCTCATCAGCAAAAGAAGAAAGGGAACAATTGCCCCTTGATGAGCCAGTGCACTCACAGATATGAAAAACAGTCTATGATGACAACGTACTTTTACCAATAAAATTTAGATTATATAAAGATTTTTCAGCCAAGAATGAGAAATAATGGCAAGTGTTCTCTGAAGGCAAGTAAAAATTGGAGTAATAAAATATTTTGTTGTTTGAGCTACATGCTTGATTAGAAGATGTATCTCTATCAAGTTGGTGTCAAGACAAAAAGAATGATACTACACATACAGGAGAAAATTTGCAGTCTTGGGCTAGATGAGTAAGATTTTCAGAAAACAAATAACAAGACAATACTCATATGGTACGTTTCTTGCCTTACTCCTTAGCCTTAGTGCAGTACAGGGGCTACAGATAGCTTTCCCACATGCTCTCATGTTCCTTCATCTTCATCCAACAGCCTTGAAAACTGTAGACAAGACTTTCTCACTTAGCAGTTGCTCTTCTAAAACCAGAGTTTTAATTCTTTTTTCTACATTCCTCCTCTGAGGCACGGTGCAAATAATTTCAAGCAACAAGCTAGATTCTTTCTGGATTAGAAGTTTCATAGACCTGATAGGCCATGAAAATACTGCCCCTCTGTACTCATTATAACTGTGTTACAGACCAAAGTTTCCTTCTGACAGACATTCATACAAAATGCATCTCTGAAATATCCTGGATAAAATTCAGTTACCTTTGGGCAAGTGTGAGTGGTTAAATATGAAATCCATGAGCATGTATGCATCTCCATGCAAATATCAAGCTATACTCTATGCTAACGATAACTTGCCTGCATATGTGTTGGCCTTGTTCAAGAGATCCGTGCATGCATGCATGTCAGCAAAAGCACGAATTCCCAAGCAGTTGACAGGATGAAGCTGGGATTCCAAAAATTCACAGCAAGTCCTTTTCACATCCTGCAGTTGCAAGAGACCAGCTGCTGGAAGCAGCACCTGTAAGAAGTAACAGGTGGTTAATATCCCAGTTCAGTTCTGACCTTACAGAAGAGAACTAGCAACAGCAATAAAGAAAACACAAGTCAATCCACTAATTAAAAAAAAAAAAAAAGGAAAATTTCAGAACTACTGGACTGAAGAACTCAAAACCCAGTGTCATTTCACTTTTCTGCAAATGCATTTAAGATTTAAAATCACAAGAAACATCTCTATCCCTGAGAAATCATTCCATAGATGATCATTCTCACACATCAAGTCTTCCCAATATTTATTCACAAGTTTCCAGTGCTCCACAATTGCGTCTCATCTCCAACTCTTCGATATTAGATACTGCTTTAAATTAAAGTTTTCTGGATAGTGGCAGAATACTTATTTGTCTGCAAGTTTCCATGGACATTGTCCATCTTTTTCTAGAATCAACAATAAGCATATTTATGCAACACTTTCCAGTATGGATTCAGTACAGTTTCCAAAGATGACTGTGACTTGCCTTGAAAGAATAAGAGTTCCAAGAGTTTACAATTCATTAGAAATCCATACCTGTAAAGAACCAACGTAAATGAGATCTACCTCTCCAATTTCACAAAGAAAGCCAAAAAATAGGGAAGAATTTCAAAAACAGTTAAGCTGATTAATATTAGCTTCCATCCTCAGTGGAAAACAAAAAGATTCTAGAACAAAAGTCTTGAAACTTTTTACTTACATATAAAGAAAACATAGAGCTGCATCAATAACTAGCAAAATAACGGCTGCAGCATCCCTGTGAATTTTTACCTTTTGTAATCAGTTGCTTGGATGGAATTAAAAAGTCAGGCAAGAAGATAACAGGAAGAACAGGACAGCTACAAGAGCAGAGTAAAGAGATCTATGTAACTCTTTGTTCATGAAAACTGTTTAAATATGCTTAACTCACTGCTCTTGTGAAGAAGTTTTAATCTTCTCAACTGTTCGCAGAATCAAATCAGATATTTGCTATTATATCTGTAGTTATCTACCTATTTAGCTTCTAAGGAGTTACTGTTATCGTTTACTTTTTGCATTCTTTTCTTGAAACTAAAGATTATGACCTAAAAAAAAAAAAAAAAAAAAAAAAAGGATTTTGTCTAATAATCTCCTAATGATATTTGTTTTACGTTTTCTGGCTGTTCCATATAGGAAGCCTGTTTGAAAATCATTGTTCTGTTTCACGAGATATTAACCCTCAGCTCCGCAGCCAAATGTGTAAAACAAAGAATAGCAAGGTAAGTAACAAAAAAGAAGGATGGCATATTTTAAGAAAAGTTTGCTTCAGATATTAATTTTTAATGAAAGAAATGAAGACAAACATGTATGCGGTACAATAAGATACATAAACTACTACTAAGCAAAATAACTTAGAGGTAGATTAAGCCTTCAGCACTGCTTGAAAACTTCAAATAATCTAACAAAATAAATGGAGGTGTGTGTAATAGTTAGGAACAAGTATCAGGTAAAGTCATACAATTCAAAAAGAAATTCACTTAAGCTTAAAGTCTGTTAATGACAATGTTAAAAATGAGGCCACTGGGCTACTTCATTAGCATGTATATTAATGAAAATGTGAATATAACTCTAGAAATAGATACTGCTTTGCTGGAACTACAGTATGATTGGTTACAACAGTGAGTGGATAATTCATTTGATAATGAATTCTAGGATAAAATATCATCATAACATTATATACCAAAACTCAGGGCAAGAAGTCTAATGTAAGTATTTATTTACACAGGTTATTTCAATGAAACAAACGTTTCACACCTGCTTACAAGTTCAGTAATTTGAACAGTCCTAGATAAATTTAAGTGGGTTATTGGTACAATTGAGCAAATTACCCATAGAATGGCTTAGGTTGGAAGGGACCTCAAGGATCATCAACCTCCACATTTAATATTAGACCAGACAATCCATGGCCCCAATATGGCCTTGAACACCTCCAGGGAAACTGGAGACTCTGGATAACTCCAAGAACAATTTCTAACATAAGAGGATTTAGCAGAAAAAGGCGTAGAATTACCATCAAATCAGTAAAATAAATGAAAAGATAAAACTTGAGAATATTCTGCAGGGAAAAATTTAATATCTGTGTGTACAAACAGACTGAAAAGCTTGCTCATATATGTAAACAGCAAATGTTACAAGAACTAGAAGAGCTGTCTTCATTATGTGAGATTTAAGTGAGGTCTTAAATCACGGTAAATTGGGTTTGTAAAAATAAAGATTTTAATACATCCTTGTTATTAAGCAAACACTCATTTAAATCTAAATACACAAATATGTATTCTGCTAAGAAAAAGGAAGACAGGCAAAATGCATTACATTTATCCCACTGAATGTATAAAGTGCACTTTAGCTAGTAGGCACCAAGAGCTATGAAGACATCTAGGTATCTCCATCAGTACCTACTGAACTCAGCCTGAGAGCTACAACTATCTGCATCTGAGATATTCTATCACAGGCAGGCTCACTCTGTTGAAAGCAGGAACAAAACTACCTGTTGGGGGGGAAGAAAACAAAACAGCAAACAATGACACTCTTCATCAACCCACTAAAAACTATTAAAATTGTAGTTTGGATTAAGCTCAACTACTGCTGTCTCTGAAGAGGTAGGTTATGGTTCAGATTTATTTCCAAAAATAGTCAGTAGGGGGTGCCCCTAACTCTCCTCTAACAGTCAAAAATAGCTTAGTATGCATACTGTTTTGTAGTGCAAGAAATACAAAGGGAGGAAAAAAATATCATTTCCAAATGTATATTCAAAGGAAAAAAATATCCTCATTGTGGTTGTGGTAGCTGTTGTTTTTGCAGTGAGAGAAACTGAACAGATTGCTTCAGAAGGCAACTAAGACATTATGTATTTTCTTCTTTGCGTCAAAGTAACGGTGATGAATTTTGGAATTACTGCTAGATTTCATAGAGCATGTTATTTAACCCTTACAGATCTTAACAGGTTGCCCAAGGAGGTTGTGGATGCCCCATCCCTGGAGGCATTCAAGGCCAGGCTGGATGTGGCTCTGGGCAGCCTGGTCTGGTGGTTGGCGACCCTGCACATAGCAGGGGGGTTGAAATGATCATTGTGGTCCTTTTCAACCCTGCTATTGAGGCAGTTGCCCTCTCTTGCAATCCCTTCAGACACAGGCCAGAAGTATGATGCAATGTACTGCCATCGCCTGCAGCTCTTCTCCCTCTTTTTTTTCCAGCTCACCATCATGCAGCTGGGCATTCTTAGTTCATGTTGCCAAAACATACATCTGTTCAGCTTTGAGATGAGGAGCAGCTAGGACAGGCAGGTTCCCATCTAGTTCACAAGTCTCAAAGAGATACAATATGGCATGAATGAGTAACCAACAAACCTCTGCAACAGAAGAAGGCTCAGAGGAGATGGGCAAGGGTGATGACCTCATGGAAGAATGCAAGGCATGACCACCCTGTAGCTTTAAGCTAACTGAACTTATCTCAATACCAGCAAGGGTAACCTTTGTTTCAGATATACAGCTGTACCAGTAGGTCATCAAGTTGTTTGAACAGAATTCCCTCAGATAATTAGCAGAGCAGAGCCTTCCCAGCTAGCCAGAGCAGCAGAGCAGTGGAGAAATGTATATAGCTCAGTCCAAAGAAAAAGCATAAAATCTAAACAGCCCACAAAAAGACCTTTGGAGAGAGTAATAGACTTGAACTGGCTTTAACTCTCATATACCTTCCTGGTGACATGGGACGTGGTGACTCAGTGATGGGAATCACATTTGTATGGTGATCTAAGCATGCACTGCAATTGCAACACTGTGCTTGTGTTGTGATTTCAGTATACTTCTGTCTATATTTCTGTCTCCTAAATCCAAACGCAGAACTATGCAGCACTAAGTATCTTCATATCAATAAACTTGTTATTAAATGTTAAATCCTCCTCATATGGACTATCATAAGCAATACAGTCAGAGAGTACCGAACTGGCAGCATTCTACAACACTGTGAAGACACAACAGATAAGGGAGTTCATCATATCTGAAAAGCTTCACATTATTTCCACTCCAAGATATTCAGTGCTATATTTCACTCCACGCAGCCCCTCGCTCCAACCAAGGTCACAAACACAAGTTGGTACCACTTCACACAACAAAGCTGTGAATTTGCTCAGCCATGAAAGAGGCGAGGGGGAGAGCTCACTGCTATCTGCAGCATATCTGATGGGAGGACAGGGTCAGAGTGCTCTTGAAGCTGCACAGCAACAGGACAAGAGATAACACGCAGCTGAGAATGGAGGAAGATCTGTCCGGAAAAAAAAAAGACTTGGGTTTTGTCTGTTGCTTAGACTTCATTTTTTTGAACCATGAGGGTGCTTACGTGCTAGAACAAGTCACACCAGCAAGATGCACAATCTCCATCCTCAGAGATGCTCAAAATCCAGTGGACAAATCCTTCCTCAACTTGCCTCGACTGCACCTGCTTTTTAAAAAAGTTCGATGCCAAGTAAAATTTGAATTGATCAAAGTTTTCTGCCTGAGAATTTTAAACCATTTGATACAGCAACTGAGCTTTGTTTCAACTCATGCTATTATCCCTTTTCATCATCTTCTTCTTTGGACTACTGGATTTCCCGACAACTTGTATCACCTGCAGTATGAAAATGCTTAAGTCAATATTTCTATCTCACTATTTTTAGTTTCCTCGGAGATTCTTTAAAATTTAATGAATTCTTGCCTAGATTCAGATTGATACACACCACTATTGATATATCTGTACACAAGGAAAGGTTTTGAGACGATCACATAGCATGGAAAAAGAATAACTCAGAACACAGCTTTGTGCATGAATAAGCCAATGAAAATCAATGCAGACTATGCCAAAAGAAATGAATAGTGTGCTGTCTAAAATAGAAAAATGACACTATTTTTAAATCACATGCAAGGGAAAAATGTATCAGTAACATGAGGAAAGAGTCCAACCTAGTAAAGCAGATATGGGAGGAAACAAAACAGTGTGACATAAAAGCACCTAAGACATTAAGTTACATCCTTGTTCACTGTAGATATTCCAAACTTCCAGTTTTGACATTAAAATTAAATCAATTTCAGTGAGCAGCATCTATGTTAATACAAGTCATTAAACAAATCTTGAGGAAATACAATATGTAACCTCTATTTAAATAATTATCTCAAGGTAGTAGTTAACTTGCTGTTTACATTGCTATGGCACAAGGAAGAAAGAAATGAACAGAGTGGTCTAAGATCATTCAAATACAATTTTTATTTTTTTTTTTTAATTTCCATCTAAATGTATATGTGCTATAATTACAACTGCTTTGTAACTAAAGTTCAGCCTTAATTCCAACAAAATAACTCTTTGTTCCTCTGAAATTATGCTGTTTGAGTACACACATAAAACCACTAAAACAGATACAAACATTTAACACTTGCATCTATGGGAAAAAAAAGAGATAGCGTTTTGACAAATTCCACTTTACCAGCATTTTTACAAGGACAAGATGTGCAAGTTGAGCATACTGTTCCAATGTGAAATACACTCTAAGAAGATGCTGTACTGGATTTCACAATGCGCAAGAGCTACAAGATTAGAACATGATCCCACACGTCTTATGAAATGCAGCTTTTGGCTTTCTTCACAGTCCTTGATTTTATAGGCCATTGCATGCTGTTACAATGCCCCAGGAAATTATAAATACGGGTGTGGACGGCAGTTTTACAGCATCATAGGAAGGAATCAAAGTACTAAAAGAGATACAGTCCTGTTCCTTTCCATTCCCTTAGTACTAGCTACAGGTTGGTAAAGCACTTTCAGTTGAGAATAGGCAAACCACCACAATAACACAATATTCTGAATGGTTGAGAGATGATCTGTAAAAATACTAGGGAGATCCCAACCAATAAAGTGGTGTGAGATTAAGAAACTATGTAAGGTAGAAGTAACTGGTTTACATACTTGCTTTTTAACTAGAGTCACGATCTCTAAGAATCCACGACAGTTACAATCACATGCAGTTTAGTGGAAGGAATTGATCTGCTCAAAAACTGGCTTTAGAAGAGATATCACATTAGATTAACCTGAATGAAATCATAATTACAAGTTAAAAGGTTCTCGGAGGAGCTTTCAGCTTCATTATTTTCTTGTGTTTTTGGTGTTTGGTTTTTTTTTTTGGTTGGTTGGTTTTATTTTTTTTTTATTTTATTTTATTTTTATTTTGAGATAGACAGATGCAGAAGTTTTGGGATGGATTTGAAAGGAAGCTATGTATGGGTTGCAAAGCATGGAAATCATTCACAAAGCAGACACAGTAACAGAAGGCTCACTTGAATCAAATAAAGCACTATAATTAGCAGTACCTGTCTGGCTTCCAATGGAGAATTGTGTTCTCTTGTTGAGCATGAGGATTTTCATACATCTTCTCCATCAGAACTGTGCCCTAACCACCATGAAACAGCGTAGCTTCGACTTACCCAATTCTGATGGTTATTTTTGTTAACAACCAGCTTTGGTATCCTCAGCTTCTGTTAAAGTTTCTCAAAATAGAATAGCAACATTATTTCACTTGAAGTGAAACATTCCTGAACCTACAATATTTTTAGTTAGAATTTCAGATTTTTCTTCCAGTGAGAAAAATACCACGCGTTTTGATTCAATAGAAATATGATTTAAGTTTGGTCATTTAATTTAAATATATGCAGAGCAAGTGATCTAAAACAACAGCTCAATAATTCATCACACTGTAATTCAGAGCTTAAAAGGTGATGCAGCTGCATAAAGACATCTATATGTTTTATTAGGGACAGGAAAGCTTAACTGAGACTGACTACAGTCTAAACAAAGCCAGTTGCTGCTGATACTTTGCCATTCAGAAGCAATTTATTTTCTAACTGTGGGAGCTGAAGTATTAAGCCAGTCAAATAAAACACAAAAGTTCCCTGTTGAATGGTTTAAAAAGCTGGGAAAAATAAGTAGGCAGGATAGCATAACTTACTCCATGTAATGTATGTAGTCTGCGTAGTCTAACATCTTTCTGCACAGGCTGACCCACAAAGAAACATTGCATCAGCTGATGCTTTTAGGTAATGTGCTTAATCTATAGGATTTAACCATAACATCTCACACCTCCAGAATCAGGCCCCACTGACAAATACACTGAGCTTGGTTATAAAGAAAGATCACTACAACATTTAAAAAATATTCCCTAATTATAGACATATGTTCATTTTACCTGACAGACTGACTGACTTATAACAAACAAGGATTTTTTTCCTAATACAACTGAGTATTTCCTGGCAGCCTTGGAAGGGAGGAATTGAAACACCATTTCCAAGCCATAAAGCCTGTGCTGAAAATAAACAGCAGTGCAACGGAGACAGCAGATTATGAGCCTCTGCCATCTCTGTCATCCCAATCTCTGCTTCAGAAGATGTATCCATACCACCAATTTCTCTATTAATAGAAAACTAGGGAACTAAGAACAACAGAAATAGCATGAAGTAGAAATGTTCTGTTGTTGGTTCTTAAGCCCAGAATAAAAATTGAGACAAGATGAACAATTAATGTGCAATAAATGGCCCTTCAGTAGACTCAAAGTATTTGATTACAATGAGCTTCTAGCATAACAGTATGTTACATATATAATGTTCCTATATTTTATTGAGAAAATTTTGCTCATCACTTAACGCCTTACAGCAGATCATATTTATATCCTCCTAGAAATGTCACAGGGGAATACCTCCTCAAAAAAGGAAGCATTTCAATGACAAAAATTCATTATCATTTTAATCTGGTTTTTGTACCTATAAGATTCAGGTATACAGGAACTGAATTCTCAAAGCAAATGGGATCTCTTGTCTCACAAGGGGCAAGCACATGCTAGAGAGCAAAATGAAGGCACCAGGGTTTAAGAACCAGAAAACTTCTGATCTCAGTCCTGACTGACTACCAACTTACCTGGTTTGTTTCCCACTCCCCTTTGCCCCTCCTTTCGGGCCACACCAAACTTGCAGCTTGTCATAACTCCTATCACAACAGAATCCCAATCCTCTCTGTCCACAAAACAGAGTTAAAAATATTTTCCAGGCTAACCTAAACCTTTACAGTTCTGCAGCTCAACATATGTTCAAAATGGATAAAATCTCTGTCTCAAGAAGGAAAAGCAAAGCATCTCTCCCAACTCAACTGCTTGGAAAAAAAGAAAGAAATCTATATATATATGTTTCCTTTCTGCACGCTCTTCTATTTGCATGTTCTTCCCACCCTACTTTTTAAGACATTTTTAGAATGCTAACATCCTTCTGTTATAGAAGCTGGGCACTTTCAATTTGTTCTGAGACAAACCTTGCTTCATGCTAATACTGAAAATATGGGGATAATTATATTAGACCAAAACAATAGTCTGTTCACCTCAGGTCATGTAGGAACATCCATCAGAGAAAGGTGCATGAGATCCCATAGTCTGCAGCAAATCAGCCCTTAGAACTACTTTTGTCTACCTCTACGGAACCAGTCAGGGAATTCACCCACAGTTTCAGCTGTACAGGAAGCAAGTTTAGCAGCCATCTCAAGACAGAATCTGTTAAAGTCCTCCTCCCTTCACTGATGTGTGGCTTAACTTGGTATTGACTGGGCTGATGCTTCAGAGCACTGTCAACATTCCCCATCCCTTCCTGTCTCCTTTTCCAAGGAAAAAAAAAAAAAAAAAAAGAAGAGGAAGCCAAGGAGAAAGGAAAGTAAAATAGATGAACTTAACCCAGAAATGGACCAGCCATGCTCTCACCTAATTCAGAATGTAAACCTTACTTGGTAAGAAGACCTGTTGTGGAACACTGTCCATTCAATGGTAACCCAAGATCACATTCTGCATCCTAAGCAGCTCCTCATACGCAGCAGCAACAGATTCCATCCATTCACAGTCAAATGTTTAGGCACGCACAGGGGTGTTTTTGTGCACTCTTCTCTCTATGTATCTTCAGGAACTCATCTTTCAGCATAAACACATAGATCAATCTGAATGTAATACGCCCTCTTTATTTCCACGGAAACTCAGCTACAAAACTAAAGTAACACTACTTGATGGAGCACATTCTCAGCTACAAAACAGCATTTTTTCAACACAGTCACCACAATTAGCTAGGCATTTTCACCAGCAACAAACAAGAGCACGCATTCTTCTGACGTGGTAGGCCAACAAAATAAGACAGGAGGCATTATATGTGGTGCAGTCCTCATAAATAACTCATTCTTTTACCATTAAAAAGGGTAAGTGGGGTATTTGGAACAAATACAGTATTAGAGAAAAAACATCAAGTTGTCCTCTAGTTACTTCATAGTCAGTCTTAAAAAAAAAAAGGCCTGAATTATCCACTTTTCTTAAATGATAGCTTTTCTACGCTTTTAACAGCTTTAAGTCATTCCCAGAATGTAGTCTTCCTGTCATATTTCAGTCTATCCAGTCTTACAGCTGGGAACAATGATTTATATAACGACATCCACAAGCTACTACATCGCTTTGTGCACTCCTCTTTTAAAATCACTATTTCTCAAAGAGCAGAAGTTTTTCCTAAAGTGACTCCAGTGTATTATTGTATTCCAGGAAAAGTTGTTAAAGTACAACACAGCAATACATTGGAGTATTTTAAATTTTTCTTTCTATGCACATAGGCACATAACGCATATATGCATTACATGCTCCAACATTTAATCCAGCCTGCCATCATGCTAGCCCAACATACTAGAAAGCAGTGAAATTTCCTATTTTTGTCTGTTCTTGACAAATACTTAAGCCAGTTTATCATCTACATTTTTCTGTACTTTTTCTAAATAATGATAAAAATCTATCCTTTATATTATTACAACCATTTTTTTATAGTGAAAACCAACACTGTCCTGTACAACATCCTGGTCACCAAACTGGAGAAAAATGGATTTAATGGATGGACCTTATAGCAGCCTTCCAGTACCTGAAAGGTCCTACAGGAAAGCTGGGGAGGGACTTTTTAGAAGGACAGATAGCAACAGGACAAGGGGAAATGGTTTTAGACTGGAAAAGGGATGATTTAAACTAGATATTAGGAAGAAATTCTTTACTGTGAGGGTGCTGAAACACTGGAACAGGTTGCCCAGTGAGGTTGTGGATGCCCCCTCCCTGAAGGCATTCGAGGCCAGGCTGGATGGAGCTGTGAGCAACCTGGTATAGTGGGAGGTGTCCCTGCCTATAGCAGGGGGTTGGAATTAGGTGCTCTTAAAGGGCCCTTCCAACCCAAACTATCCTATGATTCTAATTTATTCCTGTTTCTTCCTGTGCTCCCTAGGGATTTTTGATCTATTTATTGCTCATCACATGAGCAGTTTAAGAAGGACTACAACTAACTTGACTTTTAAAAGCCTTTGATACAGTTATTTCTGGACCACTCAAAGAACTATAGAAGAGTTTTAGGAGCAGTGCACAACTCAGAATTGTAATACATACATAGTTTGAAATTCACTCACACTACCTGACACTAACAACAACAACAAAAACTACCTCATAGTCTCTTTATACTCAGAATTCACAAGTAGCATTGTACTATTTTATCAGAATCAGAACCGAAGCTGGAGTAAACAGCCAGCTAGAGAATGTAACACTTCTATACAATCTCAGCCACCTCATTTTAAAAATTTCTTCTCCTTAAGGGTACGCAAGATTTACTTTTAGGTACGTCTATAAAATCCTTTATGCCCTAGTGATCTAATGTTCTTATTTATTTGTTCCAGTAACTCATCTTCTGACCTCCCTCTCTTACTGTCCTTGATCTGTAAGAGCATGCACCTTGCTAAGTACTTCAGCATAAATGGGACTTAATTAGCTCTTGGCACCTTGCTCATGCATGGCTCTGGCAACCCACACGTTCTCTAAATCACTCATTAAAGAAACAATATGCAGGAAATGAACAGCTGTTATATTTAGAGCTGCAATGCTGAGTAAAAGTGTTTTATTCTTTTTATCATTTAAATTAAACATGCCTGTTTAAATCCCGCAGTGACTTCCCATTCACCTCCTACAGCAATCAGAATCACATGTTTATCAAAAACAGGAGCACAGATTAGTATCTCTTCCATAATATATTCCTGTCTCAACCCCACTTCTATCTCACCCCATCACCTCCTCCACGAGTTTCTGATTCATTCCTCGAATCTTACTTAGACCATTCTGGTGAAGTCAAGCTTCAAGCCTCGTCATATTCTCTACCCAGAATTTTCTGTTCCAAATAAGTAGAACCAAGTGTTTTGCACCCAGCCCTCAAAACATCTTCTGAAGTAACAAAGAATTTGAGATATGCAAAATCTGTGATGCAGTCCGTAACAGTTTAGTCTCTCTCCAGAAGAAATTCTAGGTTCTCTGCCTCCCCCCTAACAGAAGCATTTGATAGTCCAAGATTCTTTTACGACCCTAGAAAATTTTAATTCAAGTCTCATGCCATATGATCCAAACTGAGGATACATCTTCATTTCTCATACTGTGTTTCAGTTCTGTTTTCCCTGACTTATTTCTCTTCAGCAGCTGCAAACTGTGATAATACAGCTCAAAAACCCATTCACCTTTCTCTTCATTCTTCCGAGGCTCATGCCCTTCTGCCTGCCCGGTTTGGCTGGAAAACACCAGTCAAATATGAATCAAATGGAAGTGTGAACAGAAGGTCGAGGGAGGTGATTCTGCCCCCCTACTCTGCTCTCATGGGAGTCCACCTACAGTATTACGCCCAGTTTTAGGGCCCTCAACACAAGAGGACACGGAGCTGTTGGAGCAGGTCCAGAGGAGGGCCATGAAGATGACCAGAGGGCTGGAACACCTCTACTATTGGAACAGGCTGAGAGAGCTGGAGGTCTTCAGTCTGGAGAAGAAAAGGCTTCAGAGGGACCTCGTAGAGGCTTGCCAGTACCTGAAAGGCCTACAAGAAAGCTGGGGAGAGACCTTTTACATGGGCAGGTAGCAACAGGATGAGTGGAAATGGCTTTAAACTGGAAGAGGGTAGATTTAGACTAGATATTAGGAAGAAAATATTTATTGTGAGTGTCAGGAGACACTGGAACAGGTTGCCCAGAGAAGTTGTGGATGCCCCCTCCCTGAAGGCATTCAAAGCCAGGCTGGATGGGGCTGAGAGCAACCTGGTGTGGTGGTAGGTGACCCTGCCTAAAGCAGGGGAGTTGGAACTAGGTCATCTTAAATGTCCCTTCCAACCCAAGCCATTCTAGGACTCCATAAAGCGTCACTTGAAGAACAGAGAAACAGCAGGACAGAAGATAAAAGCAGTCAGGAAACAACATTTGCCATATCTGTGTAACAATTGCTTTTCCTAGTTTCTCATACTCCTGCTATCATTTATTTCTGTCTTAACCAAAGCTAAAGCTGTCCAGACAGAGCAGTTGCCCATCCACAAATTTCTGTTGCTCCCTAGCTCCTGGAACTTCACCCTGTCACCCTTAACTAACGCAACAAACAGAGGAGACACTAAAATACACAGATAGATCTGAAAGCAATACCTCTTATTTATTTCCATGGAAACAACATACAAAGAGTATAATGCTATTTGATAGAGCAAATTCTCAGCTACAAAACATTATTTTTCATCACAGTCACTATCATTAGCTATGCATGTTCACCAGTGATGAACAAGAGCCTGCATGCTGCATTCATCAAAATCTGCACCAGCAGAGGTGACCCACTGCCATGGTCATCGCTAATTAAACGCATCACCCACTGCCTCACAGTGCTCACATCCACTATTTTGTCTCCATCAACATTCAGTAAGCATTGAGAATGTCAAGAAGTGCCACTTCTCTCGCATGGAGGAATTCTATTCCAGCATGCTGTTTATGTTTTCATGAGCACTGATTGTCTGCACTGACACGTGCATACATGTTGTATGCGTTTGTGTACATACCTACTGGAATCTTGCTACTGGCTGGGCCTCAGGGACTTGTAGCTGCAGCTGCCTTGAGTATCAGGATACTGCATTTGCAGGCCCCAAAGTACATAGCACACTTCTACTAAGAAGAATACTTCACCAAGTAAGAAAATGAAATGTCTTCATCAGGCACATTTGGTAGCCATATCAGCATGGAATATATTTTCAGCCAAACCAAACACTCCAGTTTTGCAGTGTTAGGAAAGAGAAGCATAGAAAAGACAGTGACAACATATAAACCACATCTATTTTGCATCACATAACAAGTGAACATTGTGCATGAGAAATGAGGTTTCTATTTTGCATATATGTAACAGCCAGTGCCATAGAAGATATACCATGGGGAAAAAAATGTACTAAAAAATACACAGCATTCAATATACATTTTAAAACTAACAGAACACAATATTAAGGCTCCCTAAAAAGCTCTTTGCTCAGCACTTTAGTCAGCAGAAGACCACAGTTCTTTTGTGCAAAGCTTACTCATTCAAAACACAATTTAATGAAGCTTGTATTGGTAATAAAATACAGACGTAGAAAGATCACCCTTCCCTTTTCCCTTCATTCCTACATGCACTTTCCTGACATGCAGTCATGTATAAGCAAATAAAGAATGCACTGTAGGAATTTTTTCACTGAAAAAATTAGATCATTTACTGTTGCCTGACACATGTTATAATGCGTACAGATTCAACTATTACAACACTGTGTCTGTCCTCCAGCTAAGGCACGCACTAGTTTCACCCTCACATTATTAAAACTCTCAAAGCCACTGTCACAGATTAAAAAAAAAAGGGGGGGAGGTCAAAAAAGGCAATCAGATGGTTGCATGAGGCACAGCATACAAAACACAGATAAATGGTACTCTACTAGTATGCTTTCAACACAAGACCAAGGTATTCAAAGAAATAGACTACAGAATTCTTTAGTCCAACATTAAATTATTGGCCATCAAAACTTAACGTTTGTATTAAAAGGCTTCGTAATGACACTCACATTGTGCTTGGATTTAAATACCTCTCTGCAGTGTCAGCAATCCCTTAACGTTATTAGAACTTTCCATGGCATTAAAGAGTAAAAGTGAAAGTTTGGATTACCATATAGACAGTGGTTTCAACCTGCATCAGGATTAACTGATTTTATAGTTCAGTTTTAATCACGAAGCCAGTAATTTAATGAAACATTTTAATGTGACAGACTTGGGTTACCATTTCATAAGCTGCAAGAATTTCCAGAATTTAGTAGCAATGCCATTGCAGCCATGATAGAGTTCAACAGAAAGACCAAAAGCTTGTTTAATTTTACAGCTCTAAAAGATAATCCTATAAAGGAATTTCATCTCCTCCTAAAGCTTTAATAATACCTGTGTTAAGGAAATAAAATCACCAGCCACTAATAGCTGCTGAAACTCAATAGCTCTATTATATAAAACATTTTAAAAGAAAAACACTTTCAGGAATTAGTGCAATTGCCTGAAATCAGGAAAAAAAATCATTTATGGACACAAAGCTCTAGGTCTCCATGACAGCAGTGTAAAAAATAACAGGAAGCCGAAATATGATGAGGAACAGCATAAAAATATGGTTTCTAGGTTTCAAGATCAAACCACGTCCAGCAAACACCCACTGGTGGAGGCTATGGAACATGAGGGAACTGAACATCATGACAAGCTCTCTAACTTCTCCAGAACTAAGCAGAATATCCATTCTCACATCCAGGTTCAATAGATAGCACCTTACCATTCTTATAAAGCACTGTGGGGATGTGGGGTTTCAAAATTTTGCAGAAATTAGCACACAAGAGATTGTTAAATGAAATAATAGAGATGTAATACCAATTAAAAAGTTGAAAGAATCAGCCCAGATATCCTTACAGTTTCTTCTTAACATCTTAACGTATCATTAAGTCAAAGAATATCCTGAGTTGGAAGAGACCCATATGGATCACCAAGTCCAACTCCTGGACCTTCAGCTTTTCCTTTCCTTTGTTCCAAAAAGGTTCTACCAATGGCAAGGCCTGGGAACTTCGTGAAAGGAGCAAGCAGGAAAGCTGTGTGAGTCTGCATTCTAGGACATGCCTTGGTGCTATTATGACAGAGGAGAAATGTTTTCTCTTGACATTCCTGAATTTAAGTAATAACACAGTGTTAATTGCACATTTTTGACAACAGCTTTTCATCTAAAGAAGTAATGCAATTAACAATTCAGTTTAGTCTTCCAGAGCATTGACTGCTTCAGTCTGATGAGATATGATATATCTGTACCTCATTCCTGAAAGTCATGCTGTGACAAATTATCTGCTACCTACAGGAATGCACAGAAGTAATAAAAGAGCTTACGTGTTATGGTTTAATACCTAGCCCTTCGTATGGCAGCTAAAAAAAAATCCCAGGTATATTCTTGCTGCAGGAGCAGGATGATTATCACATCCTTAACAGATCAGATATTGAAACAAGATTTCATTTGTGCCCATTTGAGGCATGACAACACAGAGACTGTTTCTGTTTGAGTGGTGCTGAGAAGTCACACAGGATGACAGTTTAACATTTCGTGTTATTTAGCCTTATATGGAAAGAAAAACCATTTTGAGAAACAGCATCAATTGTCATCACCCAAATCTGTTCAAAACGTTAAGCTTATAGCTTAACATTCAATATCAGTTCAGAAAAATAAAACTATATGAACAGCTTGAAAGATAGTTGTACAGTTTTAATGAACATTTGGCCTAGCAGTTTGTCTAGAAAAACATAGGTTGCATCAGGCTACTTAGCAGAGAGTTACTGGCAAATTAGATTTAACTCAAGAAATACAGCTTCACAGATTTCAGCTCAAAAGATGCTTCAAAATCCTTATTGACTTCACATTGAAGTTAGAGCTATTTTTATTATTAAAAACTAAAAATCTACTGCAAACTATTGACAAGGAAATCAGTACAACATTGTTCCACTCTTTTTTCATTGTTTTGAGCCAGCATAAGGAACAGCTCAAGTAAACACATTCACTGCATAAAACAACTTCTGGAAGGAAAAAAAGTATTCAATAGTGCTAGCATTTTCTGACCTAACCTAAAACTACATTTTTCTTGACAACCATGCCAAGTTTAACAAGAAGTCTCCTAAGAAAAGCCCTCTGGCCCAGAATGAAGATGCTTACATAGCCCAGGATTTCATTTCCCAACAGCTGCAGCTAAACAGTGAGAGTAAAAGGCCATGAACCTGGCCATGCTCTGCTCTTAGCACAAGTCAAGCAAGTGGTCGTGTATTTCTGGAAAGACTCTGAAAGCTAAATCAAGACAAAAAAGGTTTTAAAGAGTGGTTGTCCTGGTGCTCTGGGAACACATAACGAGAGTTATTGTGAAGAACTGTGGGGAAAACCAGCCCTGGCTTAAAAAATATATTTAATAACTCAAAACTTGTATCCAATTGATAAATATCATAGCAAGGAATTAAGTGGGAAGTGCAAGCAAAGTCTGAACAGCAGACTGGCTTGGGTTGAAAGGGACATTAAAGATCATCTAGTTTCAATCTCTCTGCCACAGGGCAGGGTAGCCAAGAATAATTTCAAAATACTGTCACCAAGCAATTGTGGTCAGTGAACAGAAGCAAAATGAGGTAAACAAAAAGCCTTTATCATACCAATAACAGCCTGCAAACCTAAGGGATGCCAGATTTAACCTGTAGTAAAGCAGTAACAGTCCTAACAATTTACATGGATCTGCTTTTAGGCAGGAACACTGCTACTGCTATCCATATTGTCTCAGCACTTGCACTGTCTAGTGTATGATATCCTATTTGAAAACTATTCTGACATTACAGTTAATTCAAGATAATTTTATCTCCAGAGGCACTCCATTTCAACAGAGTGCATAACAGGGTAGGTGTTGAACCTGTGTTAATTACCTCTTGGTCTTGGTGTATTGGCAATGACAAATAGGGATGTAATGGCCTACATTCAGCCTACCTAGCTCTACCTTTTTCCAATGTAATGCTTTTATTTCAGTTGTTTCCCTTTCCCTGATAATCAAAAGCTCCTCAAAGAAGAGGTGGCTAGAGGAGCACATCAGCAAATGCATCAAGATCAAACTCATTCCCTTGCTGTAGTTCTCAGGTTCCTAAATCAAGTGTAGCACTTCTTTTCCAGGCATATCTATAATTGGCTCTCTAGTGGAGAAAAGCCCAGATCCTGTGGAAGAACTTTCAGCCTTCCTTTGACTCAAAGCAATTATATATATATATATAACGATAAATTTAAATTAGAACCTTGCTTACAGTAAGATTCAATGAAACCTTCACAGCATTCAGTTCAGTTGAACAAATATTCCTTTCATCTCTCTTATCCCCTTACAAAGCAGAAGGCATACTTCCAGAATACAGAATTCACATCTCCATTCAAGCATTTACATGAATTCTCTCCTCTGTGATACCCAATCATGAGTTTGTATAGGACAAGCAGTCTTTAGTTCAAAAAAGGAGTTTACCCCATCTAGACTGGAAAACATATGCGTTCACAAGGAAAACCAAATACAACCTTTTGAAAAGTAATGGATATCTTTTCATCCAATAAGAGAAACAGAATCACAGATTGGCCAAGGTTGGAAGGGACCTCAAGGATCACGAATCTCCAATCCCCTGCCACATGCAGGGCCACCAACCTCCACATTTCATAGCAGCCCAGGCTGCCCAGGGCCCCATCCAGCCTGGCCTTGAACACCTCCAGGTATGGATGGGGCATCCACAGCCTCTCTGATCAGCCTGTTCCAACACCTCACCACTCCCTCTGTAAAGAACTTAGGAGATGCTCTGTAGCATTTAAAGTGTATAATTTAATGGCAGGCTTCAGAAATTCTCAAAAAACATTCAGAGTTTGGTATTTAAAACAAATTCAGTTTCAAGAAACATGCAGCATGTGTCTTATGCTCTTCATACATCATACTGCTGCTAAGATACATGAAGACTGGTAGTTTAATCACCAATTTGTATAAACAAAATATCTCATTTGAAGATAAAACTTGGTTAAGTATCAAAATATTCCCAAAAGTATTCTGGCTCCAAGCTCATACATAATGACAGTACTGCTCTGTAATGCAAGCTATAGTAATTTGATCATTAAGTGCTCACGCAAATTAATGTGAGTCTTATAGACAGGCTCATACCAAGTTATTTCATATTTTCTTCAAGCTAAAAAGCACAAACAGTTGTCACTGTTCAACTGATAAGCAGTAATTGGTTGAGGTGGTAATCCCATTACCATTAAGTGGCCCAGAGAAGCTGTGGATGCAGCATCCCTGGAGGCATTCAAGGCCAAGTTGCGTGAGGCCCTGGGCAGCCTAATCCAGTGAGTGTCACACTGTGGGGGGATGGAAACCTATGGGCTTTAACACCCCTTCCTACTCAAGACATCCTGTGATTCTATGATCCTGAACCACATTCTTAACTGAAATCCAATAAACAGTTGTATTTGTCCCTTAGTGGAAATGGTACCAAAGGAGGGAATCTGAAACCATCACAATTTTGTTACCAACTCGGCCATTCTGGTAATGCACCAGTTTCAAAAGGAACTGTTAGCCCTTAGACAGTGATATTTTATACATCCAACCCACACAAAACTGTAGGTGATATATCAGAAACAGACCACTTCTAAATATAACTATTTATTCCAAGCATTTTGATCCTGAGTTTATCGGGATGTTCGGCAGAAGAACGAATAAGGAACATGCTGCACAGAATTTTATTTTTGCCTTTAAATTAGTACCCAGAAAAGATCATGCATGACAAAAGTAGTCTTGTCCTTACAGCACCTTAAGCATGCTGGCAACTCTCATCATCATGCCCTAGAACACAATCCAAATGGAAGCACACACTATATTTCAGATAGCAATCTGTGCCTGAATAGTTAAGAGTTATAAAGGAAGCATGCATCTGTACTGTATGTTTATTTATTATTGTATAAACATTGCCACTGAATAATTTCAGAAAACGAGGACAAGAAATGGTACTTCTTAAAAAGTCATATTCAGAATTTGGGATTTTTTGTTGGTTGTACATAACAAAATCCTTCAAAGAGAAGAATATGCCAAGAAAGAGCTTTGGAAAAATACTAGGATTTGTGATTTTCCCTTTTGCTATCTTTCATGCTTGCTTCTTTTTCAAAAGTAAGGCAATATGTTTACTGATAGGCCCAAAGTGAAGCTGAGTGTAAGCTTTTCCCCAGGCAGCAAGAAAACAAGTTAAAAATAACATCTCAGAAAAACACATAAAGGAAAGCACTGATTTTTTTTTAGCTCAGTTCAGTGATCTGGTTTATAATATAGTTCAAAAAACTGTTTTATCATCACATGTATAGGAACAGACAGTCGTAGCACAGAACCAGAAAGGGACCCAACTAATGCCCAGAACTTTATACCACATGTACTACAACCACATTCTACACGCCCCATATCAGACTGACCTCTAAAGCTGATACCAAAGCCACAGACTGTGAATGCAGGAATTTCTTCTCATGCTCCTGCTCTGATGTATTCATACTCAGTAGAGGCCCTAGGTGGAAGGCTGACTAAATACATGCTAAAATGCATACGCACAGTGTGGGAGAGTTATTCAAGCAGGAGCTTCTTATAGTGACTGACTCTCCCACATGGTGTACTGCATGTAGTTAATATCTATATGGGAGCTGAAAAAAACTCCTGTGTGAGAAAATTGATTAGCCTTCTGAAAACATTAACTTCTATGGTCCCTGCTTAAAACGTGAAAATGTGATATAGGATTGTCTGACAGCTGATTTCTGGAGGAAAAAAGTATAAAAGGAAAAATAGAGTTAGTACAGAAAATCATCACAATGTGTAAAAAAGACAGGAACGACATTATTGCGTTAAGCAAAGTGAGTGCCATTAGGAAAGAATGATAAAATAACTTAAAATGAAGAACCAATACTGGGAGAAAAAATAATGAACGTGTATGCATCTTTTTCATACACCAGCTGTCTAACTGTTGGGAGGGGTGGGGGAGAACCTACTGACACAGAACTGCAAACTGCTGAAAAGAACAAATGCTCTCTTTTATGCTTAACTAATGTAGTGATAACAAGCAGTGCTGAGGGCCCCTTCCAGTTTTGATAGTTGGATGCATTGAATGAATGTGTTTTTCTCCTCAGTCATTGATTACACTGGACTTTTCTTGGTCTCCCTTGCTGAGAAACATACAAACAATAACACAACAGTGGGAAACAAGAATGTTTCTTGCTTAGAACTTCAGAAGGCACTTTAATAGAGTAGCCCCCTGTTCATGCCTATATCAAGTAAGATATTAATGAAAGAAGCTCAGTTACTTGCCTGTTGAGGACTAGTGAGCTTGCCTACACAGCTGAGTATTCATTTGTAATTAGTTTTCATAAATACTCAACACAGCTATTTTATCACTAAAGACTGCTTAGCAATTCTGCATTACTTAAATGTGAAACATTCTTGCCTTTTTTGAGCATCAAGCATTAGAAATGAATTCAATACCAATTCTTACTATGTATGATGAGAAAAGAAAGAATAACACACTTGAAATTCCATGAAGGATATCAGAATAAGAACTTTAAGCAGCCACCTCCAAGCTGAAGCTCCACTTAAGCTGCATTAGCTTGAATACAAAAAAGTTAGAGACATGGCATCTTATGTTTTCATGGATCTGTATTGAGAAACCATGAATTCTGAACCTTTACAATATTTCACAATACTTTTTAGCCATATTTACTTCCATTACAGATAGGAAATGTAACATGTTTATCAAGAGGACATAGCTTTAAGTGAGGCCTGAGAGTCTACACTAGAATTGTAAGTTTTCAGATTTTTATACTTTTTCCTCTTCAGTTTTCAAATTTAAAGGAAGTCTTGCATCAGTGTGTCAGGCTTTATCTGTAGTGTTTGGCTCTCCTGTAATTCAAATAAAAAATAAATAGTACAATCTAGCACTAATAAAGATGAAGATAGCAAAAGAATAACCTTAATATTAATTACCAGTCCTATTATAAGTATATTCACCAACAACATTAAAGCACAATTATATTACAATAAATCCTTAAGAGCTTGACTGTCTTCCCAATATTTAACTACCCATAAACTTGTAACATTCCTCACCACACCACATTATTTGTTTTACTAAGCACAACATTATTACACGTATCTTCAGGCAGTCAGGACATCAGGAGCTATGAAAACAAAGGCCGTATCAGATTTGGGAGGTTTAAACCTGGAGAGCACAAGAACCTTTTATGAGTTTTGTACAAGGAAAAATAGAACAGCACCCTTCTCTTCCCATGAACAGATAAGAACCAGTATTGGCAACATCAGATTAAAATGCACCCTCCTAGGTAATACACCTACAGCCAAAATGCAATAGGCTGCCTCTTAAATCCAGTCTGACATGCTTCAGCAGTACCAGATTATGGTCGTTAAGGTATGTAAGCAAGATGGAATATCCTGCTTCAAAGATGAAAAGCCAGCATGACCAAGCCAGAAGAGATCAACTAGGGAGTATCTGACACTGTTGGATTTTGCCCAAGGCCTGCTACAGCAAAACAGATTTGTACAACCACCAGATTGGCAAAATACAGCATAAATTCAGACAGGTTGCTCTACATACATCCGTCAATGAACATAAAGTAAATAACTCCTTCAGAAGATAACAATAATTCAATCTTGCAGAATCAAAAGACTTATGGCATGATTTAAAATGAGCTTAGTAGTAGAATATTTCAGGTTGGTAGTATGAAATCTCATTGCTAGGCTTTCAATCAAGCATAAAAAATACCAATGATTCCATCTGATTCAGCAGCTAATAAGAAAGCTTTTAATCTCAACCTAATGCCCACTAAAAGCTGTTAATTTCAGAATGCACAATTGCAACAGAAGTTCTCAGTGCCAAATAGAGCAACATTATTTGTGTCCTGCAAGAGCAACAAAACAACTGCTAGCAATCTAGCATAAAGCAAAAACAGAAACAAGGGCATAGAAGCTGGAAGGAAAAGACAATTAAATATAACAACTGTTATGCAACTACTTTTTAACTTACCAAAAATCTATGCCGAATCTCAGAAGACAGTGGAAGTAAATTCTACCCTGTCCTCATAAGCTCTATTTTCTTAAGCTTATGTTTGCTCTATTCCAACTGAAGTTTTAGCTTTTGGCACAGCTGACTAGAAAAACTGATCAGCTCTGCTTGTGTAGGACGGGCAAAAGCCTTCATGCTAGATATTAGCTGATTTAAAAAGCAGAACAAGCTAAAAATTCTTGCATGACTGGCCACAGAGTAGATACAGAGACTGAGCAGGAGAAAATAATTTATTCTGAAGGATAGAAAAAAAATTTGACAAATAGAACACTAACTGGAAGACATGGTATACATTTATGAGCAAATCTACTTTTGTTTATGTAAATTACACTGAAGTATCAGAAAGGGGGTGGTACAGAGGTGGCTGACAGCATTAATTTTTAGGCTGAGTAGATCATCTATTTTACTGTATTACATAAGGTTGGGTTCCAAAGCATGTTAAAGTCAACACACTTCATTTACTTCAGTCTTGCAACGTGACCCAGAATTTAAATGGTTTGATTGCTTGCTTTGGAAGCACAGGGTCTGAAAAACTTCCAGTTTGCAGATGACATTTCCCTTGCCAGAGCTGAACCATACCGACAAATTAAATGACTCTGTGGATGACATCCCTTCTGTTGCAGAAGTTATCCTTGGTCTTACCTGCACATTTTCTTCTGTAACTTGAATTTCAGCAGTGTAAATATAATCAATAAGTATCCTTAGGGTCCAGCCATCAACTTCCTTTATTCGAATTCTCTTTGCTCGGCTTTCACTCATCTCACCTACAAACATATTTTGATCATTAAGTACGTTAGGTAAAGATACAGGACAAATTCAACAGTTTAATAGTAATTACTCCTGACAACAGCAGAAATTTTTGTGTATGATCAGTTGTAGTAATAAAGCCATTTCAATAAGAATTCAATTGCTTTCCTTCCTCCCTCCCTCAAAGAGAAAGGAAGATTTTGTTGTTCCCCTCACGTGAATGCTACACAAGTTAGTGCTTTTGCTGCAGATGATCCATTTTCACCCATTTACAACATCAGTAAAACATTACCATTATACCTAAGTAAGACTATTCAAATGCATACAAAAATGTTTTGCTAGCAAACCAACCCAGCTCATACTCTTGATTTTTTTTAACTTCTTAATCTAAGGAACAAGCCAAATGCAGTCTAGAGTCACTGAATTTTAAAAAAGAAAAGAAAATCTATCCCCACAGAAGGCTTAGCATACGTATTTCTTCGCTTGCCTGCTTATTATTCCCTTCACAATTTCACTTCTGCTTCAGCTCTTACAGTTAAAACTCGAACTAAGATAAAATGGTAAGCATGAAAAAACTTATTGGACCTCATCTTGTGGAGGCTGACACATTGGCCATGTGCCACAACTGATCTTCATAGAAAGTCCTGCAAAATAGCTCCCACTTCCTAATACCTGATAGAATCATAGAATCTTTCAAGTCTGAAGGGACTCTAAAAAGGTCATCTAGTCTAACTCTCCTGCAATGAACAGGGACACCTAAAGCTAGATAATGTTCTAAATGCAATATTATGTTTGTACTTGAAATCATTGTCTAAAGATAAATTTTGAAGAAAAGACTACAAGCTTCTCCACAGTGACCAACCACACATCTGGACATCTGAGACCTGTAACTCTTTTCACACAGAAATGTGAAATGTGAAGTACACTGGTTATAGACATAAAACTTTCACCTTGGAAAAGTACATCACGATCTCTGGATACATACATCCGTTATTCTTCTATATCAGATATATTATTTCTTCCCCTAAGCATCCAGAGAAAAGGGTATTGAGAGGTAGGAAATTTAATCCACACAGTAATAAAAGTAGACAGGACACAGAAGTGAACCAGTAGATGTTTAACATGGCTGATATCTCCTTATTGAAGTACACACATTTTTGTTGCTTGTTATCCTGTGGTCTTCTAGGAACAACAACAAACAGTGCACCCAGCTCATCACTGAGAATTTTATTACTGTTATTAATACCTTTATTTTTATTTTTTTTAAGCTGAACACTAAGGAATGCATTTTAAAGTCAACTCTTTAGTTGATAGGAAGCATACAAGACCACTTATAGAAATGCATTTCTGCTTAATGGCAGCACTTAACGTTAGAGTTCTGGAAAGCACTGGTGAGGAACCACATGAAAGAGCAAAATTCAGCTCCCATAGAACTTCTTTTTCTGCTGCTCTTCTGAAACACTTCTGTATACCTGTGAAAGATCACTGCAGTGTATTCTTTGCAGAGTCCTGTATTTGAAGTTTAAGCTACTTTTTTGACACAGATTAAACCTATTGATCTTCAGAGCATGCAAGCAGCAAGACATTTATTATGCAAGCTGCTGTGGAGGTGGTCCTTTGGGAAAACTGTATGTAGGCGAGCAGAGTTTGATATTCTGCAAGCATATTAGTTTTGTTTTCAGATTTTGTGTCAAGGCTTCTAAAGCCATGGATAGGCATCTTCTCTATTTATCTACAGAGTTCAGCATCCATGGAGGTGGAAAAAATATTCTTTCATGCTAGAAGGACATGCAGTGTTCCTATGATGCTGGATCAGTCCTCTCGTGATCCAGACTTTAACACGTCATATGCAGATAACCACTGAACCACTTGCTCAGCATTCTTAGTTTAGAATGCAACCTTCTGAAGAGCTCATGTCATGGGCAGCTGCACCACAACAGAGTTGTCAATGACACAGAAAGGGAAATATTGGGCTGGTCCATCCTCCTAAACAGGAGCAGCAGAGCAAAAATGGAGCTGAAGTTATCCAAAGGCCATCTAAAAAGCTAATATAACATAAGGAAGGTGTGTGTTTGCTTGCTTTGTTTTTTGTTTGTTGTTGTTTGTTTGTTTATTTGTTTGTTTTCTCAATAGAATTTTACAAATGGAGAATGGAAGAAAGCAGATTATTGCCTAAGGATAAACGTTGTGGCAGAACAGAAAGAAATGCAGGTCACCCTTGTGTCAAGTCAGGCTATAGGGCCACTAAAGTGCTCCTTCACTGATGTTTTTATAATCTTTTCCTCTAACCATTTAAGCATATTTAATTTAGGATTACAACCAATATTTCTGAAGAATTCACAGAAAAAAAAATATTCCTTGTAACACAGTCCAGAACATTTAATCTTTATTCCCCTCTGGTCTTACTTACAAGATTATTGTTACTAACTTATTAAATTGTGTAACTTTAAAAGACAGTAACTCTTTCTTTATGGGTATTTAATAAGACTACTATTGCCATTGCAAGCACAGACTGGAAGGAAACAAAGTCAGAAGTTTTGATTGCAGCTAATGCTGTACCATGTCCTGCATGGCTGTGATTATCTAATGGCTCAGAAAATGATGTCAGCAACCTGCAAACATGTGCCTAGAGTGAAGCTTCTAGTTTCTAGTCAAGAGCAGGTAACCCTGTAGCTGTTTAAACTATCAAACTTATTTGAACTTGCAGATTCCTGGATTAGAATACAATCCCCCCTGAGAAGTATCAACTCCAGGATTCACAGAGATAATTATCATGAACTATGGGATTATTTCTGTGGAAAATAGCTAAAACACACTGAAGACACACTTGGTCTTTGTTAAACACAGCATATAATAGTAATATAAAATCCACTAATAAATTTTGAAGCCCAATCTGATTTCTATTTAAATTCCCATCAATTTGGTTCACCAACTACACAAACACTGCCACAAATGCATGGGTTAAAGAGTTCTCGCTCTTTCCTCAGATGAGTGCTCCCAGCTCCCACATCACAGGGGGTCAATGGAGACCTACCTTTGAAAACATAAAACAAGCAAAACTTCTCAAGAGGGAACAAAGGAAGGGAAGAATTGAGGTTTCAGTGATTTCCTTCAGAGAGCCATTGCATTTGCACTCCTTAAGGGGAATAAGCTTCTCTACAGAAAGGGCAGTCAGTGGCAAGCAAAAGTGCCTTAACCAGGCTTTTGCATGCCACAGAAAAGATAATACAGAACCACACCCTGAATAAAGAGTATTTTTGATGTGAGAGTCAGTAAAAAATAATCTTTAGCACACAACTGATTTCTTCATTATTGAGGTGATGAACTACAGAAACAGTTGTTTAAATTTTCCTCTTCAGAGAAGGTACAAAAGTTAAGAAGGGATGTGTGTCAGTCACCTGGAATGTTTTTAACAACCACAGATGCAAATCTGAATTACTTGAAGAATTGTTATTTAAATGGAAACTCTTTAAAGCATTTGTTTCTGCCAGTAGTGACTCCTCTTTTAACTTTGATTATATCACAGCATATGTGCATAATATCAAGATTGTACTGAACTACAGACTTCTTTAGTTTCATTGAAGTGCTTGCTAAAAATCACCTGCTTCGCAGTACACAACAGTATGTCAAATTATATCATTCTTCCAGCTGCATGCAATAAGAATTATTAAAAGTTCATTTTGCTTGCATACTGGCATGCCAAGAGTCATATATTTTTTTTTTTTCCTACTTTTGAGCCTGAAGTAAAACACTATAGAGAATTTTCTTAATTTCAAGCAGTCAACATTAAGAACCAAACCAGCACAAGATTTTAAAAGGAACAGATAAAACTTCAGAAATTAATTTTAACATGCATTTAATAACATTCTCACTTTGACACCGAATTCCACATTTCAGTGTCATTTATAACCATCATGAAATTAAACCCACAGTACAGCAATTCAGCTGTAGGGTATTATGAATCTGACTAAGCCTTGCAAGCCTTCTGGCATTCCTGGAGCAACTTGGCCAGGACGGAGCAAGCAGAGGCAGAATCAAGCCTGCTCCAAAAAGTTGTGGCAATGATGCAGAGCACATCTGTCAAAAAGAATTATCCTGAGAGTACTGAAACATGCACTGCAGCTACAGGCTGCCAAAGTCTCAGAAAGCTTTCATATCTATTAACAGCCTAGAACATACAGGAGCTGAAGAATGCAGCAGTAGTTGTTAAAGGACATAATTTAACTTCAGAATTCACATGAAAGTTATTTTAACCATACTTTGTACAAGTAAGATTATTGCAGCTTTCAGAAGTGTAACCACTCTACTATTCCCAGCTTACTTAGCATGTAAATTACGTTAAATAATGAATACTTTAAAAAAGTATTTGCAATGCTAGCAGATTAAATTGCCAGTATGTCCTCAGATTGCAAGCAAATTCATCTTTAAAAGCTCCTGCTGTCTTACCTAAAAATTTAAATGAGATCCTAAAAAGCAGAGGTCATACAATGCTGTGAATTACACGGTTGGATTGGATTAGAACATAACAAATACTGAAACATTTGGTACCTGTAAACATGGCATGGAAGTAGGGGCTGCAGGCGGCTAGCACAACTCTGTGCGCTGCGATTTCCATGTCCTCAGCCACTATCGTCACATCACACAGCAAGTTTTGACTAGTTAGAAAAGTCAGAGAAAGTCATTTCACATATGTGAACCACAGCAGAACAGTGTAAAATAACATATCATTTCTCCTTCCGTGCCCTCAAAACAGGCAGGCTTACAAGGTTGATAAAGCACTGTTTTTAAACGTGCTACAAAATGGCACGGTGTTACTCAGAAGGGATGCAGGGGGTGCTTGGATATACACAACTTTCCAAAAGTCAAACAACTGAACTGTGATTTCTTCCTGCACTGAAGAACAGAAATTGACATCAGCCCAATTTTAAAACCTTCTCACTGGAAGGCTGGGCTTCTTCAAATACCTGCAATGAAATAAAAAACTAAAAAAAATTGAGTTAAGAAATAAGACTTTACAGAAAATGCAGAATCCAAAAATTCAGTTGTGATGCTTATGTCACATTTCACTGGAAACTCATAACTTAATTGTTAAAAAAATCATTAATTATATTTTCTGCTTTCCAAGTATTTATCATATAAACAGTAGCAATTGTTTTTTTTTCCACTCAAGCTAGTTTACAATTTACTGCATTTGTCTTGCTCAACTTTTTATCTTCATTACATCCATCTGCATTCTCAACCTTTGCAATTTCCTCCCTCTTCTACTGCAATAACACAGTATCTCTTTAGAGCCATCAAGGCACAAATGTTTCCAACACAGTTTACAGCTATTAGATATACTGCTTCTAGTTACATCCACCACAAAGCATACTCTTTATAATTTAATTTTCCACGATAGAAAGAAAGGAAAACCAAAAGCCTACATTCTCCCAGCATCTATGTAGCCAAAGTCACAGACATCTTTTTCTTTCCTTCCTATTTTAGCAGTCTCTCTGTAGAAGTAGCATATAAATGACATAATGCAGAGCCAGGGTAACACTTAACAAGGGATGAGGGAGACAGTATGCCTTAACAGCATGTATTGCTTAAGGAAAGAGCTACAGCTGTGTGTCAATCCAGTTGCCCTTATTCTCAGCATATTTGAAGTACATGTTTTTTGTTTTCTGGTTTTTTTCTTTGTTTTTTTTTTTTTTTTTTTAAACCACCTTTCCAGAACATATTAGAAGGCAAGCCTTCTGACAGTCCCCAGAATAGGGTCACAAAGATGATCAGAGAGCTAGAACACCTCACCTACAAAGAAAGGTTGAGGAAGCTGAGTTTGTTCAGCCTGGGGCAGAGAAGGTTCTGGGAAAACCTCATTGCGGCCTTTGCTGCAGGAGGACTAAAAGAAAGCTGGAGAGTGACTCGTTACCAGGGAGCATAGAGCTAGGACAAGGGGAACAAGGAGGGTAACAGCTTTAAACTAAAAGAGGGGAGATTTAGACTAGGAAGGAGTTTTTAGGAGAACTTAGGAGGAAATTTTTTACTCAGAGGGTGGTGAGTGTTGGCACAGCTGCCCAGAGAAGCTGTGGATGCCCCATCCCTGGAGGTATTAAAGCCCAGGCTGGATGGGGCCCTGGGCAGCCTGATCTGGTGGGTGGCAGCCCTGGCCATGCAGGGAGGTTGGATTTAGATGATCTTTAAGGATCCCTTCCAACAAAACCATTCCATGTTTCTTTGATAATCTGCAACTACAACACAAAGCAGCAACAAAGATTCAGGTAAGCAGTTGCATTTCTGCTCTTACAGAGAGTGGGAGCTGTCAGCTAAACTGCTCAGATATTCACCTTGGTCTCAAGAAAATACTGAAACTGCTCAGCCTCTGCAATCATGCAATTTCTTTGACCAGAGCCTCAAGAAAGCAAGCCTTGTGGAGGCCGCACACCAAAAATCTTGGCAGCCACAACTAAACTTTGTGGTCACACTGCAACCCCAGCACTAGATTTTTTTTTCCCCTTTCAGCTCAAAATCTATAGCAACTACCTAAATCTCTTCAGTGCGTGTAACGCTGTAAGGTGATGGAAAATACAGTGATAACAGTGGGTGGCAAAGTCTTTGGCTGCAGCAAATGAGGATGAGCCCAAACACAGCAGTCACAGATAGAGAAATGAAGGAAAAAACTGCTTACCTTTGGAAGGCCTCAGGTAGGCAGGGATTTCCAGCAAGCTAACCTTGCCTTCACTGCCAACCCTTAAATGAGGTCTGGGAAGGGGTGGATCCTGGCTCCAATCTTCCAGTCACTCAGTGCACTGCATGCACCTGAGCTGGCCCTGCCTGCCCTCCAGGTGCTCAATCACTGGTTCAGATTTAGCACTCCCACTACAGTGTGCAATATGGCTATTATTTTAAAAAGCCGTGTAATATGAAGTAATCCAGACCAGACCACAGCCAGATTAAGCAGAGAATTATGAGAAGCTTCAGAACAATTGTTAAATTTATCATACAAAAACTGACACAACCACAAGACTAAGAAAAAAAAAAAAAGTTACCAGTCACCACCACCAATTGCCCAGCTTTCTCAGACATTTCTGTTTAAATCTGCCAACAGTAACAAAAGGTTTTACTCTCAGCTGAACAGAAATATCAAAGCTATCCAAGCCAGAAGCAACAGAATTACGTCAACACAAAATTCCAGCTGATTAACTACACAGCACTACATTGACTAGCAACTTAGTGTAGTCCCAATACTTGTATTGTGGTCCCAATCTCTTGCCCGGAACTGCATTAGGCAGCCATGCCTTTTGCTTCTATAAACTGACAAGTTTGTCAACTATTAGACAAAGAAACAAGCTTACCAACAGGACACTCCTCACAAGCACCCTGTGGCTCCCACAGCAACTCAGCACATTCCACTCACTAACTTACTTTAGAAAATTTTGCTTTCTGAAGCAATGTTATAATAATCTTCTAATATGGAATGACTGAACAAACAGAGCCATGGCGGTATGCCATCTTCATGGATGAAAGGAGAAAATAAGAGATGGAAAAAAAAGTAAGTATAGATTTATGAATAACTACTGTTTACCAACGTTTATATAGGGTTTATATAGAGGAAGGTCATTACCCATATCTTTAAAATATCTTGAAAGAGTCTTGTCTGTAAGAATGGGAATTTTTAAAAATATAGCTAAGGTCAGATTCCATTGTGATAAAAGCAAATTAAAGTAAGAGCAAAGATAGGCACTACAGTTAAATTATTTTTGTGTCAAGAACTAATTAGCTATCCTAATGATCTGACTCACTGCTGAGGTGACAGTGAGTAATGAAATGACAAAAATTACCAAGGACAATATTACCCATGTTTGTCAAAATGTGAAGGTTCAAAAACCCTCTTAGGAACTAACAGAAACAGGCAACTGATGGTAGCCAAAGATGTAATACTACTTCACGGACACGAGCATTCTAAACACAACACATTTTAGACACTTCAGCAGACAATTTCTTCACTTCTCTTCCTGGAAAGCGTTCCTCTGGCAACACTACCTTGTGCTATACTAATAAAAAAAATCTGAGATAGAAACCACTTTAAGTAGTCAACAAAATCAAACATTTTTACTTGATTAATGCCAGATCTTCATTTAGAGTAAGAAAGTCTGAAACATATCTACATACCTACGGTTTTATTATTTCAAATTGAAACAAATGCAAAAATTAATGTTCCTAATCTTATCAGCATTTTAAAAGGTGTACTTGGTTTAAACGGTAAACTTTGCTGCAACAACCTTATTAAATAAGAAATAAAATTGAGGTTTGCACAGCAATGTTTCTGTTCAAACTTCAACTATTTATAAATGTAAGAAAATTGTTCAAACTGCTTCTACAGCAATCCAAATTTGAGTAACCATGGAAACGAAAGTATATTCTGAAAATAATCCATGGTCTTCAACAATGCATTCTGCTGGTAGACCATGTATGTTTTACTTGCAACACAAGGCTCCTTACTATTGAAACTGCTGTATTGTAAGATTCATCTTGGGAAACTGGTCTTCATCTAAATTCCTATATTATCATATACTTTTATACAGTATCAGTTGCTGTTGTTTTTATAAGGTAAAGCTTCTCCCAGCTTTTAATCAAAATAACAATGGGCTACAGGATTTTTACACGCTCCAGTATCACCTATGCTGCAGAAACATTTTATTTAATTTCTCTATTGTTGCTGTTAGCTATAAAGCTGAATTACTGTCAGTGATAGTTGAGAGTCCTAATTACCAGAGCTCAGTTGTGAGATCTAATTACCAGCTGTCACACATTTCAACACCATCTCACCTCCTCACATGCAGAAAATAAATCAATATGGTGCTAAGAGCAGCATTAGCAGCAGTCCTCCAGCTTTGCTGAAACTGATGGTAGTATCACTCAAGATCTTACAAAACTTTACCTAAACACCCTTCAATATTTGATTTGGGAGTTCATAAATTGCTCCCAGTGGGTGTGCAAAAGATACCTAAGAAAAGAAAGAATAATATCAGTTGGTTTTACATTTGTTAGACTGGGACCTATGTCTCCAGCTGACAACAGTATCATTTTTCCAGCTTGCAGACCTCTACAAAAATCAACAGCAGATATATCAAGAGCTTCAGCCTCAATTAGAAAGTCACTTTTAATCTACACAGGATCAACATAAAAGACAGGATCCATAGTGTCTCATTAAATACACCCTCTATGCATTTTTCAAGCTCAGAAACATAGTTGCAATTAACTTAGGAAGAACAGAAACATAGCGCACCCATCACAACTATGATCACTTGACTATTATTCAGCTGTCACTTCACTGTATATATAATCTTTCTCATCAGCTACACTTCAGGAATTCTATGTTCCATTTTTAGAACTTCATAAATGTAATTGAAACTAATCCTGTTTTACAGACTCCAGGCAGGTGTATACAGTGAATTAATACCTTCTTAACTCATTCATAACTTTAAAAGCTTTCTTCATGTGCCACGGATTCACTGTAACAGGACAGTGAATTTCAGTGTTATCATCTTTCAAATCCAAAGGCTTCTGATGGCAAAGCTTGGTGCATCTGGAAAAAAAAAAAAAGTTAAGATTTTTAAAAAAAGTTTTTAAAAAGTGAAAAGGTTAATATTCCTACTCCCTCAGACTATCACTCTGTTTTCCCCACCTTTGTCCTTGGGAGAGTGTGAATAGGACCTGCGCTTCAGTTTATTCTTTACTCCAGACAATTTTGCTTTTTCCTATACCGACAGTATAGGATAGAAAGGGAAATAGGTAAGATTCTCTATCTAGTAATAAGCTAGTGACTAACACTAGTAAGGTTTACAGAAACATTCAGGGCTAACAATAAGCTCCACTGTAGAAAACACAAACAAATGCCCTAGAATACTTCCAATACATTCTGAAACAAGGATAGAAGCAGGGGTCCAGTAACTTCTAGTCTACCACCAGTATAGATTGGCAGAACACAATCCATCAGTTTGGTCCACTTGCAAAAACAGAGCTGAGCTCTGTGTGGCCACTGGAACCTTGCTTACTGTTTCACACAGCTTCTAGGTCATCTCCTCTGACAGGAAGGCTGCATGATGACTGCTTTATTTCTTTAGGCTTGAATGGTTTTGCTTACCCATTCATTGTACCGAAAAGCAAAAGTGACCAATCTCTTAGTTCTTCTTACATCCAGAGACAGTACCAAAATTGCAAGAGGAAAAACCAAACAGCTAAATCACTATTCTACCTACAATTAACTGTTAATGTAAGAGATAGCTAAGCTCTAGATACTAAGTTCCATAGGAAAACAATTCTGTTGAACTGTCCAAATGGCAAACGCATTTTTCAATCCAAGTCAATGAGTTTGGTGTTTACAATCACAATGCAAATTACCTCATTAACCTACTTAGAAAATACTTAGCATCGATAACACGTCCACCTGTACTACCATAACTTTATTCCAGACTGGAAATAAGCAAAATACATTTGGCCACTACAGTCAGTAGTGGTGGGCAACCAACCCTGGTGCATCAGGGGTCTGATTTCAGATAAAAACTTGACTTACCTGCTTTGAGTAAGAATCAAACTTAGCATATGCATTGACACCCAGAATTCCAACCCCCCCCTTATCACAGAATCATTTGATTTGGAAGAGATCTTTAAAGGTCATCTAGTCCAACTCCCCTGCAATGATTAGGGACACCTACAGATAGATTAGGTTGCTCAGAGCTCCATCCAGTCTGATCCTCAATGTCTCCATCCACCACACCTTCAGGCAATCTGTTCCAGTGCTTCACTACACTTGTCATAAAAAAACACCTTATATTCAACTTAAAATCTCCCCTCTCAGTTAGAAACTATTTCCTCTTATCCTACCACATCAGATTCTGCTGAAGAGTCTGCACCTTTTTCTTATAGCCCTCCTCTTTAGATACTGACAGGCTGCTCTCAGGTCACCTTGTAGCCTTCTCTTCTCCAGCCTGAACAGCCCCAGCTCTCCCTGTCCTCATAGGGGATGTGTTCCATCCCTGGGATCATTTTTGTAGCTCTCCTCTGGACACACTTCAACAGGTCCATTCACACCTCTCCTGTACAGAATCACAGAATGGCCTGGGTTGAAAAGGACCACAATGATCACCCAGTTTCAACCCCCTGCTATGTGTAGGGTCACCACCTACCAGACCAGGCTGCCCAGAGCCACATCCAGACTGGCCTTGAATGCCTCCAGGGATGGGGCATCCACAACCTCCTTGGGCAACTTGTGAACAGTGCCTCACCACCCTCTGGGTGAAAAGCTTCTTTCTAATATCCAACCTAAACCTCCCCGTCTCAGTTTAAAACCATTCCCCCTTGGCCTATTACTATCAACCCATGTAAACAGCTGTTCCCCCTCCTGTTTATACGCTCCCTTCAAGTACTGGAAGGCCACAATGAGGTCTCCCTGGAGCCTTCTCTTCTCCAAGCTAAACAAGCCCAGTTCCCTCAACCTTCTCTCATAGGAGAGGTGCTCCAGCCCTTTGATCATCTCAGTGCCCTTCTCTGGATTCATTCCAAGAGCTTTGCACCTTTCATGTGCTGGGGGCCCCAGGCCTGGACGCAGTGCTGCAGATGGGACCTCACAAAAGCTGAGTAGAGGGGGACAATCACCTCCCTCTCCCTGCTGGCCACCCCTTTTTTAATGCAGCCCAGAACACAGTTGGCCTTCCGGACTGCAAGCGCACACTGCTGGCTCATGTCCAGCTTCTCGTCCACCAGGACCCCCAAGTCCTTCTCTGCAGGACTGCTCTCAAGGAGATCTTCCCCCATTTTGTATAAATACAGTCTCCGCAAAGAATGGCCAACAAAGTAAGATCCCTCCATGCAACTGAAACCAGTCACCACTTACTGCACTGTACCATGGCACAGCAATGCCAAGTTTCTTGCTCAGTCGTGAGAACGATGCAGCTCGTGGCCAAAAGGAGCCAAGTCACAAAGCAAAGAGCACATACACGAGTTGTCGTGCAGATGGCAAAAAGACACTACCTGGAATACTCCTTAATTCTGTGACATACGCAGTGATGAGCACCCAAAAAACACCACAAATCAGAGACAGCAGTTCAAAGCGCTGCCGACTAACGGGCTGGCAGAGCCCTCCGCTAATGAAACCGCCGAGTTATCAAGTGTGACACGAGGACGCGGTACCTCCTTCCATCCCCACGAGCACAGGGGTGCCGGACGGACACATCCGCACACACAGGCTGCAGATACGTGACACACAGGTGCGCTCGGAGCGGCGCAGAAGAACGGAGCTGCCCAGGAGCCCGGAGCCGCTCTGCCCCACGCTCTGTCGGAGGGCGGCCGGGATGCAGCGCAGCCCCGCGTTCCCCTCCTTTTCTCCCGCACAGCCGCTGACTCAAACAGAGAGCGAACGGCATATGGAGAAATCAGGAAGAAAAATTTAAAAAAAGAAAAAAAAAAAACAACACGAAATCCCCTGTAGCTACGCAACGCGAGGCCCGCCCGCAGCCCTCACCGCGTGGCTCAACCGAGCTCCGCCGCCGGTCCCCCGTCCCCAGCCGGCGCCGGGCCCGACTCCGAGCCCGGAGCCCGCCCGCCCGCCCTCCCGCCGCACTCACACGGGCGGCAGCAGCATCTCCATGGCGGCTCCGCTCGGCCTTCCTCCGTGTAACGCGGGCGCGGCGCGCTGCCGCCAGCACCATGCCAGCCGCTGCCGGGTGCCGGCTGCGCCCGCCCGGCGGAGCCCCGCTGCCCTCCGGCCCGCCGGGAGCCGCCGGCGCGCCCACTTCCGGGGCCCCGCCCGCAGGAGGGCCGGGCAGCGGCGCGCAGCCGTAGTGGAGCGGTGCGAGTAGCCGGCCGGTGGAGGGGTCGGTACCTGTCGGCAGCCCCGAGGTGACGCTGAGGAATGGGCTGGGTGAGAGAGGACGGCGTGTCTGTGTCTGAATGCTGCTGCCTTGTTTGTTTTTTAACAATCTGTATCATCACATTTGTGTCCACGTTTGGAGCTCCCAGTACAAGAAAGACAGGGAGCTGTTGGAGAGGGTCCAGAGGAGAGCCACGAAGATGATCGGGGGCTGGAGCACCTCCCCTCTGAGGACGGGCTGAGGGAGCTGGGCTTGTTCAGCCTGGAGAAAAGAAGGCTGCGGGGTGACCTCATTGCAGCCTTTCAGTACCTAAAGGGAGCCTACAGACAGGAGGGGAATCAACTGTTTGAAAGGCTAGATAACTGCAGGACAAGGGGAAATGGTTTGAAGTTGAAGGAGGGAAGATTTAGGTTGGATGTCAGGGGGAAGTTCTTTACTGTGAGAGCTATGAGAGTGGTGAGGTGCTGGAACAGCTGCCCAGAGAGGCTGTGGATGTGAACACCCTGGAGGTGTTCAAGGCCAGGTTGGATGGGGCCCTGGGCAGCCTGGGCTGGTATTAAATGTGGAGGTTGGTGGCCCTGCCTGTGGCAGGGGGTTGGAGATTCATGATCCTTGAGCTCCCTTCCAAGCCTGGCCATTCTGTGATTCTGTGATCTCTAGAGGCCCCTTCCAAACCATACAATGCCGTGATTTTAGTTCTAGTCACTAATTAGGTTAGTTTCTTATGAAAGCTAATAAAATGTTAAACTAAATGCATTTTAATTTATAATATAATGTTTGCCAATCTCTAGGAATGTTTCTTTCTTGGAAAATGCAATTTTAGTTTCTTTCTCAAGTCTTCTATGTTGATGATTGGTTTGGGAACGCTTAAAAAAAATTAAATGTATTTCCACAGGGGGGTTTTCTAAATGAAATCATCGCTGCTGTCAGTGCTGTTTTTATGAAGCCTGGGTTTTGCATCTCTTGAATTTGTCTCAACAGATGAGCAGATCTGCCATTGGATTGTGTCGGAAATGACGAGCTGCTTGTTAAAGATTTGAAAAAAAAAAACAAACCCACTTACAAGGCAGTCAACTCCAAAGGGACCAGCTGTAGGAGTGCACGCTCAGCTGAAGCATTAGAAGTATCCCTGTGTGCTTGTCCCATGGCGCTGATGAGGTCTGAGCCCATCAGTTGTGCCCATGGGAGGTTGGTAGGGCTGGTCACTGTCACGTCACACGTTCATGTTTCTGTATCCCAGGGTAAACTCAGAAGGCAAGCCCCCTAATTCTTAGCTATCCATGAGACCCAAGTGAACCTTACTAGTAATAGACTGCACTGTGTTGAGGGATCCAAGATGTTGATCACTAAGTCATTGTAAACTTGTGTGGAAGCTGATGAGGGAATGCTTTTGCACGCTACTTCTGTATAGGTCCTGTAGGCACACAAACAGCTGCAGGTTCTGCAGCCTATTCTCTTGGCAGAACTACTTAATAAAGTTCATTCCTAAATGAACATTAAGCCTTTCAAAACTCTGACTTCTGTCATTTTGTTCCAGTGGTATTTTGGCTTTTAAGCCAAATGTCTGATGTTAGCAGAAGTAACTTTTGATGCAGAACATCAAAAACAAACACAAATAGAACAGGAATCTTTTTTTTTCTTTTTTTTTCCTGCAGTTATGTCTTTGCACTTCAGTGAACTTGAAAGGAATCGTATACAGCTGTCAACAAAAATGATTGCATCCAAATTGCCTTGTTTTGGCTTACATGTCTAGCCGTGAGAAAAAGCATTTGAATAGCATTTGGAATTTTATGGAATTCTATTTGATCCAATGCTGCTTCTGCTTAGAAAAGAACTCAGACAAAAAAAACCAACCAACATTTAAATAGGGTATACAGGCAGCTTTGAAAGGAAATAGGCTGTGTTTCTTAACAGAGATGAAGCAGCTGTTTGTTTATACAGCACCAACTCAACTCACTGCATTTACTGAGAAAATTCAGTATTGTGGTTAAGTCTGCCCTTGTAACATTTGGACCCTTCCCATTTGTTTTAGCATTCAAAAAGAATGCTGACAATACTTATCAACAATTGCACAGTTCTCCAGATATAGTGACACTAGAAGTACTTTGCTAATACAGAAGCTACACCTCAGCAAAGTATATCCACTGAAAAGGAAGTTATGCCAGCAAAGCTCTGCATCCTAGCAAGCTTGTTTCACAAGTTGGAGACCTACACATGAAAAGCAATCTTATTAAAAATGAATGCAGCTGCATATAAGCATTTTTAAGGGATCACTCACCATGCTGCTGTGGTCACGCAAGAATAAGTCACTTAACAGGTTGGAAATGTGAAATGAGGAATAGTAAAACAGCTACTATCAAAAATAAATTGTACTGTGACTGAAGTTAGTTAAATATGACTAGACATTAATAAAAATATTTAAATATTTTCTTTCTTATATTCATTCTTCCACTCAAGTACAGCAGGTTGCACAGGTAGGTGTCCAGGCAGGCCTTGAAAATCTCCAGAGAAGCAGAATCCACAACCTCCCAGGGCAGCCTGTTCCAGTGCTCCATCACCCTCACTATGAAGAAGTTCCTTAATGAAAATAAGTGATTGCTAATATTTATCCTTAGAGTTCATGTTGCTTATAATAACAATGATAAAAATGAGTAGTTAGGAACTGGGTTTTCAGGGTTTGGACATGACATCATTCCCTAAAAGACTTGATATTGGAAAAGAGAGCCAATGGTAAGCTTCTGACTTCTGAGCAATGGATAAGTTAGATACTGGTGATCAGTGCTGAACAGTAGAGTGTTCTTGGTAAATTACACATCTGCTTTAGTGTCATGGATGTGAGAAAGTCCTGGTGCAAGAAAGCATTACAAGGAAGCAAGAATAGGTTGTGGCTTTGATTCATATTAGTACTGCAAAGTACCCAGGCCCAAAGTAGAGATCAGTATGAGCAAGTCTGAGGCCCAGTGCTGCAAAGGTTTGGATTTCACATGTGTGTATCAGAGATGTCTGTGAAAGAGGTGGCCCAGGCTCTCAGTCTCATACCTGCAGGCTTGAGATGCATCCTCTGCACTGGATAAGGCACTTGTGGTTCTGTGCTCAGTGGGTTCAGTCCACTGAAACAGCAGAAAACCCATCAAAAATTATTAATTTCAACTTGTAGCTGTTAGATTCAGTGCAAAGGTAGCGAGAGGAAATCACAGCAAGGATTTCAAAAGGGAGGCTGAACCACTCCACTCAGCAGAAACCCATACTTAAATCAGGCAAAGCTCCACCCATCAACACAGAGTTGCACCTTACTGAAGTAAGTTCTGTACAGTTTTTGTGTACAGCCTACACGCACACACAAAAGGTTTTTCAACGTCTTGTTCTAAGCAAATGATATATCATGTAGATAGGCATACTCTTATGGCAGCCTTCTTGTTCTAGAAATCATCTCAGCTATTTTTTTTCCTGATCATTTTGCTTAAAAGATACCAAATGTATATATTATTATTATGTGTTGTTCATACTTGTCTAACATGTCAATCTGATGTTATTTTTCTGTAGAATGAAGCAAAATCATTTTCTACATAGACAATAGCTGTATTTTATTTAGCCGATGTAAGTCCATCAAAGCCAATATACTTTTGCAGCAAAGTTGTAAAGTAATTCAAACCAATTCAATCAACTATTACACAGCTTTTTGAGAAGAAAACATGTACAGCTAATGAAAGAAATTAAATTACATTCAACCAATTATTACACTGCCATCTAGTGCTTACTGAATGTACAACTGTACAGAGAAATTCTATTAATTTCATCGAAGCATAAAGGCGCAGACTATCCTGAATTGGAAGGGGCCCACAAAGTCCAATCCCTGGCTGCACGCAGAATTCAAACCTGATGTCTGAGAGCGTTGTCTGAATGTTTCTTGCACTCCAGCAGCTCAGTGCTGTGACCGCAGCCCTGGGGAGCCAGTTCCATGCCCTCTCTGCTTCAGTAGTTTGTGGTTCCTACGATTGGCTTATAGCAGAAGAGTTCAGCTCACGCATCTGAATATAGACATGCATACAGGGAGCTTACCTAAGAGCAGCAATTGGGAGCAATTTAAGCTGTGAAAAGTGACAGAATATGCTGAAAGAATCAATTTGAATTGTGATTGTTTTGCGCACACATAAATAAGCTTGGAGGATCGGTACTTGAGGACCTCCTTGAGGGACATCCAAATGTAGATTGAGAAAGAGCAAGTGGGATATAGTTCACACACTGTACAGTTTCTTTCCTTGTACAAAGAGGCAATGAAATCAAAGACATTCAAATATTAAAAGATTATATTAATGGGTTTTCCACAGGTTGTTAATAGAAAGCGAAAAGCATATCTAGCTGGTGTAGGAGAAACTGAGTTAATAGAATCATAGAATCGTAGAATGGCTTGAGTTGTAAGGGACATCAAGGATCAGCAATCTGCAACCCTGCTGCCACAGGCAGGGCTGCCAACCTCCAGATCTAATACTAGACCAGGCTGCCCAAGGCCCCATCCAACCTGGCTTTTATGCATAGTTTATGCAAGCTAGTTCCTGTCAAGTTGATTTTATGATCTTTGAAGAAAATATTCGGACAATAGAAATATATTTGTGGAAAACAAAACCTATTTTTTTTTTCCTTGGAATGTCATTTTGTATCTTTATTTTAATTTTACCCATTGTTTTCTTGAGGCAAATTATCTCCGATATTCCTCTTTTTCCAGGAAAATCACCCTGCCATGCTTTCTAAACCCAAATATTTTCAGAAATAGTTCTGCATTTCCCTTTTCGCATATGGTTTAGGTATATGCTTGTCCTACTGTGATACCTCTGTAATACAGTATAAAATAAGATGTGATTTTGAAACATCAGAAGAAAGTTACAAAATTCATAGTTAAAAATTACGTAGCGTAAACTTTTTGCTCTGCTAAGTAGATGGTTGCTTAAGCCTCAAAATATTTAAAACAAATTCATCTTTAACTGAAGGTAAATGATACATTGAGATATTAATTTCTAAAGTTTAATTTATACTTCTGTTGTAAATTTCTAAAAATACATGTGAAATTAAGAGTTTCATCCGTTATCGAACCTCTATTTGCTCTTGAATACAGCTGGAAATTTGGTAAAATAAAGAAAGCAAGACTGCTCATTCTTTTCTTCACAACTCTTTTATTCACTATTACATTATGTCCTTTGTCTCATCTGCACTAAGCAGTCCAAATTGTCTTTCCTTAGCGGTAATAACTTTTATCTACCTATTTTCATCAGTCCTATATCTGGACTCCTTTATCAACCTACAGGACGTTTTGCAAAGTAGTTTGTACTAATAAAATAGGGTTACCCTAAGGCCACAGCAAGCCTTCAGCTTTCAAATTTGTATGTTAATTTGAGAAGGACTGAAAGAGTTTTTATTTAAACCAGTGTGATGCTCTTCTCTTCAATAGCTTGCATTTAAAGGCCACCGAAATTTTAACAGGTACTTTATTTATGAAGCTAAAGCTTCATAGCAAGTGGTGGAGTTTGATTGGATGATTTATACCACATATAAACAGTCCCAAAGAAAGCCTACAAGAAATGTATAGTTTGCATTGTATGAAAATCAGAAGCTAAATATGGAGAGAAAGATTCCTTTTTCACATGTATTCAACAGTGAACTGGATTTTTTTTTAACCTCCACAGGATTTTAAGTACTTACAGGAGCTTGAAATAAATAAGTACCCATGAAGTGTCTGTAATCTAGAAAATACACTTCATTTACTGCAGTATGACTGTCAGCCAGGACGGTTAAAACCAATTCATGCAAATACAAGCGTCTTTACTGTTATATTTACCTTTTCACTTCTCATTTGTATTCTTATGCCTTGTAGGATGTGTCAGAAGCCTATGTTCTCAGAGCAGACTGTTTTTACGCAGAGCTGAATATAATGTAAGTACTAATTGTACCTGCAGTATGAATAAGAAACAGCAATAATAATTACACCTTATAGCTTGATGTGAAAAGGCTGTTTCCACTCATGCCAAATTTAAAATAAAATTGAGAGGAACAAAAGTAGGTATTAGGCCTCTTTGTGAAAGTTAGTGCCCAAATATTGTAATTATTACTGACATGGAAAAGGTTGTGCCTAAGCGTAGGATTTAATCCCGGGTTTCTAATCTATTCTAGTTTTCCATAAAAGCAGTCTACAAATGAAGAATCATAGCACAGAATTGTTGGGCCATACTATATCTTTTTACCTTAGCTGCAATACAAGAATGGGCCTAACTCAATGATCTGCCTCAGGAGAAGATTTTCAAGTCGGGTGCACTAAAGCAACAATATCTGTGACATTTGTCAGAAGATGGAACTGGAATTGAGCATTAGAGAATCTTAAAAAGCCTACATCATCTTACATCATCAAAACCTTACTTACATCATAAAAACCCTCTCACAATAAAAATTACCGTGAATCCAGTAATTAAAACAGTATGCTCTTCTCTTCTGAGAACCAGGTACCCAAATTATCCACAATCCACAGAACTGGAGCTTTAACCCCCAGTGCACTGCATGATAATTCCAAGTGATGAATCAAATCCCTGATTTAAGGTTTCTTGATTCATAAGTGTTTGAACAACTGTTCTAAATTACTTAATGTTTTTGATTGATATCTCTCTTGATATCTTCTAGTAAGAACTATTGGTGATAAGTGGATGGTTGGACTGGATGATCTTGTAGGTTTTTTCCAACCTTGGTGTTTCTGTGATTTCTGTGATTCTGTGATTCTCTTTCCCCCACATTGTTTCACATCAGATATCATCCTGGCCCAGTTCAGAATGTAAACCCACTGAAAACAAAAAGGACAAAGACATTTGTGAAAGCAAAATGCAGGGAGATAGATATGCAGTTGACCATTTTATTTGATTGTAAATCAAAGCAACAGTAGCTAAGCAACACAAGATGATGTGTGACTTTCATTAAAAAAAAAAAAAAAAAGTTTGGGGTTGAGTGCACCCTCAGTAAGTTTGCAGACAACACTAAGCTGGGAGGGAGTGTTGATCTGCCTAAGGGGAGAAAGGCACAACAGAGGGATCTGGATAGACTGGATAGATGGGCCAAGATTAACTATATGAGTTTCAGTAGGGCCAAGTGTCAGGTCCTGCATTTCACAGAATCACAGAATGGCCAGGGTTGGAAGGGAGCTCAAGGATCATGAATCTCCAACCCCCCTGCCACATGCAGGGCCACCAACCTCCACATTTCATACTAGACCAGGCTGCCCAGGACCCCATCCAGCCTGGCCTTGAACACCTCCAGGGATGGACGGGGCGTCCACAGCCTCTCTGAGCCAGCAGTGTGCCCAGGTGGCCAAGAAGGCCAATGGCATCCTGGCTTGGATCAGGAATGGAGTGGTGAGCAGGACCAGGGAAGTCATCCTGCCCCTGTACTCAGCACTAGTGAGGCCTCACCTCAAGCACTGTGTTCAGTTTTGGGCACCTCAGTACAGAAGGAACATGGAGATGCTGGAGCAGGTCCAGAGAAGGGCAACAAGGCTGGTGAAGGGCTTGGAGAATGTGGCCTATGAGGAGAGAGTGAATGAACTGGGGCTGTTCAGTCTGGGAAAGAGGAGGCTGAGGGGAGACCTTATTGCTCTCTTCCAATGTCTGAAAAGTGATTGCAGCAGGAGTGGGATTGGTCTCTTCTCACTGGTGACAGGATGAGGGGAAATGGCCTCAAGTTGTGCCAGGGTGAGTTTAGGTTGGATATCAGGAAAACGTTCCTTACAGGAAGGGTTGTTAAGCACTGGAATAGGCTCCCCTGGGAGGTGGTTGACTCACATCCCTGGATGTATTTAAAAATCATTTGGATGTGGTGCTCAGGGACGTGATTTAGCAGAGGGCTGTTAGAGTTAGGGTAGTATGGTTAGGTTGTGGTTGGACTTGATCTTGAAGGTCTTTTCCAACCTGAGTGATTCTGTGATTCTATGATTCCTCAAAAAAAGTTTAACGCTATTTTGATTTTTAAGAACTAGTATAAATCGTTCTAAAAATCGATCTAAATGTATTTATAGTCAAAAAAAAAAAAACATTCTAGCCATTATGATTAGCTATCACTCAGCTCCTTGGCTGTGCGACTGGATGCAGTGCACTGTACACAAGCGGTTCTGGTTTCTGCACAACAGATACGTTAAGCAGAACACAGAGTGCGTTTTATTGAAATATCCTTAGAGTAGATGTTCATCAGCCACGTTCCTGTGCAGACCGTGCCAGCCAAGCTACGTCCTCTGCATGGCAGAGCACCTTATAAAAGTAACACCGCGCGCCTCAACGCAACCGTGCGGCCGCAGCCCCGCCTCCGTAGCCAATAGCCGGCGGGGCGGGGCCCGGGCCTGCGCCTGGCGGAACCGCCGCTTAAAGGCGGGCGGGGGGAAGCGGGCAGGGCTGCGGAGATGGCGGTGACGGGGCGGCAGCGGGACTTGGATAACGTGAGCGCGGGCGGAGCGGGGCTCTGCAGGGCGCGGGGGCGGAGTGTCGGCGCTCGGGAGCGGGGCCGGGCTCGCATAGGCGAGGCGGAGCGGGCACGGCTGGCCGCGGGGAGCGCCGAGCTGGGCGCCTGCCGGTGGGGCTCGTCCGCTTCTGGTTCTTTCTTCCGCTTTTTAGTTATTTTTGCTCTTCAGCGACAGGCTGAGGCCTGCTCTTCCTCTCGGTGTGGGTGGCGGAAGGAGCTGCTGAGCGAAGAGCTGCCGGCCCCCGTCGGGAAGCGAGAGGTTTCCCTGTGGGGTGTGGAGCTGGGCGTGAGGTGCCCGCATGGCGGGGTCCGGCTGTGCTGGGCTTCCTTATAAACACAGCTTACGTTATTTCTTATGAACACAGCCTGCTGTTTCTCCTATAGCAGCGACTGTAAATGTGGCGTTTATGCAACAGTTCGTACTGCAGCTTCATCTACAATAGGAGGCCATGTGTTCTGATTGCTTTGGCTTCTAATGGGTGTGGTTTTAGCAAGCCTTAATTGAATGAAGCCTGCAGTTGACCTAGTTAAGGTGCTTCTTAGCTTTGCATCTCCACAGTTCTCGTGGTCACCTTGCTGAGCGATGCCCATCCAGGGAGCTCTATCAACTGCTGTACCCAACGGAGGCTGTGGATGCCCCATCCCTGGAAGCATTCAAGGCCAGGCTGGATGTGGCTCTGGGCATCCTGGCCTGGTGGTTGGAGACCCTGCACGTAGCAGGGGGGGTTGAAACTACACGATCTTTAGTATGAGGTAGGATTGAAGGGAGATGGCTTTGTGGCTGGCGTGCCTGTCCTGAGTGCTTTCTTCCAGAGCTGAAAATCATTCCTGACATGGTGTAACAGGGATGGAGCATTTTTGTACTTCTACTTCTGGATTTTTAAGTTAGTAATGTAAAAAGGAGCAGTAGCATTTCTAGACTTAAAGGTCTACTGTAAAAGGTTATTTTACCATGGGAGTATTCCAGCAAGAGCTGTTTACATTCGAAGGCTGTGGTAAATAAAAATTTGAAGAGTACTCAGGTGAGGAAGACCTGTTTGCACCCGGTAGTTAGGTGAGCAAGCCATTTGCTGTGCAAAATTAAAACTTAATGCTGGCTGAACTAAGCCCAGATGACTACTTCCTTTGTTGTAGGCAGATGTCTATAGATGAAACAACACTTAGGAGCCCATCTCTTCCTATTTCTGTCTTAGTAAATAGTTGTTATTTCTGCCCACAAGTTTTACTTTGTTTTTCTATTCCATGTCCACAAAGGAAGACTTTTTTTTTTTCTTCCACCTATGCTTAGGTTATTCTTATTATTTTTTGTGTTAAAAAGAAAACACAAAGATTTCAGGAGGATTACATAGCTGAGATACCTGTGCGGAAAGTGGAGTTTAAGAAATGCCAGTATTTGGCAGCACTGTGTCTCAGAAGGGCTTTGTGTTCTCTGGTGATGGCAGAGAATGTCTTGTCCAGCCCTTAGTGGAATCTTTCCGAACTGATTCTTCATCCTTGCCTGGATTTGGTTTGAACCATTGCTGCGTTTGGTGTGTTGGTGGCTGAATCACTTGAACTGAGCTTGCATTCGTTAGTGGTAGACTACAACTCTTTCTTTGTCTGTGCAACTTTACTTGCACAAATGCGTGAATAACAGACTTACAGTACCTGTATAAAACATGAGAATGACTCGAAGACTAAACTTCCTTAAAACTGAGAATGATGCCAGGAGGTGGGCTCATGTTAGATTCCTCTGGGTTTGAATTTGCTTAGAACTTAAGAGCATGTATCTCGAGATACTGATCTTGTTCTTTTTTTCATAGCTGAAGCAATAGGAAACTGTTCTGGCTTCACATTCAGAGCTTATTTGTGTTTATTTCTCCCTTCTCTGTTCCAGGGCTCCTTGGAAATAACACAGAGTTTAGAAGATGAAGCTCTGCTGGATGCACCGCTTATTTCATCTCATACACTGTATTCTCAACTAAGGCCAAGATTTCATGCTATCCCAGTAGTTCTTCTTGCCAATTTTCTGTTGCTGCTGCATGTAAGTTTAAGAAACATGACTTCCTTATGAAAATGTATTATCTTCATTCTGAAATGTTACCCATTGTGTAAACAGAAATCTCACAGTAATGCTATGGCACATCTCTTTAGGGAGTGGAAAAGCCATTTTAAGTAATAGCTGTTCAAGGTTGTTGGAAGTATATCTTGAAGGAACACTACTGGTGCAGAGGTGCTCAGATGAGTTATAGAGTGCTAAGATCTGTACTTAATGTCACAGAGGAGACTTAAAGTATTTCTTATCATAGTTACTAAGCATGTCAAGTTAGACTAATTCCTGGGTTTTTGCGTGGTAGTGAATGGAGGGGTAAAGGAATGCAGGTGTTATTTCTTGCTATGACTTCCATCTGGGAGTTGAGGTGGAAGAGCACAGGCAGAGCACAATCTTATGGCTAATAGTGTAAAGGTCTTGCTGGGATTGGTAGATGGAAGCCAAGAGAGTCCTGTCAAGTAGTGAGTTTATCCTTTAAAAGCTGAAGACAATTATTGCTTACAATCATGTGGAAACTTCACAGGAAGACCAGGTGAAGAGTTTTGATCGTAAGAGCAAATTCAAATGGTACTTTCATGGCATAATGCCATTAATACAGACCTGGAGATGGTGTGTTTTTAAAGCCACAGAATACTCAAGACCAGCAAATGCAGAAATTCTTTAATCATAAATGACAAAAATTCTATCATTAGTCCTATGCAAAGCACTCTCTAACAGAATTTTAAAAACTTGTTTCAGCCTCAGAGCTATTTGAACAATATGCCCTGGCCTCCTTTTTCAGTAGATGTTTTGTATGCTTCCTAGTAATATCAGCAAATCTTCCTCTGTTGAGCAACTTAGGAAAGTCTGTTCCTGCTGTTCTGTTGACTAGACTGCTAGTATTTCCCATAGAAACTGAATGTCTAGCCATATTTGTTTCACCTACCAGAACATCACTGGTACTGTTAGATAGCATTTTGAGTCTGCATTATGAAGGTAGACACTGCAGTTAGTTGTAAAGAACTATACTTTCCAGTGCACTGGGATTGTTTCTGTCTACTGTAGGCAGTTGTAGTGGAAGTTGTAGTGGAATGTCAGTCACTCTGATGCTAGAGAACTGCTAGAAACCTTTCAGTTCCCATCGTTTTCCTCTCTCCTGCAAGTGGAGAGAGAGGGTAAAAAAAAGAACTGCTCAAGTCCCTGTAAACATGCAGTTTTCAAGGTTAAGTCTTGCTGCTATTGCTGAGCCTGTTCCAGGGCAAGTCAGTAATTGAAACAAAATGGAGAGCTATCATTTTCTGTTGGTGGAGTACAGCAATATAAGTGCCCATGGAGTAGTGCTATCTCTTGCTGAAAAGAAACATGCTGATGATGGGGAAAGCTAGTGATCTTTATTTTTTTTTTCTCCTTCCCTCTCAATTCTACAAATGTGTATGAACTCTGTGGAATGTGGAAACATCAGGTTAGCTTATGATGGATAGCCAACAAATGCAGCAAGTATCCTGGAGAAGTTAACTCATGATAGTGTTGGGAGGTAAAGCCGTAATGCATCTCTAAAATTGTCTGTGGGGCACTTGATGTATTTCTTCTCCCTTCTGTAACCAGAAGTGGAGCTAGGCAGCAAATAGCTCCTTCAGAGTGGTTGCTTAGTTGCATTAAATTCTGGAGTGTCCTTATGTTGGTGTGTGTTGGGGCTGGGGTTTGTGAGTGGCTTTCCTTTTTTCAAGGCTTTTGGCTTCTGTCAGGCGACTCCAGAGCAGTAGAAGATACACAGACCCCTTTATATTAACCTTATCTCTTCTCTGCATGTGTACATAAAGAAAACAGCTTCTTGAATTCTGCTCTTTATAAGAGTAAATTTTTGCTTATTATCTTGACCTGGGGTGGGAAACTTGGTGTTGGACTTCCTCAGAATGTAAGCTAAACATACTTATTAAGTGGCACTCTTAAAGCAAGCTGTCTCCTCATTGTAGGTGTTGACATAGATTAATAGAGCTGCAATGCTGGAGCATGACAGCTGGCATCACACAACTTAGTGTAACAGTTTTCTGCACTAGAATACATTTCTTATACTTGGAGTGAATTGAGCTGGTTGTGTTTTTGTTTTTAAAGGCAAACCTGACAGTAAATGGACTAAATAAAATAGAGGTTAGCTGGATTATTCCTAGCTTTGTAAGGAAAGGGGATGGCTACATTATAGCTTAAATGTTCTGTTGATAACCAGCTTCTTAACTAACTTCTCATTTAAGATACTTAGAGCTAAGATAACTTTGGATTTTAATTTCCTTTGAATAAAAAGTCTAATATAGATGCTTTTCCCCCCACTGTTTTTTTTCCTTCTGCCTTCTACCCTGGCTTTCCTATGATGTGATGTTGCTTTCTGTTGATTGCATGCAAGTTGTTCTCTTCCCACTTATTCCTTCCCTCGCCTCTCAATCATGAACTCCATTCACAACTCAAGTGGACTGAAGGTGGTTCACATCAGTAGTTAGTGGCTCCAGAAGGCTGACTTCTGTGAACAAAGTTGCTTGAGAAATAACAAAAATAGGAAAAGTTGAAGGGTGTGAAAGGGCTGGATGTCCATGAAGTGGAATAGGAGTAAACTATTGAAGCAAAATGGCTTTGAAAATCAGACTTTCTTTTGTATCTCATATTGATGTGGTGTTTTTATCAGTTCTGAAATATGGGAAACTTATAAAATTCAAGTGTATTAGTGGCATGAAAGCTGCTTAGAGTTGAAGCAAAAACACTTTTGCTGCATATAGAAGCTTTCAGTTGACTTTGCATCATTGGGATTTGTCTTATTTCAGTTCAGTTTTAAAATACTCATTCCACAGAATGAAGAAGGATGTGAGAGGACCAGATTTTCTTGTTCACTAAATGAAAATGTTCAAAAAAAAAAACAAAACACCCACAACATTTTGTAGGGATTTAACATGCATGCACCTCAGATAATCTGCACCAAACATTCTACCTTCTAGTTGGCCAGAAGATGGCACATCCTGCAGTGTTGATGCTGGAAGCATGAGGAGAAGCCTAGAAGGCATGAAAACTTACAATGTAACTTTCCTAGGCTGGTCCTTCTGATAAATTTGGAACTACATGAAGAAACTGATTAAAAATTACTCTTTAGGGTTTTTTATCCCATGTTAGTAATTCACTGTGTAAGGTAGTATGTTGATGTTTTGCTTTCTAATGTCAGCCTGGAGATTGGATTTAAGATTAAGTATCACTAATGAAATGTCAAATTCTTGTGTGGAAAGAAATGTAGTCTGTCCTAGAGAGCAATAACCAGTTTAATTGAATGAGTTTAAAAAAAACTTTTTGTGTGAATCACTTTCCTCTCAAAGTAAAATTGGGAGAAAAAAAAATTGCCCAGAAATCAGGTTAATTCTCTTGGAAAAAGAGGCTTGGCTAACAATGAAATGGAGCTGGGGGGAATACTGAAAACAGTGGTCATTCTCAACTCTGTTCAACTCTGTGCAATGAGGAGTATGTTACTTGGATTACATGTGATTGTGGTAAGATTACCTAATATTCATAGCTTATCTCAGCTTCAGTGAAATCAGTTCAGAGTAATGTGTAACAAATCTCAGAAATCTGTCTTGTTTTATAGCTGACTGCTGACTGTGGGTTTTCTCCCTTTTCTTTGTTTCTCTTTCAGGTTGTTTTTGTTGTTCTAGCGTTTTTAGCAGCTATGTTTTGTTCTTACCCCAATCCAAATCAGGACAAATGCCCTGGAAACTATACTCACCCACTTAAAGTACAGACTGTCATCATAATTGCAAAGGTAATTCTTTGGATTCTGCATGTGTTTTTTGAACGCTACGTCCACCACCACCACAGCAGAATCAGAAGCAGAGGCTACTTCTTAATATATCGATCGACAAGGCATCTCAAGAGGCTTCCACTGGTGATACATTCTACAGGTGAACTTGTTTTCTTGTTCATCCTATAAAGCTTTACATTCTGATGTGCTGGAAGACTGAACAATTCTGTATCACATATTGTGAACTTTAAAAAAAAAAAAAAAAACACAACACTTCAAATGAGCATTTGTAGAGGCTGTTTTATTCAGATGGGCTGTTCTGACTTGCCAGATGCACGTTGTAAAGAACTTTTATAGTACAAAAGTGCCCAGAAGTTGAAGTAACAAATGTAGTGACTTGTGTTTAGCTGGTGTTCATTTGCATACTGATTAATCTAGTTAGCTAAGTGACAGGACTGCAGATCCATCCAGGAAGCGTAGCCTTGTTTTTCAACCTTAGTATTTTAGTGAAAGTAAAGTAAAACAGCTGCATGAACTGTTGTTCAATAAATGTCTGAATTGAGTTAAACAAGTGAATTAAGTCTTCAGTAGGGCTTCATGTAGCACTTGGCTCTACTTGTAACTGCATTTTTTTCTTCCAATGGACAGCGTGTGATGTGTGACAGTGGGGTTTTTCTTGTTTTCTATGCTACGCCACTGGCCAGTGAAGCTGAAAAATGTTTCAACAGTCAGCTGCTTTCTTTTTTACAAAGAAAAAAGCTCTCCTTCATTAAATCTAAAGATCCATGTAATATGAGGGGCTTCTCCATGCGTGGATGACAGAGTAGCAGGGAAGGGCATTGGCTTTCACAGTGTTTTTCTTAGCTGTAAATCTTGTAAACATCTGGAATAGAAACTTTTCACCAGCCTTGTAGGCTGTGGCCCTACTGCATATGAAACTGTAGCTTTGATTCCACCTAGTCGTGAAAAGATAACGTGAAAACCTTGTTTGAATGTGCAAAACTGCAGGCTATGGCCACTAGATAGAGCTCTGAAGATGCTTTTGGCATGCAGTGACAAGATTAAACTGCAGCAGGCTTAAGTATTTTGAATAATAGTTAAAGGACTGTTTCTGCCTATTGAACCAAGACTGAGGTTATTAAACTTGACTCTTGTCTTAGATGGAGTCAATTTCTTCTCTGCTCTACCAACTGTGGGTAACTGTAAATATTCGGGTGCAATCAGTTCTGTGCTGTGAACTTGTGATGTAAATCATCTGTAGCTCAGAAGGTGGTTAGCCCCAGTACTCTGAACACCTAATTATGCTAATTGCTGTCGATGTACTGACAGTTCAGTTGCCTAATGCAGGAGAACTTTGCAGTCCTCTAGTTGTTTTCATGTTTAGTGCTTTATGGCTATAGCATTTGTACAGGAAATGAGAATGTTTTGCCTTCCACATGAGACATGCAACAGTGTATGAGAATTTAAAGAATGCAAAATAAATTCTTAGGTCTGTAACTCAATGCTTATTCTCTGTAGCTATTTGTGCTCATCTCAGTTTAAACTTCAGTGACCTGTAAGTATTAAATAATAGCTAGGCAACTGGAAAGCTGTGCAAATATCTCCTTCTGAAAGAGTTAGAAGTCTTACTTATCTTTATTTTTACAGGATGTACTTTTAAATGCACTGAAATCTTCTGCTTGAAGGAAAATGCCCTTTCATTTCAAACTGAGTGATATGACCTCTTAGGTATTGAAAGAAAAAAAAAAAAAGCAGGTTTTAAGATGGATAGTAGTTCCTAGCAAGGCTAGGAACTGTTTAAGTCAACATATGCTGTATGTTAGGTTTTCCTAATCCAGTCCTTCACCCTCTCCTTAAGTCAGAAAAAGATCATTTAAAAAAAAAAAACACCCTACCATTACAATCAAATGCTGAAATGAAACTTAATTTTCCTGCTAGGAGTTGTGAGCTTGCACCACGTGTGTTAGCAAGTTAACCAAACAGGCAAGTATGGTTTGAAGCACTGCAGCCTAATGCGGATCTCCAGGATGAGAGACTAACCAGTTACTTCTAACAGCTGTGAAATTCTTATCCCTGAAAAATAATGCTTGTTTTCTAGGTAATGCAGCCCTGCTTTTGATTTTGTCAACCCAGCATTCCTTTCCTGATCACAGTAAAGTGTACCTGTATCTTATCCTGGGAGTCCTGGGCCTGGAGCTGATCAGTTCACTGACATGTTTAGTGATTTACACAGGTGAGAGATGAATTTTGCCTTATGGAATGTGGATTGCTGTAACTGCTCCTGAAAAGTTTTGTTTGCCCTCAGGGTAGTACGCTTTGGGCATCCCAAGATGATTAACCAAGATGATGTAAATAGGAAATGAATCTGTACCTGTGGAAAAGCTGAGGTGAATCCAGAACAAATGGAAAGGCTGAGAGATTTGATTCTGGTTTCTAAGTTTTTTTGGTAAACAAAAGAGCTTAGCTTAATGCTGTAGATTCATTGAAGTGGCAATAAAGAAAATTGTTGCTGAAGTGTCCTGTGAACAGACTTGTCTTGTGGTGCATTCTCAATTGCACTTATTGTGAGTTGCAGAGCTGTGAAAGCTGGTTTTATCAGCTTCTGTGGGATTTGCATAATTGATGGTGTGATGTATCTTGATCTCCAGACTTCTAAATCTATATTCCCTTCTCTTCTTTACCTGGTCCTATCTCCAAAAGCTTCAGTTCCTCTGTCACTAAAATGTAAGAATTAACCCTAATGAATGTGTTTGGTTTTTTTTTTTTAGATTGCTTGTATTCCTGCTTAACAGTAGCAACGTTTTCTGTGGCAGAGAGGTGAAATCAGACAGGCAGACTTAAGTTTGCTCCAAGCTTTGAATCAAACAGTAAGAAAGTTGAAGCATGCCCTTCAGGACTGCATGTGGTTAAACATGAAGTAAAAGCCATTTTCATGGTAGTCAGTTTGTCTTAATTTGTGAGTGTTTTTGTGGTTTTTATTATTACTAATTTCAGGAGCATTCCCTTATAGAAAAGCTTTGGTGTAATGACATAAGTGCTGCTGAACATCTTGGTCATCTAGGAAATCCAACTTAGTTTTTTGCAACAATATTGAAATCAAAATACAGCAAGAAGTCCCTGCTCTGAACTGCATCTCAGTTCTGTATGGCATGTGAGATGCCTCCATGTGTGTAGTTTTAACAGGTTTTCCATTGAATTAACCAGCTTTGCTCATGTAGATTTCCTGTCCTGGAGGAAACATGAGCATGGCAGTTCTAGAGAGCTATTCCAAGAATGCTGGAAGACATCCCTTCTTAGCATAAGTATACTTGCTTTCCTGGGAAACTCAAGAGTAGAGATAAGCTACTAAACATCATTAGAACTTGAGGAGTTCCAGTGAAACAGTATTTGTTACCCTGAGACCTCTTTAGCTCAGTGAGCTTCATTGTGTGTCTCTTACCTTAGTAAAATAGACTAAGCTGCTATCAAGGTTGATTTTCTTCTAGTTAGATCTGAGATTGGAATTCTATAAGAGCTCTTAAATGACCTGACCTTCTGACATCAAGAAGGTTGTCTTCGTTGGCTTGTACTGCCAGTACTCACGAAATCATTAACCAGTTTATACCTAGGAAGGTGTGGGGCGTGATGTTCTTGTTTTTTTGAGATGGATGAGCTGGGGGAGGCTGGAGGAGAAAGTTCCTTGAGTGCTGGAATCAGAGCAAAGGAAGGACAGAATTGCAGTGCAAGAAGGAATGAAGACTGTTCCTTTTGACAATAGTTACCTTGATCCCACAGCACTCTAAGCTTCATTCTCTAAAACTTGATTGATGTACAAAGCAAGCGTTAATTATTACATAACACTTGACTGAAGGTGGGGAAGACCTTTCTAATTACTTAGATTGCATTTTCCAGTGGGTAGGTAGTTCAAAATGTTTTGGGATGGAAAACAAGTTGAGGTAAGCTAACAGACCTCACGTCTGTGTGTGTAATGATTGGTTTTGAGAGAGTTTGACACTTAGAAGGTTAAAGTGTGTATTTCCTGAAGGGAATAGAGGAGTACTTGGTTAGATTTGTCTCTGGTGTAATAGTGACTTTTACATATTTTTTTCTTCTCTCAAAACAGATCAGGAAAAAATGGGATATTTAAAAGGCAGTTCTCTAGTCTTCTGGAGTGCCCCTTCATAGGGCAAACACTAGCAGATACCACTTACTCTTCTATGACTGCACCACTAATGTAGCTCTGCAGCTACACCAGCAATCCTGGGGAGCCTGTGGTGGTTCTACACTACAAATTCACAAACAATCAACCCCTTGCTTGTGTTGGTAGATGACCCCTAAACTTAGTGGGAAGGTCATACCAGTGTAGAGTTAAGTTGCTTCTCTCCTGTGGATTTTTTGCATCTCTACTCGATTTGCATGTATCTTTAGAATTCATATAGCTGTTTGGGTTTTTTTTGTTTAAATATTATTTAATGCCTCACAAATAAGTGTTGTGGAGTGCCCAACTGAGACTTTATGATTCATAAAATAGCCAGTAGTTCACAAAATTACGTCTCATGAAGTACAACTGCCCTGAATAAGAACTTCCATTCAGCTATGTGCATATATTTAGAGAGAGAGCTGTGAGCTCTGGAGGTGAGGAATCAGGTCTACATAGAATTGCAGGGATTACTCTATAACAGACTCAATTTATGTAAGTCTTTTGAGAGAAGTAGGTGTGCCTGAAAGAAAAGAAAATGATGCAGAGAGCTCTAAATGTAAGTTGAATTAATCTTAAGTTCATTATTGATAGGGCAGGGGGTCAAATATTATGTTTTACTAAATATATGTACTTACTGACTTTCCTACATCTATCTAATAGTGCATAAATAAGACTACCATTCTCATAAAGCATGTTGGAAATTCCTGGTCTATTCCTTTGTGGTTTTACTTGTAGAGGAATACTGTCATGGAAATAACTAACCTTTGAGCTTAACTTGTAGCTAACCTCTGGAGGGCCTTAGCATTGTTTTAGCAGGGTGCCCCGTAGTAAACCTTACTATATTATTAACTTGTAAGAACAGTCTTTCTCTGCTTTAGTGGAAATTTCTCATGTGGACCAAACTGAAATGGCTTTTCTGGTATTAAATGTAGTTCTTGTGAAGCAATACATGGTTGGAAATGTATAATCTGGATCTCTGAAGTACATTCCCTTTCTTAATTGGGGGTTGATATTTGAATAGTTTCAAGTATTTTCAGCTTCCTTCCAGAAATAACATAGTGTCTGCTGTTTTTCTCACCCCCACCTATCTCCATTCTACATCTGCTACCTTTCTCTTAAACTTAATTCACAGATGCCCAGGAATGACTTGTTTTTTTTTTTAACCAACATTGTGAAGTGTACAGTAAAGAATCTCCAAGGTTGGAAGAGACCTCCATGATCATCCAGTCCAACTGTCCACCTACCACAAGGATTTCCCCAATATACCTTGACCCTTAGTACAACCTTTAAACTTCTCTTGAACACCTCTAGGGATGGTGATTCAACTACCTCCCTGGGCAGCCTGATTCAGTGCATGACCATTCTTTCTGAGAAAATTTGCCTAATATCCAACCTGAACCTTGTGTGTCACAGCTTGAGGCCGTTCCCTCTAGTCTTATTGTTAGTTCCCAGGAGGTGAGGTTGCCCACCACAACTTCCTTTCAAGTTGTGGAGAACAATGAGGTCTCCCTGAGCCTCCTCTCCTCTGGACTGAACAATCTCAGCTCCCTCAGCTACTCTTTATAAGGCTCGTGTGCCAGACCTCTCACCAGCTTCATTGCCCTTCTCTGGACATGCTCAAGGGTCTCTGTCTTTCTTGTAGTGTGTAGCTATCAAAGAGCCACTGCTTTGTGTACTTAATAGCTTTCTGTTTCAAGTCTCCTAGTTCTGGAACAGGCAGACAAGCTGAAGCTTCTTTGTAGGTAGTCTAGTTAAAATAGTATTTATGAAAGAGTTTATAAGAGAACTTGTGACCTAGATGCAATACTAGTATCAAAACTTCCTACAGCTGTTTTTAATTGCATGTTGCTTAATGTATGGCCCGAATTTAGGCTGAATCTCAGTTCCATCTCAAAGGTAGTTGAGATTTTTCTTTTCTTTAGGAGATTAAACTTCACATGTGCTAAGCAGTGTATTTAAGCTTTCCTCTTGAGGTCTTCACTTACAGTCTTTGAGCAGTGGGACTGAAAGAATATAGAAGTATTTATAATCAAAGCTGTATTGGTGATGAGTAAATTCTGCTTCTGTTTCTCCTTCCCCACTCTCAAAATTCCCACACTTCCTTTGTTTTCTACTCTAAGGCAAACTTATGTTACAGATTTGTTTTTAACCTGGACTCTGGTGATAAAGCTTCTGTGTTGCTTTCTAAACATTGTATGAATTTGTTTCTTTTAGTGAAAATAAGCAACTTCAATCGTGCAAAGCCAAGACCTGACATAATTGAAGAAGAAAAGATGTATGCTTACCCTAGTCACGTTACCTCAGAAGTTGGATTTGGGTAATATTTTTCTGTACTAATCCTGCTATGTGTTCAACTGTGGTAATGCTGACTGAAGTAATTGTGTTACTTTATGTAGAAATATGTATAGCCTTAAATCTGTCAGCCACAATAGGTGTGGGAAAAATCCTTCTGAAAGGAGTCATAGATCTAAGGCTGCTATTGTACACACAGGTGAGAAGTGAAGTTTTGTGCTTTTGTATAGAAATAGCAATTTCTTCACAGATGCAGGAACTATCAAAGATGAGACGGGAATTATTTGAACATTCAGAGCTGTTTGCATCAGTCTTCAATGTACTACGAATAACTGTGCTTAATCTCTTTATAATTGACTTGAAATGCAAATGGAAGATAAATGTTAGTGTCTTATACTTGTTTACAGTGTGTCTCCAGAAGTGCAGCTTCTTCAAACAGTTCTTTCAGACAAGAAAACAAATTGCAGACAGCTGATAGATGAAAAATCTGCAGTTTTGTTCAATTGCTGGCACAGAACAGCACATTCTAGCAAGGGAGTTGAAATATATTTCCAGTTCATGAAAGAATTATAAATGTGGATAAGCCAATTGAGACATATGTTCTTACTGACACAGAAGACTAGCCACCATTAACCTCACAAGCACTGAGACTGTTTCTCTTGTGCTTGTGTCAACACTTGGTGGCTGAAGTGAGCCTGGTGATGACTTAACAAAAAGCCAAAGCTAACCTGGATTTCCACGTGAGAATTTTTCAAGAAACTTTCAAATACAGCATGACTTAATCTTACATGGCTTACAGTAAAAGCTGTAGTGCAGAAGTGCAGAGGTGACTACTGCTTCTACCCTCCCCTGTGTATCACAAATGCAGCCTGCAGATGCTTTCATGGAACTTGGAAGTAGAGATTCAGGATACAGGAAGGATTTAGAGTTGTCTTGCTATTTTGATGCAATGTCTGCCTTCCATCTTTATATCAACATTATGGCAAATGCATGGGGGAATTCACTCCTTTCTTGTTTAATTCTTCCCCTGAGAAATCCTCAAGTGCTAGAGAAGTTTGCAACAATGAGCAGCAAAGGAAAAGACTCTGATCCCTTGGTTAAAGAGTGTAAACTTCCTCTGAGAACTGATTACAAAACAGTTATTTTAATCCAGGTCTGTACAATTCTGACTCTTTCCTTTTGAGTTTAAGGTCTATTGAAAAGTGAATCCTGTTAGCTGTTCAGTTGACCTTCATTCTATGAATGCTTTATCAATATTGTGATCTCCATGACCTAACCTACTGATCAGAAGCTGTTCTGGTGCTTTAAGTTGGTAGTGCAGATTAGGGTTAGTGTTGTAAACATTCTCTAAAATACTTCATTTTTCCACCAGCTTAACCACAGTGGGTTTAAATTGTACTACTTCCACTCAACTGGTCAGTGCACTTGAACTATGATAAGGGCATTGCTACTCAACAAAGTGCTGCAAGGCTGATTTTTCTAAGCTCCAGGGTGCTCATCTATGTATTAAGAAAGCAGCCTTGCAAGTCAGCCAGCAGCAATTAATGAGTGTGGGAAGACTCAAGTATTCTCACAGACTTCAGTACTTGTGTTTTAATTTCTGACTGCGGATTTGACAGTTCTGTAGTCTTACAGGTTGTATGAAGTAGCTCTGTTTTATTGTGCTGGTTAAATATAGCCTTTGTAACATTGCTTTATGGAAGCTGGAGATGCCTCTAAGGTGAGGATACCTGTATGTGAGGTACTGGATCTGTAGTAGCACAGATGTTAGGTGCTAATGCTGTTAGAGTATTAACAAATAACATCACTACTCTTCTAGTCCACTTCCTAATGTGGCTGGAAAAGGTGGCATGGGTTTCTTAGTACAATCCTAGTGTGGTGTCTATTTCACTAGCTTAGGTTTGTAAAAGCTGAACAAGCAGCCCTGTACTACTATGGTTCTTCTGTACTGTCCAGCAGGAAATGCATAACTTGCTTATGCAAACACAGCTCAAAGTTTGGCCAACCTTTTTGTACTTCCTGCCCTTTCATCTATAAATGAGATGGGGTATAGAGATTGTTTTGCCTTTTGAAAAGCAGTCAAGATGTTCCAAAGTAAAACTGAAGGAAGCAATTTGTTACGGTATTGGTTAAAATGCAGTGACCTTTCATATGTCAAAAATCTGTTATCTTTTATGGAAACGTGTATTCACTTTTGTTCTTTCTAGGGAAAATTCAAGTTTAGAAGAGATAGTTGAGAAGCAAGGAGATGTAATAGAGTATCTTCAGCGACACAATGCACTGCTCAGCAAGAGACTATTGGCATTAACATCTCAGCAAATCAAAACTTAAACACTTGAACTGCTGCTGGAGCTCAGGAGAGAATACGAGGCAATACAATATCCAAACAGACCTGCAGAGATTATCTTCAATCTTCTTTCCCATTTCAAAATAGAACTTAAATTGCAAGTATGAGCTCTGCATACACTGTAAACCTGTGATAACTGGACTTAATGGCTTTTTTCCACATCAGTTCTGAGAAAATGTTCAGGAACTTAAAGGATTTTTAATTCCTAAGAGGTTACAATTGGACTTAAGGTAATGGTTTAACTTTTTTCAGTTGTTGCTGTTATTTTGCACTGGTGTTTTTTTTTTTGAGCTTTAAGTTACTGAAGTACTTTCTAGAATACACATTTGTTGTCAAATAAAACTTAATTTTGCAGAGGATGCCTCTCAGCATACAGTACTGAAGCTGGGATCTTGGGTATGTGTTCAATCACTGCACTTCACTATTTCCAGTTTTAAGTAGATACCTGCATTCTAGATTTGTTTTCTCCTTTGCCCACTAAAGGAATGAAGTTGTTTCCTAAGCCAGCAGGAATATTTAGCATCCAGTTGAAAAAATAAGAAGGGCAGAAGGGGAGGGTGGTATCCTAAAATGTGAGATTTGACAATCTTATGATTAGAAATTTGAGCAGCTGATCAGAATGCTGGCTTTAGAGAACAAAAAGGTGTCTTCAGGTCTGCTGATTCTCCTGCTACTGGAATTTTGTATCAGCAAAGATTAAACAGGATTCCTTCTGCCTGCCAAACTAACACACAAATGGTTGAAGTGCTCTCATTGACCCTGTAACCCAGTAGTGTTCAGTGGGGTTTAAAGTTAGATCCTGTTCAAGAACACTATCAGAGTTGCTCTATGCTTTGACTCTTCAAAAATGTCACTGTCTAAATTTAAAAGCCAAAATGAGAACATGTGTGGTGAAAATCAGCAGGAGATAGAATGGCCTTCTGCAAGTGGAAAAACAAGAGTTTTCAGTTCTAATAGATTTATTGGGAAGGGTGATAAAAACCATTCTCTTTAGATACTTTGTCTACCACTGTAGTCTAAACATTATTTTAGAAGCAAATGTCTGTGGGAAGACAGAATAATTACTGGTCAGAACTGGGAGGAAGATTCTCATGAGGAGTGGTCTTGTGGCTGAATACGAGGGAAAGAAACACAAATATTCTATTTTTTTTACTGGAACACAACTTCAGAAATAACTAAACTGTCTACTGTAATAACAAAGATGGAGATTGTCTTTTATTATAAGAAAAAAGTTGATATTTTGCTGCTATTTAACACTAAACTGTACCCCTTAATTGTTGTTTTTTGGAAATAAAGCCACGATTTTATAGTAAACATAGGATATAAATGTTTGTTTTAAGAACTCAGGTCTGAATGTGATTGTGTATACTGACTATGGAAAGCAGTAAACTGTGACTGAAGTTCATGTACAATAAATACAACTGAGATGCCATTACTACTATTCTGTAAGACCATAGCATATTGTGAACAGTTGTAAGCTGCTGAGTTGTTCTGAATGAACTCAAGGCTGGGATGACTGAACCTGATCTCTACACCCACCTCCACTTTTCTTAAAGTTTTCTTAAAGAAAAAAAAAGCTTGATGCCCACACCATTCAGGTAAGTAAGATTGATTCTAAGAAGTGGAATGAAGGGACAGATAGGTATGGCGAGGGGAAAATGTGTTCTAGGAAAATAAGCCTTAGGCAGATTTGCAGCAGAGAAAGTTTAAATTAGATGCCAGGAGGTGTCTTTATAGAGAAGGTAGCCAAGCACTGGAACCAGGCTGCTTTGTGTCCCCATCCATCAAGGTAGTGAAGAGATGTGTGCATGGGAAACTAAGGGGATGTAGTTCAGTGATGGAATACTGTTAGACTTGATGATCAGGAACTGTTTTCAAAATGCAGCAGATGTTGTGCTAAGCTAAACAGCAGCACCAGCCCTGTTCCTGTGGGCAGCTACACAGTGAGGGCCAGCTTTCTGTGCACGCATCTCCTGATCTGGTCATGTCACTGTGTGATGCATGCTGTGGATTGTGAATGCTGCTGAACTGGAGAAGCAGAGAGCTATCCTGATGCCAGCTCTGAGCCCTGGCTCAAAGAACTGCCTGTTCTACTGGCAGTGCTGTGCTTTGCTTTTCTGAAATTTTCTGAAACCCACTGCTTGCTGTGAGCTTCACATGGGATGTTGGGTTTTTGACCACTGGCAATGACTCAGAGTTCCCCAAATGTTCATGTTAGTAGTGTTCTGGTAGCTTCTGGCTGGGATGTTGAAATGAGCTGAATGCTTCTTGTTCTGCTTCTTAATAGTGCCTAGCAGAAATTATCCTGTGAAACCACCTCTGTGTTTCACCTCACGCAGGAAATCAGACTATCAGAATTTCTAACAATTTCCATCCTTTAGGGTGCTATACCAATTTTTCCTGCAGTTAAGCAGCTTCACCCTGCAGAAGGTCATCCTCACTCTAAGAAAGAAAGTGATGTTGAAGAACAAAGGCAGGTTGGCAGACAACGATCTGACCTTGAGGTAACTGGAGAGATGTTTAGGGAAACAAAACAAAACAGTATCATCAGCACTGGAATTTGTTAAGCTTCCAGGCATCGTCGTTAACTAAAGACAGGCTACGATGTCTGTGCTGTCCAAGTCAGAGCCATTTCCCACTGCAAAGCATTCAGCAAACTGATCGCTAGCAGGGAAGATAAAGGCCATCTGCAGTAGTAAGAGATCAGTATGCTAATTGTACTTTTCTGATGATAGTCAGGCATTTGAAACTTATTTACCATGCTAATACTGCTCCCGATTGACATTAATGCAAATCTTATGTGACCCTTAACAAAATTTGGCTTTGTGTCTACAGCTACTGAGATATTTATAGCCTATGTATGTGGCGTAAGGGAAATATTTCCAGTCTTTATTCTTCCATAAATTTCCTTTTTTCATTTTGGAAAGGGAAGAAGTGAATTGTTTATTATTCTTTGGGAACGAACTAATCGGCTGTTTCTCACCACAGCCTTACATTTACCTCTATTTCCTGTTGGTTCCGTGGAACCACAAGACCAAGCATTAGTTCTGAGTTTCAGAAAAATTCACATTTTGGCCTTCAGAGTTTGAGGGCTGAATAGACCTCCGGTCAGGTCTTTTGGTTGTTGGATTCCATCAATTTAATCTCCATTCTGAATTTGAATGGACAGCAACTTTTCTTTAAACAGATTTCCTTTATACACTCATACACGCAGATGGAGAATTCAGCTGTTCCAGCATTGTGTCCAAATACTGCATGTTTAGATATCTAATCACACTGTATCACGGGAAACTTTTTGCCAAGGGAAGCTTATGTTGTAAAAATCAACTACAAAAATTCAACAAAGTCAAGGGCAAGTCTGACTTGGCTGAAAACAACACAGCCCTATTAAATGTAAATGACAACACAATCACAATGGCCAGGGTTGGAAGGGACCTCAAGGATCATGAATCTCCAACCCCCTCCCACAGGCAGGGCCACCAACCTCCACATTTCATAGCAGCCCAGGCTGCCCAGGGCCCCATCCAACCTGGCCTTGAACACCTCTGGGGACAGTATTGTGCAGTAGCAGCATCACCAGGCTCTTAAACTGCAGTGTTCAAGATATGTAGCTAGCACTCAACTTCATTTATATCAACTTCATTTATAGTGTCTGACCTGTGAAGGGAGAAGCTACTGCCTGTTTTTGTTTCTGCTGCTCTTCACATTACTTCCAAATGTTTGGCCTTGAAATAAGGAAAGGTCTTTTCCTCCAATTCATCAGAACATTTGGATTCCATTTGGATTCTAAACCTTGCACCCTAAGCTAATTAAAAATCTTGCTTATTCTATACATATTGGCAATGCATGGTCTGGAATCTATTGTCTACTGTAATCTTATGGTGTTGTGTCATGTTAGAGCGTGCTGTGATTACATAAGCAGTAGTTTTAAAACAAGTTCATATGACTTTTTACCAGAACTTAGCATTTATTTGTAAGAAATGCAGTAAGAAAAGGTTTTACACATGGATCCCATGTCAATTTACAGAAAAAGTAGGAAAAAACCTCTATTTTCCTTAGGTGCATCACCTCTGACATCTGAAGAATAGCAATGTCGAGCAGTGTACAGGGATTACTTAAAATGAAGCATTGCTATTTGAAGTGCATACTTTTTACAAAATATACAATCAGCTAGCATATAAACATATATATCATATATTGCCATCAGTGTCTTTCTCAAAGAAAATTTTGTTACCAACATGTCTAAAAAAAAAACAAAAACAAAAAAAAAACCCAGACATTTAAAATTTTGTAGAGACTGACGACAGGCTTCCTAGGACACTTTGGTGAGCGTTGTATTTCTTCTTATATTCATAAAGGAACATGCATATATAGGACTTTGGTATTAAATCTATACACTCATTATTAAGATAACCATTAAATAGTTACTTTTGAGATTTCTTGCTTTCCATAATCTCTGTTTTAGATATATAAGAAGGCTAAGTTAAATTAAAAAAAAAAAAACACAACTAATTTTAATGGCAGCATGCTTCTAATTTTGGAAACTAACTTCAAAGATTTACCTTGATGGCTGTTCATTGGTATAGACAAGTTTGACTGTTTTGATGGCACTGTCCATTTTTCAAAAACCCAGCATAACGTGATGTTAAACTTTCCTGTGTGTTTTCTATATAGAGAAACTTAAAACTCTTGTCATATTTTTCCAGTGCAATTCTGACTAGGGTTTCAAATCCTTAGAGATAAGGGGTTACAAGTGGACGCTGATTAGGAAGCTTCAACTATTCAGCCTTAATGATTGTTGATATTTCACTTATTAATAACTATGCTTTATGAAACAGAATTCTAATAATGGATTGAGATAATTCACTACTACAACTGCTAATCTTTGCTCATCCTTATAACTATTTCCTTGTTTTTAATACCAAAAGTTTCATAAAATAGTCGTGTCCAGATTGACACCTACTAAATTTCTGGGTTGTTTTAGCTCCCCTTAATGAAAGGACTGCCGTGTTTTGCTTTAAATGTAGTTGGTAATTTCTGTCGATATAAAAAGCTGTCAAAAGCTTATTTTTAAAAATAAAAAGTGAAATAAAAGCTGTTTATTCTTGACCTCTGGTGCAGAGAACAGCTTGTTTTTCTCTTTTAAGTTCTTACTCATTGTAGTGCCACGTTCCCAGTATTCCATTCATTTTAACCACAGGAATAGTGTACTACAGAGCACTGGCGGTGATCAGACAAAGGTTTCTTTTCAATGGTCTATTTTTATGCTCTATTTATAGTGCTGTCGTGAGTATTTTAGGAAAACTACTGAACAAGTAGATCTATAGTACTGAGTTTTCAAAAATGTTTTAGCTGCCTGGTATGACAGGCCAGTTTAAGGGAACAAATGATAGGCTTTGCAGTAACAGCTCATTAAACAGCTGGATGGGCTTGACCTTAAGGCCAGACTTGGGAGACTTGAGTTATCAGTTTTGCAGTAGGTTTTGCATGATCCCTTATCTCTGTGTGCCTTAATTCTCTATCTAGAGAATGAGGGATAATACTGCCTTTACTTTCTTGTATCATAATTTTTTCACTGTGGGAATGCTTAGTGAAAAGCTAGGAGTATGGCTGACTTTGGTGCTATTTACAATAACACATTCTACACTATTAAGATAAATTCATACAGATGAAATGTTAGGTGTTAAAATATACATATCATTAATATATGAATGTACTAACTAAAAATGGCCTTAAACAGTTCTGTGTATAAGTCTAACATTTCACACTAAATATTGCTTTACGTGCATAGCTTGAGTTGAATACGTTCAACAGCACATCCAATTTCTTCATCTAAATAGCACAGACCATTAAGAGTCCCTTTGGACAAATCCTTCTCCATGCCACTGGAAATCCATTTTGGATGTCTGATGTTTGATTTGGTCTTTAATTTTCACTGATCATTGTAAGATTCAAATAACGTGCATTTCAACCAGTGAAGTTTCAGGTACATCCTCCCCCCCCCCTTCCCCCATCATCTCCCCTGTTTCTCCCTTCCCCCTACTTCTAGGATATGAGTCATGGGCTTTGTTCCAGGTCATGCAGAATGTGATACACAGGACTGTTGAAAGTGTTCATTTTGGATGGATTGCCTCAAAACAGGATTGTTGTGGCTCCACCAGGTCAGCTGCTGGCGAGCTGTACTTAGAATGAGCTTCTCTATCAGTGCAGTTGTTGCAGCTTCCTCCTTTAAGACACTGGAAAGCCCATTATGAAATTGCTGAGGGGAAAAAAATGAAATATATTAGTTACAAAATACATGGTTGAAATTTGAGGGAATTTCTCTTATTTGGGAAATTTCAGTTAGCAGATAAAGGAAAAAAGCAAACAATAAGGTAAAAGCATCTCACACCTTCCCCAGCTTTTTGTTCCAACTTTTCTGTATGTTAACAGATAAAAAATCAAGTTCAATCCCTTCATCATTTCAAATGTGAAAAAGGGAGGCTGCTGCATTCATCCCACTTTCCAACCAACTGCTGAAATTCAGGATTAAGGGTCCATTCTGTTTGCATCTGCAATTAGCTTATCCATATGTAGAACTCCATTGAGATCAATAAGATTACTCAGGTGAGTCAAGTTACCCAGGCATGTAAATATTTGCTGAATTAGGACTAAAACTGGAAGGGAATGTAAATGTAGATGGTAAATCCTACTTAAGATAAAGGAGCTGAGCACCCACAATGCTGACTAGGGTTAACAGTTCAGGTGCTTGTCACCCGAAGTCAAGCTTTATGTATTTCTAGATAGCTTTATAAAACAGAATTCTGTTATTAAATGCCTATCAAATGCATTATGTATTAACAAGCATAGTTTTACTTGGTCACTGACTTTTTTAATAAGAGAAATCAGCTCTCTACATCAAAGGAGATAAACTGAGAACTCTTTTTATCTTGATATTCTGTAGGGAAAACAGTCTCAGTGTAAGTGCGTGCACACGTATCATATAGCAAATGCACTCTGAAGCATTAGAGAAAATGCAGATGTTCTGCACACAGCCAGTCCCCAGGCTGACTTGAAGACGAAGAAGGAGAGTTGAGTTGCAAGTGAAACAAGCCATTCAGATATGATCCAAGAAGCAGACCTAAATTCCACTGTCTCTGCCACTGAACTAATTTCACTCCTGCCTGCTGGCTCTGATTGCCTATCTTTTAAGGTTTATACTCAAATGAGACTCCCTCACCAATATGAAGTGCCTCTTGTCAAAATGAACAGAGCACTGAGATATGGCAATCCAACATCCTCTCTCATCCCTTTCTTCTACTTCTGCCCCTCATTCTCCACCAAGACCCAGATTAAACCTCAGGTGCGATAATCTTTACCGAGTCTCAGAGATGTGCCAGTTGAACGTCCCATATGCACACCCCACGTTTACAGGCCAGCACCATGCAGCAGAGTCGTGCCTTTTCAGAGGGTTGTGTTGAGAGCTAGGCAGTTTATGCACTGACAACAGTCTTGGTAATCAGCTACAAGTTTGACTTCGGTCTCCTTTTTTTGCTCTTGGCTGCTTAGTAAATCAAAACATCTTGGTACCTGGGTGTGCAGGTTCTGCCATCGTTTATCGATGATGCTGCCAAGCCTCGGCCTACAGCATTACTTTGATATATGAGTTTAGAAGATGTGGAAAACCGCATGTTTTATTCATCTTTAAATTGCAAGAGCCCCGCTTTCCTTTTGAAGCCCGTCCTATTTGCATATGCTACCTGCAGCCGCTTAGTATTCGCATGTATATGCCCTCATCAGCTGTAAAGCATTAATGTTTAGCACTTGTATAGCCAAGGATCGCAAAGTCTTTCAGCGACAGGAGTCACAGTGCCCTTTGAAGTGGGGAAACCCGCGGGCGGCTCGGCGCTTCCTGCGGGGCGGCCGCCTCAGAGCCCGCGGTGTCCTCTCAGCCCTTCGCGGGGCGGGTGGAGCAGCGCACCCCGAAGCCCTGTTTGTTCTCAGAGAGAAGCCCTGAGCCTGGACATCGGGCGAAACCACCTCCGTGGTTCGGTTTGAAGCGTACCCGCAACGACTCCGGGGAAGGGCACCCCGCCCGGCTTTACGAGCGTTACCTTTGCAGGGCGTTCAGGGAAAGGGCACGCGGGAGTGGAGCGGCATGCACCGCCGGTGCGAGCAGCTGTGTCGGTGCAGCTTCCTGCGCAGGGCCAGGTTGGCTGCGGGAGAAGGAGGCAGGGCGTCAGGCGACTACTGCAAGTTTCACCCTCCCTCTCGGCGGGCGTCCGCAGACGGCAGCGCCGTGACACCCCGCCGGCAGTAGCCGGCCCCGTTACCCCGAGCTTCGCGCGGTGTTAGCGCAGGTGCGCCGCGCACACGCGGGTTCCGAACCGCCGACCCCAGGGCGGCAGTGAGGGCAGCGCTTACCGGGTCTCTGCGCGGCGGCGGGCAGCAGGCTGGCCAGGAGCAGGAACACGACGCACAGCAGCTGCCGGAGCCTCATCCCTGCGGTCCGCGTGTGTATGCAGCGTCCGTGCCGCCCGCCTCAGCCGTGTCACATGCCAACGGCAGACGCTCTCCCAGCCGGGCTAATAGCACGGGGCGGCCGGAGCCTTCCTTTTTTTCCCAGCTCCTTTCCTCCCTCTTTTTTTTTTTTTCCCCTCTTGTCACTCCCCCTTACTTTCCATAAGCAAACAATGAAGGAATGAGAAGCCCGTGTACACAGCGGCTCCCGTCAATAGGCGAGGAGCCTTCCGAACAATGCCGTCGCTCCGCTTTCCATTCAGCCCGGGCAGGGAGCGGGCCGTCCCGTGCCCCCTCCCTCGGAGCCGGCGGGGCAGGAAGCGCCTCTTTGTCCCGCGCCGCTCCGCGGGCAACGAGCCGCCAAGCGGCCGCCATTCAGCGCCCGGCAGCGCTGCGAGGCCTCGGGGGCCTTTTTGTGCCGCTAAGCACCCGAATGTGCCGGGAGCCGTTTCCCAGCGGGGCTCGGGTGGTTTTGTAACAGTTATAAGGAGGAGGTGTTGGGGAAAGCTGAGCTGGAGATTTCCCGCGTTTGGTGCTTTTGCGGCGGTCTGTGTGGAGGCACGAGCGGGGCTGGTCTTCTGTTGTCCCCTAGCCTGCTGGGGGCTCGGGATGCTCTTCCAGTCGATGATGGAGAAAATGAAAATCGGAGCCCTGTGGGAAAATGCTGCTTCTTTAAAGTAAGCCACTAAGAGTAAAATTCTACACTGTGTTGTTAATAGAAAAGCGTCCTCCAAAGCACTCTACAGCTCTTAAGAGTGGAGTTCGCTTTTTAAGGCAAGCACTCCCGCGTTTTTCCCACTGTTTCCCCTTGCCCCCACAAGCTGATTCACTGACAGCACGTCCTCCTCGCTCAGCTGCACACCATTACTGCGCTGCTTCGTTTGTCCAGGTAGACTGTGTGAAATGAGAGGGACTTCCAGCTCAATACATAGCAGAAGCAGCTGTTAGATGCTGCTACTTTAAAATGACTTACGTTATTATTACTTATATTTGGAACAGTTGCTGGGGAAGGTGTGTTTGACGAGAGAGAAATGAGGGAGATTCTCCAGATATTGATCACGTTGATCTGTCAGAAACAGCAGGCGCTTCCTAGCCTCATCTGTACAGGCTGTGTCCTGTCTCCGTCCAACCTCTGACCTTTCAACTAGGCTTCTCATGAGTATCTAACGTGTAGCTAAGCCTTGATATCTCTCTGAGGGTTGCCTTTGCAGCATCCCCAACTTCCCCTCCCTTAAGGACAGGGCTGCTGTAGGGAGGGACACATCACGTGGATTAGGGCACCCTGGTCTGAAAATGGCGATGACCTTCAATCAGCATTAAGTGATATTCAGTTCAAACTCATATTCTTGAAGTGAAAAGCAGTAAAGGCTTCCAAGTGAGAGGTAGTCTGTAAACAGTTAAAAGGAAAGAGTGCATAGACCGTTGCCAGCCCCTCCGGCTATCCAGACATTAGCTACTCTGTGCTAACGTTTGTAAAGATTCATTTGAACAGTCAAGTCCAAGTCTCTGTAACACGTGCATCACATGTTTGTTGTCATTTTGATATACCATAGAAGTGATTTTTGTATGCTCACTCACTGGAGAAACTTTAAAATGTTTTACATTTTCATGGTAGAATTTGTACTTCTTTTGCAAGCAGCTTTCCTTCAGGTAAGTATATATGGCATACCACTACCTGACATTAGGCAAAGCACAGGCAGATATTTTTTTACATAAAGTTGTCTTTTCCTGAGTATAGGTGGTATATAAGACAAGAGTTACACTGAGAGAGAGGATCAGAAGCACAGGAGATAAAATAATGGGCAGCAGCTAGAAAATTGATGGGTAAAGTTGGATGATAACGACAGGAGAAGATAATTGGGCACTCCTTTCAAAGGACTAAGGGATTAATTAGCATTCTCTTCAAGACTGGTAACTGAATCCAACTTCTGAATCCTACCTTTCCTTTGAATGCCAACACATAACTGTATACTTTAGTGAAAGATGATGTTTGCTGCTAGCCCTTGAAAAAAAGATCTTGAATACTGTCAGTATAAAATGTTAAATAAAGTTTATCAATCACAAGATTTCATGGTTATAGATGGTAATGCTGGCTTCAATCTCATTATCTCTATGGCTTGGGATCATATCTCTTCCATAGAATCATAGAATCATAGAATGACCTGGTTGAAAAGGACCACAATGATCATCTCATTTCAACTCCCTGCTATGTGCAGGGTGCCAACCAGCAGCCCATGCTGCCCAGAGCCACATCCAGCCTGGCCTTGAATGCCTCCAGGGATGGGGCATCCACAGCCTCCTTGGGCAACCTGTTCCAGTGCCTCATCACCCTCTGTGTGAAACCAAAAATGCATTGATGGTTGTAAATCTCTACTGTGCTATGTGAAGACGTGCAGAATGCTGAGTAGAATGATGAGAAAAATGAAAATTATTTTTTTAACTTAGAGCTGTCAGATAATATTTAACATCAACATTTCTAATCACATTTTCTAATTTTGTGTTCCTCAGATCCACCCATCCTGATGATCCTGAGGAATTATTTCACTAAACAGACAAGAACAGCGATAGAACATCTACTTCAAAAGTGTTTGGTAAGCCAAATAATCAAGTCCAATGGCACATGTCATTATGGCAAGTTCTAGAGTTTTCTCAGTTCCTTTATACGAAGTTAAGAGGCAGTATATGAGCTGAGCAACAAATGAAAGCAAAAAATTTGAAAAACTTGCTCAAGGGGAAAAAAAAAAGTTGGTAAGGAGATGCTCAAAGGGTTAGGTTTTGATACATTGTTTAGACATCAGTAATGCATTTTTTTTTTTAACCACAAATTTCATTGGGATTATTATCTCGTGGTTTTACTGGCTGTGTATGTGTTTGACAGCCACCAGCACATAGGGTGATTTTTTTCTGACTGGAGTATAGAATCAGAAGATGACTATTATGTTTGCCTCCTTCCTCAACTGTGGATGTGGAGGCTATACTTTCTCTAGACAAAGCACATCTACTTGAAAGTTACGATTAGATGGGGAAATGATGTACTTTCTGTCATCATTTCGTGACCTGTGCTTGGAAACTAAATCCTACTCAAAAATGAAACCCCCTTCCTTAACTTCTGCAGAGTGGGGAAATCAGTTTCCCTGCCTGTTTGTGCTCAGCTGCATTTCCTGCCTGGGGGATGCCTGTGCTCCGGAAGGAGATGCTGTGAGTTGTTCTCCAGACAGAAGGAATGCTCACCAGTTGGGGTGGTAACTCGACACTGGACAGATGTGCTCAAGGAAAGGAAATGGGGGGTGGCTCAGATTAGGTTAAACCTTCTTTGCCCTTTTTTTCTTTTTTTTTTTTTTTTTTTGTGAGAGTGAGAGGGAGGTTTTCCACATAAGTTGTAGAGATGCAGAAGGTACCTTTTGTTTAATTTTAAGCTGGGAAGAAAGTTCACCGTGTCCTTGGTACAAGACAGAATTGGAATGAACAGTGCAAGAGACAAACATTTGCTGGTAGACCTTCAGTCTTTCTTACTTCTCTGGCATGTATCTAAAGGATTGATTTCGTTTAATACAATGAAAGTAATACCAGCCATGCACCTGAATAATCACCAGTCTCTCCCAGATAAATGATGTTTTTAATGATTACATACTGAACTTTCTTTAAAACACATACTTTTACAAACGTCTAGTTGCACTTATTTTTCAGTTGCTTTCCAAGCTCAAGAAGCTCAAGAAGCAAAAATGAGTTTAAAATTTAGCTAGAAAGTATATATATATAATTTTTAGAGGAAAGCAAGGAGGGGAACTCTCAAGAAGCAGTGCTGTGATCCCTACCAGAGTGACCACATGTTCTGTTTCAGCCCTGAGAAGCGGCTGATCAGTCAGATTCTTTTCTGTCACTAGTCATAATTTCAGAGCTTTTTTTAATTTAGAGAGACATTTATGTTGTCATGAATTAATGATATTTAAGAAAAAATGCAATGGTTGCTTTATGGCTAAATGGCTTTATATGCCATTTAACATTCAAATAAGCCTTACATATTTGGACCCTTCATAGAAGTCAGCAGGAGAATTCTTTAAAAAGTATTTCTCATGTTGCAAGGAAAACTCTTATTTGTAATCATGCAAATAATGAGAACAAGGTTACCCTTTGTGCTAAAAGCACTTAGGAAGGACAGTTGCTTACTGCAGTCTTTAATATAGACGTTAGTGTATGAAAAAGAAATGTAGATATATTCTTGTTCTGAAGTCGGTTTTAGAGCTTCGTATGTGATTGGAAAAATCATTATTTTAATCATGGTGCGTCCAGCTATTTGTACTAATTTCAGCAAGCCTTTCAGATAGTAAGACTCAATTTCCTGGAGATAGTTTTCTACATAACTGGTCTTCTGTTTGGGAGCTGGGCAGCCATTAGCCAAAGCAATACTTTAATGCAGGTAGGTTAGGAAATGCTTGGCAAATTTCTATAGAGATTAGATGGGTAATTACTTGAATTTCAAATGACACTCAGCTCTTTGCTTATTTATACATTTGACTTCAGCTAGTAAATTTCCTTTTAGTTTCAGTAGAATTGTTCAGTGTTGCTTGCTATTTATCATTAGACATATGGTGCCGCATAGAGCAGTTCTGTAGGAAGAAAGAGCTCATGTTCCCATGATGGGGTCTGGTGTGGTGTTTTACTATTCTGAATTGTTCTCTTCCTTAATCTCAGCATTAACCCTCTGCCAGCCCAGTCACTGACTTGCAGGGGAAATGTGCACTTTAGGCATGAGTTTTCCCATGAGGGTTTGGACCTTCCTAGGCCAAACCCTTTGAACTTTGCCTCCTGGCAAAAAGATTACAGCTCTGTCTTGCCCTTCATCAACAGCTAGGCTGTGGTTTTTTTGTAATTTCCCCGTCTGAATTATTTCTTTATCTGTTGTGGTCAGAAAGGTCAGCCTTTCTGTTGCTGATGCAGCTGGTGAGAACTGCAAAAGCACAGAAGTTATGTATGATTTTTTTTTACTTTTTCACCCTTCAGGCAAGCTGAAAAACAGGAATTCCAATCTTATAGTCAAATAAAAGACAAATAAGAAAAACAAATGGAAAGGAACAGAGGCAAAAAAGTCAAACTTTTGTTTAGGAAAATGTTGAATTCCTCACTGAATTCCTACATTGTTTGTCCCTGTGCTGCCATGCAGGAAATGGCAGTGTTTTCCAGCTGCATATTATACAGCTTTGTGTTTTGAAATGTTTTGCAGTTCTTGTTTTTAATGAGGATACTGGCACCTTTGTGGTAACTAGCCTCAGGTATTCCATAGATATTTTATACTTCTAATAACAGATTTTCCAAGGAACAAGCTTTATGTTATAGACTTGTGATACCTGGCTATGCCAGCATCTTTTTTTAATTATGAGAAGTTGTCAGTGCTTTAATTGTTGCACTAGCCAGATACCTTCCCTGGTCAGTGCTTGCTGCTGGCCTTGTTCTCTACTAGCCCTACCATTTCTTCTCCTGTTGAAGCTCACTGATAGGGAAGGTGGGAAATTTTCAGGTAAAAGTACTAATACAAGACAGAGCGTTGTCTAGCACTGGCTACTTTTAAAAGGTGATATTGATTTGCACTGGTTTTGCTTATGTGTATTAAATAATAATAACCTTTTATGCGAATAAAAAGCACAAAAACAAAGCTTAAAGTAAATTGAGTTGATCTCAGCATTCACCACCAGGATACTCGTGTTAAGCTCTCTAAAGAGATCTTGAGAATTTTGTAATCAGTACCATAATTGTTCAAAAATAGATGAATTCGGGATACAAAACAGCAGCAAAAAAAAAAAAAAACCAACAACAAACCAGACCAAAACAAAAATGACTGCTACCACCACCACCAACAAAAAAAAAACCACCAAGGACCTCAGACAAAATACGTGTTTCGTGGAAGAGGGGTTACAGTAGGTTAAATGCATAACCTACCCTCATGGCAGGAAGTGCAGTTTATGAGGTGTATTGCATCATAGCTTTAGAAACTCTCAGTTGAATTTGGCAGTGTTTTTATTTGCTTTTGAGTCTAGTAAATATTTTTAGCTTGCAAATTTCTACAAAATAGCTGTCAAATTCTCTCTTTCCAGAGACCATAAGAAACTCTATCTTACGATGTCTGGGATTCTATAAAGTCTATTTTGCAAAGGGATGTGGTCCCTGTCCTTTCCAACTTCTTTCTACTACCTTGTTTCAATCCTTTAAAAACACAAAGGTAATGTTAGTATGGATACAGAGGTGAATATACTCATGTATCAGATCTGCAGGATTTCCTTCTTTATGAGGAATTTTTCGTTTAGATGATAATCAGTTCTGTGGGGTTGCGTGTCCTGCCTTCACAATTTTTGAACACTCCTTTTTATTTGGCAGTAATTTACATATTCAGGATTTGATTGGTAGTTTATAGCTAACAACATTTGTATTACGTTTCAGATTTGATATAATGAGGTGTAAGAGTACAGTGAGGTGGGTATATCCCAGAAAACACGTTAGTTGATCAATTTAGGTTTCTGACCTTCAAGCCGATACAAATAAATATGCGCACAGAATCAAAGAGTAATTAAAAATTTCCTCAAATTTCTTAACTATGTAAGTTTGCCTAAATAATCTTGTAGCTTTGATTAGTGAGCTAATAGCACTCAAAGTGTTGCTGAATTGTGAGAGGTTGTGTAAGACAGTCTCATTTGTTTTCTGCTTTATACACAGAATATAATATACACACAAAAACTTGATTGAAATGCTCATGAAAACAGCTATTGCTTAAGTGCTTTGAAGAAGAGACCTACAGTGAGAAGAAATTAGAAGGAATGCTACAAGTATATCCCTCTGAGGACTGGCTTTAGTGCACTTCTGAAAACATTTGGGTGCCTTTGTGCATATATATGCATGCTAAAGCTGTTTTTTGCCTTCTTTTTTTTTTTTTTTTCTTTTTTTTTTTTTCCAATGAGCCACTAATGTAAGGAGTGGACAGAGGGCTTAGAGGATGTAATGTGATTTATACCTTCGCTCTTAAAATAATAGATGAGTTCAACAGGTTTCCAGCATGGTACATACTGGAAGGAAAAATGCCAGTGTGACTGTCACAGCTTAAATATATATTATAGCCCTTATAGGTAGTAAAGCATGGATTTTAATTTTTACAGTGAGCAAATGAAGTATGGTAACCAGTCAGGTACCCCTGGCTAGTTTATAGCCCTTGCATACAGCCAGCATGAAGGTAGCTGTGCAATGTCCAGGGACTGCTTTAGCCCTTGCCTTATTCAGTTTTAGGTTAAACTGTCTTTAAAAGCCTCCAGGGAGATGTCATAGCAACAGATGGGGATTAATGGGACGCAGGACTGTTAAGGAAACTGGGTGAGTAGTGAAGTGGCAGAGGCAGCTATCAGTAGTTGTGCCATTTCTGTGCTGTGTGAATCCCAAGCTGTCTCACAGGGGCTTAGTAACCAACCCCCTGCCTTTCCCATGTCCCTCCCTGTGTTGTGTCACTGCTACGAGGCTGCTTTAGCAGACAGCCACTGAATATGCAATCACAGAACATCATATTTGCAAAGTCATCGTTTGAAGAATTTTGAGCTTGGATTCAACACGGCTGCAATTACTTGCAGGATTTTTCTTTCCCTTTCACAGCATTTGCAGCGAAAGAAAGAAATGCAAAGTGCTTGCACACCCATCTCATGTTCTAGATAAAGATTATGCTCATAGTCTTATTCGTTATCTACAGATTTCCAGTGTAGAAAGCCTGGGAGGGTCTCAGCCTGCTGTTACTGCAGCTGTTGGGAGCTGCCCATCTGGATCTTCACAGAATTAGCCCTGCAGACACGAGCTTGTGCTGCACTCCCTGTGGCAAAGGCAAATGGCTCTTTGCTTCTGACTTATTTGGGAGAAGCTGGCCAGAGATGTGGGCCAGCACTGGCCATGCATTTTTTGCATGTTTCTAGTTGTTTTCACTGTCACGATGGAGAATGTTGGATGAAAAGTCGTTTCTGTTGTTGGCAGCGCCGCATCTGTACCATGTTTAGGTGTGCTAGCTCAGGTATCCGTAGTGGCATAGCTGGGACAGTGAAATAACCATTCTCCTGAGCATTTCCTTCAGTCCTCTGGTATGTCTGCAACCTGTTTGTAGGGCCAAGCTACCATGGTGACAGGGGTAGCCCTTCTTGAGCTGGTTGATTTGAGGCCAGCAGTGAATCAGTACTAATTTCATCCTGACTAAACAGGATTAAATACTGAATACTTAAAGAGTTAAATTATATGAGGGGTATTTATTAGAATGTGTGAAGATCACAAGCTACAGCTATTATTATCTATTGTCCATCACTGGCATGCAGCAGAATAATTAGACCAGGATCTATTCCTATATGATAATTACTATAGTTTCCACACCAGCATCAGGGATTAAAGCCTTTAAATACAGTATAAAATCTGTTTCAAAATGCAAACAGAAATCAATTGCAGTCATCTTTGGAAGGCACCAACCAAACGTGCTATTCCATGTGACATTTTTCAAGGACTTAATATGTGTTTATTAGAACCTTTTATTTTAATCTCAGCAGCAAGAAACTCAGTTGATGGTTTTATTAATAAAGATAATACTATATACTTTTTAGAATAATAAATACACTGGAAAAACATTTTAATCAGCTTAGTTTGTCTGGATAGATCTGAGACAAACCCAAATAGAAAGCTGAGGTTTAGATTCAAAAATAAGTTTCAGTGACTGACTGTATTTCCAGAAATACTGCTGCACTTTTTAATGCAGAATCTTTACGTCTGTCACATGGAAAGCTGCTTAATAGAATTTAGCAGCTTACTGCTAGCTGGTTGAAATACATTATTTTCAGCATTTGTTGCAGTTGTTACACATTAACTAACAGTGTACTAACAGCTAAGTAAATGTTTGGCAACTGATTAGAACCTCTAAATGAGGTCATAACATGCAGAGTGGTTCGGAGGCCTTTTGCAATTCCTGTGTGTCTTAGTGGATATCGTAGCTACCAAACATTCTTCACAGCTTGTAGGCTGTCATCCAGAGGTTCATTTGAATGTATGCATATCTTGAGCCATGAAGCAGATCTATCAGCTTCACTAAAGCTGCTCACCTGCTTAAAATTCTGCAAAAGAAAAAACAGAAGTAAATAAAAATTCTTCACTGGGCCAACTAAGAATTTGCTCCGAAAGTTTCAGTGTGACAAGCTGGAGGACCATTGAAAACATCTGTATCCAGCATGCTAAGCAGCTACTCTATATTTTGTGTGTTCAGCAGTTGATTTCTTCTCTGAGATGTGTTGTTTTCTGTTTGCAGCTCATGAGATGTTCCTAAATACATTAGATGTATTGTTTTTCGAATCCTTTTCTTGATAACTGCGTGCGTATCAACCGCATCCTTTTGGTTGATGCGATGCAAGCAGAACTGTGAAAGTGAGGATGTTGGGTCAGTATGCATACTTATACTGTGACAGCTTTAATTAGTAGCCAGTTTTAGTATTTGCTATCATTTGGATTGATGGATTGGCTGTGCTACAGTGGCCACTAACTGAAGTGGCATGGTAAAGAGAAATGCGAAAAAGAAAAGCACGTTCTTTAATGAGATGATTTATAGGGAAAATATCTTCTGTGGCATTTCTTTGCAAGCAGAGGGAAGGGTCTCAAAGTCTTTGGGCACTGGTGGCCATTTCTTAATATTGAGCAAACTTGAAACAAAAATGTGAGTTAGTTGGACGTTTCCTCTCCTTGTTGGAGATTCCTCTCCTTGTGAGTGGGGGAGGCCACTAGGAAATACTAGTATAAAACATGGAAAAGGAAAAGTATTCTCTTGAATCTTAGTTGAAATACTGTTGGTTTAGTCAGAGTTTCACTGTCTCATCTGTTATCAAGGAGGAAATCCTGTCTTTGCTTTACTGCTCCTGAAAGGCAGTCTTATCAACCAACCATTCTTTACATTTGGCTCACCTAAATTTCTTCCTCTTCTGGTATCTGGTGAAGCTATTAGCTTTGAAAGGAGCAGGTGGAGCCAGCCTGTGCTCAGCACTCTTACATACTGCAGGATATCTTCTTTGTGTGAAGGCAGAAAAGATTAATCTCGGGCATCTAAGATCCAACTGGTTTCAGTTTTCAAATTCTCAGAGCCAAGTGGTTCATTTGATTTTTATTCGGCTTTTTTAAGATGAATCCTTCAAAGATTAATCTTTATCAGAGGCTGATAAAAAAGGGGCCAAGTTTTGAATTTGTTCAGGATTCCACTTACAGAAGGTACAGTCACTGCATAGAAGGGACCCTGTGTTCACTTATGTCAAGCAACACTATGGGCTTAATTAGAACACTAGTAGTAGCTCTAGGTATGCAAAACTGGCAGCTAAACATCTTGAGCTGGAATGACTTTGAGATTTTAATTAATTTATAGATTTTGTTAAATCAAGTTTTATCTTTCAATGAAGATATGGAATAATGACAATTAAAAAAAAAAAAAAGCACCTTTAATTTCTATTGACTTAAAAACACATTCCCCCAACAAAATAATTTAAAAGAAAAATTCCAGATACTTTTTCTTAAAAATGATTTCTCCTGAGTTCAATATGCAGATATAATCCCATACTAAGTGTCAACTGTGATGGAGAGGCACTTTTTAGAATGGCAGGTAGCAGCAGGACGAGGGGAAATGGCTTTAAATTGGAAGAGGGTAGATTTGACCAGATATTAGGAAGAAAGTCTTTACTGTGAGAGCAGTAAGACACTGGAATGGGCTCCAGTGAGGTTGTGGATGCCCTGCCCCTGGAAGCATTCAAGGCCAGGCTGGATGGGGCTGTGAGCAATGTGGTGTAGAGAGAGGTGTCCCTGCCTATAGCAGGGGAGTTGGGACTGGGTGATCTTAAAGGTCCCTTCCAACCCAAACCATCCTATGAACTGTTCTATGATTTTGTGTATTGTAGATTTAAAGGACGGAGATGAAGCTAAATTCTCCTAATAATTTGGCTTGGAGTCTATTAGTTGTATTTTCATATTTTTTAGATGATTATATCTCCTTCGTTTGTACATAAAGGCCAGCTGAAACAGAAAATGAATCAGACATAAGATAGATCATATTAACTTTCAGTCACTGACAGTACAACTGTCCTTATCATTGAAAGGATCTATGGATTTGTGATTATTTACAATAAATGTGTAATTTATTTCACACTTCCAAACTAGAGAGCATTTTACTTAGATAAGATGAAATGTGTTCACCCATTAACTGGGCATCTAAGGTCCAACTGGTTTCAGTTTTCACATTCTCAGAGCCAAGTTGCTCATTTGATTTTTATTCAGCTTTTTTAGTTTTGTTGCTGTTGTTGTTGTTGTTTTAAAGTGAAAGCTTCACTTCTTTCTTGATCTCAGCCACAAGGTTTGCTTCTACTTTCATTTTATCCCGTGGATGTTTCCAAGTGATGAAAAGAGATCTTTTGAGAATTGTTTGCTCCTTTCTATTTTGTTAAGCGATCAAATGCACACCCCGGTGCTGAGACTGCTTTTGTCTCATTGACATGGACACATAATTTATACAGCTTTATAAATCTTGTCTTTATGGAAATATCTGTCTTACAAACATGAAGATTGTCCCTTTGGGAATGGATTTGTTCATGCTGAGGAACAATGATATTGTCTCCCTCTAACCCCTTGTCCACCCTTTGGTAATATAGCATAGTTTAGACTTAATGGATTAATCACATGCATACCAAATATCTTCATCTTTAAAATCAGTGCAAGCTGACATCTGTATTGTGTTGTTTGTAAAATAAAGCAGTACTTCAGGGAAAAGAAATAGAGAGGCAAAGCTTGGTAGAGTAACCTATGAAGCAAATAGTATTGTGTTTAACTGCAAACTCTGAGAGGCCTTGGCACTGTTAATGTTTAGATGTGCTAGAGGAGCAATACACAGTTATCGTTAAAATAGATAATGGATAATTATATCTCTTCTAAAAACCTTTGAAAGCTTTTTAGAAATATTTCTGTTTCTTCGTTTAATTTTGCGTTTGTATAAGGAGGAACTTCAATCCCTCATAATTTGGATTTGTTCTTTCCAAAACTAGATACAGGCTTCAAATTTTTATTTTACCCTGATTGATGTAGTGGTCATTCTGTACAAAGAAAAGGGCTATCCAAATCAAAATGCATCTTTTCTTTTTTTTGCTAAGATCTGGGATGCCCACTTGTTTTAGCACTAGGCAGAAACTTCTTTTTTTGCCTAGAATTATCTTTCCTTGATAAACTGGGAGATCCCAACGTTGCATATTGAGGTGATCCCATTTAATGAAACAAGACTGTTTCCTATTCAATATGTGTGAACTTAAATTTATTTCTTTTATCTTGTTGAAACAGATTTAACATTAGATTTTGGCAGAAATTGACCCGCATCTACTTGTTGAAATACACAGTAAAAGCTCTTTCTACAGATCTTTACTAAAACATCTGAAACTACTAGTTTAGATCAGCAGTGCCCCAAAAAAGAAAAGTGACTACTTGTATTACTGTGTATGTTCAGATTTTCTAACAAAACATGTAAAAGCACATTTAAAAAAAAAAACAAAGCAACACATAAACACGCAAACAGCCACGAAAGTATTTAACTCAAATTTTCACGAAGATTAATTGAAAAAAGAGATATTTTATTTCACTTTGTCTATTGTTATTATTTTTAATAAGCTACAGTACTATTTCTCCTTGTTTTGATTGCTCCAGCTGCTGGAGAATGTGTTAATTTACTGTGATTGTTGTTTATATGCTGGAGTTGGGTTGACAGTTAATTCATTTGGATCCTGTTGTAAATTGCCACTGCTCCTTTTCATAACAATAGGAGATGATTTAATGTTTTCTCATAGCAACATAAGGCTGATTGGCTACTACTTTTTGTAAACTCATGTATTTTGTTTTTGATTAGGCTTCGGTTTTGTCACAGTTGCTAGTCCTTGACTATACAAATGAAGAAAATCTTTTAGAAGCTGAAACTTTTTTGAACCACGATACTTACTAACGTAGTGCCCATCTCTTCAGTCATGCATTCAGCAGAAGTTGCTTGGAGCTTTGGAAGAAGTAGGAAAGAAGTGTTGGATCAGTACTGTATGGCCACCACAATGCCTGTGCAGCCTGGGCTGTAGTCAATGCCTGTTACTGTAGGCACTGCTCAAAAACAAAGCTGAACTCCCCAGAATCCACTGTGTAATCAGTGTGTTACTGTGGCTGTGGACAATCCTAAGACAAGACTTAGAGGGAGAAGTTTCTCTCTTCACATCAACCCATTCTCTGAGAAAAACAGATGACTTTAGAGGCACACGTGCCCTGCTTCAGGTCTGAGATAGAAGGCAGAATGCTCAATATTAGGAAAGCAGTAGAAGTAATGGTTTTATAGCAAGTTATATTTTCCCCCCTACATTTCACCATTACCTAACAGTTTCTGATTGTATCTCTGTCCCACATGAACTGATGATCTCCAAATCTCTCCCCTTACTGACAGTTTTGCTATGCCTATTGCAACTTTTTATATTCCCTCATGTTAACGAATTAACACAATTAATATGTTTACAAGAAATTATTCTCAACCTCTGGCTTCTATTTCAAACCCGTCATAAAGCTTTGTCTCTTTCCCTCACATACACGTATCAGTCTAATAAAATGTATAATCCTTTCCTAAATCCAAATCTTTTTATAGTGTCAGTATAAGGAACAGTAGAGGGAAGAGATGGATCATGAAATAATACCAGCAGGTTTAAAAGGCAGTGACCAGCAGTCTGTTTTTTTTTCTGTCAATTTTCTACTGCCTCAATCTGTTTTGAGTGAAAAAATGCAACAAAAGTAGATTTTGTATTTTGCCTGTGAGGGTCTGTTTCAAATAGATTTGAGCTATAGCTCCCAAAGCACCAGTAGCTTTTTTGGCATTTTCTAAAACAAACAAAAACAAAAACGCAGACGGCGGTTCCATTATTTATATATGTTGTATTTATACAACATATATAAATATGTTGTATTTATACAACAAGTATTTAGTTTTAAGTGCCTTAAAAATAGTGCATTTCAAAATACAGTGCCTGCAGTCGTGCAGTGATGATCAGGACACATTTGCTCTGGTGTAGCAATGACAGAAGTCCTAGCAAAGACGTAGGAAGAGATTTCTGTACTATGATAAAACTTTATTGAGAGCAAGAGCTCCTGACAAGGTCAAAACTCCTGTCTATTATGCAACCTCTTCAGCTTAGGCTTTTACTGCTGATACTTGAGTTAGGGCTCCTAACACTTCTAATTCAAAGCACTGCTCATCTATAAGTAAAAGAGATCACACAGAGGCAGCTATGGATGGGTGTGATGCAGCCAAGGCATGCATATCTGACTGCCCAGACATCTGGACATTCACATCCCTTGGCAGGTGATACTTGAGCTGCCTTGAGCTACCAGGGTAGAAATGCCCTCAGGAGTTGAGGTAAGGCATTTCAGGCTTCACACCACCTCTGTTAAACAGATAAGGGCTACTCCTAATCTACTTTCACTATCTCTAATTGATGTCTCCCATTTTACTGTTTGTTTTTTTTGTTTTGTTTTGTTTTTTTTTTCACAAGGCTTTCTCCTTTGCTGTCTTCGTTTTCTTTCAGAGTTGTCTATTTTTCTTGCTCTTTCTAAACAACTCCATACCAGTATTATTACAGCTAGTGCAAGTTCTGCTTTTTCCTCTGCATAAGGTAGAGAAAGCATCATTACTCTGTTGCTTGTATCCCAGAAGTAGTGTAGTTTGGGTTATATTGGCTCAGCTTTCAGGAGAGAAAACCTTAGCAGTCAGCCACGCCAATGTGACCACAGCTTTTAGTTGAAGACTTACTACATCAGACCTGGGTTGGAAATTTCTGCGTGGTGCTCTCCTGTGCAGGGCAAAAGTGAGCTGAAGAGATTTTATTGTTCTTTAACATTTTATCAGCCACTCTCACTTGGATCTGTGACTCCAGAACGTCGTGCTTTAGAGCACTGTTTGCCTTTCAGTGCTGCTGCAGCTTTATCAGCAGAGATATTTTCTGCTGACATTGCTGTTTCCCTGCTCTGTAGGGTAGCTATTTTGATGAACGTTGACATTATCAACCATAATGAAATACGGTGGTAAAATTTAGACTAGATATTGTTAAATTGGTTAAATTCTATCTGATGAATACCTTTCCAAACAGATCTTGCAGGGAGGTTTCTAAGTATCTGAGATATTCAGAATTATGGGGAAAAACAGCTGTGCAAAGCAGTTGTTGCCAACATGCAAAACGCTTTCTCCGAAACTGTTTTCCAAGTAGGATAAGAATTTCTGGCAGTTCTGTGTGTGATTGATGTGATCTTTTACATTTCTGGTGTTTTATTTTTAATACTTTTTCAGTCTAAGAATCTCACTTCCCAGTGGCTGGCAGATAGGAAAAAGGTTGTGAGAACAGGCTGTATTAACCATTGTCTGGATTTTCAGATACCCAGACCAGAGTACAGAGTTCTGCATTTTGTCTCTTCTGCATTTTATGTGATTGCAAAGATGCCTAAAATGTTCTTGATGCTTTTACTCCTACTTCACATAACTGGTAAATACCGAAGATTAATGTACAGACACATCCATCTGTTGGTCAGTACAAAAGTGGGATAGAAGCTTGATATCATAGAGATAGATGGAAGGTCTGAATTTCTCCAATTGAGTAGTTTGCAACTTTTTCACATACGATTGAGGAGCTGGAGAAATAATTTTGGTGAAAGAAAAGCAGTCCTAATGTCAGTCTGAAATCCATTATGCAAGAGTATGACTGAAATACTTTAAGGGAATGAAAAATGGTAAAACACACAGCTTGGGGCTGAACTGTTTACTGTCAGTGAGTTAAAAATCATATTCTTTTCAAGCATATATTAATTAATTTTCATCCAAGTAAATTATCACTGTACTTTGTATTTAAAAGGGCTGCCAAGCTGCATTTCTGACGTGGATTAAATCTTTATCCTAGGAGCAAATAACAAGGAGTGAAACACACCTAAATTTCCCAGAATTTGTGAAAGGTTTTCTTAGCAATTGGATTGATCCTGAAGTAGCCTGAAGCATACACCATACCAGCCATCCTTTGTAACGTATTTATGACTATGTAGCCAGGTGTCATCCTCAAGCTAAAGCAACTAGAATATTTAATCATTAATGCTGATGTTAGACATCTATCTTGTTGGTTGGGTTTTTTTTTTGGTCATTCATTTGTTGCATGATGAGTAAGGGAAAGTACTAACCATCCAGAAATGGTGTGTTAGAAGACTTAGAATGATGATGACTTTTTCTTGGTGGCAGATCAATCAGCATGCAAGCAGAGAAAACCAGCAGATTAATGTAAATTTCCCAACAGTCTGTTGTTGTTCTTCAAACATGAAGATGAAAGCTGAAGTTCACCAGAAATTTGTAATAAGATAAACTTTGTTTGTAATTCATGAGTGCTATAGGTTAGAAGGAGCAAATATAAAGGTTTGCAATATTAAAAGAAGAATTAGGTAGGGAGGCCAGAGGAACACACAGAGTGGCTCACCGTAGTCAAGGGCAGTGGAGTTGGGTTTGTAATCTAAGCAAGATTTGACAGGGAGAGAAGGAATCAAACCTGTACCCAAGTTAAAAACCACCCATAATAATTTTCTCTAATGATATTTATTGAGGAATTTCATTGCAGTCCCTAAAAGGTGGTCTGAAAAGTAGATTTTAGGAACAGCTTTAAAAAACTGTGGTCCACACCAGCAGCAAAACTGAGATAAATGAAAGAATTTGTTTAACAGTTGTATTTTAAATACACCATAGACAAAACCATAATATATATTTAAAAGAAAGCTTTGGAGTACAGAGTGGCACAGATAGAAATGGTCATACACAAAAAAAAATTCAAATCAGATATAGTTTTTAATATATATTTCACTTTATCGTGCTATATAGAGTAGATTTAGGCATATCACTCAGCAGCCAGGTTAGAGTTTGTGTAGCTGGCAGACTGTAAACACGTAGGGAAAGTTGGTCCTATGAGTAAAGAAGTTATCACAACAGCCATCACTGGTAAATAATTTATTTTAACATAGCAGTGTTGGGAGATTCCACAGCTGCATAACTGAAATTATCTGTCAAATTCTGGTACTTGTTGTGCTGAGCAAAGGGAGAAAATCTTGGGTGAAAACTGTCAAATATTGTAATTCCTTGTGATTTCAGTAGTTTATTTTAGAAAAGACTCTGATTTCTAACCGTGACTTAGAACATATGAAGAAATCACTGTTGTGTGAAATTGAAAACTTCCACGTATGATGAAGCTGGCTCTCAGTACAGAGAGGAGATACAACGAGCAAGGTATTTGATGACAGAGGTGCTGTGAGAGTTTGCAGAATTGCCTGGAAGATTCAGAAAGAGAGTCTGAAATGGTCGTATTCATATGACAGGTTCTCATGCCTTGGGCTTTAGGTTCCAAGCATTCACGTGGCAAAAAGTGAACAATTCATCTCAAATAACATAACACTAATGGTAGGATTCTTTCTATGGTTGAAATACTTGTATTTATTGACTCAGTAGTCAATAAACTCTATGAAAGAGTGCTTTTTGTTTGCTTGAAACTTCTCGGACGTTCTACCTCTAGATGGAAATAGGATTAAATTCAATTAATTATGTGATATGTGATGGATAGAGAAATTAATTGTGCTGTCAAATGATTGGACTTGCACTACTACTTTTTATGAAAAAATGTTTGTCTTTTTAACAGTTCTTGGAGAATTTTCATCATGACTGTGTAACAGTTTTTTTAGTCACATAAAATAAATAAGGTGACAAAAAAAAATCTGAAGCTGATCTATATTATCCGACAGTAGTATTTTTACAAAAGATGAATCCTGAGGTAAATGTTTTATCTTAGAAAGACTTTAGTTTCACCTTGGAAGTTGCAGTCTTCTGATAAATGTATCTTGAGCTGTCTGGCACAAGTAAAACCTCGATCAAGTCACCTTCACACCTGCCAGCTCCTAAAATTTTGTTTCATAAGAAGGAACCAATGGTCAGCTTTTCTGTTTAATTCCAATTGATAAATTCCAATTTCCCCTGACCCTCTCACAAGCAAAGACCTTGGTGTGCAGAGCCCTTCACCCCCTTGCAATGTAATATCTGCTCCTATCTGCACGGAAATAAAAAAAAGTGATTTGCTTTCCAGACCTCGTATGTTTCACACTGGAGACCAGATAACCTCATCTGAAATCACGGTGTGTGATTAGATAAAACTTTTCCTTTTACAAAGCTTTTCAGTGAATAGAGCCTAATTCCTCCTCCTACTGTGAAAATTGGTTGATAAGGTTTGTACAGATTGTCTTTGTGTGTATAAAGCTTTGTCCCAAGGATGGTTTGTGTGGTTCAGAAGCAATCTGGCCACTGAGCAATCTGTGTTTATAGTACCAAGTCCCACCATCCGAACCAGAATGGTGCACTCAGGATGCCTACCGGAATAGTCTCCCTTTGGCCCCTCTGGGTACAACTCCTTGTGCCCCTCAATGGCAGGGCAGCATTTTTTCAACAAAAATCCAGAACACATCAGAAGCATCGTCTGAGCCTTCACCAAGAAAATTAACTCAATCCCAGCCGGAGCCATAACAGCTGGAATAGTTATATTGCAGATTACGCAGGCCAAAAACACTCTTGGGGGAATAGGGGGGCAATTCGGTATAACTGTTCTCAGCAGCCAATTCAGCTGAGCAAATACATGCCAGTACTTAGTTGGTGGGGCCACCTGGCACTGAAACCGCAAAAACCACCCTGAGATAATGCTGCTTTTTACATATCCATCTGAACAAAAGACTACTTTGAAAGCAAAGGACATGTGAATACAAATTGCTCACAACAGGAGGCACAGACATCTTCTTCACCTACAGCAGTACATTGGGAAAGAAACAATGTAAGAAAACTACCTGAGAAGAGCCATTCATATTCCCTCTGCCTTTTTTCCATCCTCCTGGAAGAAGTGGGATAAGAAACGTTATGAATGCAATAAATAAGCAAATTGCCACTTTGATCAAAGGAAATACTCGTCCACACATCTCTGACACAAGCAGGAAGACGCCTGAGCTTCTCAAAAAAGGAGCAGGCACTGTGTTGAGCACTGTCAAATGACAGAATGCTGTACGTTCTTCAAGCACCGAGCTTACTGTGCTCTGAATGAGTGGCAGGGGGTGCTGGTGTCCATCCTGGGTTTTCCTAAGCAAGCAGAAGGTATTCATCAATTCCTTTCTCATCCGGAGAACTTTCATACGTTTCTCTTTCACTTCCTTCTTGTTGTAGTTTTTTCTCTCGCTGGAATGTCCATGTTTTTTAGTGTTGTGGTCTTGGACTTGTTGAGCTAGTTGTTGCTTCGTATGACAAAACGGGAAGCTGTTTTGCTTGCCAGCTGTGCTCTCTTCAGCTCTGATGGTGCCAATATAACAGCACTACTGCTGAGTAAGTGTTATGCCTGGCTGAAACTGGTGAAAAGCAAACCAGAGAAGCGTAACACTTTTCTTGTTGCATGTGTTTATGAGCAACCGTTTGGCTAAAGATGAAGGCTACAAAAGCCTTCGTTGAAGTCTTTCTTTAGTAATAGTCTAAGAACCTGGAGAGGGGGCCTAAGAGCCAAACTGACAGAGAAGGAAGTCTTAAACATGTGTAATTTAAGCGGTGCAATGAAGAAAGGCACTTCTTGTTCTAAATAGTTAAAAGAAATCTAACATAATGGCTCTTTCTTTAGTATAAGATCAAGACTATTTAGTGATAAAAAGGATGGGTGGCTGAATAAGTCATCCTGAGTCCACAATTTCTTCCTTGCTCGATTTCCTGATTTCTCTTGATTATCTTCTAGACTTCATATTATTTTTCTTCCCTATCTAATCCTATCTATATTTTTAAAAAATTTTCTCTTTTAGTTCTGTCCTTTTCCTTCTCCCTCATTCTGTGTCTCTATCTCTCATGCTCCTTCCAGACTATATTTCTAGTTGTGCATAACATTTTCCGTAATACGTGTGCCGAGGCCAAAGTGTCTTCGCTGATGGTAGCTTATGTTATCTCCATTAGATCAGATTCAGGGTCTTGAAAGGAGTACAAACAGACCTCAAAGTCTGTGCCAGGTTTGGCATTCAGTTGTGCAGATATTTGTAAGAAATTCAGTATTCATTCTTCAAGCTCCTGTGCTGCCACTCAGTGCTGAGCAGTGCTATAGTCAGGAAAGAGGGAAGTTCAAAGAATGTTTGGGAAGAGAGAACTTTTTGGTTTTGTTTTTGCTTTTTAATCCAAAGCTTAAACTAAAAAATGAGCTTAAATCAAAGAACTGCTGGCTGAGTGCTAGTTACTTAAACATTACCATTTTTTGTTGAAAACCATAATTGACACAGATGTGATTATAATGGTTCAAGACATCTTAATAAATACAGTATTTAAGGATATAACAACTCTTTGACTCCTGAAGATTTTTCATACACAAAAATAGAGTATTTTATATTATTTTGCATTATCAATTTAGATTTTTAAAAATAAAAGGTTGTTAAGCCTTGCTATCACTCAAGCTACACAACTGATATAAACTTAAGGATGCAAAAAAAGATCTGAAAACGAAACAGAAAAAGATACTCTTAAAATAGGGAAACATTTTCCTGAGCGTTTAGGCATCCTATACAAATTCATTCCTGCAGGAAATTAACGACCCATAGACTCCTGTGAATGCTGTGACTGGGTTTGAGATGATGAGCTATGCAAACTAGGACTACAAATGCATCTGATTACAGACTTCAGGTCCGGAAAGGAATTTCTGTAATGAATAATTAGTTCAGCACATCACAACATTACTAGCTCTATTCTGAAACAAGTCATCAGGGTAACTATAGGAAGAATTTGATGTTCTAATATGGTAAAAATGGGAGCATTTGCTCAAGAGAAAGTTTTGTTTCAAGTGTCATGTTTAAGCAAAAGAACTCCTTAGTTCCAAAGTGATAAAACTTGCTTGCAATAATCAAAAGAATAGCAACTAAACTCATACTATTTACTAGAGGATTCTATTAAAATACAATTGCAAGAATGGAATAGTAATTAAAGGAAGAGAAAATGAAAAATGTCATAAAGATCTTCCTAATGTAAGAAAAAAAAAGAAAATAAAGAAAATTTTACTAAATGTTAAATAGAATGCATCCTTGTTGATTTCTTCCCCTGTGCAGAACATAGCTATTTTTTTTCTTCGCAGTAATAGTATTTTTATTATCTGGAATCAGACAATGAAAAGCTAATGACTTGGAACAATGACTAATAAGATAAAAGATTTGCTGGAGCCTCATAAGGTCAATAAATTCATAGGCTCATTCACCAGGAAGCGGCAGTGATTTACGTGGAATAAAGCAGGCATTCAATTCAGAATATTTATTAACTCATGTTGTAAGCGTTAATTGAGCTCATTTGTGAAGGTATTTCTGCAATTATTGTGTTCAACACTGACATTAGGATGTGCACTCATTTGAGATCTTTCTTCAATAATAGCACCAAATGTTGGATTTGAAAATTGACTTCACAAATAAGACAGAAGAGACAATAAAAAATGTTGCTTGCCCACCTTCATAATACCTGATCTCATTTATTATTATTATTATTTTTGCTGTTGTGTTCATTGTATATGATATGTATTCTGCTAGTTCCGTTCTTGTTGCTTAATAATATGTTAAATAATGTCTGGAAAGAAAGACAGCTCAAAACCTGTGATAAGAGCTCTTATGCTGCTAGTAACGTGTGTATGCAAACCATAAGTATGAGTTTCAGGAATCCAGTGGAAGGCCTAGCTGAAAAAAGGCAATGGAGAAATCAGATTTCTATTTGACTATCTGCCCCTTTGTGTAAAATATCATAAAAAAGAGAATACTAGAAGATTTGGTGACTGTTTTCCCCTACAGCCTATCACAAAATGGCTTTATAGCATGTTAAACCATTCCTGCTGTTAGAAAAACTTTACACTTTCTTTGTACTGCAGCTGGAGGTTGACCTATATGGGGTAGGAACAGAAGAGAGGTAGCTTGGCTGCTTTACAGTTTATTATGGTTTCTTACATGGTTTATTAAAATCAAATTGTTTAAGTGAAGTAAAAATAATAGTTAAAGAAAAAAAGAATGCCTGGGTATCCAGAAGTATCTATTAGAATCAAAGGCCTTTAGTACTTTTACAGAAATTCTTTTCTTACCTTCATAGTCCTTAAAATAAGATGCCAAAATGCACTTTACCACTTCACTTTCTTCAGGCCTGGATCAGTAACATCAGAAAAGTTCAATCTGTATTACTGTCATTCAGTTCTGCTGATCTTCCTTAACAGGTCTATCAATAATATCACTCCAGTTCCCTTTAAAACAAAAAGCAGTACGTGAAAGAGGGAGGAAAAGTCTGCAAATAACTCCTCCCAGGGCCTTGACCTCCTCCATCTATCACAACCAGAGAAGGTAGATAAGGGAGTTTCGTATGAAAGTGACCGTTCTAGGTCCGCATGTTAAATCAACTTGTAGATCACACTGTGACTGCTGCGGATATGAAGGACTGGCAGAGATCCCATGTGAACTCTGTGCTGCATATTTTTCCTGGTTTCCCAAGATATCTGAAAACAGAAAAGATGAAAATCTTCCACAGAGTAGTCAAGTCTACATGGCCAGTTCTTCAGACCTCTAGCTGACATGCACTTGAGTTACTCTTCTGTAGTGCTATCAGGTCATAATATTTCACTTCAAATAATCCTTTGCTTGAGAAAAAAACACACTGAGGCATAGAACCAGTGGTTGAAGCACTAAAAAATTCATCAGTTTTAATTTCTGGTATTATTTCAGGCTCACATCCTAGTGTAAATTGCTAACTCTATGCCATTTTCTATGTAATGGATAGTTAAATTGTGCATCCCATAAAGTAAAGACAAAATTATTAAAATGGTAAAGAAATTTATTTGATGTACAGCTCAAAACTTTCTGTACTACTTTTTTGTGTAATATTAAAATTATATGACCTTTACTTCATCACCATGCCATTAGAAAAATGAGCGAACACGGATAGAAATACGGAAGATTTCTTACCAATAAACCTTGCCATCCATAAAAAATGTCAGATTTCACATGTTTTTCTGTTGTACTCAGTTGGAGAGATCACACCTTTGGATCTGATAAATTACTTTTTGTTAGAAGATAGTGGATGGATTAAAAAAGTAGAAAATTTGCATCAGAGAGTAATCTTAAAGTCCAAATCTACAGTAGTAGCCCACGAGGAATATGCAAACAGACATGTAATCTTTCAGCATGACTGCCTTCAAGCCTAATTTGAACTTGATTATTTGGTGTCAGAATATATAAAACAGAGTAAAGCATCGAATTTTGGGACTGAGTACTTTGGCTTAATTCTAACAAAGCACAAGAAGCTTATTAAACTTGGACTTTTTGCAAAGCTGCACTGACTGTATGCATTTACAAAATCATACACTGTCCAGCTGTTTGCTGAACTTAGTTTTTATCTATCAGAAATGCACTTTTAAAGTGAACATCCCAAGCACTCCTGTTTGTTGTGCTTTACTTGGCATCATGCAGCAGTAAATAGCAAAGAGGGTTACTTTTGAACTAATTATGAACTGAAGATGAATATAGATGAAGTCAACGGGCACTGAGCACACAGGAGCTGATAAGAGCCAGACTGCGTAAACACTCCTGAAATGCATGGAATGTGGATATTGTGTTCTTTAACACCAGCTATTTTCCTCTGCAGGACTTCTGTGGGGCTGCAGTACTTGCTAACACTGGTGTAAACCTCTGTCTTCTGTGTTAAAGCTTTGTGTTCTCAGTCTGGTTCTCCATCTTCATGGATAACAGTGGACATTTTTCCCTTCTGGGCTACGAAACCTTCAGAGTGACCCTCAGAGAAATGTAGAAGCTAGCATGGAGTCTGGCCACATCATATCAAGTGATAAGCAAAGCCCAGCAGGAGCGAATTGTTTTTCTTCAGAAATATGCTTATATTTTAGTTTGTAATTATTTTGGTGGAAAATGAACTGGAAAGGTCATGTTACAGAAGTTAATGTTTCTATCAAATGCTAATCTTGCTTGAGATTTCAAGCAACAGTTTAGTAAGGGATGATTTGAAACAGCTTACAAAATCTGATATTGATTTTGAAGTTTGTTAATAAGTAATTTTGCCCTTGTGAAAGACTGCATGTACCTCAAGAGTTCCACACAATAGCACTGTAGATGGTAGGTGGGACTTGTAATACTGACATTCTCAAGAAACTGCACAATGTCTTTTGATATTCCAGAAATGAGGAATGTATATTCTTGGGAACTTCTCTTAATTAATTCTTTCACTTATAAGTGTATGTCTTATTACCAGTTTAAAACGTACTGATTTCCCATTGCAGATTTTGCATCGTAGATGATATATTTATGTGGAGTATAGGATTTACATTTAAGATATCAAGCAAAAACTATTGTGTAGCTAACGACTCCTGCCCCAAAAACATGCTCAAACTAACATGCAGAGTTTGGTTCTTAGCTGAGTTAGAAAGATACACTGTTTATGTCTAATTGCATTCTTTTCTTTTGTTGCTTTTTCTTTCGTCTAGGTTGTAGGGCCATGTCATCCTTGAAGACGCTACTGGTGGAATTAATCACTTCTCCATATACCAGAGCACTGACATCCTGAGTTTGTTACATCAAAGGATATTGACTGAGAAGACAAATAATCAAATGACCCGTAACGCAGGTAAATGATACTCTTGGGATCAAAGGAATCCCCTACGAATACTGTGTGCTGCTCTGTTCTGCCAGTCATAGAAAGTGTCATTTGGCTGCAATGGTTATAGTGAGGTAGCTTTTGTCAGTCCTTCAAAGTGAGGGTTTTCTAAACAAGATCTTCCTGTTTGTTTTCCTTGTTTGCTAATTCTTCATAAAATACAAAGATGAATGTTAAGTCTTAGTCGCGTATCAATTCATATGACACGCATACATGAAGGCTAGGCTTCTGAAACACTTCCAAATGGAACAGAAGGCAGTTTATTTTGGAAATTGATTGAGGTGGCTAGCTGAGAACTGGCTGGTGCAAGAAAATAGGCTGCAAGAGGTGTTACCTTTAAATCTTATCCTGAACCAAAGCCATTGGTTTTAGTCTTCTTTGAAAGTGGGTTCAGCTTAACAAGTAAAAATCACTCCTCTTCTTGTATACAAGTGCCCACACAGAAGGTTAGTGTAGAAGAACGATGGTTCTGTGCTTAGATTCTAGGAGCTTACTTGCATGGAAATACTCAAATGTGCCTTCATTGAATTTACTTTTTACTAGGAAACACGGATGTGCATGTCAGCTCCTGTATCCACTCTTCCTTTACTCATTCTGCACTTTGTTTGAAAATAAAGATCTGATTTTGCTGTCCATGTTACTACTTCAACTTTATGTAAACTTTGAACTAGGCTGCATACTTCACAGTTCTGCATACAAACCAAGAAATTAAAAATCTACATGAGCCTTTGAAATAATAGCTATACTGTGAAGCAATCATGCTATAGCTTCTCTGATTATGATAAAGAAGAGCTGCACTCTGGCAGCAAAATAATTTGAAATAGGTACGTGGATATGTGATGTAATATTTAGAAGAACAGTAAATTAGAAGTATTCAATTTGTCTAGAAGCTGATGGCTGGATCACCAGGTAGTATAAATCTACATATTGTTATTGGGAGTCAGAGTTATTTCTGAATGATTCACTACTAAATATCAAAACCTGAATATGTGGCACAATAATATAGAAATTTTTCCATTCAAAAGGAAGCAGAACTCTATAGTTGCAAGAATTTTTGATTTATCAAAAAGATTTATCAAATATTGTCTGTTAAAGTGAAACTTATGTTCACATAGTAAGAATAAATAATCTCACGTAGATTTCAACCTCTCCCACATACAGATTCTATCCTGCCACAGTGATAATCTAGTATGATTAGTTCTTTTGCAGTTTTGTGCAAAAAAGTTGTTTAACCACATTTGTTTTCCTTCTTTTTGTTTTTTTTTTTTTTATTATCTCATTATAGTTCATGGCATAGATTTAAAACATTAGTGAGGTACTTTCCATCACTTTTTTAAAATTAACTTTCTCAACTAATGGTTCGCTTAATTTCTGCATCTCACTGTTAATAACCTACTGAAACTTTATAAGGAGAACAAGAGTCAGCAAGAACTACAAATACCAATAAATGCAGAAATAGCTTGCTTTTTGCATAAAACTAAGGAACAGTAGCCACTAGATATCAAAATAAGAAGAAAAAAATGCCATGAGCCATGAGCAGAAATTAGCTAAGCTGTTGTCTAATCAATTGTGACACTTTGACAGAACCAGATTTTACATTATATGAAAGATTTATCTACTGCCAGGATTTTACTTGGGTTCTCTAGCTCTGGAAAACTTTACTATATGTAATAGAAGCAGTGGTATTCTGACTGGCAGGGAATGAAAGAATACGTGGGAAAAACAGAAATTACGTTCAGGGCGAATGATGACCTCCTCTTACTGAACATCATAAAATGTATGTAGAATAATAACTTGGAATTGTGAATAATAATAGAACAGAGAACAGAATTTCGATCTGGGATGACTGCAGGTCATTATTAAAAGCTCTTCTGCTTTACTGTGTATACACAGCTGCTTATTTTCTCTTCATAAAGCTGTTCCTCACTTAGCATGCATGATACAGGCCAATGAAAACATGGATTTCTCACTTGTTGAGAACATGCATAAAGATTTTTTTCATTCCGAAGTTAATTACTATGCATGACATTTTAAATACACTTTCTGTGCTGGGAGGTCGGTCAATATATCTTACATTAGTAAACAGATTGGAAAACTCACTGTAGTTTAGAATGTATGCAGAAACATGGACTATAATTCAGAGCAAGAACTGGAAGTTTTTGTTTGATTTGGATCTTCTGTGGCACGACTCCGAATTATTCAGTGCTCTTGTATCTTTGTGTCAATGCTGAATATTTTTTTTCCTGGATATATCTCACTAACAACATGAGTTGTTTTGCATGAGAACACTGGATGATGAACAGCATCTGTGCTTTGTAGATTAAATGGTTTCAAACAAAAGTTTTAAATGAACAGTTGAATTAATGAAAGATTAAAGAATCTCCATTTGCTATTATTTTTAAGTAAGAAGTGCCAGAATCTGTGTCCTCATCAGGATGTTTTGTTCCAGAACAGCTTGTAAAGATCTCATGAAATAGCAAATGTCTAATAGAGTTTTTTTCTTAGAAAACCTGTTTATATAAAGTGAGAACTCAGGTGGTGTTTTCCTCAATCCCTTTAGTAGCAGGGAAAAATATTGTGAGGAACAGGAAAAGCCACCTGAGCAACACATGGTTAAGAGACTGATGCAGTCAGAGGAATTTTTTAATTATTATTGTTTTTTTTATCATGCAGAGATTTATTCAGCATCAGGCCTGCTGGCAACAGATGGAGTCTACCTGTTTTAAAGGGGGGGAATGGATTCTAGCCCAGTAGTTGGTGGGGCTTGTTGAGAGGGCTTTAAACTAGGTTTGAAGGGGAAAGGGGGTAAAAACAAACTTGCTACAGATGAGCCTAGGGGCAGTATGTTGAGGTTGGGGGTGAGACCAATGGCCCAGCTGAAGTGCATCTACAGCAATGTGCACAGCATGGGCTGCAAACAGGAGGAGCCAGAAGCCATTGTGCAACAGGAAAACTATGACTTAGTTGATACCACCGAAACATGGTGGGATCACTCTCATGATTGGAGTGCTGCACTGGGTGGCTACAGGCTCTTCAGGAGGGACAGACAAAGAAGGAGGGCTGGTGGGATGTCTCTCTGTGTTAAGGAGTGTTTTGATGCTCTAGAACTCAGTTTTGGCAATGATAAGGTTGAGTCCTCATGGGTAAGGATCAGAGGGAAGGCCAGTGAGACTGACATCCTCCTTGGGAGTTTGTTATAGACCACCAAACTAGGATGAGGAGACAGATGAAGCATTTTATGATGCTTAGCTGGCAAAAGGCATGTGATCACTAGCCTTTGTTCTTGTGAGGGGACTTCAATTTGCCTGACACGTTGGAAAAAACAGCAGAGAGGAAGCAGTCTAGGAAGATTCTGGTGTGTGTGGAAGATAACTTCCTGACACAGCTGGTAAGAGAGCCTACCAGGGGAATTGCCCCTCTAGACCTGTTTACAGAGAAGGACTGGTGGGAGTTGTGGTGGTTGGAAGTGGTCTTGGGCATGGGGACCATAAAGTGATGAAGTTCTCTGTTTTTGATGAAGTCAGGTGAGAGTTAGCAAAACTGCTATCTTGCAACCTCATGCAATGCTAAAGGATTGGGGTAGAGTGGCTGGCAAGCTGAACTGAGGATAAAGATCTGGGAATATTAGTCAATAGCTGGTTGAACGTGAACCAGTAGTGTGCCCAGATGGCTAAGAAAGCCAGTGGCATACAGGATTGCATCAGAAATAGTGTAGCCAACAGGAGCAGGAATGTGATCATCTGTCTGTACTTGGCACTAGTGAGGCAGCACCTTGAGTTCTGTGTTCACTTTTGGGCCCCTCACTACAAGAAAGACACCGAGGCCCTGGAGTGTGTCCAGAGAAGGGCAATGGAGCTGTGAAGGGTCTGGAACACAAGTTTTATGAAGTGTGGCTGAGGGAACTGGGATTGTTTAGTCTGGAAAAGAGGAGGCTCAAGGGAGACCTTACAGATCTCTAAAACAACCAGAAGGGAGGTTGTGGCGAAGGGTTGGGGGTGGGGAATCAGCATCCTCTCTCAGGTACCAGCAACAGGACAAAAGGCCTTAAGTTGCACAAGGGGAAGTTTGGGATGGATATTAGGAGCAATTTCTTCTCAAAAAGAGCGGTGAGTTATTGGAACAGGCTGTCCAGGGAGATAGTGGAGTCACTGTCCATAGAGGTATTCAAGAAGTGTGTGAATGTGGCAGTGAGGGGCATGGTTTAGTGGGCATGGGTTGATGGTTGGACTTGATGATCGTGGAGGTCTTTTGCAACCTTAATAATTCCACGGTTCTATGAACTTCCAGAAAATATTTTGAAATGACAGCTGAAGAGACAATTATTTCTTTTGTCACGTTTTCTCTTATTGGTATCATTGGATTGAAAGAAATTATTAAAACAATAGATCTTTACAATGTCACTCACCTAATGTGTGAGTGTTTTATTCATTATGTTACGTATTATACAACTTCTCTGCACGCATACTTAAAAATTAGTTCAGTGTTTAAACAAGGCAGAAGATATTTACAGTAAACACTTAATCTACTGATAATTTTAATTTTTTTTCCATTTTGTTTTATTTCACCTAATCAACCGTGTTTTCAAAATCAGCAACATTTAATGAGCTCTTGGGAGGTTATATAGTGAAAAACTCTACTTAGCAATAGTATGTATGACAGACACGATAGTTTACAATTAGTTTTATTACCAAGCCATAGACTTTTTTTTTTTTGGGCATCGAAAAAACTTGCTAGGATAAAATGAAGCGTTTTATTATTTAATCTATTAATTATGATCCATATGGATAGCTTTTGTAATATTCCTCTACTATTCATTTACAGTCAAATAATTTATCAGATATTTTACTCTTACCATGCCTTTTCCTTCAATTTCTTCTGATCTTTTTTTTTTTAAAGAGAAAAATTGTGAAGCTCTTTATATAATGATGTAAATATCATTTAATTTATTCACATGCCCATATTAGGAGAACAGAAAACAGAAATGTTCTTTCTTTTCTTTTTTCTTTCTTTCTTTTTTTTTTTTTTTTTTTGAAAGTGATTTCACTATAAGAAAGAAATTCAGTGATAGGACTAGAAAATTCTCATAACACAGCATGAGTGAGCTTAAGTTTCACTGAAGAGAAAGCAGTAATAATTGCAAAAAATTGGAATGTATGAGCATAGTAAGAACAAAGCTCTGTGAGCCATTCCTGTGAGACACGTTGACTCTTGATGAAGTCTTGCACATACCACAGACATTTCCATGTACAAGACCAAGTTGGACTTTCACTGCTTAATGATGGTCTTCTTTGAGTTTGGAGTTAAATGGTAGCAATGGCTGAAATGCCTTTGCCTTCTCCAGAAGCAGGATGCAACCAATCACTTCCTAACTCAGCGAGAAGAGGCAACTGTAGTGTAAGCTGACTGAAACATTATCTTCAAGCTCTTGAGATCTTCCTGCTCTGCACTAAGTATCCTTTGTGGATTTCTGACCAGGGCTGCTGGAAAAGTGTTTTTAAAATTCGCTACCATAAAAAGCAATTGTAATTTAGGTAGCAGGTTTCAGAGTGAATTGTTATGATTTGGTAACACATCTTAGGAGGAGGCCAAGGAAAGGTGTCTGGTATGGGAAGAGAACCACCAAGAGTTATTTGGCCTTATTTCAATCCTTCATTCCATATAATAGCAAAATGGATGGATTTTTGGGATTCTGAGAAATTATTGAGAGGCTCTGGTTGCAGGAATACTTTGCCCATAGGGAAAGAAAGATCAATTGCACCTCAGGCTTAGAAGTTCAGCAGATCTTCTGGACTTTGGGGATAAAGAGGCACAGCTTCATACCTGCTCTGTGAAGAAATGATAGAAGACTTAGGTATCAGTCAACTTTTTTGTTTTTTTTCCTTGTTTGAGGCATTCTCGTAGCTTTCTGAGGCCAAAACCAGTATTTGAACATAAATGCCATTATACTGGTTATGTTTTGAAAATATTTGCTTGGTGTTTTTCAGTCAGCTTTATCAGTTCATTAATCTTAATATAAATTAAATAGCTACTGTAATAATGCTATATAATCTCATCGTAGAAGCAGTATCTTCTGATTTTTCAGTTAACAAGGATTTTACATTTACCTCATACATGACTGAAAAGTGGGGAAGAAACCAAATGTAACTTCTGAAACCAGTTTCTCCCTTTAGAATTTGGAGCAGATGTGTTTTGGGGGGGAGGGGGGAAAGCCCTGAAAGTTTTACTGAGGCCATGAAGTGGGATTGTAAAAAGTGCTGAAACTGCTTCTTGGGTCGTGGTTCATTAACTCTAATTGTCACGTCTGGATTCCATCTGATGGATGATCAGGTCCTTCCTTTCTCACACCCTTTTTCTCACTGTGTTCAGGTGACCAGCTTCCAACGTTATCTCTTTCAGATGTATTTCCAACGTTGGACCTGGGTAACAATTGTTTCTCTAAACCAATTCAGTCGTGTTTGCATGTGTCTTTTTCTTGTTGGATTTGCTTCTTTTCCTGTATACTTCCTGTGTGGAGCATTCTTCTGTAGAGAACAGAATCATAATTAATAAAAAGCATTTTAGATTTAGAGATTTTGTTACATAAAAGCTTTTGTACTTGACAAAACTTATTTTTGAAGGTCAATAATTCTTACATATATTGAAAATAGAAAATATAAAAGCCTTGTCAAGTACCCACTTCCTTCTGATTTCAGGCTTGTTATGAGGGAGTGAAGAAGCAAGGTTTGAAATACCACCCACGTAAGACAACAACCATATAATTTATAGGATGTGGCCATCTGTGTGTTTCCCAAGTTCCTGTTTCTTTGTTGGAATTAATCATGTGCCAGAAGCAGAACATTAACTCTACAGGCAGTAGAAAAGATTTTGAGCAAGTGAAGAGCATTTCTCCCTTTATTTCAAGTGGTTTATCACTGAAAGATATATCATGATTGTTTGGTATCTTAAGAAAATTAGTAAATGCTTTCTGACCAATGTCAAATAACATCTCTGTTTTTAGCAGTAAGTGTACCTATATGAGCATAGAATTACTTATTTTCCCTACTAGAATTCAGATATTCCTCCAAAAATCAGAACATTGAATTTATTTGGCAAGTCTTAGCCCAAAGCTTATGCTTATACCTTGTACCTAACTTATACCTCGTCACGATAACAGAAGGAATAATCTTTCAATATAAATAGCAGCATAAATTAGAATACAATTTTTACTTTAGTACCATCCAAACCCTGAAAATCACCATCAGCGAGATACTTCATTTCCAGTTCTTTTCTTTTGGGCCACTATTTTTAAATTGGCTTAAGAATCTTTGTATAGCTGTCCATACTCAGGCTCAGATATCTGATCAATAGAATCAAGAAATTGAGGCCAACATATATTTGACCCGTTGCATAAATTTACAGGTAGGAAAAATATTGCATTCCCTAGAAAGATGCTGGTGCCTTTAGATGTTGTTAAGTCTGAATAAAGTTTGAATTCTTTTCTTTTTTCTATTCTCTCATCTCCATCCAATCCTCCATACTTTCTCCATAACTAACTGGTCTGAAGACCATATGTGCTCTTACCTTTAAAATATATACTTTTGTTTTGCAGTCTTCAAAAATATACTTACCCGTTACTTCAACTATTTGTTCTAATCTGTCCCTTCTCCTCTATTTGAACTGTTACTGGATTCAAATCTGTACTCGTGCCTTAGCAACATGCCTTTTTCAAAGACCTTTCTGTTTGGGCTTTGGCCTACATCACCCATGGTCTAATTATGTTAGCATGACAAACTACAAATGCAGCATCGTATCTTTTTGTATGAGTGCTCTTAACCTGCCCTTGATGCAAGGAAAGTGCTATTAGTTTGTATCTCAGTGAAAGAAGTTTAAAAAACCCTCTGTTTAAGATACTCAGCTATAAATTCAGAGAGGATTAATGCTGCCAAAAACCTATCTGCCCTGTTACACAGCAGTCTGAGCACAGATGAATGACATTTTCCACAAAAATCTGCCTCCGCCCTTCTTTGTCACTCCATCAGCCACGAAATATACATAGAATTAAAGAGCATAGGAATCTAAAATAGAACAGATTTTATTTGGAGGTATGTTTCCAAGACTGCAGCCGGGTCACATGAAAGTCTGCCTGAGGTCATTTGTCAGTGATCCTGGAGCTGCCTACCCTTCAGAGGTACAGTGAAGTGTTAAGCACGGTAAGAGCTGCCAGCATTCTGTGAAGGCAGAGGTTGAACAAGAACTCGTGGGAACAGGAAAGATCATAGAGCCAAGTAGAAGTATGAACTAATTCAGACACTCACATTTCAAGTGTTTCTAGCTACAAAAACATGTTGAAATGAGTCTCCCTGTGTGCTTATGCAGGTGGTTTTACAGTAGGACAAGAAGCCAGAAGAGATCCCTGAGATCAGAGAGCCCTTCTCTTTCCATACTTTTTCAGATATCAATTCTCCTACATATACAGAACTAGGGATCCTCTATCCTGCTTGCCAGAGATAATCCTCAAAAAGCCCTTTTTTATCACCACACCCACAAATAGAGATACAAGATATCATAACGCTAAAATTCAAAGGAAGTTGTAGAATTGGTTGTTAGAAAACAGGAGATGGTAGGTTAATCTTATTTATTGCTTTCTTCCAACCCAAAATGTTTTGTTTTTGTTTTTTTTTAAATTGGAAAGGACTCCTTAAAATGTCTTGCACTTAATCTGCTATACGTTTATCAGCAAAGTTTGCCTCCCAGCGAGACAGTAACTGTTGTATACATTTGAGTTTATTAAGATAGTTGTCCAGTCCAAAAGTATTACCCAACAATTCAGAAGCAATCCTGTGACTCCAGTACCGATTGAGCTTAGTCCTAAAATAATATATACCGATTCTTTAGGGATTGTTGTGAAAGTACCAACTCCCACGTCGTTAGTTTGAAAACACAAAGTTGTTTTGTCTTTTTTTTCCCATCATTTCCATGGGGAATGTGTTTTTCAAAAGTAGCTTGTTTTCTCTGAGTTCTGCCACAAAAGGGAGTTAGTAAACTTTAGTGTCTGTGTGTGGGGAGGCAAAGGAGTAACATGAAAGCAACCTGGTAATGTTTTTGTGTGTTTTAGAAAGGAAGGACTTGCTGTAGGCCTATTAGATTTCTCCTTCAATGCAACAGGAGCATAGCTATTGCTTATATTATGATCAATTAGTGCTTGGGACTATTAATATAGTAAGTGGATAATTTAGTTTCAGTGCCTACTTCAGGTAAATATGACAAAGAAAGTGTTAACCACTAGGCAAAAATAGGCAATAGGCTGGAAGAATAATCTGTTCTGTTAAAAAAAAAAATGTGCAGAATATCATTAAAATGTAATAAGCTTCTGCTTTGGTTTGTGCTCTTGCCCAGAGAATAGGATACAAGGCAGAAGGTCTACACTATTCCCATTTAAAGACTTGTAGTGGAAATGCTAAGTCACAGCATAAATCAGTGATTGAGCGCCTGGTAAGAAGGCAGGGCCAATGCAGAGGAGCTCAGGTGCATGCAGTGCACTGAGTGACCAGAAGGCATAGAGCCAGGGTCCACCCCTTCCCAGACCTCATTTAAGGGCTGGAAAAGGAGATGAGGCTGTCTTGCTGGAGATCCCCATCTACCTGTGGCTTTCCAGAGATAAGCAGCTTTTCTTCCTTTGTTCTTTTTGTGTCCGTGGCTGCTGCACGTGGGCTTGTTCTCCTTTGCTGCAGCCGAGGATTGTGCCACTCTGCTATTATTCCTGTACTTCCCATTACATTATAGCATTACAAGGCTGTTGGAGTGTTTTATATTCAATAATATTCAATTAAAGATATCTGACAGTCCAGTGGGAATCCTGCTGGTAGGGGTAGGCTTGCCCTGGATCACTTTAACAGGAACAGCAGGGCGTATTTGCACAGCATGGTGTCTGGAGGAGCCAAACAACCAGCACCTCCTGCTTTTTAAACAAGAACCCACCAAGTTTTATTTAAAAGAAGAAGTAACAAGATAGACGTCAAAGCTACTTGCTGTGGTGTTTTAAAAAGAAGAGTGAATTTTCTTAACAGGTTGTTTGCATTACTCTGTTGAGTAATTACCGCTGTATTAAGCAGGCAGATTGTGCCTCCAGTGCAGCCTGGATGGGTCTTATGGACAAGCGTAAAGTGGGATTTGGGACCCAATTACTGTGTGTGGTACTGTTTTACCAGGTGTAGAAGCATGGGATGTATTGGTTCATCCCTAAAGGTGCATCTTTCTTAGTGTCTTCTCTGATAGTCACCATTAGCAAATACCTAGATAAAGACTTAAAGAAACAGGCAGGAATAGAGAGACTCTTACACAGGGCATCCTGTTCTCATGAAGTTTAGGAAGGTCTCACATATTTAGGAACCTCTTTGGTGTGCTCAGCCCTGCTACCTGCAGCTGACATGTTAATCTCTGGGGTCAGGAGCAGTTAATGGATCCAAGTCTTTCTTCAGGTATGATCTCAAATTTTTCTAGCTTTTTTTTTTTTTTTTTTTTTTAAATAATCTTCATCCATCTATTCCTTTTTTGGCATCTATACCTTTAAAGGTTTGGACACTCCTGGAGACTAGAATTGCAGATAAATTCACCCATAAGAACGTCTAAAATTATTTCAGATTAAAATCATTCTTCTACTAAATTAATCGGCAACTGCCTGAAAATTTTCACCTCTAAGAAGGCCGTGTCCGTACTGCTTTACAGATGGAAGAGTTTCACCATTTCCCATAGCTCAATCTAAATAGCTGCCATGGGTGGTCCTACAGAGTTTTTCTTTGAATGCAATGCCAAATTCCCTATGTTTCTGATATGCAGGGATAGTTCTGCAACAAGCTACTCCCTCAAACCGCCTTGAATCTTGAGATAGATAGATAGATATAAGTGCATATATACATACCATAGAAAGGAATATTAAAATCGAAAAAATCCTTCCAGATTAGCAAGACAAATTCTCTACCATTCTAAAATGCTTTATTTTAAATCATGAAAAAGGCCTCTTGCATTAATCTTAGTCATCCTCTAGGTGTAATATTGGTTTTATATACATGTTTTCTTTATACCTTTAAGACTTGAAGTTCTTTTTCTAAGCCTGAATCACATAAGTTTTTATTTTACTGACTTGTGAAAAAGACAGTCTTTGCCATAATTATTTATGCCATCGCATTGGGCAGAACAACAACAACAGAAAAACTTCTTAAAATGAACTATTCTGCTGGTTTGTTATTAGAAAATATTTGCCTTTAGCATATAGAATCATCGAATTGCTCAGGTTGGAGAAGACCTTAAAATCATCAAGTCCAGCCACAACCTAACCATACTACCCAAACTCTAACAGCCCTCTGCTAAATCATGTCCCTGAGCACCACATCCACAATGTCAGAATATGAATTCTGACAATGCTGTTCCTCCTGGAAGAAATTAGATACTAAACTTTGAAATGAAGGTAGAACACTAAATGTCATTACCAAGATGGAGAAGAGAGTACCTCTGTCATTGAGGGAAGGTTAAACATTACTTCCCCTTGTTTCCTTCTGCAGATCTAACAGTGTTGGTAAGATCTTTGATTTCCCCTGTAAGAACAAGTGTATAGCCAGGTCTTTTTATTTCTGAAATCATAATTTGTAAGTTTTGTAGGTATCATACGGTGATGATTGATGAAGCTGTGAAATTTCCTTGGAAATGTGTGGTAAACCTTATCATGTAATGCAGTGTTTTTCTATTTAAAACTTAGCTCCTAGTATTTTGTAAAGAGAATTCAGATTACATAATTAAATCCTTTTTCCTTGGTAACTTTGTTCTCCAGTGAAATCAGATTTAAATATTGGTATAAAACTATTCTCTCAATTTTATTATTACATTTTGTATTACTCTGTCCCTCAGTCTCTTCATTTTCTAAAGCAGTAGCTGATGTACAGTGTTAAGTGTTCCCTGTGGCTGGACTTTGGCACATTTGGCTGATGTCGTTATTCCAGAAATAAGCAGTTCTTTGCAAATGTGTGATCGTTGAGCTTGCTTGAGCCTTTATTTTTATAAGAAAGAGAGATAGAAGGAAGCGTGTCTGCAGACTTGTGTGCTTGCAGTTTTCCTTATAACTTTATGACTTTGCAAGGCTTACCAGCAGTTGTTAATCAAGAGAAATTCTTATAAGAGAAATTGTGGACATATTTAACTTTCCTAATACATACCATATTGAAAATATTAAAAATGTCCTAAATGTTTCAGAAAAATAACAAATCCTTAGTTGTAATTGCCATTAGACTTAGCACTGCCCAGTATGTTAGTACTCAAATCATTATAGAGATTTACAGAGGAATCTTCAAATCTACCAAATGATAAAAACGGGACGCTTGTAGTCATTGTTCTTAAATATCAAGGTTCAAAAATGTATTAAAAATATGCAGTTTCATTCTCATGTTCTTTTTTTTTTTTGTTTGTTTAATTGTTGATACAGATCCCACCCTGCATCTTACACTCCATGTGAGCATCCACTTAGAGCACAGAGAATCAGTCAGTCACTTGTGCATGGCACATGTACAATACTGTTGTCATGCTCCAATACCCTGCCCACAGGCACAAGTCGTCTGGCTGCCTGAATGAAATCAGGTGTTTTGAAGAATGTCAGTTATTTTCATTTAAGCAACTTTTAAAATTCATAGTTTAGTATAAAAACCCATTTTGGGGGGGGGGCTTTACATGTATGATTGCTTTTCTTTATGGAAATAAATAATGTGCATTTATAAGGAGAAACTGATGCTAAGGGATAGGGAGTATTTCTTGCTAGTACCTTCTTTACTGTCCTAAAATTTGGATTGCTCTGTGTGAATGGAGCAAAATGGCTATTTTATTCCACTGAAATTCAATTTGGGTGTATGAAATCAGGTTTCCCCAAAGCAAAAATCTCGTAAGTCCTCTGCACACACCTCTATTTGGAGTAGACTGTCACACTGTGGAGAACTGAACGGCGAGACAGGCGTTTGTTTTAATCTTTAGGCTTGGAATTTCTGTTGTAACAGACACTGCTGAGAGAAAGGCTTCCAGGAAACCATGTGTTGTTTCTGGTCTTTGTGAGATAATTCTTCTGTAAGCAGCACAGCTAGTGGCTCGTGATGACTAGAGAACTCCCTCCAGTGGGAGATTTATTGCATGAACTCTCCTTGAAACCATGCTCTTCTGACTGTCTCTTCGGTGGCAAATGCATCATAAGCTATTAATGTGCCTTGCTTCCTTTTACCTTTCTGCAATAAATCTGTAATCTTTTATATTTCTTAAAACAAACCTCTGTAAAGCGCGTTGCGGTTTGGTTCATGAAAGGGATACAGGGCAAATAGTTAAAGGAATTAAAGTCAAAGCTTACCTACGTGTGAGAGAGCCAAAATAAAGCAGAGAGCTACTTTATCACAGGTACTACTTATGGAAGAGAGCAACAGTGGGGCATGTAAATGATGTGGGTTTAGCCTTTTCTGAGAGGGCAGCTGGAAACACATGCTGCAATCTCCTTCAGGATGTCAGATCTGTGACAGATCTCCAGGCTGCTTGCATTCTAATCTATGTCCTATATCTCTGGTTTCGCCAGATGCTAACCTGGAGACTTCTAATTGCAAAGAACAAAACGTAATGTTGGCAAAAATGCTTTTCTGAACATGTAATGAGTACATCCTTGATCTTGCATATATATTTTCTGTAAGCTTTTGAAGCACTTCCAGAAGCTGCTATGATACATAGTGTAAAGATAACGATACATGCCTTTTTTAAAACTTAATTTTGTTCTTTCATGCTCCTTAGCATTATGATTTGGAAATAGAAATCTTTTGACAACAAAGCAGGCAGTGGGCAGGTTTTAACTATAGAAATTTCCTTGTGACGCTTCTGGCGAGGCACTTTGGCATTTTTCAGTAGTGTCCATCTTCATTGGGATGATGTGATTTTATGCCATACTTATTCAGTGTCCTTCTTCAAGTATCTCAGTTGTCATGTCATTGGGAATTTGTCTTGCTGGATTCTCATTTTTCTTTCAGAACAGGGGAACCCCCACAGCTCAAAGCAGTCTGCTTATCTTTTTCACTTACAAGCAGACTTTTGAAGGAAGGTGTTATGTTTACATTTTCATGGATTACTACATTAGGATAATCTCACAGAACCTCCTTTTTCTGATGGAGGAGAACTTTGAACAGAAGCTATGCATGCCTTCCCTTACCTTCCAGCTCCATTTTTTTATATTTCAAGTTTGCCCCAGTTTACCATGCATACTCTGCTCTCTCAGTCCCTTGCCTCCATCGAAAAGGCAAATTTTAAGCTGATGTAAGCTACTGCTTTGTGCTGAGGTACAGCTTTACATTGCCACACGTCTGTGTAAGACATTGGTTCCCATCAAGTCATTGAAGGCTCTGTGGTGCACTGAGATCTGTTGTCCGGGGAAAGAATAATACAGTTGAAACATTTCCTAATAGTATTTGGAACAGTCAGTTACTTTATACTTTCTTTGTTGCTTATTAGAAACAGCCAAGTATGAGAATTTCTCATTGTGAGATGCTCTACTGTACAATACCATGATGAAATACTGTGAAAACAGGCCAGATTGTTTTTTTAGGAAAGTTTCTCTTAACAATTGTGCTAGAAGCTTGAGAAATACATTACAATATTTCTATTCCTCACTGTCCTCATAGTAAGCAAAGAATTGAAAGATACATGCTATGGTCTTCACTGCAGGAAAAACAAACCTCATGCATGCTTCCTGGCACAGCAGAAAAGAACTAAACATGTCTTGCATAAGTACAACTTTCCCCATCTAACTTACTGATACTGAACAGTTGAGACAACATGTAACATGGAAATCAAAGGAAAACCCTTCCATCTGTTGATAGAAGATGCTACTTTGTGCCTTACTGCTGCAAGTCCTTTTATGAACAGCTCCTGACAAAAGCATCTCCCCTTCTCAGTTAGCTTTGAGTCAAGCCATTTATTTTGGATATGGCTCTCATCAATGTTTGCATAAAGAGGTTGTATAATTTTCATCTTCCTCTTGCCATTCTCTCTTAAGCAGCTGGCTTTCTCTTAGATTCTCCGTTTGCCCATCATTTCTCTAAACACAGTTTAAAAAATGTTGCGGGATAAAGATATAAACATGGTAGCCAGATGCTATAACTTCAGGAGGACACTGCCTGAACTAAAGGGTTATTGCACTGGCAGAATATGCATGAATTGCTCTCACTGCTGTCCAAGGGCCCTGGATACAAGATGCCTTGAGCATAGCTCTAACCTGGATTATGGGAACTGACCCTGCTGAGCACCCCTCAGTCAGCAAGACATTTGGCACCCAGGAACTCTCACAGTAGGACTCTGTTCTAACACAGTGCTCAGCAGAAGTTCTAATTTCTGTTTGCAATCTGAAAGCACAGGTGAAAAGTGAAAAGTTCTGCAGTTTTGACACAAACAAAATATTGCCAGAGGTATTTGCACTCCATCCCAGTAGTAGATTGCTAGTGGAAGCTGAGGGCAAGGCCTTGTCTTTGCATAATCTACTTGCAGGCATAAGTTTAAAATCAAACAATCCCTTTTTAATCCTATAAGACACGTATCAGTTATAAAGAGGTGAACCAGTGTCCAGTTTTCAACTTCATGTATGTGCAAAATGGCCCTGCAGATATTTCCTTGTTGCCGTGGGGATTGCACACCTTGTATCACATCTCTCCCTGGTCCTTGTTGGAGCACAAGGAGATGCTGTTCTTGCCATGTTCCTACAGCTGACTTCTCTAATGAATAACTGCGTCCACGCTGTCTAAATGAGGTCAGTTCTCATGACAACCACATTTTATCTGCAGATTTGTTTTCTGACACTTTCCCCTTCTATGTAGAAATTAAGTAAAATCCAAGGCAGCAGAAGGTTAAGAAAGAAAAGTAAACTGGAATGCAGGCTCAAACATGGTGACACTTTTTGCCTTTCTTGTGGATTACCAGTTTTTTACAAATTATTAAGCAGCTTGAAGTTTTATGACAACACACATTAAGAACATCAGTGTTGCTCAGCAATAGATCTTTTATAGGCAGAAACCAAACCAATGCAGAGTAAGTTATCACCAGACACAGCAAAAATCAGCAGCTATACTGTCTTACTTCAGTTACTTCTTCCTTTCCTCCCCCTTGCCTTCAGTGAAGCAGGGGTGAACCATCCCACAGGCAGCAGGGGAGAGGCTGTGCTCTGTTGGTGCTTGCCAGCATCCCCTGTTCTCACTCTGCACCAGTGCCCAGCAAGGCTCCCTGCCAGCAAGGGATTAGAGGCATGATGATGACTGTGATAGCACTAGGCCTGCTACAAGGGAATTCTGCTGATGGTGTAAGGTTATGTTAATGCTCCTTTGTAGATCTAGCATGGGATTGGGGTGATTTTTCCCCTTGGATTTGAAAACCTTTTGAATGGGAGAAAGGCAACCCCTACGAGCGTTTTGGCTCTTACAAAAGAGAGTGAAGACTTGGCCTCAGATTATTAAAGACAAACATTTACCTTCATTACAAGAACATCCCCAGTTACGCCAGCCTGAATGTTTTATAGTACCTCAGAACATGAAGCAGAGCTGTTGCTAGGAAAAAAGGCTTCCCTTGCAGAAAACAAGCACTTATTCATTGAGATGTTTCTTACAGAAATGCTCTCAGCAGTCTGGTATAGCTTGGTCAGCATACAGAGCTGTAACAGTTCTTGGACTTATATCTTAGCACAATTTCTGTGTTTGTGGCTTTTATCAATAGCTTTCCTCATTGCATTCTGCCCTTTGGACAGTATTCCTAAAGGTAAAGTGTTGTGTACTATAAGTCTACCATCAAGATCAAACACAAAACCTATGTAAATCAACTATTAGTAAAAAATGCAAAGTACTGTATTCATTTTAGATTATGTCATTTACCTTCTTTCTTGCCATGGGGATCACTGTAGATAGATGCCAAGGTGAACAAGGAGAAAATGACAAAAGCCAGTAAGATGAAAGCTACTTCCAGGTTTGTGAAGGGCAGCTCCATGAACTGTTACTGCTTCACCTAGAGAAAAGTGTAAACGTTGGCTCTGCTGGCTCTGGAAAAGGACTGCTCCCATAGAGTAATCATGTCTTTCGTCAGAAGGATACTTGATCCTGGTCAGACTGGTTAAGTAACTTCAGCAGGTAGGGGAACAATACAGTTGGTTCATGCAAGAATGCAAATTCAAGCCTTTTTTACTTAGTATGCAGTCCATACAGTTGCTCCAGGAGACATTTACAGTTCGCTGTCACTATCAGGAGAGCTGTTACTGAAGTAATGCTGTGCTTAGCTGGATTCTATTTACTGTTATATATCCGTATCCTATTTATATTTTATATATTCTATGCAATGTACACATATTTTAACATAGTAAATAAATGCTTATTAAAACAACAAATATCTGTAGGACAGCGTAGATTCTCCTCTCGGTGAAACTTGAGTATATACACAAACTACTTTCTGTGTAGTGGAGAGTTTGTATGAGGTCAAGCCCCAACCAGTCAGGAGATTCTGAAGTCAGGGGAACTCTGAAGCATTTAATTTCTCACAGGATTTAAGTCTAAAAGCAGCGTCTCCAGAAATCTGAAATCCAAGGAGTACATTTGTACAGAGAAGTTGTGGCAAATCAGAAGCAGATCGAGAAATCAAAGCAATTCACAGTAAATAAAGGAAAGTTGGCACTTACTGATTGCCAGGAATTTGTTGCTTATGTTCCATTGGGGTTTCCTCAAAATCATCGCAGTTTAGAAAAGCGATTCAAGATCATGGGCTGAGTCACTCACGTTCAGCTGGATTTCATGCACCTTGTTTCCCTGCGGCTTTGTGGTTGCTGCCTTCCTCCGGACAGGTGCAGCACACAGCAGGCTGCAGACTGCCAGGGGCAAGTGGTGAAAGTGAAAGGGAGGAGGCACAGAGCTCGACAACTTTTTTCCTGTACCTGCCTACAGGATGCGGGCAATGTGCATGCAAGATGAAGCACAGATGTTAACACAGTGCCGCTTGCGCAGTCAAGACTGAAGGATGTCTGTTGTAAAACACGTTGAATTTAAGCCCTAGTAAAATATTAACGTAACAGTAAACAAGATTAACTACTGTAAGAAACCCAGCTCAGTAAAGGTATGAGTAAGAATTTCAAAATTCAGATCCACGCTGATATGAAAGGTGACTATTAGACAGTTATGTCAGTAAGAAACAATCCTGTCCAGGTGCAGTTACGTGAGAAGTGATCCTTTTGAAGGATCTTTCTGATTGCTTTGTGAGTTATTCTGAATACTCTTGATTTCTAAGAGACAGATTTTGTTCCTTGTCAAATCCTAGTCTGAAAAGCACAAATAGCATTTACACACACTAAAGCATCAGTTGTCTCTACTTGTATTAGCTACTTGTTAATTAAAGTGGATTTCCAATCTGTCAAATTTTAATGTTCTGATTATTATTTCAAAATATCATGTCTTCTTGAGGTATTAGGTGCTTACCCATCCTATTGAATAAGTTAAAGAATCACCTGTTCCAATCAGAGCTGAGATTAAATCTGTGTGTTTTGTGAAAAATATGTTATTGGCAGTCTATATGCCTGCTTTTCCTGTGCAACAGGTAACACGTAGGCATCTGCCTGAATTTAGAAATGAATTCAAAACTGATAGCTTTTCCCATATGCAGAGTCAAATTCTTCCTTTACCCCATATGTCAATAAAGGTGATGAATCTTTCCTGAACTTCTTAATAGGCAGTAGTTATGTGCAATTAAAGAAGTGTCCTAATTTCTCCAAGTTTTCTGCAGCTGATAAGATTTTTTGATACAATAGCCTGTGAGTCAGAAGCTAAGCTGATATATTCTGTATATATTTGTGTATTCATTTATTGAAGTGATATTTTGACTTAGTAGTTAAAGATCAATCATAAATCTTAGACATTAGGCATGACAAGAAAACACTGATCTGAATAGCCATACCTAAAAGAAAAAGGCAGAGATTTTGATGATGCTTGGTAATGCTTTTAAAAGTTGTGAAGTCTCACTGAAAGTTGTTGGAATATCACCTCTTTGACCATCTAATACATCCCATTTTGCTTCGTTGCTGCTTGCCATACCTGTTTACCTGGTTTCCATATCTTTAGGCCTGGGTATAAGGAGAGCTATCTGCTGGTGTTGAGATATTGTCTCACTCTTATTGATAGCTGTGAGTGAGAAGAGTCCCAAACACTAAAAAATGCTCTAGAAATATGTGACTTCATATTCCTTAGTTTCAAATTAGGACAATTTTAATAGCAAAAATATACAGCTGACCATAATGGTGTAATTTGCTTTAATATTAAAAATCACAGCACATTATCATGAGTTATTAAACCACAATGTTCATCCATTTCTACAGTGTCCACTGAGAAAATACCTTATCTGTCTTCTTGGAGACTAGTTCAGTGGAGACATGCTCTGTGGAAGACCAAAATATTCTTCCTATGTCCTACATTTGTCATGAACAGAGAGTGTAATATTTGTTAAAAATAAATCTATTCCCCATACTGAAGCCTTACTCAATATTTTACGAAAGCTTTACATACAGACAAATTCTGGTCAGATACCTACAAGGAACATGGAGGATTAACCTCTGAACTGTTTCTGTGTTGTGTCTGAAAGATTGACACCCTCACTTTTGAGCACTTTAAATTGAAACTACTCAGCAGACTGGAATTGAGTGCTAAAATTTGTGAATGAACAAGTTCCATGTGCTTACATTTCTTTTAATGCAGGTAACATTGTGGAAAGCTAATGCATTTGTTCGACTCTTTATGATTTCTTGTATAAAAATAAGGGCTTAGGAAGTCCTTAATTTCATGACCAATACAACCTGCAATTATTTTCTATAAATCTCCACGTGCCTAAGCCACCTCTAAAGCTCAAGTTTCTTTCAGACTTTAAAATCATCCTGCAGAGCCAGAAAACAAACTCATCAGGTTTTCCTAACTGCATTAATTACCCTGTTTCACCATGGGAAGCAGGAACGCCATTAAATGTTTCAGGAAAGAAAAGTGGTTAAAGAGAAAAAGGAAAAAAAAAAAATGCAAAAAGAATGAACTCAAAAGCAACCAGTGTATTTGGCATCATCAAACGACAGGGAAAATGTAATTTATTTAATTATCCATTCTAATTAACATGTAGCTAATAAAATGACTGATGTTTTAGTGTGTATAAATGCTATTTGTGTTTTTCAGGGAGTTGCCTGCCAGTTCAGCAAAACAAAGCATTCATAATTAACCTGACTTTCCCATATGAATGTCATCAATGAAAGCAGACTGTAAGGAGCTGGATAGATATGAGGAAAATAAATGGGGCAGGTGTGGGAAGAAGTGTTTGTGATAACAAAATAAAGTCAAAAGTTGATGCTTTTGTAGAGAAATTGGACCAGCCTTCACTGTTATTGAGTGTTTCAACAGAAACTGCTAAAATTACCCCATTTGAGATACAGCTGCTGACATTTTACCAAAGAACAGTGAAACAGATGTCTGTGATCAATTTTGATGGCTTTGGAAATCCAATTAACTTGGAAAAAATAGGGAAGTTCAAGATGATTTTTGAAAGGATGTTTAAAGAATTATATTGAGCTACACTTATAAAAACACTTCAGAAATGTATAAGAAATAACGTGCCTCACAATTTACTGCTCATCCGAAAAGGGGAAACAGAGTCAGAGTCAGAACTGGTTTTCAGTATTTGTGTAATGCTCCTTTGCATATCTTTTTCAATAAAATTTTAGAGAAAGTAGTTTAATGACTGGATTCTCCAGAATTTTATTTTCCAAATTAAATTCTGTCCTCACTGGGAACCTAAGAAAATGGATCTGATAGACTAGTGTGGATTTCACTTGGATTTCACCAGCTCTGTAGCAAGTCCCTCCACAAAAACGTTTGTTGACTTGAGTGAGATGACTGAAAAAATGAGGAACTAACTAGTGAGGAGTAAATGTCTATGTATTACATGGCCACAGAAAAGATGAAAGAAAAATGTGAGACTGAAAATTAAAAAAAAATCAGCATTTCTTGAAGCAAGATTAATTAATCTTTAAGTTAATTCAGTTAACTTCAGAAGTTAGACAAAGGCAGAACTGAGGATAAGAATTATGTGGGAGCTGGAGAGAATGAAATCCATCATTGTAGGTCTTATTTTTCCTCTTTTTTGCTCTTCTTAAAAGCTCTACATGTAATTTTCTAGTCTAGGTTGCTAACTGACAGTAAAAAGAAATTGGTGTGTTTCTAGCTTTTTGATAGGAATCATAAAATGAAATTATAGAAAAATACGAATATGGGACAGGTAGAAATATAAAGCAGACACATATTTTACATACCAACATGCTTGTTCTGTTGCTGGGGAGTATGCTAGCAATGAAGTGGAAATACCCTTTGTGACAGTACTTGTATTTAATGTGGGTTCCCACTGTTTTTGCAGAGGCATCCCCCTCACACACTGACACTGCTGTCATTGCTGTTGTTCACTTCTGAAACTGATCTGTGGACTTGACCCCGCAGATAATGCACTCAACCCAATAAAGCCTTAGGAAATTAGCAAAGGCAATATGTAAACTGAAAGAAAAAGAATAAATCCATTTTAATTAAAATCTAGTTCTTTAACAGGCAGAAATTATTTGGCCTCATAAAAAGGTTTGACTCAATCAGATAAAGTGCAAGGGTCAAAAAATGACTTATGGAAGCACTACGTCTACAGTTTCATTCCAGTTATTGTTCCTATTACTGATAACATGAGTAACTACATAGGCCAAATTAAGTAAATACAATCTTTGTAAGATATTAACTTCAGAGCTTTGTGTTAATGTAGTGGAACATAAATCATTTGTTTCCATTATATTTCTATTTTTTAGTTTATTACAGCTATCACGTAATAAAATTAAGCCACAGCACCATTTCTTCAGGAGGACTTACGTGAATATAGTTTTCCTTGCTTTAAATTAATATATACGGAATAAATGGCAATATTATTAATTAATTTACAGTATTTTTCTGTATGTAAGTGATATAAATGATAAATAAATAAGATTCAGGCTGCATATTAAAAGTGAGTTCACATAATGGATGAAGATTGTACTAGAATGGTCTAGGCTGGAATGGTTGTGCTGGAATGCTGTACTAGAACCATCACCGTTAAAGGAATTCAATAAGATGGCAGGTGCTGCTGTTTCCATACCTTTTGCTTCTTTTAACTGTTATTCAGTTCTGGTTTTTGGCAGGTCTTTCAACTGTCTGAATATTGAAAAACTGACTCCTTATCACGGCATCAGCTGCTGTAGCCATGTTTGCTAACTTCTAAATGCTGGGATGTGAGCCATCAGCTTATTTGGAGAATTACTGCCTGCAGAGTCATGTGCTGTAACGGGTTGGGCACCCTAATAAAGGAATTAACTTCTTTGAATCTGCTTGGCTGATTATATAGCACAGGTATACTGATGAGCTTGAGAATTTAAGGCTGAACCGAAGCAGAAAAACAGATAAGATAGAGGGGGAAAAAAATAAGGGAGGGTTTGTGGAAGGAACTGTGGAAAAATACAAAGAAAGCAATTTGAAAAAAGGTTGTTAAAGGAATGGGTAAGAGATAGCATGCATGTATCAGTGAGGGTAAGGATAGCCTTTGGGCTTGTCTATCTGAAGGTTCTAAGTTATCTCATTGATATCTGGAGTTCAGGGTGGGTACAGTAAAAACTACTGTTTGTTGAATCCTGCTCATTTAAATGAATTTCTGCTCAATACTTATCAAAATATGACTTAAAAGCAAGTGTGTTAGCTATGAAGAATGCAATAAGGTGCAATTTTATTACCAGATACTGAAAAAATAATTAGCTCAATATAAGAAACTCCATTAACTGTTAATTAGCAACGAGGTGAGACACTCCCTGTTAACTGCTAATTTAAAAAATAGAATGTTATAGAGATGAACTCAAACTTTCTCTGTTGGCTATGCTGTTCTTGCAGTTGATGTTTGAGTAATGCTCACATGTGCTTGTTATCTCAGTAAAGAAATAAGCCACCAGTGTCAGTGAGTCAGCAAAGCACATAAACCAGTTTTTGCTAAGTCAAACAAAAAGTATTGCTGTAGCATTGTTACAAAAAATGTTGAAAAAAATCTTTTTTTTTCCTAGTTTTACACCTAAAACTGTTCTTTTTAGGGATGCTTTCTGTTTGTAGTAATTGCCAGGGGCATGCAGCTTTTGTACCTAATTTTATTTGCTTTTTCTTGTTGTCCTCTGGAGCTTATAACTGATATTTTTAACATGTCCATCTGTCTATGCTACCCATGTATTGCTCTGTTTTCACAAGTAAAATAGTTCTACAGCATTCATTTTTAACTGACACTGATAACTTTATGGTAACAGAGTGAAATTTTGCTTCTTGTGATGACCTGCAGAACCAAATTTAAATGTATTTTTAATATATATATCAAATTGAGAGCCTCATAAATTACAGTGCAGAAGAGTCAAATGTCAAGACTTGTTTTTGTTCTCATATTAAATTCAGTTATATGCATGCTGAGGACATGGTCATAATTTCTTTCAGAAAGGCATTTTTGTGCAAGAATGTGATGATAAATAATTGCTATGTGTTCTGTTACAAAGGAAAGACATGCCCAATGTAAAATCTGAACAAATAGAAAATGTTTTGGAATGGGAGCAGGGCTTCTGTTTAAGCAGTTTAAACAAGTGGGACTCCAAAATCTGAAAGAAAATAGAACTTGCCAGAATAGAACCCAAGGCCTGTAAATAATTTTTATCGGTGCTGATTTCTTCAGTACAAGCAACACAGTATTATAGCATCGTATCCTTTAATCTAAGTGACCAGTTTGGTTGTCTTACATGCTTTTTCCAACACTGTATTGATTTTATATTTATATATGTTGAATTTTATGTGCATTTATGTGTATCAAATGTTTACAATTTTTTATGTTCTTTTAAAACAGTGAATTAAATAGGAGACGGAAGAGTTTTCGTTCAGGAAAATTCTATTTTTCAAAGTAGGCTAAACAGGTTAGGATTTTCCCAACATTTTATTTAGTGACACTAACAAAAGTGTCGTGTCAAAATGAATATTTATTTTTGTCAATAAAAAATCTAATTTTGTAATAATTGAAGTCTCGGGGAAGAAAGAGTGCCAAGATGACAATTGAAATCAAAATATTTTGTTTTCATTAAGAATCTGAGCCTAAAAAACTAGTTGAAATATTCAAATGCTCATCTGTTTGATCTTGTTTCGTTTTCCTTATTAGCAATAATTAAGAAGACTTTCTGATTCTAAACCTTTTCTAGGGAACCTATGGCTATCTTAGCCTCTGAATAGCTATATTTCAAGCAGAGTTTTCTATTGACTCAGTCAGCCTCCCCAAGAGGGGCTTGACTATTTTTAATAAGATAACTGAACAGCCAACAACTGAACAGCAGTAACATTTCAAACCTGATATTTAACATTGTTCAAGTTTCCTATCTCCAGTGTAAATTTTTGATTCAGCTTGTTTGGATATCTTTATCACCCTCATTGCACTGCGTTGACCATGTGCTTCCTATTAGGCACCATGAACTGCAGGTCATTCTCAACCTTTTCCTGAGGTGGAGTTGGGGTAGGGCTGTGTATTTGCCTCTAGATGTGTTGTTAACACATTTCTCTTTAGAGAACTTGTATTAGGGAAGTGATTCTAGGTTGCTTTTTGATAAGATTTTTGGCCCCATGCATGATCTCTTGGGCTGTATTAAGCAGAGGAGACTAAAACTTGGGAACTGCAGAAAGAAATTTTTCTGAATTGAAGTCCCAAAGATTTGATTTTCATTCGTTTTCAAATATACCTGCATTTATATCTGTGGCCACATCAGAAAATGCACATGCTACGTGCAAGATATTAAAAGGCATTGCTTTCCAATCCAAGTCAGTGCTAGTTATCCATTAGTATTGAAAAAATTGAATATAAAACTATTTCTTGCAGTGTGCTGAAAAAGGTTTTGCAGGTACTTAATTTAATCATGTTAACGAAGACTTGCTCATTATTTTATCAAAAGCAGGATGTTTTATAGTGTGTTTCATCAAGAAATCTGTATACTACAGAAAACTAAAACAATTTTTTTTTCTTTTTAAAGAAAAATTAGCAAATAGAGAAACGCTGGTAATTTATTGGGGGGGGAGGGGGAAGGGGGGCAGGGGAGGAACCCACCAGAAAAGTGAAGTAAAACTTTTTTTTCCCCCCAACCTAACTCATCTGGCTATGTAATTACATAGTCTGTATTTTTAAGTTATCTTTGCATTTCTAAATCAGATGACTGTACCTACTAGTATGAGTGGGAAGGCTGTGTTTATTTTTCCATGACCAGGCTATTTATTTGTTTGCCCATCTTTTCTGAGCAAAGACATCCTGCTTAAAAGCCGCGGCTAGAATGAAATAAGGACTTGGTAGCAGCAGGTTGTGCTTAGGTTCCTCTTTTTGCTCCGTTGTTGTACAGATGTCTAAAAGTTGATTTTTCTCATGATCTTGGAAACTTAGGACATTTTGCAGCAAAGCAAACTCTGCAGGTATTTGAACATTAGCGTAATGCACATTTACAGATAGCCATGTACTTGTTTATATGTGCAAATTATGCATGTAAAAAAGTGGTACTGGAGTTAGTAAGTAGACATGCTGGCTTTCATGTTCTTTGTAACACTAAAATGATTGGACAGAAATAGATGGGGGAGGAAAAAAGCTGAATATGATGTATATGATCGAGCTCCTAGTTTCAGTGGTATAGAGAAGGCATCAAGTTGCTGGAATTGGCCGATGATGAATCCTCTTGTGTTGGCAAAGGACAGTGGAGATAAAATATCTGCTTCCTGCAGCCTCTGCTCACAGCCCCAGCAGCTTTCGATAGGCAAGCAATGCCTTTTCACCGTATCTGGGCAGTATGACATCTGCCAACCTCTAGCTCCCTGTTCCTCCACTATAGCTCACTGGATAAGTAAGCCTTTCAAGTACCCTCATATCCTTCTGCTGAAGGACAAAAATTAAGTGTTCAATTGAGTCAAATAGAAGACAGGGAAGAAAGCTCTGTTTGCGTGATTTAAAATGTTTTGTCTAGTAAGAATCTCTGGAAATTATCTGGACTTGCATAACAAATGATGGGATGTGCTTAACGATTTGATCTTACACTGCATATCCATTAGCCCGCCAACACCGTATTTGCAACCATCTCCAATTCTGTGAAAGCTTAAGGAAATATTTTGGAAGTTCATTTTATACCTTGTATGTTCCAGTCTCTGGATATCCCTATTTTCACAGAATCACAGAATGGCCAGGGTTGGCAGGGAGCTCAAGGATCATGAATCTCCAACCCCCTGCCACACGCAGGGCCACCAACCTCCGCATTTAATACCAGCCCAGGCTGCCCAGGGCCCCATCCAGCCTGGCCTTGAACACCTCCAGGGATGGATGGGGCATCCACAGTCTCTCTGGGCAGCTGTTCCAGCACCTCACTGCTCTCTCTGTAAAGAATTTTGTTCATTTCATTTGTGCTGGCAAATGAATATGAAGAGAGCATTATGATTTATATGCTCCTCTGAGTACTTATGAAATAATTGTACAAAAATGATTTCACATAAAGGATCATCTACTCTTGCGCTTACTACGAGGCAGGAGAGAGTCTCAGAGCAATAAGTAAAGTAACAGTTGACATAAACATCCACTTTGTAGTTTTCTCAGAATTCCAGAGCAATCTGCAGCTACTGCTATAACAGTCTTGTACTTTGATGGGCTGTTACCTCAAAAGGAAGTAACACAACCGTTTTCCTCAGCTGAAGGCTTAAAAACTTTCTTCCCCATACTCAAAAATCAGTCTATGGTGTTTTAATGCAAACGTACAATATTTGTCTTTATGCAGTTTGGGACAGCCTATCAGTTTGTGCTTTCTTCCCTCTGCAAAGCCTAACAGAGGGAAACACGCGTGTTGAAGCCAAAACAGAAACAACAGCCAATTATTTTCTGCCTGTGCCTCTTTGTTTTGCATGTGGTCTGTCGGAACACTTTCTGCACTGAAACTTTGCAGCCATTAGAAATGTGACTGAAATAGCAGGGCTCCAGCTTGGCGCCAGCTTTTACTGTGCTGCTGCATCTCAGATGGCTGCCTGCACTCTTCTGTCTGAGAAAATCATAAATAATTTATACAAAAGTAAATAGATGATGATGTTTTGACATATAGTTTCTACAGAAAATTTGATTTTCAAGGTGCTTTCTGGAAAAATCTGTATAAATTGATTTCAATTCACAGATAAAATTATGTGCAGTAAGATTTTTAGAGTGGTTCCTTTAGAAAACAGTACTGAGTAAGCCAAAATGGGAAATGGTAGAAAGGTACTTCAGAGCTTTCTGGTGAGAAAATTTTCAGTTCTGCTGTGAGGAATAACTGTACGGAGCTGATGAAATTCTTTTTTCCTTCTTGAAAACAACATTATTTTAATGTTAACTCCTTTGAAGGCAGTACCTCAGTCTACTGCCTCTGGGATGGGTGTCTCTGGTTAAGAATACGAAGTATTCATTGCTCTGATACCAGTTTGGTTAGAATCAGCCTTCAACTATGTCACTGTTTTTTGGCAGTGTGTCTGTTTTTGAACAGCTGTTTTCCAGGTTGAAATACAGGAGGAATAAAATTTTATCAAAAATCTCTGATGAACACCTTGAGAACTAAAGCTTTGCAGCCACTTCTGTTGAAGCAGACCCAGCATTAGTTTTACAAAAACAAGGTCAAACATCCTGCTAGTTTTATGTTTTTGTACCTCTCTTTTTTTATGTTCTAATTAAAACGTTTAAAAATGAAATAAGTTTTGTTACTTATATCTATCTCAGTTCTCTTTCTTAGGAGATACTCAAGTCTCACCTGGATGCCTACTTGTGTGATCTGCTTTGGCAGAGGGTTTGGACTGGATGATCTCTAGAGATCCCTTCCAACACCTACAATTCTGTGATTTTGTGATATACTTTAACTATAATATATATATTAACGTGGCTCTCCACTCAGTGTGGCCCAGGCAAGCCAAGATGTTGGACACTCATGCTCTAGGGCAAAGCTCATTAACAGTGTCTAAATGATTCAGGTTGCTCTGAGATGTCCGTGTGCATCTCTTCTGGTTGTTTTGGCATTTGCACTTGCACTGTATAACATATGCAGTACCTGTGATTGCAAATGGCCAAACCAGAGTTGGTTGGGATAGTAACACCTGGTATTAGCTGAGCACTGACACGTGGCAATCAGCTGGAAGGGTAGCATGTATTTAAGTAGCCTTTAGTCTGCGGTACGTAATTTCCATTTTCATTTAGCTTAAATGTCAGGCAGTGGATGAAATTTGGTTTTGCAGTTGTCTGTTAGAGAGCTAGTTTTTTTTTTTTTTTTCCCTTGGGTTTAACCTTTGAAAGAAAAAATGTTCATTTGGGAATATTGAATTTCTTAATGCCCGCAGGCCTTGTTGCATTTGTTTTTCTTGATCTTTACTTAGGGAATGAAATTAACATGGACAAACATGATGTTTTCTTTTCTATATAGCTGAAATCAGACAATGGCATTTTAACTATTTTCAAAAGGGGAAGAGACAATTTGGTTTTAATCGGAGGGTGTATTTATTGAAGATTTTGTCAAATCTTCAATTGTCAGAATAACAATCTTGTTATTCTGAAAGGCACATTTAGAGGAGATTCAAATGAAAAAATAGAAGCAGTTGTTGAAGAGCTCTAGCCATACTTAAGCACTTTGGAATTTTTCCAAACAAAAGTGTTGTTTGTAATACTTCAAAAATTCAATTTTGCGTATTATTAGAACATTCATATTATTGACAACAGGTTCTCTTACTTCCTGACTACTTGGATTTTTAGCTTTTTTTTTTTTTTTAAAAGGTTTAGTATTTTTCTCATAAATGTCTTATTAAAGGAAAAATAGTAAAAATGTTTACGTTAACAGTCATGTCCTTGCATGTGTTTTCCTTCCCAACTTCCAGATGGAATGTCTTGGTAATAGAACAAGTACAAAGATCCTCAGCTTCTTATACAGTTAGCAACCAGCGTTCAGTCCCTTTGACATTCGCTAACTTCTTAACAAAGCACCTGTACTCAGAAAGCAGCCTATTTAATACCCTGGTATTTAAGAAGGATTCCACATTCAGTACATTATCACGAGGGGGAGCCATTGTCAATACCATAATCCGACACTCTGCGTGATTCTACAGAGCTACTTCAGGAATGTTAAGTTCTGTGAGCCCACAGAGAAAATTACTGGGGAGGTAGTTCTGGAAATCGCAGAGAATAGGTGATGGGGGTGAAGACATAACCCTCACCCAGTAATAAGGAAGAATAAAACTTCCAGCAAACTTGAAAAGTTTCCCAGCATCGTCAGAACTACAGAAGTACTGCAGAGAGAAGATGCTCAGGGATAAAAGATGTTAACTCTTATGTTCTTACTGTCTTACAGCGATAGATTTTTATACCTTATAAAATTTACACTGTATTTTTTTTATACTACTTGCATACTTCTTCAAATATAGAATTTTGATAATCACAGACAGAAATGGAAGTGGTCCCAACAGGAAATTAAATAAAGAATGTTTCTTTCTCTGGGTGTACGTTTAAGGATATTGTATTGATTTCCTAGTGTAATCACAGTATTTCTATGTATATTACCATTAATATAAATATATATTTATTATACTTCTCAGTATTTACAGGATTGCTTAAGCTAAAGATAATCTTTGGGGAACTCTTCCTTTTTATTATATGGAATAATAATTTAAATCTTATCTATTTTGATTCCAAGTTAAAAGTAACTTTCTAAATAGCATTTGCTACTGGATAAAATCAAAATAACCATAATAACCTGTTTTTTTTCTATGTTGTTTCACACGTGCTGCTATAACAAACAAATGAATATAATGATTTTATATTATATACAGTAAAAGAGATGAACCCCTGTCACTTCAGAGCTATTACTTGTCTTCTCTTATGATCCTCTTCAGCATTAGCCTTGTTGCTTTTAAAACTTCTTGCACTGTCTTCTGCAAAGTTGTGTTTTTGGATCCGTCTTCTCCCCATCCACTTTGCTTCTTTATTCTCCACCTGCTGTGATTTTTAGCCCCTTTTTTAGGACTTTCCAGAGGTAGCTATGGCTTGGCAGAAGAACTTTCACTTCTGTTCTTTTCAAGTGACCCACTGGTTTGCTTCCACCACTTCTTTTTTAAACTATAGTTTGAAGCTTGTTTCGAACTTTGTAGTTTAAAATGTAGTTTGAATGTTGGTAGCAAAGTACTTTTGTTTTGTGAAGGAGATCTCTGAAAAATAAAAAACCAAGGAAGTATACTATGTCAATGCTCTTAAAGAAAACCAAGTTTTCTTCCAAATATTTTGGCTTCTATAATGCTGTAAAGAATGTTTCACAGCTGAATGTTTACATTAAACCATTCTCTATTATCTTTTCTAAACAACACAAGTGTTTCTGAGTTAAGAAGCAAGAAAATAGGCCAATTTAATATGGTTGATGGGAAGAGCTCAAGATATGTGCTAGATCTATAGAGAGGCTGCTATTCAAGGAATCCTTAAGGTCTACTTCCCTTGATAGCTTACCTGGAAGGTGTTTAGGACCAGATGTCCTTCCTAAGCTTTCTAAACCAGTCTGTTGACTTCAGAATCCCTCCTCTTGAAAATAACTTGAGTTCTAAGCAGACTAGTCGACAGAATTTATGTCCCCTGAAAACCTGAAGAAAACAGTAATTCAAGTGATGGGAGGGACAGCATCTCTTCTGTGTGAAAGATTATCGTAGATGCCACAGTACGGCATCATAGTAATTATATATAGACTTCAAAATGTAAAAGTTAGGATCTATTTACAACCTAAGAGTCTTAATTTCTCTTTTTGTCTCCATGCCTAGAATTTGATCGTCTTAGCAAAGTAATTCTGCTCATAAGAGAAATCAAATTTAGCCATCTCCACAGTTTTTCTTTTGATGTCTACTTTAGACCACGTGGCCAGAAATTTTTAAGACAACAGTTTCGTGGTGACTTGGGAGAAGTCAGCTTTTTGGGCAAGAAATTGTAGCTGGCAAATTGTTAGGAAAATATCATCATTCCCTTGTGCTACTTGTGGAAATGAAATGTAAGATATGTCCATTGACTCAAGAATGTATAGCGTAAATATGCCTATATTTATGCCTAGCTATGCCTAACTTCTGCTACGTATTCCAACAGATTTTTATGTTTTCTGTTAAAGATCCATCTAGCAAGGTCACTCATCTTCCACTCTGAAGGACTTCCCCCCCCAACCCCCTTTAATGTAAAATCCCTTTTCAAGCATTCCATCTAATCCAGAGAAGATAACTTTCAAACTAGAAGAGCATCCTCTGAGACAGGTTATATGTGAACTGACTTTTCATGTAGGACAAAGCCTGAGAAGCATGGTTGAGCATTTAAGTAGGTTTGAATTGAGTTCCTTAGATTATTTCGTTTTCTAGTAGTTACTCTTATTTTCTTGTTGTTAAGGAGATTTTCTAGGAGTGCAAGCAAAGCCTTTGTACTGGAAAATCATAGTGAAAGCCTTCATAAGAGTTGGAGAGCTTTCATTGTATGGTGATTACCTTTATGTCAGTAGGTACTTAGTGATTTTTATTTTTATTTTTAAAACTAAAATGAGATCAGATCTAGGCTGCATGCGAAGAAGCTGACAAAGGAGATATAATATCAAGCAGATCAGCTCATTGGCTTGCATAAACTAATTCTTCTTCATCCTGCTTATGTCTTTTATTCTTTTGATGTACAAAATTTTAGGTAACTTCTGGATTCTACTCAGAAATCAATGTGGAGAAAGAGAACATAGTTGTGGAAGAGCCATAGGAATACCACATTGCCCCATTAATATTCTGCGTTTTCTCACAACTTCTGGGAAATATGAGCCCCAGAAAATATTAAAATATGCATGTGTCTTCCATAATTTCTCAATTTTTAATAATTTCTTCCAGTTCTTAAAACGGTCTCACTTATACTTGAAGCTGTCAGTCCTGGGCACCAGTTTGAGAGCTGGGATTATGATCTGTGACACTTCAGGCTCCTCCACAAGGGTCCATCTTACATCTGAAATTTACTAACTTGTAGGAGTGATACATCAAAGAGAAGAGAAGGGTAGTGTTTTACGTATTAAACCTGTTTCAAGTTTGTATTTCACCCAAGTTCAATAAATACTCTTTGGAATCATTTTCTGTAGATTGCATACTAGGATGCAATAAAACTGACATTTGAGCTGTTTATGAGCTAGTAAATCAAACGAGGCCTAAGCTGATAAAAGTTGAACACATGCAATTAACCCATTATGGTATGATATGTTTGAGGTTCAAAGCATGTTCTCTGGATCTTTCATCAGCAACTGTATTTTATAGATGACTTTTAAAAAAGAATCGCTTACTGAGGAACAAAATTTATACCTGGAGGGATATAAAAAAAACTGTACAAGCCAATTTTCTTGGTTATTTCTCAGTTCTGATAATAGAATCAGGATGAAAACCTCTCTTTTGTTTTTAATTCTCAATAAATAGAAGTATTTCTTGGCTGAAAGTACTTTCAGGTGTTTTTCTATATGCCAAAAGAAGATGTGCTTGACCTCAATGAATTAGAGATTTATGAAAGATTATTTTGAAATGCTTTATGATGTTGACTAGAGAATAATCTGTAAGTGAAGGCAGTGAGAAAGGTGTTGCGAGCTGCAGCACTGTGAAATCTTTATCACTTGGCAGTGCATCTTCGATATCATACAATCATAGAATCCATGGAGTTGGAAAGGACCTGTGAAGGCCACTTAGGCCAACTCCATTGCAATGAGCTGGAACACCACAGCTAGAAAGTCAGCATTGATCTAACCTTGTTTCTATCTCAGAGAAGGAACAAGAGTCCTAAGAATGGAAAAGCACTGTAGGTATGAAGTAGAGGAGGAAGTAGACACAAGTCAGCTAGCAGTGCTGCTGGAAACACAGCAACAGGGAGGGTCAGAAGTAAGGGGGGAGAAATACTGTGGCTGGGAGGCTTTAGTGCTTCAACATTGTCCTGCAGCATCAAATTTTTCATCAGTTGTGGAAGAAAACGTTGGAGAGCTAACTTTCATCCATACTACATACAGAATCATTCGATCTTGGCATTGTATTCTTTACTGGAAGAAAAAAGCATTGTTATTATGACCCCTCTCTTAAATTTCAATACTTCATCTATTTTTCAAATGAAGTAGAAGAAAAGATAGTATCTAGTTGTGAGATGCTTGGATATTTCACTCCATTAAAAAAAAATAAAAAACAAAACTATTGGTCTGGAGTGAGAGTTCAGATGAGAAATCTGTAGTACAGTGTACCAGTCAGCATGTGCTGGGAAATATAGAAGAATAAAAAAATCATCTGGGTTGCAGAAGACCTTCAGGATCACCCGGTTCAGTGACGGTTGGACCTACTGAATCCCATCAGCTTGTCCCTTAGTGCCACATCCACACGCTTCTTTAAATACCTCCAGAGATGAGGACTTCACCACTTTCCTGGTCAACCAGTTTCAATACTTTACCACACTCTCCAAAGAAATTCTTGCTAATACACAACCTAATCCTCCTCTGGCACAACTTGAGACCATTTACTCCCTTTTGATCGCTTCTCACCTGAGAAAAGACCAACATCCTCCTCACTACAGCCTCCTTTCAGGTACTTACAGAGAGCAAGAAGGTCTCTCCCTCAGCCTCCTCTTCTCCAGAGTTCAGTTACCTTTTATATAAATGATGTAAAAATGGTGCTTTTGATTTTGAATACTTTGCTGTAGTGTCGGGTTAAAAATGAGCAAAAGAAAGAAAAAAGAAAACGTTCCACTAAAAAAAAAGAATTATATTTTTTTATGTCTCACATAAGGTATCTGAGGAAATGATTTTCTCACCTAGATGTACTTAAATATTACCCTGTCACTTCTGAATTGATGGAATTGGTGCAAAAATCACCACTAGTGGAGCATGCTTGCAGCTGATCCATCACTGATGCTACCGAGGAGATACTGTGAGGCATTTTATTTCTGTGTGAAGAAAATGGTAGGATGTTAATATGGGTAAAATTGACAATATAAAATGAAATAAATAACAATTTTTTTTCTATATACAACAGATAATCTAGTTTTAAAATATTAATAACAAAACAGCTTCATTTTTCTTTTCACACTTTCACACAACAACAAACTGAGAGAACTGGCTTCATTGTTAAATATTCATTCTAAGGCAAAGAAATTTAGTGATACAATTTTTGTTACTACTTGTGGGAAGTGATGCAGCTAGCCCCTGTTTGGGTGTTATGATGAGTTTACTTTTGTATTTCCAAAATTATCATGTTTAGTAAAGAAAGGCTTACGACTTGAATTAGTTGAATTTAGAATAGCAATGCTTTCATTCAGAGATATAATCCATTTGGTGGAAAAAAAAGAATGTTTTGACATTCTCAAGGAGATGCTGAAAACAAGTAAATATTATATTATATGCCATTTTAGCTAGACTTCTTGCATATGACTTTACACTTCCTACTTCTTTTCTACGAAATATGTACCACCTCCCTACTAGTTTTCATAAGGTAGGACTATTTGGATGTAAAATCTGATTTTTTTGTGTGGTAACTTGAGGTAGAATTGCAAATTAACATACAGGTAATTTTTTAGGCAGCTTTGTGAATTGTCCCCCCTACCAAATTTTTTTTGCGGTTGTCTAGAGCACAGACAGATGTGGAATAGGCAACTATGGTTAAATGGTTAACCATGGTTAAATCTGCCGTTCCTTTTACTTCTCCCTAAGTTTTGGATGTTTTCACCTGTATAACTGTTGCACTGAGGGTTTACATGTTTGGAACAAAAACATTTCCTAGGGGTTTACATTCAGGAGAGCACATGCTGGCTTTGAGTGGTATTTCAACTCTCCTTACCTGGGAGGACCTGATGCCATATCCATTAAACTTGCTCTTCAGTGCTGTGCCTCTGCAAAAGGGACAGAACCAAGCTGTGGCTGGAGTTCTCCGTCACAAAGTGGCTCAGTTTTCCTAAGAAAGTTAATCTCCTGCTTAGAACCAAGACTGGGATAAGGCTTTCTCCTCTTGTCCCGGGAAGTTTATGATTAGGGAATTAAGAACTAGAAGGAAGAAATATGAAGGAAGCGACCCTTCAGCCTCAAGATGAACTTCTTGTATCAGTATTTGGTCTGTGTCCCAGTCCATGTTACGAAGGTGGAGAGCTGGTTGCCTCCCAGCTCTTTGAACTTTGATCTGAACCAAAGAGGAGATGCCTGTTGCACCAGTCCCTAAGTGCAGAGCAGTGCTTTTGGGCAGAGCTTGCTGTGGCTCTCTTTTGCCCATGTACTTCAGATTCCTTCCAGAGCATAGAGTTAGCCATTTACACTGAAGTTTTTCTTTGTGAATGAATCAGGTACTGATACCTGATCTTTGGAGGTGTGGAGAGGTGAAGCACTTGGAGATACGCAAATGAGACTTTGAAGCTGCTTCTGCTGCTGTCGCTTTGTTTATGTTTGGTACTTCAAATCACCAGTCTCAATAGAATCTGTAGCAAAAGGGAAAACAAAAGCCCTAAACTAAGAATTATAAATATATTTACTTGTGTCAATTTAGCATTTTTTATGACCTGTCCAGCCTTCTCTTTGAATGAATGCCTTTTATATTGATGTAGCACTGAAGTAGACGAGGAGAGCTCATGCCATCCGTTCCATTGACTCAGCTCCGCTGGAGAAATGCACACTGAGAAAATGTAATGAATAGGTTGAGCTGATAACTGCTAAGTTTCCTAAGCTATGATTATCAGCTTAGATAGAATCTGACTTCTTAGATTCACATAACATGACAGCATTTGCCAGAACGGAGGTATATATTGTGTTTTTGGAAAGTATCAATATTTTTCAGGAAGGATGCAGTTGTGCCATTTGTTGGAATAATGAAACCATAGTGTGTTATCCCACACACACAAAAAAGAAAGAATAACGGTCAAGCTACTAATAGAAATATTTTATATCTAGGCCTTTGTGAAGGAGTTTTGAGTGTGTGGGAGATGACAGAAACATAATACAGATGTTCAGCTGAAGGGCAATGAACGAAAGAAAGGAAGATCACAGAAATATAATACAAAGATTAATAGTAGTGTAAAGATGGAAAGGTCTAACTATTGTTATTATAGTCAAACACAAAGCATTTTTCTTTCAGGTTTCTCCTTTTCTGAAAGCAGAGAGAGTTAAGTCATTTCCTCGCCACTGCCACACTGGATAAAAAATTCCTTTTATCAACTTCAGATCCAACTGATATATCCCTTGCAAACTTACTCCTTGTTTGTGTTCTCAGATGACAACACCACAGTGCACAACATTATTTTCCAAAAGAATGACTTCTGGAGAGATCAAGTGGGAGATGCCTTTTGCAAGCTGAGATCAGTTCAGCTTTCTGTAAACTAGGTCAAAATCAAGGGGTGTTTCTGTTTGACTAAAGCAAAAGGAAAATATCATTGTGAAAAGGTCTCCTATTGAAAATTTATTGTTTTTCAAGTTATGAATTATTTAAAATTTAAATGTACTGGCTTGATCAAGTTTAAGTAGTACTTGTCAGGAAAAAGAAAAAAATATTTCAATTGCAAACCAGATCTCCTGCTTGATTTGTTTTGGGAGGTCTGTTTATTTACCTGAAGTGAGGGGGTAAATTGGATTTGCCCCAGAAGCTATAGATCATAACTCTTAAAAATATATTCATGTGTCTGGACCTTGTAAGTTATGTTTTTCATATTCATTTGGAAAACGTTTTTTGAATACATAAAAACTTTGTACAGAAGAACCCAATAAAAAAGCATTCCAGTATTCCTGTGTAAATCAGATAGTCATGGTATAGTAACTTAAATGTTGAATTACATTTTTACTTTTTTTTTTTTTTTTATAATTTCCTCTTGTTTTTACTAAGGTAGGTATTTTAAATTACCTACCTCTTTCCATTACGCAGAGTTAGGAGAGTTCTCCTCTGATGACAATGAATTTAACTGAAGGAGTACAATTGCATTAGGCATAGATAATGTAAGATTTTAATCTCTTGAACTGTTTAAAAGACCAGTCATATTTGGTTTTATGGCCTGTACTTCTGCAGTAATTTATCGATCACATATTACTGTAACTCCACTGATCTGAATAATAACAACAGACAAAAGGGGGGTTTTAATTGCGGCTGAGTCTCTGAAATTTCTGACTGGGGAGCTAAAGTAAAAATTCTTAGCACCACTATATTGAGTTGTATTTTCATTTTAGATTCCAAGAGGACAATTTTCATTGCAGTAAAGAGAATGGCTGCTGATCCAGGCCAGTCTGTAGTAAGACCATAAAAAATCCTTTTAAGCTATCTGTTAAAAAAAAAACCCAAATGTATTTTTATTATATAATGTTTATTTTTGTTATGTAATATATTCAGAGATTCCCAGGAGATTAGAATTTTATGCAGTAGTACCTAAGGTGCTACACTGATTCCCAGAGACAGATACATACTACACTGAGCTTAGGTATCAGGGATAAGACCAGCTGAATCTTACACCCCGGAGCAAGTGGGCCTTTGAGAGATGTTTTTAACTGTCTCCTCTGGATTAACATACTAGAGTCAAAATTGTATTTTCTTTTGTTCTCCACAAAAATCCTCCGATCAATAACAAAAAAAACCTACTTGAACATGTTACTGTGCTCACCAGTTGCAAGTGGACCAGATGTATGAGATGTGCTCCAAAACTCACACCTCCTGTTTTATTTTGTTGGCTCATGATGTCAGAGGCAGATGTTAATGGTATGGCAGTACCACTAGAACCCACCAGTACTCCATGACTTTTTGTTATTGTGTACAGATGGCAGCAGAGGGGCAGTCTGACAAAACAGCATCTGACATAGAAGTGTATTTGAAACAGAAATGTGGAATTTAATTCCTCCATGTGGAAACAGTTGCACCCAGTGACATTCATTTTTTCCCTGTGCTATAATTACCTGGAAGCAAATGGGCTGGTTACATTCAAATGAATGATGAAAGTATTACATCCCTTATCTAAGACAATCTCTTAGTCATAGTCTTAGGTGTGCAGGGAAGGACTTGATGAGTACATTTCTTTACACAATTGAAAGTGAGTTGAAAAACTCTTCATAAAGAAAAAAATGCTTTTCTGATAACTGACAAAAAGCTTTTGACAGTCAAATATAGAACACAGCCCTAACTCCTTCCAACCATTTAAGGAGGAGCAAATAGTAGAGTCCGTGTAAGAAAAACTTTTCGTATTATACTCTCTTTCTGCTTACCGTAAGGAGGGAGGGTTTAATTTTCTTCTCAGATCTGCCTCTGAAGTATTTAGGTAATGACTCTGGCATGAAATAGGTCAACTTTGGGGATATTTCTAACTCTAATACGTATGGATGCTTATTGTTAACATGGAAGCAGACAAAACCACTGGCTGAGAATATCAACAGTTGCCAATGCATCTACTGGCACCACAACAATATGTTATCACGCAACTGAACAACAATACTAGAAGATTCACAATAGATGGTATCAGATTTACTCTCTCAGTTATGGCTGCTGTTACAGGTTTACAACAGTTCCATTATGGAACGGATAATCTCAGGAGCCATCATGGACCAATTAAAGGTCAACCAGGGGATGAGGCCCAGTCAGCATGTGTTTATGGATGGTAGATCCTGTCTGAAGAATCTGATTTCATTCTATGACAAGGTGACCCACTTAGTGGATGAAGGTAAGGCTGTAGATGTGGTCTCCCTGGACTTCATAAAGCCTTTGACACTGTCCCCCACAACATCCTCGTGGAGAAGCTGGCTGCCCACGGTTTGGATGGGCGTATGCTCCACTGGGTGAAACACTGGCTGGATGGCCAGGCCCAAAGAGTTGTGGTCAGTGAAGGTAAATCCAGTTGGTGGCCAGTCACGAGTGGTATCCCCCAGGACTTGGTACTGGGGCTACTTCTATTTAACATCTTCATTAATTATCTTGATATGGGGATTGAGTTTGCAGATGACACCAAGTTGAGAGGGAGTGTTGATCTACCAGAAAGGAGAAAGGCAGTACAGTGGGACTTGGATATACTGGATCAATGGGCCAAGGTAAACTGAGTGAGCTTCAATAGGGGCAAGTGTAAGGTCGTGCATTTGGGACACAACCACCCCAGGCAAACCTGCAGACTTAGGGAAGAATAGCTGGAAAGCTGCCTGATAAAAAGGGACCTTGGTGTACTGATAGACAGTGGGCTGAATATAAGCCAGCAGTGTGCCCAGATGGCCAAGAAGGCCAATGGCATCCTGGCTTGGATCAGGAATGGAGTGGTGAGCAGGACCAGGGAAGTCATCCTGCCCCTGTACTCGGCACTGGTGAGGCCTCACCTCGAGTGCTGTGTTCAGTATTTTTCTTGGGCTACAGAAAAAAAACCCAGCTTGCACTTTTGTCAGGATTGAGGTGCTAGACAAAAGAGATGTGTAGGATGTCACGTTTGGGATGTGATGATAGGTGTGTGTGTGTGCATATATATTTCTACATATATCATAAAAAATAGTTTTAGAGTATATTGCATCTATGTACTGGCAAAAAGGATGCAAGCCAAGCAGACACCAGGTTAAGACAATGCTTAGTCTTGAGAGATGAGGATATTTAGTTAGGATTAGTGATGGTTTTCAGGACACTTGCTGTTCTGACCTGGTTCAGCAGTGTTTTGATTGGAATACACACATAGGCTGGGATCACAGCTAGATTCAAGGAAGGCACATCTGGATTTCTGTGGAAGTCCTGCATGAAGATAGTGGCAGGGCATCATTACAGTGTGCCATATAGGTTTTAGTAATGCTTTTCTGTCTCAAGTGTTTAAATAAAAAATATCATTTAAAAAATCTCCACAAAAAACAACAATGGGAAGAGGAAACTGAACAAAACAAGAAGAGAAAGGAAGTTTGAGATGAAGAAAGAACCTTATTCTTAGTTATCTTGTCAATTCTTGTTTGTAAGATAATGAAGAACTTTTGCTAAAAGACTTCATGTTCTTTTTTTTTTTCTTTTGAATATTTAAAATATCAAGAAAAATCAGAAACTGGTAAGATACTATAAGATTCGTAAAATTCCTTCTGACACATTGTTATGGAGAAGAACTGTTAATTTTAGATATTTATTTTGGCTCTGACAGCACAATTTTTACTCCACACGTAGTACTATAGTTATTTTTGGATGGTCCCTCACACAACATCAAATAATGTTCATAGAACCTTTTATCAATGGCAGCCTTTGAAACAGGAATTCAGTGCTTGGGGAGCTTGCTATGCCATGACAGGCTACACGATCACAGAGAAGAGTCGAATGAGATTTCACCCCTAGCTGCAGAACAAATCTGTAAGTTATTCTCTACCAGATATGAGTCGGTTGCTGTTAAACTAGCCAGTAGATACTTCCTTAACTCTTATGTTTCTCATTAGGCTAGATTTTATGAATGGTGTCTTAGTGTGTGAGGGAGAGTCTTCTATCTGGGATTGCTTTTACCTGATGTCAATTATGTATGGAGTGTAAATGGCACATCAGTGACATCCAGTGGCAGCATGTATTTTTCACAGCAATGCTACTCTGATACTTGAGGGGTGAATCTCATCCATTTCCCTCCATTTTCTTATGAAAGAATCTGGGGAAAGCAGTACATGCACACTGGGTTCCTTGTCCACATGCCTGCAAAACCCCCTGGGAGTGTGGTACAGCAGGGAGAGGGATCTCACGTTTCTCTATAAGAAATAGAGAAAAAGCCTCATGAGAGCTTTGCAACTCTGACAGCATCATGGGTAGAATTGAAAGACCAGTGTCAGTCAGCTGCTGTGCTGGAAGAGGGCACTGAACATTTTTTTAAGCTATTCCAATGGGTGTTGTGAAATCATGCCATCTTTGCCTACTGGATAAAACCAAGATGACTTTAAGTTCTTGATGAGAAGGACTGAGAGATCGTACATACCATATTTCATTGCACTTTCTATATTTCGATATAAAAATTCTTTCTTTGTGTGTGTGTGTAACAATTCCATCATGAAAAATATCAATGCAAACAGTATAGGAATATTTTCTCCTTTTTTCTCCAAAATGAAATTTCAGTGGAAGAAGTACAATCTAGACATTTCAGCAGTGTCTGCTGGCTTGAACAGTAGGTGGACAACCAATCATTACAGGATCACTTGGCAAAAAGTAAAGAATGAGCAAGATTTAGTCTCAATAATCTGCAACTACTAGCTCAAAGAATAAGCCATCTCTATGTATACAGTAATCTTGTGTCATCCTACATGATATTTTCAAAATTATTTGAGCAGAAGAATTTACCAGAGCATTACTGCAAGCAAAAGAGAGACACACATTTTACAGGAAAAAGAGAAGTGATGAACTATACTAGAGCTAAGAAGTTATTTAACAATATGTGTGGCAGAATTTTTTTTCCTTAACAGAAGCATTTCTTAAATTGACAATCTAGACTTGAACGTAGAGTCTAATAGTTCATTATTTCAACATGTGCTATTATCTTTAATATGTAAAATTTTAATAGTTTCATTTGTCAGTCAGCGAGGGCTATTGTAAATGCTTGATATGGCTGTATTTCTATCAGACTTCATTGTGATACAGCAAGATTTTTATTGTAGGCTCTTCTGAGTTCATGATTTCTTCTTGAGGGGAAATGAAGAGTAGAACAAACTAAGTTATCATACTTGAAACAGACATTCATTTTAAATTGGCACGAATTGAAAGCAGTGGCAGGAAATACATTTAATGCAAAATATGCATTTGAATGTTTTATTGGAAAAGTTTTCTCTTGTATACCATTCTTGTTCCATGTCAAGTTCATTCCAATCTTAGAAAGTAAACTGTTTGAAAAAATATTTAAGTGTAGTAAATTTCCAATGCAAAGTGTTGCATTGGAATGTTGACAAGTCAACATATTTCAGGAAAGCATAGATTTCAACAAAATTTTAAAGGGGATTAAACTGAAAGAAGTTACTATGTAGTGGAAATGCTAAGTCACAGCCTGAAGCAGTGATGGAGCACCTGGAGAGAAGGCAGGGCCAACCCAGGGGAGCTCAGGTGCATGCAGCATCACCTGAGTGATTGGAAGGTTGCAGCCAGGATTCACTCCTTCCCAGACCTCATTTAAGGGTTGGCAGTGGAGGTGAGGGGATTTTGCTGGAGATCTTTGCCTTCCTGAGGCCTTCCAGAGGTCAGCACTTATTCTTTCTTTGTTTCTGTGTCTGTGGCTGCTGCGTTTGGGCTTCTTTTCATTTACTGTTGCCCAGGGTTGTGCTACCCTGCTACTGTCACTGTACTTTCTGTCATATTATAACATTGCTTATTATAATTTAGTGTTATTCAAGTTCAAATGTGGGTTTTCATTAATATATTTTCACTTGAGTAGAATTGTTTCTTTTAAATAAATTTAAACATTTTTGCTATTAAAAACCCAACGGTTTTAGAATTCCTCAGGTTTCTTCAGAAACTTGTTTTGGGAAAAAAGTGTAGTTCATAGTTGGGGGGGGGAAAAAAAACCAAAGAATGTGTTAACTTGTGAAGCAAATCCTGTAAGTTTCAACAGCTCTCTTATATGATTAAAATGCAGACTCCTTGTTTTCACTGTTGTAAAAGGATGCTGAAGGCCCATCTATGGACCAAGCTCTACTTCACTACATGGGTTCAAGGTAATTCAAAGGATAGCTGCAATGTGGAAGAGAAGTTGAAAGAATGAGAACAGAAAAAAGGGTAGGATATTTTTGCCATATTTCATCTGTTATCCCAGTCAATATCAGGAAGGAAACAAGCTCATGAAACTTAAGCAACTTTCTGATTTCTCAGGGGAATTCATGGTCAGGTTTGTTCCGTTCTTGTGCTATGAAGATGGATTCTCCTATTCTTCTGTGACAAATGACTATTTCTGCCTATTGATAGGGAAAGCAGGTGCAGTCAGAAGAAAAATTCCATGTCGTAGGTGCATTTGACAGGTGTTTTGTTTTACACAGATTTGTGTGGAGCAGCAAGGAAATAGTACCTGATAATTTTATATGGGTAGGAAGTCATGAGAGGATCCAGGAAGAAAAAGTAGGAGAAAAGAAAAAAACAGTCAAGTCTGACAGTTCCCTTTTTGTGGAAGCTTTTTTCAGGGAGTGGGAAACTCAATTAAAATATTTGTGAATGTCTGTATCTATCTGCACTTATATCCCTAGTGCAAGGGATCACTTTTTTTTCTGGGTCGAGGGAGATTCTTCCAATGACTGATTCACAGATCTTACTATAAATGCTTAGCATCTGACACTTTTACTTCTCATGGACTGTCACTAGGGTTTCTCTACTTTTCTCCCTATACTCTTCTAAATCAATCTATATCTCAAAAAAAGTAATGTAATTTGAAAGGGCTCATTAGTACAGTAACTTAGTTGCGAATGCTCAAAATATAAAAATTCAACTTCTACAATTTGCCTCACTTTTTTTTTTTTTTTTTTTCTTTCCAGATCCTGATTTAACTTTTTTAAGGTGTTTTTTGTTTCTACTTGTGATCCTCTGGGCTTTCTGGCCTAAAAGATAAGAGCTATTGGTCATTTCTTAGTAAAAAGCAATAAACACCTTCACTCATGCAGCTGAATTCTGACATGAAAACAAGCTAGATTTTCTTATGATTTTTAGATATAGGCTGTAAAAGTTAAGTATTTTCTAAACTTAAACTATAATACAAACGTGTGCTCTGAGAAAATAATGATGGAAATATATTATCTTGAGAATAGGTAGATCATTTATTAAAATAAATATAAAAGTCATGATTTCAGAGAGAGCGGACTGTTTCTATTAATTTTGAATGATGCTAGATAAAGTCTCCCTGTTGGTGTAAGAGAACGTTTCTATATAAATGATGAAATGCTTCTGAAAAATAGAGGTCACAGAGAAGTGGATGTCAAACCTACACTATTTAAGAGATCTCCTCATTTCTATTTATTTATGGCTTGTTTCTTTCAAAGTCTTAAGTAAAGAATAGACTTGAGAACTAATTTGCATTTTCCTCCATCTAATTTTCATTTGTCTGTCCATGGTGGTGGTGAAAGGTCACTTCTTTGCCTAAATTTCTAAAACAAATGTTCCACTGTACTTCATAAGCCTGAAGTTTAACAGATTATTCTGCAATTTACTTCCTCTCTTGTAATGTTCAGGTTTTTGGAAATAAATTCTTAATCTAAAAACGATCATTTTTACATATGCTTTAGAGGCATGTTTAAAATTTCAGGTAATTTTCATTGGTGGTAAACAAGCTCTTGTTCAAAAATGTAGGTGCTGAGAAGGAGCTCAGAAAAAGTTCTGATTTCTGTAGCACACCGTGCTATTTGGCACCAGAGTAGAGAATGAGCAGATGTCTTTGCTTTTAAACCATTCCTTCAGATGTGCTGGAGAGAAGACCTTCTTGTTGTTGCCCCAAAAGGGTGGGGGAACAGAAATAGGGAAGACAAATGCAGGAAGGAAGGGAAGGCTCAAGCTCACTAAAATAAAAAAAACAAACAAAGTCCAGTACTTACATGGGTTAGTATAAAACAAAATCTATCAGTAGGCATTGCTAGGAAGGGAAGAGCTGTTCTAGAAAATGGAGTATTTTTAGCTTAGAAAGCAGGAATAGGAAGAGCTAAATTCAATGATTAAGAGATGAGAACAGTAGGATGAGAAATCAGCAGAAGGAAATTATGTTCAGAAAGACCAAAGCTGGGGTTAGAAGCATCAGAAATGCTGATTGTTTCATTCAGTATTCACATGGGGCACTTGAATGTGACGTGAATTTCTAGACTCATCCTTCCTCTCTTTGAAAAGAGTGCTATATGGAAAAGTAGTTTCTCACAGAGTCACAGAATGGCCAGGGTTGGAAGGGACCTCAACGATGATGAATCTCCAACCCCCTGCCACAAGGGCCACCAACCTCCACATTTCATAGCAGCCCAGGCTGCCCAGGGCTCCATCCAACCTGGCCTTGAACACCTCCAGGGATGGACGGGGCATCCACAGCCTCTCTGGGCAGCTGTTCCAGCACCTCACCGCTCTCATAGTAAAGAACTTCCCCCTGACATCCAACCTAAATCTTCCCTCCCTCAACTTCAAACCATTTCGCCTTGTCCTGCTGTTATCTACCTTTTCAAAGAGTTGATTTCCCTCCTGTTTATTATACTAATAATCAGAAGACAGTAAGAGTGGGAGGAAAAAAGTTTCTGATGCAGCAAGCCATATTCTTCCTTATTTGGGACAGTCCGTATTCCTAGGGTAGTGCTTAAGTCACTAATATTTATAACAATGTCCTAAATAGTTTGCTCTCTAGTAGTAGAATTAGATTGAAGGCATAGATCTAAAATATCTTGAGATGGCAATTTTGGTGAACCTAACTTAGGTATCTTAAGAAGTCTTTGGGTCAAAAACCAAGTGGATGTTTTGAGACTTAATCTTGACTTGCTGACCTCGACCTATGTTATCCATTTGAGTGCCTCTCCTTTATTTACCTTACCTTTGGTAAAGCAGGCTTTGTAAAGGCAGGTCTGTGAGTTTTGTGTTTCAAGGTATGATGTGTGTAGGCTCCCTGGTAGTTAAGATGGTTCTTTGACATGAGATATTAGAATTTAAATTTAAAATAACTGTTAAACATTTAAAATCATTTTCTTCCTTGCTCACTGGGATACCCCTTCTAGTCCCACCAAAGCATGGCAAAATTCCATTGACTTCAGTGGTATCAAGAGGAAGCCCTGTGTGTGTTATAAAAAAACATTAGTAATATCTTACATTTATATGGCATCTTTCATTCCACAATTCCCACAGAGCTTTTCTGAACGAAACTGTTCTTTTAAAAAGGCATGAACAGAGCAACGTGATGATATGTAACCTGCAGAGTTGGAAAGAATTAAACTCTGTGTGGCCATGCCAGTATAATAGTGCTCACAGCTAGTAATGTGCAGTACATTCTGCTACTGCTACCCTAATAAAAAATGATGGTCATCTCCTTAAGGACTGTAGTGTATTTGAAGGCATATGAGCTTATGGTGAAGTATATTCAAAAGGGGTGAAAGTTCCTCCTAATGCTCTACGGAATTACAAGGAATATTAGTGCAGTAGCACTCATTGAGAGAGAGGTTTAATATCTTGTGTAAAAATAAATAAATAAATAAATAAATTGAAAATGGTGAAAAATAACAGAAATATCTCCTAGAGAATAAACTTCCTGAAGATTTTTTGATTGCAGTAGAGAAATGTACATTTCTTAAAACTCTTAGTATTTGTCATTTCTTCTTTGTTTTTGTGTAAATCATCACAGGAAAGCATGAAGTACAGCAAGAAAAACAGTTCCTTTTAAGTATTATCTGCATGCAGAAGGTTAATTAATGATTACTTGATTACTAATACTGCTATCAGATCCATTGATAGACATTAAGTCTATCAGTGTCAAGTGTTTCACAGACTGTGTATTAAGTTGAAGTTAGTATGTGTGCATCAATTAAGAAGCAAAATGGAATGTAATTAGGCCAAGTGTTCATTTAGTAACTTCAATTGTTTGTATTACTCAGAAACATTATGCAAAGATAACATTCCTACAGCAAAATTAGAAGTTCTCTGCCTGTCTTTTCTGTTATGTAGCATCCTTACCAAATCTATCAGAAGGTCTCTCTAGGCAGACCTCCTTGCTGCCTTCCATACTTAAAGGAAGCTTATAAACAGTGGGGAGATTGACTTTTTACACGTGCAGACAGTGATAGGACAAGGGGAAGTCAGTTTAAACTAGAAAAGGGGTGTTTTAGATTAAACATTAGGGGGAAAGTTTTTACTCAGCAAGTGATGTGGGCTAGGAACAGGCTGCCCGGAGATGCTGTGATGTCCTATCCCTGGAGGTGTTCAAGGCCAGGTTGGATGGACAGCCTTATCTGATGTGTGGCAGCCCTGTCCATGGCAGGGATTAGAACTGGATGGGCTTTACGGTCCCTTCCAACTCAATCCATTCTATGAAAACAGACCTGGATGACTTTCTATATTCATCTCTTGGATGGATCCATCTATGAGTCACTGTAATCCCATGTGTGATTATATCAGAACATAAACTTGCTTTATTCCCCCATTATGGACTTTATTCAGGGGCATGCAATTACTGTGAAATATCAGGTATTCTGGATAGTGTTTCCTAAACAAAGGATCAGCTATTGATCTTTAAGAACATAAGAAGCATAGTGTCCTAGAATATTCCTAGTTGGAAGGACCCTATAAGGATCACTGAGTCCAGATCCTGGCTCCACATAAGACTACCTAAAAGTTGAACTATGTAAAGCTTTAAAAAAGGTAATGTATTCATTGCCATATATAAGATTATCAGTACTCCAAATGATCAAATAAGTATATTTATGTTGTTAGTGGGGCTCAGAGAGATTTTTCTGTTGCTGCACATTCTCTTCAAGATCGAACCCCTGAATCTCCTTTTTGACAACTTAGATACCAAACAGCTTAAACAGTTCATTGCAGGGATTTCAAATAATCTAACTATTAAGTTATAATTCTGGAGTATAACCTTTGGATTCGTAGAGGTAGCTGAATAAAGAAAGTGTTTTGAATTTGAATCATATGACAGAAAAACGATGACAGTTCTTCATTCGAAGTTCTTACTCTGTTCCTCCCTGGCCTAAGTGAAATATCACCCTGCAAAAAAAAATCTGTAGTATTGACACATGGCCAACACTTTTGTCTTTCCATCCTCCAGTTGTACAATTCCTGCATTAGTCCTGTGCAAGCCCTCCTCCAATCTAACTGTGGCCACTGAGACAGAACAGATCTTAACGTGCTTTGACGGGTAAGGGACAGCATTATATCAAAGAGCACCTATGTTACTCTTGAGCAATTGTGAGCAATGCTCACCATTATCTTCTGCAAGGTTACCTGAAGGAAGGAGCATTGACAGCTATGTTTATGCTGGAGGTGCTTGCTGTAAACTGCTTTCCAGGCATGTAAACCAGTTAAAAGGAGATCTCGCCAATAATGGTGCCATCTTTTTTCTTCGTGGTAGAAAATTTTTGTGTTCTAAGGCTGAGGGGCCTTCTTTGGACACCTCAGGGAAGATGTGCTTGTGTTAGTGCTTCAGTGGATGCTTCAGGATCTACTAAAATAAGCCATTTTCATGGCACCTGATTGACTGATGGCACTGTTTGCAAACTGCTTCCTTTCTTTAGGAAGCTGGGTACAGCATCTCACTGTAGCAGCATATTTGTGCTCCTGAAAACAAGAGAGAGATGCACCATCTGTAAGGTAGCACTCGGGAAAAATTGTATATCATTTCTCACTGTTGTTAAGTATCAGTTAGTGACTGAAGTGAAACACACTGTCCATAACTTGCCTTAAGGTCATCTAGATAATGTAAGTAATAAAGTGCATTTCTAGATGCAGTGTTTCTTGTGTGATAATCCTTACCATGCAGAAGCCAGAACTACTAATAGTACAGTAAAACATCTGTTATGTTTTTTCTTATAAAAAGCTGCCAGAAACTTACCCCAAACCCAAATGTTGCTCTTGGCTCAAAATTGTCTCAGAGGGGCTTGATTAAAATAGCAGAACTCTTAAATTATTCTAAACTTGATTTATACACAAATCTATGCAGCTGGGAACTTTGCAGGTCTCTACCCCATGGCAAGAGTTGATTTGTGGGTAATTACTTCTCTAACTAGCTTTCTGAATGAATTGGGCTAATTTTTCCTCAGTCTGAAGTGGATGTTCATAAAAATACGTTCAACATAGGAGAAAAAAATCCTATTTTAAAAATAAGAGTAGGAAAACAAATGATCTTCAAAATTCACATAGTAGAAGTCTTTTTTTCTGAGCAGCCTGTTGATTTCTTGCAAAAATGCTAATTTGTCATTGCAGTAGATGTTAAGCATACTGGACACACTGTAAATAAAGTTTTCTGTTACATTGACGCGTAGCTTAGGAAAGGTCATAATAAGAGAGAATACCTGGAAGGACTCGATATCTGTCTGAAGTTTGTACTTTCACTTGTATTTTTTTAAAGCCTGAAGTCAAAATAGAGCTCAATGGGTCGTCTCCCGAGAGACAAAGCTGAACGTGTGTGGTTGTCACTCAGGAAGTGTTCTTCAGAATGGTAGTATTCGTGTAACAATCTGTGATGCTGACTTTTAGAGTGACTTTTCAGATAGACTGACTTTTGCTGATGCAATCCAAGTATCCTGAATGTTTCTAATACTTATTTCCCAGTCTCGTCTACTGATTCATGCTGTATGAGCAAGAGAGCTAGGAGAAACAAGCTCTTTACCAGCTACCACAAATGAAACAGCATGCTCCATTAACGTAAGTAAGCTTGTGTCTAGGCTCATCATGTTGTCTGAGTGTTGAGAATGGCACTTACTGGAATGGGAGTTGGGTAGAAAATTCCCCTATGTTTTCATTGAATTGAAGCCTTTTTAAAAAAATTGACTTTTGAAGAATACAAACTAGGGTTATGTTGACAAATTTATTTCTGGCTTGTTCTCATTTCTTTTGATATTATTTTGTCATGTATCTGTGTGGCCTTTGTATAAACCAAATCGAACTGGAATGGCTGTCCAGTGCTTTTACTGTATTATTATATCAAACTTAGTCTTGAGCCCTAAAGTTAAATCAGCAATATGCTTTCACCCTATTAAGAATAAACCAGGATGAAGTTTCGTCATCGTGTGTAATACAAGCCTTATCTGTCATCTTTAACATCTCATAAATTGCCTTTAAATTTCATAAAAATCCTCTTACAATGCAGCAGATGATTTGATTCCACAATGTGCTTAATTTTAAGTGTGCGCACAGATCAATCCCTACTCAGCAAAACTCTTTTCTACATGCTTATATAGCCAAAGCACCTAACAGTTAAGTGCGTGAAGTTGAATACACTAGTATTTTGTTCAGGAGCACGCAGCTAGAAGAATAAAGGTCAAACCTGAGCACTCCTACTAAGGATTTAAGGACAACAAATAAATTCTGTTCTTCAGTTAAGACTGGCAAATACGGTGCATTGAAGGAAGCTCTGAAGAAAAATGGTGTGGAGAAAAACAAGAAGGGCACCCTGACTGTGCAGTTTTTATGACAGCGTGTCGTTCATTTTCACATTTAACTTCCTAGTAAATGGACAATAAGAAGCCACTTACAAACTATTACAATGTATTAAGCCAACTAATCCATGCTGAAAGCCTCATAGTTTTGCATCTTAAAATGTAAACTGTAATGACAGAGCAATTAGGTAATGTAACCACTCCAGGCACATCTTAGAACGCAGATCAAAAGAGATGAGTTATTACAAATCCCATCAGCAACACCATGCGAAGTCAATTGCAGGGGGAAAATTTTAATTGAAAGCGAGGGCAGTACTTAGGCTGTATTGAAAAATGAATAAACTTATGTTTTGATCTGTCTAGTTGTAATCCTTTGTTTTAACATCTCATAAGTCTTCCACGGGGGACATAGAGTGTTTTTATGCTGTCATCACTTCTAATAGATAAAGCTGTGGTCATTCATTTGGAAGGGTTTTATTCCTTTGTTTTGATTGTTGCTTTCCCCAGTAGCTTCCAAATCTGACACACGCTTTGAATGTGCAGCTTTTTCGTGGTGAATTCTTGTTATGTGGAACTTACAAAATGTGAGTTCTATTTAGACAATATGTCTTGCTAACCTCAGAAAGTATTAACAGAGCATTAAATGGGAAGTGTGATTTGGTGACCAGAGTAGAATCTATCTTGACTCTTTTCTTTCCTTTGAAATGTAGTGAACAGCCTGTTCTTGCTAGAGCTGAAATGTCTAAATCTTGGCACACTGCTAGAAAGAAGGAAATCAATGTGCATTTACTAATAGCCCTCCTGTCAGCTGTCATGTGAAGTACCTTACGTCCACTCCGATGCAAGTACATTGGTCAAGCTATATATGCCATAGCTAGACTAGGAAAAGGAGAATGAACACACAGTGAATTAAAAGAAAGGCAGCAGGGAAGGTGCACACAAAATAGCAAAGTATTAAATCAAGTTTAAGATGACCCAGACTACTGTTACCATTGTCTTTTTAGTAGTCCCCTTCACATTCATCTCCTTTCTTTTTTTTTTTTAAACTTCTTCCCTACTAAGCACGTTCTATCCTTCTGCAGTCTTAGTATATCTAGGCTCCCCACCTTAGTTCTTGCTTCTGCACACTTAATAATGATGGCCTGCTTTCCCTTCAAGCTCCTCTTAATCCTTCCTGTTTCTTTTTTACCCTAATTGTTTCGTGCCCTTTTCCACTATCTTTTTTCAATTAATCCTCCATGTTTCCTCTCACTCTTCTCATTTCCCTTTCTCTGGACTCTTTTCACCCTCTTCCTTGCTGTTTCTTCTTTCTCTGCTCTTTTATGTTGGGTCTTACTTCTTTTCTGCTACTTTACCAAGCTTCTGCATCTTTTCCCATCTTCTACTTAGCTGCTTTGTTCCTTTACCAGCCCATATAGGTTGTTATTCCCTATGCTTTTCTGCCACAAGAGCTGCTTGTTCTCCTCCTCTTTGCTGTATCCCCTTTCTTCAGCAGAAAATGCCACTGAAATATGGGACAGTGTTTATCAGCACAGCAGTGGTGCAGATGTGATCTCTGTTTATGTAGCCATTTCCATTTCAGCACATGCAGCTTTTTACTACTAATTCATTTGAAGTTTGAAATCTATTGCTCTTGTAAAATGCTAGAGTATTTCATTGTGGGGGAAAAGGACTGTCTGTGGAGGAATTTTAACTTGCTAAATCAAAATCACAGTGTCAGACATACATAAATAATTATTTATACTAATTGTCACTCTACGTTATCTGGGAAATAATTCTTAAACAATTGTGCCTGGCATCCTTTTTGATATGTGATAACTGTCAGGAACTGTACATGCTCGTGTCATTTTTTTATTTTAATGGAGCTGAAAGTGCTGGGAACAAAGGTCTACAGCTGATGCAAATCTTCATCTGATTAACACCAAGTTTGAAGTATGTTGTGCGTGAGAGAAAATGTACAGCCTTGTTTCACACAACTCATAAGCATACATGGAGGAATTTGTAGTTAAGAGTGAAAAGGAGGAATTTGTAGTTAAGAGTGAAAAGGAAAATACCCGTATCTCCGATGTTTTGGAATTGACTAGGCTTGTATCCAATGGATTGCAAACATTCTTTGTATGCATTCGAACTGAGCATTCATAGAATTTTAAGTGCATTGCAGCAGTTTGCTAAATATTTGTTGTAGCAACATTTTCTTCCCTTCTATTTAAAAAAGAACTACCAGCAACCATAATCTAGGCGTTCTGACTCATCTTATATATTTGCAGAGACTAAAAGGTTGCAGCATTCTAAGAACATATGCTGAGAATTTTATAATCTGCTCCTAGTTTTCCTCTTTCCTCTGTCCGTTTACTTCTAAGTGTCCTATTATCCATATGAAGCTATGGCAAACCTCTGTTAAACAGGCTGTGGAAAATGATAACATCCACTTTCCAACTGGTTGGAAGTGGTTACTGCCAAATGCATACATGGGAACAGATCCTTATGTCTGCCTGCGGAAAGAGTAGGGGACATCTTGGCTCATCACATCTTTGCACGTGAGATGCACTGATCAGGAAAGCAATCTGTGCTGAGGAGGAACACGCCTGGATGAGTTCCATGTCCAATAGCTGCAGCGAGCAGCAGAGCTGCTTCACATTTCCCCCGTTCCCCACTAAGTAGTCTGTTAGGGTTTTTCTTGTTTTAATGGCACCAGCAGTATCTGGTTTGGACCAGAAAAGGTAAAGAGACAAGAACAAATCTGCTAATTTCTGTGAAATTTAATAGAAATGTGAATTTTGAGTGCAGTGACGGGAGAAGATGGAGAGTACCCCTTTCCCTAGTGCCCGCTTCATCTTCAGCAATATCCAGATGTAATATGGTAAACTCAGTGTCTGATGAATATCATGCATTCCAGGGGATTGAGATGGAGATCTATCAATTCCAAAAGTCCAATGCAATTTTGCAAAAAATAAAATAAAATAAATTATATATAGCCTACATAAGTAATTCAGTTCTTTCTCACACTGTTTTCAAAAAGTTCTGCTCATGAAGCAAAATTAAAATGTCACAAAATGTTCCTCTGCCTTCTCTGCTGATATTTGGTGCTCTGAGATGGAGGACTACATCCCTTTTTCCTTTCATCCGTTGCAAAGATGCAAAACTCTCTGAAGTTCAGGTTGTGAACATGCTCCTAGAAAGGAGGACTTAAAACCCCATGAACTCTTCCGAGTTCAGAAAGGGATCTGTTTGTGAATGTATGTGTGCATGTATCTGTATCCTGTGAGAAAGGAATTTGAAGAAAATATTAAAATGGGGTTATTTGTGTTTGCACTAGATAGAAAAGCTCTCTAAGCACATTTTCTTGTTTTACACAGCATGTATTTGAGAGTTCCAGTGATTTCTATGGAACAAGGTCTTGACTTTGGTCAGTTCATATCATTAAAAACTCAGTACCTTTTGGGCATCACTTCAACTTTTATCCTCCTTTTGAAATACCTTCCATGTATTTTTCAAGTGTCTTCTGCTATATGCTAGATAGCACACAGCATTTTGAACTTAATGACTTCATCCGACCTTTCTGTCCTTCCTGAGATAGGAGACAGAATTGTTTACTTATTTTCTGACTTACGGTTGACGTATCATTTTGAGAAAGTTGCAGTTATTATAGGAAACTCAGTAAATGTGAAAAAAAAAAAGTGTTGCTACGTTCTCCTTGAACTTAGCAAGTACTATAACCTGGATATGCCGAGAGCACTGCTTTTCTTTCTAGCTTATATTTAGATTGGTGAAGAATTGGGATGATTGGTTTAAGAAACACTAGAAAATGTGTGTGAAGTTCTAGCTGAAAATTGAAGTATACATTTTTTTTCCATCTGTGCGGAATGGACTCTCTCTTCTGCTTTCCATAATGAATCGTTACATTGCTTTGCAGTTTTTTTCCTTATTTCACAAGATCCCACGCAAGCTTTGAAAAGTAACCATGAAGGGGAAGAAAAAAAAAAAAAAAAGGCAATTTAAATAACATAGCCAGGGCTTATTTTCAATTCCATTTGCTGTGAAATCCCGGCGAGAAAAATGTGTATGAGCAGTTGTCTTTAAATCTTATGCTAAATAGCTGTTAACAGGAGAAGGAAAATCCTAGGCAAGAGAACGTACAAATATCCAAAAGAAAATACTCCTCTCTGAGGGGCAGGCAATCAAAATTTTACGAGGCTCAAGGAATCTTTCTAATGTTACGAGGTATCTACAGATAGAAGTGCCTTCTCGGAGCATCCAGACAGCTGCTAGGCAGCAGATCATAAATTAAAGAATGCATGGATTTTCAGTCCTCACACCATTTTTATGTCTGGCAGAACTCTATCTATTATATCTACTTGCTACCCATGGAGATTTATTAAGGTGAAAAGCACTGTATCTTTATTGACAGTATAGCAGAGTACACTTTCTATATATATGGCCTATCTAAAGCAGTTTATATTTGCACAGGAGGCTTACACAGTGTATTTTATCTTGACTTGCATGATAAATTTTTGAAGTCTTCAAGAACAATGATCTGGAAAACGTGTTTTCCCCATAGGCTCTAATATATTTTAGCCAATGGCTTCAATATCCTATAAATGGTACACATTTTTAGCGGGCATAAAGCATTTTTTGAAACTGACTGCTAATGGCGAGTTAATTCATGATTAGATTGATCCATCTTGCATGCTTTTTTCCTGAAGTTTTAGGAATTGATTGTGATATTTTACCAGTTGCTCTGAAAATGGAACACAACAGAATCGCAATCAATTGAATGAGTCATTAAGGGGGCAGCACCTAAATTGAAGATGCTATTCTGCAAAAACAAGGTTGTTTTCTAGGAAAGAATTGATTATTCCTCTTGTGCTTTGTTATATGTCGTGCATAAAATCATTGGCCACAGCTGTACTCATTCCTTCCCTTTTTGTGTCTTGATAATGACTGCTGAAATAATGAATTTTGAAAGTGAAGGATGCTTGGGACCGCTGTTGAAAACAGTGTAAAACATTACCAGTACAGCTTGTATGGTTGTTAATGTGAGGTGGTTATTATGGTTAAGGGACATGAATAAGATGTGATTTTTGGATTTGAAGTACTTTATCTGATAAGGAGAGCAAAATTCCCCACCTTTTACAACTTTTCTTGTTGCCTTTTCATAGAAAATATACTTCTCTTGCTGATCCTATTTTGTAGCAATTATTTAGCATGAAATAAAGAAAATCAGAGAAGTGAGCAGGGGAAAAAAAAAAAAAAAAGAACAAATGAGAAAAAAAACAAACCAAAACATTTATTTCTCACATAGCCATTTTAACTACTAATGTAGTTAAATTTGTAGTTTATTCAAGAAAACCTTTTGTGTGTTTGTCCTCTGTACACACTCCTCATACATTACTCAGACATAACTCTTCTTGGGTACCGCTTCATTGATATTTTGTCATATAAAGCAAAGTTGTACTGGGAGAAAAAATATAAAGTACCAAAAGTATCTTGAAGGAATGTAACATTTGCAACTAGACAAATGTGCTTCCTGTGTTTTTCCATGTACTTCTCTTATGAGAAAACGGGACGTTAAACACTAATAACAAAAAGGCCTTATGGAATAGTTGATTCTGGAATGATGCTTGAATACTTTGGCCCTAGTGAAGTATTGCTATAATACGTCTGCAAAAAGCAGCTTCTCTGAGATAACTGCTACCTGCCAAATACTGCGATCTAGGAAATCAGCTTCGCTTGTTGTTTTCACCTGAATGGTTTTAGAGATAGAATGAGAGCAGCAGACCACAGAACTCTCCAAAGTTCTTACTTATAAATTCAGTTGGTAAGAGAAGAAACTGAGTTCCAGATATATTCCAAGGTTGTTTTTTTTTGTATCTTTACTAAGCTACTCTCCACACACACTTCTCCAGCATATGTTATAGCAAGAGTAAGTCAAAGATAGATCTTCACATGGATGTTTTATCTTAAAAAGCAATTTGGTGTGAATTTTATTTCTAGAAGTATAATACCTGGTCTTTCCAACATTTTATTTTCAAAACATAAGTTCTTATACTTTATTATTTTGCATTCGTTAATTTCCTCCTGCTATGCAACTGCACTTTTGCCTTTTCTGCAAGTTCAAACAGCGTTGATGGTCACACCAGCCTACTTCAGCCATAAACTCTTCGAAACTCCTGCTATTTTAGAGAATGGTTACTCTTCCATTTCTTTAAGCAGACTTCATCTTGCATGGGAACACTCATCCTTATGGAGTTCCTACCAGTCTTTAGCAGTACATCAGCTGACCAAAGCTGCAGCAAAACCCAGATAGCAAGAGAATTCCAGCAAGACACCTCAGCCCACTGACAGCTGCAACTTATTCATTACCAGTGTATACTGTTTTTTTTTTCCCATGTGATAACTGGGCTCATTTATGCCAGTTATATTAATAGAGACTAAATCATATTTTTCTTTCAATTTTATATTTGATGAAGTAAAGAAGTCCAAATTCTGCATTTTTTAGCAAGACAGGATTTGTGCTTCTTTGATCCTGCTTGCTTGCTATGCTGTCTCAGGTCTGCACTGACCTTTCCTGGCCACTGATGATTGGTTTGTGGAAAGTTCCAAAATGGCATGTAGAATCTTAGAAAAGCCAAGGTTGGAAAGGACTTCCAAGATCATCTAGTCCAACTGTCCAGCTACCACCAATATTTCCCCAATAACTATGTCCCTTAATACAACATCTGAACACTCCTTGAACACCTCCAGAATCAGTGTACTTGTGCTATAAAGTGCTGTAATAAATTAATGTGAGCCTGAGCTTAATACAGTTGTGTAACATACTATCCTAGTCTTTGTGATGCCAACAAATCCACAGAAATCATCAGCCTCACTGGGAATGTTGACAGAGCTCACTAGAAAAAAGTTCTTGATGTGAACTACATATTTTTGTTCTTCATTTATTCATTTTTTCTCTTCAAGTTCACTTTCTTTGTACCCATGCTTTGTTAATGATCAGCCAGTTTTATTAGTAATTGTATTTTTTGGCAAATATTGTAGTGTCACAGAGGATTGTTGACGAGTGTCACGGAACGAAGGGGTTGGACAGCCTGCAGGGGAAGGTGAGAATGAAATGAGAGCTGTAATGCAGCTAGCAGAGTCAGTACTGCGTGTAGGGGCCAAATCTAACAGGATGCAACCGAGGCAAGCAGGTCTGGTGAGGGCAACCAGGCTTAGACACAGCCCAGTGATTGCTGGGCTGCCTATAGTCTCCAAAAGAAAGGAGACAGCCCTTGGTGTACTGTAAACTGGCCCTGAATCCAGGTAGCTGGACCTTCTGGGGGTGAGGTGTTCTTAGGGCCCTTACACCAAGATCAGTCGGCATTAAATTCCACTTCGTGTAAAACTCATGTTGGGAGAAGTTTGCCATCTCTGTCATCCTCCATTTCCAGCAGTCCTGCCTTCCCAAGGGCAGCTAAGATTTCCCATGTTATCATATCAAGTACTTAATTCAGGATCATTTAGAATAGATGTTTACTCTCTTTGTTTAGCAGATGAGTTTATCAAAGAAAGATGGCAGATCAACGTGTTTTAATACAGCAATGGAAAAATAAACAAGGTAGAAGTCTTTTTAATGTTTACTTCTATACTTGTAATTAGTGTTTCTGCACTAAATGTATGTAAGACTTGTCTTTTACTAATGGCAGATTGTGAGGTACACAGCTGCCTTGATCACATTTCCTATATTTTTAGCTATTTCTGCTATGCTTGCTATCCATTAATTCTGTGCCTAGCTCCTGATTTGATGGATTTATTAATATCCTTTATATGCACTTTTAAATTATTTTCAGTTGGGGATGATGTGATGTGGTCAGGAGATCTGAGTCTTGATTCTTACTGTTAATGCAATTTCAGTTTACTTGTCCTCACACCTTTGACATCACACTGGACGCCATAATCCTTATGAACCGCAAAGCATTCATTTAAACTCAAGTCATAAACTTCAATTAGCTTCAAGCTCCAGGCTGTCTTTACCAAAAAAGAGGTTGCAGTCTCTTTCTTTTTACAAAATTGACTAAATACTTCAACTTCTTCCATGCAGTCTAATTGAGCTTGTTTTGTAGTTGCTCTTTTTCCTTTCACTGATACAACCTTTTTTTCCCCACTCCAACATCTTTCAATTCGGTTTTTCCGACTCCATTTCATTATTTCTTCGTTTTTCAATTATGTACTTCTCAAACCTAAAAGTTTGCTTAATTACACAGCTATTTTTCTTTTATTTTTTACTAGTTTCCACAATCATATACATCTTTGGAATACAAAGCAAAGTGCTCTTTGAATATTTGTTATCCATAATGAATTTTTTGTCTCCTCCTACATATACATCTGTTAATATAACAAAATGCCAAGATGTTGGTATAAGGATAATAAAACTATAGATATGTTTGTATACTTCCAAATGTAGTAGAAACATAAAACAAAGCCACATAGCTAAAAACTGTGCATTTTCCAGGAGCATAAGTGGACTGTCAATATTAAAAAATACTTAGGAAATCAGTGGAGCCTGTGATCATGTGGAAAAGGTGATGGTCTAGGTAAGATACCAGCTTTAGAGATGAGTGGCCTCTTTCTGAGGTCATTTTGCCCACTAGCCTCTCTTTAACCTCAGTGAGGGAAGAATTAATACTTTGCATTGCTTACAAATGTCACTTTTATTACCTTATTTTACTTCATCTTGAAAAAATTGAAAATGCGTCCTTCAGGATTTAATATACCTTCACAGTGAGAATACATAACCTTGTCGGTATTTAAACCATATCATTATCTTAGTCAATGAAACCTTTTTTTTTTTTTTTTAATACAAAAATGTATTTCTTTATACTCCTTTTTAATTGATGGAAATAACAGGTTTCTGGAGAGTCACATGATTAATATCACTAATTTTGTAAGTGAAAGACAGATACCTACATGACAAAACATATTTTTTTCCTTTTTGGAAGAATAATCTGAATCTTCCAGGTAAACTTCATTTTTTATTATAATTTCCCTAGAAGTGACTGTGTCAAATAAATTAAAAAAAAATAAAAAATCTGGGTTTCTACCCGAGGAGTCTGAGTACATATTCTTTCACATCCCTTGCCTTCAGATCAACCTCTTGAATGAGTAAAACCAGTTATTTTTCTGTGATGTATTGTGGCCTGTTTATCCGGGGTGGTCTGAGAAAATAAGGAGATATTTATAGGTTTTTTCCCTTCTGCTTCACATGGGAAGTGGTGGAGTCTCCATCCTTAGAGGTATTTCGGAGGGTTGTGAATGTGGCACTTAGGGATGGGGTTTAGTGAAGAGACTCTGTATGTCAGGTTGATGGTAGGAGTTGATGTTCTTGGAAGTCTTTTCCAACCTAGATGATTCTGCAGTTCCTATCAACTATCACTGTCATGGTCCTCACACATTACAGCTACACCTTATTGATATCCCAAGGGATAATTTTTAAATAAGTATCATGGCCATATGCAAATAGTGTTTAAAAATTATTTTCAGTTGTTTCACAAAGTGTTATTTGTCAGTTTTTTTCAGGTTGTTCACGTTTCTCATGTCTAAGAAACTTGCCTACAGATCTCAGTTTTGATGTTGGAATCTTTTTTTTTTTTTTTAAGGAAACAAAGGTCTTAAATGTATGACAAATTGAACATGGACAGTGTGTGCAGACCTGTGATCTGTTCTTAGATCTGGTTCTAAATTTTTGCATTTGTACACCAGTAATTAACAGCAGAGGCCTGTCTGAGGCCATGATTGCTTCTTGGAAGTACAAATTTATCATTTAAAGCTATGGTAGTAGAACAATTGAATTTGTGAAACTCAAGTTATCTTTGCTGGCATCCAATGCATGGTAGTCTAATTATAAACAGACTATGTGCAGACTTGAACCAATCACTCTGCAAAGTGCACGAAGCCTCAGCACAGATGAACATCCAGTTATTTGTAGCACTGTATTAGCTGAGGTGTGAAACAAGTATAAACAAACAGGAAAATAAAACGAACAAGCAAGACAGCAAGAAAACACACACACACAACAGGAGCAAAAAAGTACTTTTAAGATTAGCAAGTTATTTTTTTCCATTGAAGGGCTGGTAGCTGCAGTATATCATCTGAACTTAAAAGAGCATGCCAGTTCTTTCAGTCTAGTTTTACATGGTTATTTTGCTATTTCACATACCCCTCTTACCTACCATTACCATATATGCCAAATGACACAGAAAAAACAAGTTATCAGACCTCTTCACAGACCAGAGTTGTAACCAAAGCCAAGGAGGAGATCATATTTACTGGATATAGATTGTTTTCTGGACATTTTAAAATGTAGTGTTTTGGAAAAAAATTCTGCAGAATTCTTTACTGACATTCTGTAGGACTATTGGGAAATGTACTGCAAGCTCAAAACTGTTTTATACTAATTTATACTAATTTCTAATTTCTTCAGTTTTGAGTTACACTTTTCCTTCTTTCACGCTTTTTGTAAGTATTAAGGTTAAAGTTTACTAGTGACTGTTTCAAGAAAATATGCAGAAAGCCTTTAAGAGGTTGAATAATTATTTTACAATGCATTCAATCATTTAGTTCTAGCATTTAATGTATTATTTACTATTTCTGTTGTTTCTCCAAATGACCAATGGTCTTGTTTTCTGACCGCCATTTATCACTTCTTCATTCTGTGCTTCAAACACTCGTAGTTAACAAAACCCCTTTTTAAGGCTTCCCGACAGAAGCATGGACACAGCATCAGTCATGAACTAGCACCAAGGGGATGCAGCAGTGTTGTGGTGGGAGACTCAGCCCATCTGACCTGACCTGGCTATCTTGAGACGTTTGTTACTAGATAAGGCCTTGTGCCTGCGACTCTGCAGGACTTGTGTGACTCTCAGGTGGTTAATTCTCCTCCTTGTCCACGTGGACACCCATGATGTTGCCAGGAGAGAGCTTGTGCTTATAATGAGGAAGTATAAACCCCTGGAGACGGAGGAGAGGTGGAGAGAATCCATTTTGTTCAGGTGGTGAAGACCGAGGGGAAACGGGGAGCTTTTAATTGCGGCTGCTCAGTGTGTACAAGGTCAGAAAGATGGAGTCAGGCTCCTCTCCGTGGTGGGCCTATGTTGAAAAAGGGATTATGCAGCCTCTATTCTGGAAGGTTTTCAAGACCTGTGTGCATAAAGGCCTGAGCCACCTCACCTCAACCTATAGCTCACACTTTTTTGAGTGGGAGCTTGTGCTGGAGAGGTTCTTCTTACAACCTGCAGTGCTACAATTCAACTGTGATCCTATGTACCGTGTAGGAGTAAAAGCTGAACTAAGATCTGTGGAATGCAGTAAGATAGAGATGATCTGGCATGTCAAGTTCTGTTAGCTTCGTTTGTCTTGTGTTGTCATATCACAATGAGCCATAACAAGATACGACTAAAGCAAACCAATACAGTAGCTACAATTCACCTCCCAGCGTGACACATTTGATGAAAAGTATGAAATCTGACTGGTTTTCAGAGAAGTGAGAAGCATGTTTATAACAGCTTCTATGCAAACTCCTTCATAAAGGATTTAATGTAATAAACTGAAAATAAGCCAAGCCTTTGTATTTGTTGCAGAATTAATGTTGCAGCCATCCCAGTGTAACAGATTTTCAATTCTGGTTTTGCTGCCATGAAACTTCTGTCAAAATTTCCACTGAACTATTAAGAAGATTATAATTCATACATTTTGTTCTGGCAGGAAAAAGAGACACTTCTCAACTAGTAAAAGATTCTTCTTAACTCTGTGATCAAAGTGCTAAGTAGGCTAACATTTGGGCTCCTGTAGGGAAAAAATTACAACCGACTTCACCAGTTTCACAGAAATGAAGTTTGCATGTAATGTTGGACCTACTGAATCAATGTTGCTCTTGTTGCCAGAGTACGACAAGGTACAGTTCCTGAAAGTGACCATAAAAATGTAGTGTTGAATAATTTTAATTTGTTTTACTTAATAAAATTGTGAAGAAAACAGGAGTTGAGGTTTCTCATTAAATGTAAACTTGCTTTGTTTAAGGGAATTAAAATCCTAACCAATATAGTAATAGTAATAGTAACCAATATAGTAAAGCCTTTGCTTTTTATCTGTGGGGAGAAGGAAGCATGGGATCTCAATTCCTGGCTGATTTAAGCAGATCTAATGACTTGAATGCACGTAACTTCCTGCATGATAAGCTGACCAGTTGATATTTGTACACCACCTGGCTACTCATGCTGTGCTACCCACAGCATGAACACACTCTTCTTTGTGGCAGTAAGTGGCTGAGAGACTTTGGCATGTAAAAGAGATGATGATTCTATGTTCCTATCTCCTTTCTGGAATAGAAATTGAATTTTTGTGCATACTTGAAACACTAAAAGGCTCATCTAAATACTGATAGGTGAATCTTACATGTTTCTACTTTGATAGAATGAAATATCTTATTTTCCAGACTTATGATAACATGGAATTTCCCTAGTAAATTTTTACTTTGCTGTGTGATAATGCATAGACATATAGAGGGTGTGGTATTGAAATATAATAAATGTAATATTGGAACTATTCAGGCAGGATTATGAATATAGTAGTCAGAATTTTCAGTAGCTCCAAGAAGTAGTTCTGATGATTCAAAGAAACAGTGCACTCTGTATAAGCACATTATGACCTATATGCATGAAGAAATTTTATATGCAGTAATTTCAGCTAAGCCAAATCAGTGTACCTGGGTTTTCTTATATGGAAGAACAGAAGATAGAACAACAGTCTTAGAACAATTTGAAGCTGTTTGTGTTTGGAATTCCTCTGTTCGTTCCCTGATTCCAATATAGAGATTTAAAACATACAAAATAAGGAGTTTATAGCAGTATAGCCTTCTATGATGCCTAAGTTTATAGGGAGTATGTTATCTAGAAATTCTGACTGGATTCTCACAAAAATCAAAGCATAGCATGTCATGCTTTGTGTAGGAATGATGACTGTGTGGGAAATGTATGTTTTTCTTATTCATTACAGTTCCACCAGCCTCAAACAATTCTTTGACAATCTCAGTACACCCACTCACACTTTCACAATACCACGTTGATACATAACATGATTAATTAGTATATGCCTAGTGTAATCACCAGAAATGCTCACTTCTTTCCTAGGAGGGAGCCTGTAGTACACAAGGAAGACCATCATGTCTTGAATGATAATATAGCTGGCTAAATCTTGGGTAGATAGTGATAGGATAAGGGAGAATGGTTTTAAGCTCAAGGAGGGCAGGTTTAAATTGGATGTCAGGGGGAAGTTCTGTACAGAGAGAGTGGTGAGGTGCTGGAACAGCTGCCCAGAGAGGCTGTGGATGCCCCGTCCATCCCTGGAGGTGTTCAAGGCCAGGTTGGATGGGGCCCTGGGCAGCCTGGTCTAGCACCAATTTGGAAGCTGGTGGCCCTGCATGTAGCATGGGTTTGGGACTTGATGATCCCTGGGATGCCTTCCAACTCAAGCCAGTCTATGATTCTATGAATCATTAATGAAATATCATGAGACTGTAGAGTGAGCTTTCATGTATCACTTTCATTTGGACCCTTGTTGGAAAATCAAAATGTGATGCAGTTTTGGACTTATGAGTAAGCCCGGTGAAAGGAAAAGTTCACATTTCTATAATTTACACTGAAGTGCCCCAGTCATTTACAGAGAGAGCAGCGAAATGACACTTCCTGTGACAGCTGGCAAGCACATTGTGATGGTCTCTGGAAGCTGAAAGCCTTGTTTGCTGTCAGTGGCCAACCTGTTCAGGCAACCCAAGGCAGGAACAGCCATCCTACAGTTGTGTCTCCCATTTTGAAGCAGAGAAAAATCAAGAAGATGTAAAACTGCAGGGATAGGGAGCAGTGAAACTCCCACAGGATAACCAATGAAAATTTGGTAAAATCCCTATTTTCTCCTTCAGTATTTCTCAGAATAGAATACTTCTCAGTCACTGTGTTAATCCTGGCAAATACTGGAGTCGATCTGCTGGTGTTAATTAGCATGGAGTGGATAAGCATTTGATGCACGATAGCTTTTTTGTGATTATATAATTATGAAAGATTTTTCTAGATCAGTGCATTCACACTAGAGAGCCTCAAGTGTCAACAACAAGGCTGGTGATAATTCAACCCATCGTTCATGAAACTGAATCATATTTATCCTTGTTCAAGGCAACTCCCCTTCCCCCCTTATATTTTTCTGATTAGAGCCAGTTTAGAACAACCCTGGAGAAATGTTTTTAGGAAATCTCAGGAAAGGTGAGTAATAAATGAAAACATTTCAGATATGCTGTCATTATGACAGTGGAAGGGAAAATAAAAGTCTCCCAAATCCTTAGATATTTTTTGCTCATCAAACTTTCTGAATGCACACAAAGCTTAATTCAGAACTGAAATTGCCAACAAGTCTTAAGGTCATTGTTAAACGTTGATATTTGGAAAGCGTATGGGGAGGAGACTTCTGTATGCTCTCAGCTCTAGGTATGGAGTTTGTTTAGTAAATGCTGTTATATTTATTTCGAAAGACTGAGATCCTAGTCACAGATGTTGCTGGACAATATAATTGAAAGCTGTGATGGAGATGGTTGGTAAGGAAGGCAAGTGTTCTGTGGACGTTTGTAGGAGGTCGTTGTTTGAAATATTTGCTGTGCCCCTTCAACACTAAGAATATGTCAATTATCATGTGTTCTACTCCTTCTGCACTCGGTTCACCACAGCACCGTACTCTCTTCAAGTTAATGAAATGCTTTTCTTTCTTGCTTGCTCATTATCTCCTTTAAGACATTGTGACTTGTATGATTTGGTTTATTGAAAAGTTGTATTGGTTCTTGATGACTTAACATGATAGAAGGAAACAAGTCTACGCCCACAATCTAACTGCAAAAGTCCAGAATCTGTGGAGAAGATACTGTCCAGATTTTCCAGATGGAAAGCACTCAAATCTTACTTAAATGTCTGAAATGTATGTTAATACTCAAAATCGAAATTATTTAATCGGTGAATATTTAATTGGAGGATTTCTCGTGATATAAATTTTAATATAAACAAAAAGAGTGTCGAAAGGGAAATTCACAATAGCCAAAAGTTGTTGGAATGTGTACAGATGTTGTCAGAGTTAAATCCCTTTTCTACCTGTTTTTAAGTAAGCAGCCTAAGAGTGAGTTTTGCATTTTTCAGGTTAGAGTGTCTATCTATTTGCAAGGTGTTTGTTGCTGTTCTTTTTGTATGTAACGAAGGAGTCTTTGAAATTCTTACTTTGATGTGGGACAAACTGTAAATCAAATCAGCCAAACTTACGTTTCCCTGTGTAGAATAACCACAGCCAAAATTACTCTGTGGACTCTGTTACCTTTTCAGTTTCTCTTCACACAGATGTGACTTCTTGCCTCAAGTCCACACTCAAGATGCTGGTGGTTCGGTGCTGTATTCTCTGCTGTTACTTTGGGGACTTGCACTGCTGAATCCTATGTGCTGACTGCTGGAAATTGGCCCAGGCAGCAGCTGCTCACTCTGTACACGTGCACTGACCTCCCAGCTGGCTGCAGCATCCCCAGTGCCAGATGCTAGGCTTTGTCTCTTGCACTTGAACTGTTGAGAGCATTCAGTTCAGCTATCAAATATTAGGAAACTTGTGGGAAAACAGCTTCTGAAAGATCTCCACTCTTTGTGAAATTTTATTTAAATTGACCGGTGGATTTTTGGTATTTCATGGATTTCTATGTGAAATGGTTTTGTAACGGCAAAAATCTAAATCTTTGCTTATTATTTTTACCTCTGCCCTGCGCAATAGATCTGTTCTGAGACATTTCCCTGAGTGATGGCAACACGAGGACAACGTTGGAAGATTGCTTTCTTAATCCTGCACACTCTTTTTGTTAGCAAAAAAGGTGACATAGTCACTGTTGAAAAGCTGATGAAAAAATAAGCATGATTCTGTGAACATGTGTGTGCTGTATTTGGCTTACATAGGAAGTGTGATCTGGTGGAAGGGCAGGTTGGAGAAGGGGATTTTCCAACATGTAGGCTTGGAGCATCTGAAGAGCAAAGTTTCCTTTAATAGCTGATCCAGTAGACCTTCCATGGAGCAGTAGTCATGGCAACTCGATTGCACAGGACTCTAAAAGCACAGAGCTGAATGACTTTTAACGCAAGACATTTCCATACAGTTGTTAAGAATATGAAGACGAGTATTTATTTTCATGTTTCCAAATTAAGATTCTAGTACAAGGGCTTTTCTGAAAGCATTGGCCCATGATGTCAGAGGTGGATGTTGATGGGACGGCTGTAGAGGTTGAACCTCCCTGCCAGTATCCCATTCCATGTTGTTGCTGTGTTCCAGATGGCAGCAGGAGGGCAGTCTGACATGCAAGTGTGTCTGAAGCAAAGGGGTGTCACTGAATTCCTCCACGTGAGAAAAATTGCACACGTTAACATAATTCATCACTATTAGCTGAATGTTTACGGAGAACAACCAGTGGGTGTGAGCACAATGAGGTGGTTGGTGGTCTCTTTCATCAGTGACAACAGTGATTCACCTCCGTTGGTGCAGATTTTTACGAGCGTGGCATGCAGGCTCTTGTTCAACGCTGATGAAAATGCAGAGCTAATGGTGGTGACCATGTTGGAAAACAGTGTTTTGTCGCTGAGAATTTGCTCTATCAAATGGTGCTCTCTTTTCATTTGTTGTAGTTTCCATGGAAATAAATAGGAGGCGTTACTTCTGGAGGGACCTACATATTTTAAAGAGTATTTTAGACATATAGAGAAAAGTTTTATAATCATATGTTGCTCTAACAATATTTAAAAATTTTCCTGGTAGTGTGTATTCTGACATTTGTTCCGTCAGAACCTGATTTAGTTGAAACTGTCCTTAGACCTGTCAAGCGATGGAAAAATGAAGTGTATTTGCAAGTTGCTGAACTGAATTATCTGCTTATGACTTATTGTGACACTGTCTCATGATGTGTCACTGGTAGCCACTATTCTGTATTGCCCAGAATGTTTGTGATGTAAACCTTCTGTAACATAAATCCTTCATTTGTCTGTAGGATGCCCTTCCATATGAACTGAAAATGCCCTTAGCCTTGGCACATGCCAACAATCTGAATAAGAAATGTGCCTGATTCCAAGAGTTGTCATTAAATAGGAGCTCAGAGCTAAACACCCAAAGTAGTTTCATTTTTCCTGGTACTGTAAATTTATGTAGTGTGAACAGGGAAAAAGAAACTGTATGAATTTGGTAGTTCTGATAACCCTTCATGTTATCTGTCTAATATTTTCCTGATTACCTCCTTCATACAACAGAAAAACCCTTCTGTACTTTATTTAACACTGACAGTTCTCACTGATAGAAGCACAATTGCAGTCCACTGAACAGCATCCACATTTCACTGTGAAGACAGTAAGTGTAATCTGTGAGGGAGAATTGTATTTCTATGAGACCCTCTACCTATCTTTAACTCTGTTAAGGTCAAAGAGTCATTGCATCTTCAGCTCTTAATTATCATCTGAAAGTAACTTACATTTAAAAAGAATATTAAATCATTTGTTGCATGAAAAAGCAAACAAAATACACAATTTTATGCCTCATCTACCTGAAAATTTGCTTGAAGGTATTCCTTGTTATGGGCCAAAGAACACTCATTGTTTAAAATCTCTGGCTTCTATTTTTGCTTCCTTAATAGTCTTCAGAGTGTGATTACTCTAATCTTGAAATAGAGAACAATAAGAAATAATTTATTGTTTCTACCCCTCTGGTTACAAGCAAAGGACTGGAACTTTCAGAATTCTATCATCTGTGTTAAATATGCAATAAGGATGTTTATTTTCATATCACTTTTCCATACTCATCAAATATCTCCATTACACTTTCACTTTACTTCCTCAGAACTTATTAGAAGAGGAGGAACTCACGTATGCAGGCGGTGGCTGCGTGGTGTATCTGGATTGGAAATGTAAGATCTCACTTCTCTGCCTAAGTACAAGGTCGTTCTTCATTTTGGAGAGCGTGATTTCCAGGGCTGAAAAAGGCTGTGGTCAGTGTGAGGCTGTGTTGTCTTGTTTGTTAGAGCAGTTGTAATGTTAAATTGCTCGCTTTGAATATTTTAACGTGTTGTATACAGTGGTGCTTGTAGGATTCCAGCCAAGTTGTTCAGGAGAGGAAAATTTGCAGGGAGGTTTGTGAAAAACTGCTGAGTGTGCTCCTTCTCTAAAAAGAATCTGGTTTAAAAAATATACCTATATCCTGACCAACAGAAAACAAGCTTGGAATTGGGTTCCGAGTTACAAAAAATAATTGGTGTGTGCTCATCTGCATACCAAATACAGATTCTTCAGAACTCCTCTTGAATTTATCACAGAACCTGCAGAAATACTGGAGAAGGGGAGTTTCCTTAAAGCCTTTATCTGAACTACACTGGACATTGTTTGGTAAGCAGCAGAAATTGGCTTCTTTGTAAATATTTATATTGTAATAGCACAGAAGTCTCCCATGTAGCACTTTATGATAGACGTTGCAATGTGTTTCTTGTCCCTGGTGTTTTACAGACCAAGTGCCGGACTGTGCAGTCAGGTCCATACCACCTGAACCAGACCTTCAGCACAGAGCCTTGTGCAGGGAGTGCCCGTGTGGATCTGATTACAGGATCCTTGGAAAGTGATTAAGCCAAATCACCTTCCACGTGCTGTGCCTGGATATCAGGGCAGGGCAGAAGGCGCTGCCTGTAGGCTGATGGCACGGTCTGCAGACACAGAGGTAGCCCTTTAACCATCTACTTCAAGCTTAGAATAGCTACTATGACCACAGAAGCTATAATTCTATTTTGAATCTTTGTTAGAAGAGGCTGCAATTTATTTTAGCCTGCATTGTGCTAATGCAAGTCACGTCTTAGCACTGACAATGTTTACAAGTTCTTTTCTAACCCTACCTGATTGCATTTTTTTTTAATCAATTGTGAATGAAATATTTTGATTTGATACAAAATATGGCAGTGCATTGGTGAAGCTATGCTCAAAAAAAATGATTTACATGGAGTTAAGTCCCAGCAGGTTTCAAGCTTTTATCAGTTCGGTTTTGATGAAATATAATTTTCTGTGTCTGCCTTGATTTTTCTATCACAATGAAGAATTTAGATCTTGAATTTGCTAGCTAGACACTTCACTCAGACTGTGCCAAGGACTTTATCCACCACTATGATTGAAAGTTCTTCCTTTCTGCCTTAGGGCTTCTATGCATAATTTCGACAGCTTGTGCTTTATCAAAGAAATTACGTCAATCGTTAAAGCTGCTGCTTTCCTTATTTACTTGCAAGTTTTCAATATCAAATTCCAAGAGGGACAGAAAAGCAATGTGAAAGAAAACTTTCAAGGGAATGTAAAACAAAAGGGAGAAGGAGGTATGTGTTTTTTTTTTTTTTTCAGGTTTTCACTAGCTTTGCTCTGCAATGCTGCTTTGCCTTTCAGTTAGAATTTTTAAGCTTCCTTTGAGCTGTGCTGATGCAGTCTTCTCAGTGCTCTTCTTCATGTTCTTCTTGTTTCCACCAAAGGAAGAGAATAATTATTATGATTCATATGCATGTTGGCTTAAATCTGTCAGATGCTCCATCCATCACCTATTTAGTGGGTCCTTCTTCCTAGTCTCCTTGCTCTTGACTCCCTCATTACAAAGTTGCTAGTGAGGCCAAAAGTAATATTTTTAATCCTAAAATATTTTCCTTGGTCTGGAACCACACGCACCGTGGTGCTGTCACTGATGTGATTAATGGGCAGCAAAGAACAGAAGCAGCTGGCTGCACATTCTGTGGTCACAATGCAGGAAAAGACATGTTTACCTTCTTAGATAGGTTCTTAAGCTGATATCTTTTGAGAAGGCATTGATTAAAGCACTGAATTTTCACTGATTTTATTGGAGCATTTCTTTCTGAAACAAGGATACGCTCCCAAATTAGAGTAGTTCCTATTCTCAAATAGCTTCATGATCTGGCAGCTGGCAGGGTAGTTCAGACAATGTATGGTTTGCCTGTGAAAAGATAGCTTGGCTACTGCAAGTATTCTCACTTACAGCAGCACAGTGGTTTGTGTGAGTTAATTTACTGTATCTTTCAGAACACTAACCTGCCGTTGACTAGCTGCTTGATGCCCAAACTTATGGTTTGTGTGTGTTGCTTATGAGCTCTTGACTTTCAAACTGTGCTTCAAAAACAGCTTAATGAAAAGGACATTTGTGGGAGAAGGCTAATATGGGTGTTAAGGGCTCTTCTTCAGTGGAACAGTTCTATTCTATTGCCTGTCTTATGAAGTATCTACAGTGACATTGCACAGTTATTGTCTCTGATTTTGTAATTAGGAATGGTTTTAACAGTTGTCAGGTCACTCTTGGCCTGGAATTTTAAAAAGTTAGATCGAAACTCCAAAAAAACTGAAATGAATTTAAGGGAAGGACTGACTTAGAATGGAATAACTTTTCTTCATTTATTGAAGTAAATATAAAGAGTATATAATGATTTTCATATTCAACCAGAACTAACACCAAAGAGAGTTCTGTGTATGAACACACATTAGCAAAAACATACATTAGCAAAAAGAATGAAGTGCAGAAGGCAGCTGCACAATTAGGGCAAGTGTTGTGCCCTTTGTCAGGTAACAACAGATGAAACCTGTTCAGGGAAGAGATGAATTCTTGCAGATAGAGACTCACAAATCAAAGTCCAATTTTAAACTTGTCCCATTCTCTTAGACGTGTGTCTGTCAAATCAGAAACCTACTGAGGAATTTATAATAATAACAATAAATGCCTGTGACTTTGTTTCATTTTTGCAGGTTTTTCCCAAAAAAGAACTTTGAATACATTTATGTTGAAGGAGTAGCAATGGGAAAGAGAAAGAAGGCGTCAGTCTTCCTAGATGCAATCTTATGGATGCTTGCTCTATGTATAAAGTAGCATCAAGTAGGCTACATATCTTAATATTTTTTTCTTCCTTATGTGCAGATCTGGCATTTTTTTTTTTTGTTTACTATTCTCCCATGCATGTGGGAAGTTATGATTATAGAAACATTCAGCTGTTTAATTCCCTTTTACACTTACAGATACCATAACAGAAACATTTTTTGCACCATCCAAAGTCTATTAGAAAGCTGTGGAATTTTCTGCAATCTGACTGCCCATGCAGATATGTTCCTTAATTCTCTGTGTATTGGTAGCATGCAGGTGCATGTATGCTCATGCACATTTCTCAATTTTTAATGCCACTGTGAGCACAAAGGAAATTTTAAGAGTTACTTCTACTAAAGAACTCAAATTGATATTGGAAATCAATATCCGAAGCATTTTTTAGGTTTTATTGTTTTATTTTCTTCTTCTTGCAGTCATTTTTAATATCCTGGTGCGTTTCCAGGCTGCATGTCCTGAGTTTTCTTTTCAACATCATGTATAATTTCTGACTTATATAGAAGTAATTCAGGGTTAGTTGTTGGTAAATGCTAACTACGCTTTTTTTGCTGATGCAGTATGTAGTTTTTAGTGAGAGGAGAATCCCCTGATAGAATCACCTGCTCTTTTGAATGACTCCTACATAGGGACAAGAGGAAGAGAGAAATTCCTCGCACAAAAGAAGCAAATCTGTTGTGACAGCTGTCACTGTAGCAGTGCAAACCACACCACTTCAAAGCCAAGATGTTATTTCCCATCAGCATCACTATCTGTGCTGCTGGGCTTTCTCTGGTCACTCCACAGGGAGAGGATAAATACCTGAATTCTCAAATATTTTCTATTATTTAAGCTTCCTCCTGGCTTAGGTGAAGATACGGTGCAAAGCTGTTATCTGCAGTCCTCTCTCAATGACACAGCAGGTAAATTTGCAAGGTTAGTCTGTTAGCTAGTGATAAAGGCTGTCTCTGGGCAGGCAAATGAATGACAGGCCCAGGACATAAACACTAATAATGGAAAAAAAATTAACCGAATAGATGGCAATTCAGCCACCTAATTCAAAACACTGCTTCTATTATGACACAGTTGCTCTTTCCATTCTTCTTCTCTCTCGGAGGAAAAAAAGCACATATATTTGTTAGCAATTAGTTCTTAGATTCTCCCCATCTTCAAAATTGTGTAAATACAGCATCTACCGTGCAAAGTGTCTAATCTGTGCAGTGAGCCTGGCTCTTATTGTCTTCTTGTGTAGCAACGTTATCAAAGGAGAAGTGAAAAATGTCCTAAAACCCAAACTGCAAACAGTGCAGTATGTTTCACAGCATCTTTGCACACTCTTCATCCACTGGTGACAGGTGACAGGACGAGGGGAAATGGCCTCAAGTTGTGCCAGGGGAGGTTTAGGTTGGATATCAGGAAAACCTTCCTTACAGAAAGGGTTGTTAAGCAGTGGAATAGGCTCCCCTGGGAGGTGGTTGAGTCACCATCCCTGGATGTGCTTAAAAACCGTTTGGATGTGGTGCTCAGGGACGTGATTTAGCAGAGGGCTGTTAGAGTTAGGGTAGGATGGTTAGGTTGTGGTTGGACTCAATGATCTTTTAAGGTCTTTTCCAGCCTGAGTGATTCTGTGATTCTATGATCCATCAAGCTTCTACCTGTAAAACACAAGAAACTGGGAGAGACAGTGAGTGCCTGTCTCTGTTCTCAACTAAATCCAATCTCTGAACATTGCATGAAAATAGGTTAATTATGAAAAATGGAAAATTGTGATTGAATCTTAGCTAGATATGTGGCTGAGCGTTTCCCTGATGTTTGTAAGGCCTAGGTATTTTACAGTGTAATTTTTCAGCATTTTCAGTTCTTTTATGAATAGACTAGGTATTCCAGGACACTGGAGATAGACATGGAGGGAAGAAATAAGCAAAGGAAAAACTCTGATTTGGAGTTAATTACTAAAATACAGAAATGTAGAAGTAGGTCTAGTATGACTAACATGATTCTTAGAGTACAGAGAGTGAAAAAGACTTCTGTGGCAATAGATATGGCAATGTAAGATAATCTGAGAGACATACTTCTCACCTTCTGTGAGACATACTATTAAGTAGAACAAATATTTAAAAAACACACACCACTTCATGCAGTGAAAGTCAATTTGTATAATGTGGGCATCATGAAATGATGAGTTCCTGCTGTCATTTCAGTTCCTAGTGAAAAACTGTGTATCTTATACGTACTGTCCAGTTCTTGAGAGACTCAGACTATCAGAGATTTGAGTTTTTACTTCTCCATGTAATAGTCTTTGCTGTCCTTGGGTCAAGGAGCTCTATACCTTCCTTGTGTGTGTTGGCTTGAGTATTCCTACACCCAGTTCCTCCCGTTCTTTCAGTTCTAGTGGAAGCGTGGAGAACAACTGGTGTCTCTGTACTCACTGAATCAATGTGCAGCTGAACCTCCAAGAGTCTGACAGGAAAATCCAACTACACCTGTTGGAGCTGCCTATGTTAGACTGCTCAGAGATGTTACCTGGAATCTGGATCAAAGTCATTTTTTCATCAGGTTAATGATGACTTTGACATCAGTCACCAGATGATATGTATTATTAATAAAAATATATATTTTCTTGTATCACATGTTAAGAATCTAACTTTCCTGGATTTTTGATGCGGGAAAAAATACTTAGGGATAAAGAGACTGACTTAAACCAAGTATCTAAGGCCAAGCTATTTCTTGATGTAGGGCACTCTGTACAGAAGTGTTTGTTTCAGTTTGCCTATATTGTGGTTTAAATACATTTTGAACTTTGGTTAGAGTACATCAATTTTCAGATTATTCGTATTGAAAAGATGTTGGTCTTGAATTTCGTATTTTAATGGTGAAAAAAAAATAGTAGCTAAGAACATAGCGATAATTTTCATCTATACCACCCTTTTATTCAAATCAGAAGGATTCTGCAGTTAAGAAGTGTAACATGATTATTCATGTTCAGTGGAACACATGCTGTGATCAAAACACAACTTGGAAATGCACACAGGATTGGACTGCAGGGTGTGTGACTGTAACAGAGGTGGTCTAGGCTGGAAAACATTGCTCAGGTCAAGTGAGTGTTCACTGACTTTCATTTATTAAACATAACTGCCTACTGTACATTTTGATCTTCCTTGTAAAGGCAGCTGAGTGAGTTATCTTTAGCAAATACGTCCTGCAAAACTCCCCACTGACAGTATGCTCAGTGTATGTAAAGCCTGTATATTTTGATAGCTGCCGACTTTGAATCAAAAGCTTCTCTTGGCTAGTGGATGAAACAAGTTCTTCATAGAAAATGGGCTGTGTCCCACTCCACAGCCAGGGGCAGGCCCTCCCTTTGCCCTGATACAGGCATAGCTCCTACCAATGTATCCAGGAATAAAGATTTCCTTCTGCTACCCAGACGGATAGCTGTGCTAATCTTAAACATCTTGAAGGGAGAACACAAATCCGATCTCTCAAAACGTTATACAGTACACCCTACTTCATGTTTCTAGCTCAAGTTTAATGTAATTGTTTCAGGAGATCAAATTCAACAGCAACAAAAATCCACCAAAATACAGATCTATTCTGTGAGGAAAGGATAATTAATTAATTGATTTCCATATGACATAAGATTCAAATCACAGTCACAGTCTCTTGCATGTTGTTTGCTTTTTTGTTATTCAGACTACTTTATGGAGTGGCAGAGTGTTATTGCTGCTTAATCCAGAATGTTAATCATGGCAGTAGTAATCAGTAGCTGGTGATGAAAGCAAATGCATTTTTCTGGATTTGTTAGGGCACTTTTGTCAGTAGCTGTTGTTCATTGAGCAAGAACTATGTTATTAAAAAATTGATTCACTGGGGTATTTTCCAGCTACAAAGATGAGGTTTGAGTTAATTAAAGTGCATGAGAAAATGAAGAGAGAGAAGCATACGAAAGTTTCTGCTGAAAAATAAGCATCTCTAACCTGTTAATGTTGTTCAGGAGCAGAGCTTCTAACAAGTTTAGCTGCAAATGTTACTTTCCCTGGGTTACTTGCTGTTCTCGTGGTATGCCATATCAGCTATTTTCTGGTTATTATTTAGTGAAGAGAATTATAAACATAATCACACCAAAATTAATTTTAAAATACTGATATACTGCTGTTTTCTGAATCAGTAGATTTTAATATGCAACATCGGAATTGAAATTACATAGAATTAATTTTATTAATTAATGTACTTACTAAAGAGTGAAAATCATCTCTCATTTCTATAGAAATATGTCTATCAGTTATCAGTATCTCTTTGCTGTTTCCCAAATTATGCAGTGTAAAGTTCTGCTGCAGTTTGTGGATCAGTGTAGCTTGCAGATATTTCTCTGCTTATACTAAGACCTTGCCAGAAGAAACAGATCCTACAATGTGAATGTTTTGAAGCAATTCTTAGTTTAAGAATAATATAAATTATGCAGGCTTTAGTTCCTAGGTCTTAACTGTGATATGAATATGTGATAAAATTAAGATGCTTAGCTTGGTATCCTTTCTTGTTTCGGGTCCTAAGGAGCCCTAGACAAAGGATGTTGTATCTATCAACATTTTGTGTTTTCCATGCAGTTTTTTCCTTGGATCTTACTGAACTGATGAAGATAACTGTATGATCCTAAAAAGGAATGAGATTGTTTTCTCTGTAATGAATGAGATAGAAATAAAGGAAAGAGAATGGGCTCATGAGCTTGGAAGCATTTCTTCCTGGCAGGAGGCAGGCTGTCTGGTGCAAGCAGTCATCAGAAGGTTTTTCCCGAAAGGCTCTGGTGATCAGCGTGACTTGGGAATTCAGAGGATAGCATTTCCTCTGTTCTCCTAGATAAGAAGCTTTCTTTGTATGGATTTGTCTGCTGTATATTTCTTCTGTGAGAGATGTGATCTGAATGTCTGTACAGCAAATAGAGTAGCTATCCGCATGCACTGAATTCGCAAGAAGTACTGGAGCAAGTTTTTAAAGAGATCTGAGACCATGTAAGGTCGTTATTATAGATGGTTTATTAATAAAGTCCTTTAAAGCTTACTGTAACAGCTTTGATTCTGTTTGTGTTTGCTGTTTGGCACCAGCGTCTGATTTATAGCATCCTGGGCATATGCACAACAAGAAGTTACTTATATATATTTTTTTTTTACACAGATAAAACATATTTTAATCTTCATTTTCAATTTTTACAGGTTTATTTTTAGAGAATAATGTAGTCTCATGCTGATTCAATTGCCTGAATACACCTGATATGACTGACTGAACTTGCTTCTTTCTGTCAATCAGACCTTAACTTGTCTTTGGTGGGAAAATCAGAGAGAAAACCCAGTGCAATGAAATATCACTTAATAACAAAACTAGAAAACAAAACTCAGCCATTAAAGCCAGAGGTGCACAATACCAAAATCTTCTGTAAATTTACTTTAAAAACTCAGTGAAAAACTTGGTCCTTCAGTCTGTGGAGAAGCGACTTCATACTCTGCCTCGGTGCTTTTCAGAAAAAATGTAAGAAGTGATCCTTATGTATATGAATGATGCTAAGGCACCAACTCAAGCACCTTTTTTTCTCTGAGATTCTCAAGTTATAAATTACAGATAAGGAGATGCATTCTCTTGATGTGTAGATTAACAGTTAGGGAAATACTTAAATGATACTTTGCATAGCTTCTCTTTAAAGCATTTTCTTTGCTTCTTTTCAGAAGTACCTATATATTTTTTAAAATCTTTGCTCATTCAACACTTTTAGGTTAATGTTGTTTAGAATAACTGGAGTTAGAATGTTGGCATCTTTGCAGTACAATCTCATGTAGCATAGATGAACGATTTCCATCTATTTCTTAGGGTTGTTTTTGTTTTTTAAACTTGCCAAATGCTCCTACTTTCATTTTAGTTAGTTTTTGGCAGACAGAGCTTATCAGCTATCATCCTACCATCATCACTTTTGGCAGTAATAAAAGCCTTGCCAGTGCTTTTATACCAATAGTTCCTGTATTTCAGCATTTACTGGCTAGCAGCTGTCCTAAAGTATGTTCCAGAAACCTGCAAGTGAATTATTTTGATTTACTGTCTTGGCCCAGTGCGGATGATGCCTACTATGTCAGAACTGGCAGATGTGTAGGAGAAGGCAGTAAATGATCTTGACAGAAAGTTAAGAGCTCTCTGTTGGATAGAGATATAACTTTTTTATTTTTCCACATAGGGTAGGAAACCAGCAGAAACATAACACTCTTATGAAGAGACAAGTGAGTTTCATTCTGATAAACCTATTGTTGACTCTAACAATGCTAGTGAATTTTCTTTACTGGTTTTAATTCTGATATTAATGGAATCATCAGAGACTTCACAGTAGAGTGGATTTCCTGGAATTTTTTAGTTGTTTTTAAGTTAAGATGGGAAAAACTTTCTAAATCATAGAGGAGATAAACATTTCTCTGTGAGAATGCCAAGAAAAAAGACCATTTCCAGAATCTGATGTGATGAAATTAGTTTCCAGATCGTTCAGCACTCTTGGATTAAAAGCTTTCTCATATTATGTGCAATTTCATTTGCAGTCCCTTCTGGCAAAGTACTTACAAGTTGTTCATATTAAGTACATGCTCTCCAGCAGATATAACAACTTCTGAAGCTGGTGAGCCAAGGATAACAACCCAGCGAGCTCTTCCTTATGTGCAAATGGCTCGTAGTACTGAGAACTTCATCACTATGAAAAATCAGTTTTGCTGCAATGAGCTTATTTGCAACTCTAGGTCATAAATAGGCTTTGTAGTGGGAAGAATTTTTTTACTTATTACTAGAAGGCGTAGCCTTTACAACTGAATATACATTAATGGTTTTGCAACAGCCATGGCAGCTATTAATTTAATACTTCAGTCACATAAGTCTGAAGTGGATTACCAAAATCAAACGCTATTGAGTTACTTGGATTCACATAAATAAAGTCATTTATGCAAATATACCTTCTATTATTTCTTTAAGAGATACCAGGGCAGAAAATCTGTAACTTGCAACATCCCCTACTTCTGGAGGTTTTCATACTGAAGGAAAAAGTCTTTCACTACTTCTCAAAACAAGAGAATACAAAACTCAAATCCCTGAAATGTTCCAAAAGAACTGAAAGTCAGAAACGAGTCAACGGGTATAAATTTGTTATTACATCAAAATTATGTAAGATTCTCATAGGAATGATTTATGTTACATCACTACTCCTTACGTATTGGCTGATGCATTTGTGGAGGCAGGGATGATGAGAGAAAGTAAGCCCGTGAAACTGCAGCACAGAATTAAAAAGCAAGTCTGCATTTGTATTATTTTGAGATCAGATAAAGTAGCTGCCTCAGAACAGTTTAATTTTTTTGTGTGTGTGACATTTTTTGATGGTATACACTAATAGAAAGCAGTTATGAAAGTGTTTGAAAATCAAAGTGATTGCTGAGCTAGTCATAAACAGTTCCACTGTCAGAACAGTTTGATATTTCAGTTGATGTAAGAATTAAACTCAAAAATTGATTTACAGTCTAGCTCATAGTAGTTCGTGAGACATGAAATAAAGTACCAAGGCCAAAAGTTTATCTCTAGAGAATCTGACAGATTTGTCATCTGAAGAAGGTCTGAAATAGTTGGAGGAAGTAAATAATCCATATCTTCAGGTCAGAAAGTGGTCCTCTTCCTCTTAGGTGTATGAGAGTAATTTGGCATCTCATACGACTACCGTTAGGACTCTGACCTACGTATTTTCTGTCAGTGGGCCTAAGATAACCCTGTGGAAAAGTTCATAAGCAGTCTTTATTTCACCAGCTGCAATGTGTGTTGTGTTAGAGAACTTCTAGTCTCATAAAACTAAATGGCAGTAGCAATAAAAACTTGGCAGCTTTATATCAGGAAGACCACTGCATTTAGCAGATAGAGGATGTGCTCTCTTTTGCCCTGCATACTAACTTTCAACAACTGGGTTTTGCACTTGTGTATTTCTACATTTTGGGAATGGGACAGACAAATAAAATGTCTGTTTCCCAAAAGGGTCTGTATTATCAAATTGCAGAATCCCAACTTTTGGCATAGATCATAATGCTAATTTTTTGGCGAAAGGAATCCCTGAAAAAATGTCCACAAAATGATGTACGTGTTGAATAACTTGGCTATATGCACCTATTTCTCTCAAGAATGTATTGTGAGGAAAAGATTTTCTGTCATCTGTGGTTTCTCAGCAAAACTGTCGGAAAATTACATAAATTGGTTACAGATTACTCCAAAATGATGGATACAAAAGTTGTAGATTCCAATCAGTAAATGTCAAAACCTGGACCCGTTGGAAATGAGCTAAACTAAGTTAATTACCAGCCTCATTAACTGGGGTGATTTTGGGAGGACTGTGTCTTTGGCAATGCAGTTTGTGAATAATTAGCATGATGAATGGACCTGATGGAAAACAGTGCTTTGACCACTTCATATTGGCTACTGTGGTAGCGGCTGATGCCACTTTGTGTGCTTTCAAATTGATCTGTGCACTAACAATCAAGTGATTTATAGCTCTGGGCGAGATATCTGTCTTCTATTTGATTCAAGACCATTAAATAAACACAGATGAGCAGCAGTTTTGAGGAAAATAAACCAGTACGAAGTTGTTTTGCAGTGGAGTACATTGGCTTTTCAAAACACTGGCAACATGTGACAGGAGGAGCAGAGAAGCATATTGAGGAGTGGTGTAGTTGTGGTTGACATGAAACACGAGCTGCAAAACTGGCCTTTAGTTAAGGAATCTTACCTGCTGATTTAGGATGTTCTGGTTTCATGGATAGCCATGGGGGGCTCTTCATTCCTCCGGCTGCTTCCTGCGCTCATAGTTTTGTACTTGTTCAAAGCACAGGACCCTAACCTTGTACACTTGTGATCTGGGGATAGAGTTTGATGTGCTGTAATAGGAAATCCAGTTTTGATGGTCCGTCTGTGGAGCCTGATAGAGTGTCAGTTATTTGAGGATCTTGTGTCTTTCATCTGAATGACAGCCCATTATTCATCCTTTCTGCTAGGTTCATTCGCACGGGAAAACACTGACACACACACACACATCCTGGAGCAAAAGAAGCAAGAAAGAATGTGGACAGAGTGGTAGATCTGAGCCTTGTTCCACCATGCGATTCCGTTACCAAAAAGAAGTCTTAAATGTAATTCTTTGGCCAAAATGATACTCATCCTCCTCCGTACCATCTGCAACATCTCAGATTCAGGCTGCTTTGAGTAACAAAAACCTGAATTAACTATTTCATCTAGTACTTGTTTTAGCTCTTTTAAATTGTGACAAATTATCTTACCTCTGCAGGTTAAAATGATAAAAAGAAGCATAAAAATTGGATTTCAAGATAGGAAAGGAAGGGAAAAAATACTCTGCTGGAGATTCAGTTCGTTGAATAGAATAGTAAATTCACTGTAGTTGTGAATGATTTTGTGGGAATGTTGTCTTTCAGGCCATGTATTTAATTTACTTCTGACTTATAGATGTGAACTAGGGGATATTAAGTAGCTAACATGAGTTGAGCATTAATCAACAGAGGTGATTTTTATATTGGTAGTGGAGCTGATCGCTGATGATAACTTGGAATGAATTGTTGGTTTCCTAGTATTAAGAGTTTAAATGTACTGTAATATCTTTCCATAGGCCATGATTGTCTTTAAAATTTGTAACACCTTTATATATTATAATATTATAATATAATTTATAATATTCTGAAGAAAAAGGACAATGACAAAAGGACATCATCACTAATATATTAAGTAGTGCTATTCATGGAAGTTGGTAAAAGGAATGCTAGTAGATAAGTTATGCATCTTTGAAAACAATGAAATTGCATGAATTAAAAGCAAAGATACAGTAACATTTAATAAAAATTTCAAACATTTTTGAATGAGGCTGATGCAGCTTCTCAGGACAGTCCAAGAAGTGCTATGTTCGTAAGACTGTGTATGCAATTTATGTATCAAACTGACTCTGATGTGGCAATGAAAGGCATGAAGCGACTGAAGCACAGCCTAGAAGATAGAGACAAAGATTCTGTAACTCTTTACAAAGTATGTTGTAGTGGAAATGCTAAGTCATGGCCTGAAACAGTGATGGAACACTGGGAAGGCAGGGCCGACCCAGGGCAGCTCAGGTGCATGCAGTGCACCTGAGTGACTGGAAGGGGAGGAGCCAGGATCCACTCCTTCCCAGACCTCATTTAAGGGCTGGCAGTGGAGATGAGGGTTTCATGCTGGAGATCCCTGCCTACTGGAGGCCTTCTAAATGTAAGTGGCTTTTTCTCTTTGTTTCTCTGTCCACAACTGCTGCGTTTGGGCTTGTTGTTTGCTGCAGCTTAGGGTTGTGTCTCTCTGCTACTGTCACTGTACTTTCCATCACATTATAGCATTATATATGTCTTAATCTTCGGTACAAAATATGTGTAACACTAAATATGTATTGCAACGGATGCTGTAGGCATAGCAGGTTTTCAGTTGTAAGTGCTATGGCCAGTTATAAAACACCCTGTTCAGGACTCAGCTGAAACAGAACGTGTCACTGAAGGTATTCTTGCCAATGGAAGAGTTGGATCCTGATAGCCAATTCTCTGCCTCTCTGTTTTAGTTAAATTTTTTTTGTACACCAGGGATTTTGGTGCTAACCACTGATTATTGTTTTGTTCAGCAGGCTTGATGCTTCATTTCTTCATACTGAACTGAAAATGTGATATTTTCTTCAGGAACTTTGTATTAATTGCTGAACTGAGCACTATTTCAGATGCTCACGATGAAGAACTAGTGTTTATGGATAAGCTTCATTTGACACTGCAGGACAGTGCTGGGCAGTGACACCACACAGAAGTATATATGTGGAAAAGTGAAACAACTGCTTCCTCCCCAGTTTTTTTTTTTAATCCTTGGTAGAAGCTTACTCTTCTGTTTCTCTCATGCTTTCAGTTGCTGCTAGTTTTGTCTAGTTATTTCTTATTTAATGTAGGCATTGTTGGCACAGACCTTGTGACTAGTGTTGTAGTCAGATCAGTAGCCACGGGCTTTGGCATCAATGGTGTACTGCGTAATACAGGATTGCATGAACTGCTTATTATACAAGCAGCAAACTCATACACCAGAGAGTGCCAACCCAGGCTTTCAGTTGGGTTTGAGACTGAGTTACCACACATGCAATATGGAATTATCAGCTAGCTGGATAGAAGCAGCCAAGCAGAGAAAATGAAAGACTATTTCAATATTCATATCTCCCATCCCACACTCTTTCAGAATATTGGGTAGGGAGCCAAAGTGTTGGAAATGTAATGTTTACAGTAGCCAAGGTGCAAACCTTCACATTTAGCAAAAATAGTACCTTACAGTCCAACATGCTGACCTGTGGGGAAATGATTCTGCACGTATTTGTTAGAGTGCACAATATATGTAATAATAAGAAAAAAAATCCATAGAATTGAAAACTTAAGGACACTGAGCATCAGATATGTATGACAAAATGAAATAGCCATCTTAGTGGCTGATTATATTTTTCATACATCTCATGTAGGTGTGTATTACTGTTCATTTTGTCCGTTCAGGTTTTGGCTTCTCTTATGAACCAGTTTGCACGATCACCAATCACTCCACTTTTTTTTCAGCGACTTTGTGCATTTTGAATTTTTATATATAGTGGCAGAGTTTTAGTGTGTTTATTTATTTTTTTTTTTTTAAAGTGCACAGTCCTTTTTGGCAGATGACATTTATAGTCTTAAATACAAATTGTTACATAGCCTTATAAGCAAAAGTTGCTTATTTTGTGACAATATAAGGCAAATCTTCAACATCCTTGAAGACTAGTCTCTTCCAAGGCTTACTTTTAGTCACATACTTTTTCTCTTACAGAGTCAGCATCTACATTCAATGAATTATTTAGGTTTTCCCCAGCTTACTTCTTCAGAAAATGATATAATGTAATACATAGTTCAGAATGAATGCTAGATGCCTCTGTTTTTCTCTTCAAATGTTACACTGTTTGAAAGAAAGAAACTGTATGTTTTATACTGAAGTAGTCAAATTTACATTCCTAATTTCTTATGTGCTGTATATAGAATAGCAAAGTAACGCTTGCTAATTTCTCCCATGTTGGGAGATTTTTTTTTTTTTTTATACAGTTTCCCACTACTCTCAAGTTGCAAGTCATTTGCATCACAAATAATAGATTGGAACTACATTAAGCAATAGCTACTTAGAGTAGAGGCCCTGCAAAATCTCATGGTGCAAGTAAAATTAATTAGCTCTTGTCACCACTGTGTTCTACGGTATCAAGATAGAGCAGAAGATTGGACTGCAAGGGGGAATGTTTCCTTCAGAGGAAAAGCATCCTAGTCCTTGCACCAGCACCAATGCTTTCTGTATTGATAAGATTTAATTCAGATATCCAGGTACTGGAAGTTCTTTAATTTAGCAGGAGACATTGTAATTTGCTTCTGACAATGCAGCCATAGTATGGTAATTACACAGATGAGTGAAAAATAAGTAGCTTCCTCTGTAATTGAGTCAGTATAGACTTTATCAATTTCCATGCTTCTTATCTGTCTGATTTTAAAGATCCAAAAGAGTGAATCACATTTTTCAAGATGGGGCCTTGAGTTATGCATATTTGAATGTATGGATCTAGCATTTTAAGTTCTTACCTGTGGTCTCATCTCTTTGTGCAAATACACTCAGAGCAACAAGAAGTTTGCTCCTGTAGGTTTTATTTTTTTATGCTTACAACAAATGATATGACAAAGAAGCTTCAAAAAAAATGTGCAAATATTTTCTGGCAGAATATTTTTCATATGCAGTTACATGCCAGTTCCTTTTGAAAAGATGGCTATAATGTGATTGTGTTAATTTTTGACATCAATTCATTCCGAGTCCACTTAATGGATATATGTGTACCAATTGAAAGGTGTATATGTAAAATAGACTGCTTTTCCTTCACTAGAAGAGAAACGGCATATTATCCATATTTAATGAATGAAATAATTTGAAAAAAATCAATCTAGGTAATTTTAAAAACAATTCTTTGTGTTGTAAATGTAGAAACCTGGTTGATAAATAGTGGATATGCAACCAATAATTAAATGAGTTTAAGAATCAAGAAAAGTATTCACCATCTCAGACACTCCATGGCCTGAAAATACCCTGATAAATTTGTAATGAAGTATTTATTAAATGTCTGGTGCTTCTTTTCAATGAAGCAGCAATATTCAATTATTTTATTAGATCTCAAATCTCATTTTGACAAAATGTAAATGCTGCGAATTAGTTTTGTCGGTTATTAACAAGTTATTTAGAAGGCAGAGAAAGAAATCGGCAACAATACAATAGTTAACATTAGCTGTTCAAAATAAAAAATATTCAGTTTGGGTTGGAATCTCACTTTAACCTTCTTACACTTTCAAAAACAACTTTTTCCATTCACCAGTTTTGTACAAAGGAAAAAAGAAGTATCTGTTGAAACATGGAAAATATCCCATATTAATAATAGATTTTGTTGTACAGTAGAGGAAAAATGTTCTAATGAAAATCATCTTTTTGCTTTGAAGCAGTGATAAAACTGATGCTAGAAATGGATGGTAATAAACAGTGGAAGTTTATCGCTTCATCACTTTATTCATGAAAGAATTAATTTATTTTAGCAATTAGTCATCACAGGGGGCAGCTTTTACTCATATTTCTTAAGATATTTCTATTTAAATATAAATTGGTTAGAGAATGATGAGACTTTTTTTTCCCTGTACACTCATATATCTCTTATCCATAGGCAATATACAGAACAAACATAGTGTTTTTTTTTTTTTTTTTTTTTCCTCTCTTAAACTGTTTAGGAATTGGCTGTGGTTTTTGACACCAGAATGTACAATTCCTGGTCAAGATTGATTTTAAAACTGTTGTGGGTTGATCCTGGCCAGCAGTTAGCCATCCACTCCTCAGAAGAATGGGGGGAAAACAAAAGCAAGAAATCTTGTGGGTTGAAATAAAAACACTTATTAATAAGTGCAGGAAAGAGGGGGAAAAAAAAGCCAAACTACAAACAATAAGAAGTGATGCAAAGGCATCACTGCTTCCCCCAAGCAGACCAACTCCCAGACAGTATCCAAGCAACAGCCACCTTGGAAGTCAAGCCCCTTCACTCTCCCCTCTGCACCAGGTAAAGAAAGGTATGTGAAATGTGTCACTAGCCTTTGAAATAGTTGCAAGCTATTAGAACTAGTTGATTTCAATCAGCATAATATCTGATTGTGGATATGTTATGTATTAGTTGAAGATCAAAAGACAATGCTTGATTCTTTTGTACAAATAGCAATAGTGTGTGATTGCTTACTGGATTTTACATATGTGACAAGAGTATATCTAGTTTCTTAGTAACAAGATGGCAATCAGAAAAAAAATCCTTTGAGACAGTTTATTCTATAATAATTTTGAAGAAAAATGTCTTACAACTTCCTAAGAAGAATTTGGTACTAGTCACTAACTGAATTTAAAAGAACTGCATTACGAGGTTTTATGGTTGTTGCTATACTATAGCACATAACATTGTTTGGTTTGTTTTAAAAATTTCATAATGAATGGGTGCGTATCTCTTGAATTTAGATGTAAATTATTGGGAAAAAAAAAATAATTAATTTTCATACTGTATTCCAGAAAGGGACAAGAGACAGCTTCTACTAGGCCTGAGGGCTGGTGATAGACTGCTTGTAGAAATCAGTATAGATGCAGAAGAAATCAGTTGTATGTTTTTCAAGTGAAATATATGAAGTTAACTGCCACTTCTGATATTAATCTTTTTTTTCCTTTATCTCGCGCATTACATTACAGGAATGTAATTATAAATTAGAATAATTAAGTTAATAGCAAAGATCCTAAAAAGTACGCAGTAAAATCTAAGTACTGAAGTCTGGAAATGCAAATCAAAACTCAAAATTTTCTCTTTCTCTTGCCACTTAAACTGTGATGTGTCTGATTCTATAAATGCTGTCCTTTTTAACTTTTAAGGTCTTGAAGCATCAAGTATATCACCCCACTCAAAATAGTTTGCCCAGCCTCCAGCAAAAATTCAGACAGCAGGAGACCCTCTTGGCTGAGCACTGATATTGCTCACTCTTCTGCTCACTGCAGAAATGATATGAGTGAGGACAGTTGGTCTAAATAGGAAAGGGTGCCTAGGGGTCAAGCCTTGCCCCTGACTGCAGCAATTCTATATTGCATAGAGTTGTGTGGTGGTACATTTTAAAACGAATAAATTCGTTGTATGAAAAGTAAATTAATGTTCTATTAATTTAGAGATAGGCAAATGCTACTTTACTTGACTTCACTTTTGATTCCTGTTCATCCACAGAAAAATTAGCTAAATCTTTATCTTCAGGCCTACTGTCATCTCAAATAAGGAAAAAGCAGGACTTGTATATTTTTCCTACACAAGGTTTTTTCTCTGAGAAACCTATTTGAATTTTGTTCAATTCCAAGTTCTGAGTTATGATGGCAGTTTTTCAAATGGAAGTCTTGGCTTTGACACCAAGACTTTGCTTTACATACCCTGAAAGAACTGAGTACCAAAAATTTTGGCTTGATTTATGCAGTCCCAAAATTGAATGGATTTGAATTAGGACTGTGAGTCACTCTTTTTTTTTTTTTTTTCCCCCTGTACTCCATGTAATCAATAACTTCTTGTGAATGATTTGTGTACTATTTTCAGAGATAGCATTTGAGGATCAAAAGGCATTTATGCTGCATAAGAGAGCTGTAAAGCCTTGCAAAGAGTAGTGGAGCCTGGTTTCTTTGTTGATATTGGGTCAAACACAAGAACTCGGTTCAATCTTACAGCTGTCTGTAGACATCAGGAAGCATTTCTGTACTGGCTGTCTGGTTTCCTCTTCCTATTTTAAAGTAGTTAACAAGTGAGATGAAGAGTCAGTTTAAAAACTGGGCAAGCTGAGGGAGTTAAGCTGTGTAGAGGCTAGTGATGCAGATTGCTCATATGGACTAAATGGCATAAGCTAAGTACAAAGTGGAGTGCCAGGATCCTTGACATAAACATTGCCTGACAAAGGCCACAGTTGGTGGACGATATCATATTTCAAGCAAGAATAGGACCTTCATTTGTGAATGTTAGCTATCTGAAGGCATGCTTGTGATTCTGGGAGTAGACTATGTTGCATAAATGTCACTAAAGCGTGGCCCAATGAGTTAGATGTATTTAATCACACAAAAGGATGCTTTGCATTCTGCCAAAGGGCTCCATCTACTTTCCTTTTCTCAAGTAAATTTCCTGGATAAAGGATTCCCAGTAGGCTCATCCTTTCAAAGAGTAGCCTGAATTACTGAAAATTTCAAGCCCTCAGATATTTATTTAGAGCATATAAACGTAGAGGAAAAAAATCATGCAGATTCCATCTTTGTCTCTTCATTTTAAGTTCTTCCTCTGCATGGAATTTGAAGGAGAAGCTGTCATCTTCTAGAACAATTGTGTGCGTTGTTTTATATTTGTGTCTTTTACTTCATAAAATCTGAGACAACAAAAACGGGGTGGCTAAAAGGAGCATGTTCATAATTTTTGGTTCTTTTTTTAACGTCTAAAAGGAATATGATAGTGCTACACTGAGTAAATAAAAATCTGAGTAAATAAAAATCTGAGAGAATACTTTAACATTGGAATTTAGTTCAACTGAAAAGTTCCCACACGGTTTACCACCGTTTTTAATGAATGTGGAAGCCTCCCACTCTTATAAAGTGTTGTGTTAATTAAGGGGTCTGTTGGGCAACTAATTTCCTCCGTAAAACCTGCTAGGAGGTAATGGGTTCTTATGAGCATGAGAGTGGTATGATGTGAAGAAGCACACTAATATCTCCAACTAGAGACAAAGGCTATTAGTTCTCTACAATAAAAGTGAGCGTGGCTGTTTTCTATACTTACATACATTGTCTTCCCACCTTTCAGGTGCACCCACTGTTGGGAAAGAAATACAAGATTTCCACAATACAAAAGTTGTACCCGTTTCTATCATCATTTGAAGTGCCTGTGCAAAGTGTCAAGCCTACTGGCAACCATGCAATCAAAACAAATAATGCTGAGAACATGAGATCGGTATCTGTGAATATCAGCTGCCATGCAAAGTAGTAACTTAACAACGCCAATAAGCACTTCAGCAATTAATGTTTGTTTCTCAAGATGTATCAAGCACATGGACAGGCAGAAGACTGGCTGCAAATACTTAAAACACCATGTGCTATGAAATACAAAGTAAACTTTGAAAGATCTACTTGCCTAGTGAAAGAAAAATGCTTTAATTTATGCCATGACTGTAATACCTGCAAAATTGGTTCTACATGGTCTTTCTCAAGACAAATTGATGCATACTTCAGCCAGAAGCTCTCCCTCTTGCTGTAATGCTATTGATGACATCTTTTGTTTTGTCCATGTAGTTTCGATAGTTCCATTTTGATTCTCCAAGATGGAACTTCACATTGTGTAGGAGGTCATCAACAAAGCGTAGCATTTCCTTCAAGGAAAGCTTAACTACTGTGTCTAGGGCAGTGAGGTGATGGACCTGGAACCTTACTGCTCAGCTCTGAGGAGTTTAATCACACTTATTTCTGATATATCTTCTGAGCATCCTACATTGACTTGTATCATGCAGCTAGGCTGCAGTTAACATATTTTGAAACAGATTTTCTAATTGGATCTCATTAAGCTATTGTAATGCTCAACATGAAATGAATACGGCTACAGTATAAATACAATATGAAAGTTAGTTCCTGAGATCTAAAACACTGACTTTTCTTTCTAGAGAAAATGGAGGTACTACAAATTTGCACTGTGACCAAAGCTCATTGAAACTATGCACATATAACTGCAGTTACTGTAAAATCCTTCTGCAGAATTTCTTTTGTCAAGTTTTGGCTTTCTATTGAGCAACCTAGGGCTGTGATGTGACAGAACTAGATCTCTAGGTACTGCCACACTTAAAAAATAAATAACAACAAAAAAGCAATAGAAGGAAAATACAGAAAAGTTTGGCTGCAGTGACAGTTCTTTGAATTAAAACACACATGTGCTGGTTCATTTTGAATTAACATGAAAAATAAGAATTGGTTTCCAAGAAGCTTGCATAAATTATGTATCTCCATCTTTTGAATTTTGTCTGACTGCTATTACTTCCTAAAATGTATCTTTTAATGTCTTTCTGAAGCATCATTAGTGCATTAAGAAAAACTGCAGAACTTAAGGTTGGGTAAACTTTGGATCCCATTAAAAACCACATCTTTCTGCTTGAGCCCTCATTCTTAGAAAATGTAAAAGCTCTTCCTACAAGCCTACAAAATAGGAAATAGCTTTGCTGTTATATCACCTGTTGTGCACAATACTTGCTACACCATTAATCTCAACAGCTCTATGGGATATGGATTTCATATCAGATCACCTGCCAAAGAATTTTCCCATGGCAAATAAGCAAGTAAAAATCTCCATTTATTCAAACATTTTGTTTACTTTGGGAGGAAGGAAAGACTGGAAGAGCACACTTAACCAAAAGCAATAAAACACATCCCTTAGTAACTTTTAATTATTGGAATAAAGTGGAAAATAGACACTGTACGCAGTGAAGGTAAACTTGTGCTCTCTGCACAAATTACTACACTGTAATGATATTCTCAAGAATACTAAGAATACTGCCACAATCACAGTATGCGTGTCCTAGGTGATGGAGCTACAGAATCAAACACTGAAACATCTGGTTGAGGAGAGTTGCTTTAGGCTTCAGAAACTTGAACGAAACTGGATTCAAGTTTCCAACAAACTCAACATCCTCTCTGTGGCCTTCAGTAAATTTCAGGACCAAGGAAGTGAAAAACTGGAGGTTATCCTCTCACAATCTTAATTTCATTGAACCTTGCCCGCTGTTGGCTTTAGCCACAACAGTCTCCCAATTTTTATAAATACTAAAAATTCCTTTGGAGGACTAAAACATAGTACCTGTCCCATCCTTTCCAAATACAACCTTTACTTACCTCTCAAGCTCTTATTACTTTCACTGCTGCCAAAATATGAAATCATAGAATGGCTTAGGTTGGAAAGGACTTAAAGGTTATGAGTGTGCATGATGTATGTCATACACATGATGTGCCATAGAACAATCTCGTTCTGTTTTGCATGTGAACTTGTGAAGAGAAAACAGCGTGAGAATCTGAGAACTGGTGTATTCAACTGAATGTGTGTTTTTTCTTTTGTTGCTGCTACGAGCTGTATACATTTGCAAAGCTGAATACTACTGAGTACTGTTTTTTTTTTTTTCCAAAGGGTTTTGACTTCTTTTGTTTCACTGTTATGTATTGAAATAATATGAATTAATAGTGGCTAACTGTGGATGAAGCAGAATGCATACTGCTTTTTTCTAAAACTGAGATGTGCTGTTCACATTAACTAAAAGAGAAGCATGTTAACTAATTCAAATTACATCAAATGTCTCAGTCTTGAAAATTTACAGTTTAGGACAATAAAAAGTACGGAAGCATAAGAGCAAACCCTAACCAAGCAATTTTTAATCTGTACTCCAACAAAATTGGTAGTAAATGCGAATCTGCATTTAACTAGGTAATGCATTTTAGTAGATGCTTATCCCTGTGAGCAAAACGTGATATGTCTTTCTGTGGATATCTGAAGGCACAGTTGTCATCTTTCTGCTTTGAGGAATAACAGTTGGCTCATTCTGTGAAAATGAATCGTACATTTATTTTGTCTTAATAACCAGCTTACTTGGGGCTTTTGCCATGATTTTCAAGGTAAGATCATTGTGTTTGTTCTTTAGTAGGTGCACATTTAGCCTCCTAGATTTACTTATGTGAATGATACCACTGCAATCAGGCAACAAGTGTGGGTCAGGCTGACTTTTCAGTTATTTTTTTGTGTGCGTTGTGTTTTGAAAATGATTGTCTCCCACAAACACTGGATAAGTCTTGTTGGGTATATATGCGTGTGTGTGTGTGTATATACATATATATATAATATATAATATATATTATATAATATATAATATAATATATAATATATAATATATAATATATAATATATATATATATATAACTGATCTTTAGACATCAATGGTAACTAGAGATATGTTTCTTCATTGAATTCTATCTGAGCATATTTAAATAGGTTACTGACTGAACTTTCTTTTTTGTATCCTGCAAACTTCAGCGGTGTTTTTTTTTTAATGTAGTCTTGTGTTCTTAGGCTTGACTAAATTTTCATCAGCAAGTAAAGATGACATACATTTTTAATTAAGCAAAACCTCGATTAATTATTTTTAATTCACTTCTTCTGCTTGGAAAAGAGCCAATGCAGTTTGTATGCATATACACATGTTCAAGCTCACACTCCCAAAATTATGTTATCTACCTCAGACTGCATTTCTGTTAGCAGTTGTGTATGTGTGTGTATATATATATATATATATATACATATAAATATATATATATATAAATATTTAAATGGTTGTCATAGTGTGGAACAAGAAGTGATTCCTGTTATCTTTCTCAAATTTAGAGTTGTTAGTAAGCCCAACGTGAATAGTGGATGGTACTTTTTAAGCTTTGGTTATTACTTTCTTAAAAAGAAGTAAGAATGAGGCATGAGGGAACATTACAGAGTTATGTCACCAGCAAGGTATGTTGAGACTGAAGATTTTTCTGATGTTAACTAAGAACAACAAACTGAATGAGAACTTAGCAATCCCACGTTATGTGTCAAAATGAAAAGCAGTGTAGGAGAGCAGTTTATTCATATATCTCTTCCAGCATGCTGTCCGGGAGAGAAAATCTGGGAAGGTGACACACTGGAAATACAACAGCAGCACTTGACAATTTAAATGAGAATGGCCCATTGCCAGTATAGCTAAAATATCCACTTCATGGGATATTTGAGCATCTTCAACTCAAGTGGAAACATGGAAACTAGAAATCAACCAAGTGAACAAGATCAGAAGTACTTTGCCCATCTGTGCACAGTACAGCAGTTCTAATTCAAATAAAGTTCACTGGGCCAGACTTAGGTACTGGAATCGGTCTTCCATGCCTGAATGAATGGGAAGCTGGAGCATTCCAATAGAGAGTTAATTCTGACAGCGTGAGCACTTGAGAGAACAATGCAGATGCAGCAATTACAGATGAAATTTGGGTATGCAGTTGTTTAGCATCTCTAGCATAATGCCAGTCTGTAAAGAGCTATGAAGGTTCCTGTACAGCCATTAATTTATTGTTTCAAGAGAAAAAAATAAGCCCTGTTGATGAGGTTTGAGTAGGATATGATTGTAAAACACCTTTTTTATAATGATGGAAAATGCTTGTACTGCTTTAATAACAAGGATGAAGTTTATATAGCTGCTGTTAGGTAAGCTGCTGTTAAGCAGCTGGAGAACATGTACAACAGGCCACATCCTTGATACTTAGAGGAACAAAATATGAAGCTTGGAAGCTGCTTAAAGAATAGCACAGAATATGAGATAACGTTGGTTTTGATCTAAGCACTGTTTGGATAGCATGGGGTGGATTCAGATTATTATTGCCAGAGTCTGAACTGCTAATTAAGAGAAGCACAAGGAATAAACAGAAGCACTTTGTGTGCTGAATTACTATTTAAAAAGCTAAGAGAAGAGAAAAACTTGATACATGTGTACATACTGTTCATGGGGGAGCATAAGAGGTTAAAATAAGATGCCAAAATAAATATGGACCTCCTTATCTTTTCAGATGATTAAGAAATCCTGATACGGGGACAAAGGTATCAGAATTAGGGATGAGAATGCAGTGTTGCAATTCCTGTGAAGTTGTAACAGATTTTTTTTTTCTAGTGGCTGCATATTGTCATTTGAGAAGAAGGGAAGACCACGGCAATGGCAATCCAGAATGCTTCCAATTCCATTGGTCTTTGTTTGAGCACATAGCAATTCTTTGTATCAGTCAAAACTTCAGCATATCTTAATTATAGTATCACAGAGTTTTTAACTGTTTATCAATATGCCCTTGTCCATTCTATAGCTTTTAAATCCCATACCCCTCAATGTATGGAAGTTAATTTTGCAACTAGAGAAGCCGCAGATTACAGACTTATTTTGATCTTGTGTTGATTGATAACTAACTACTCAACTTATACAAAGAACACTGTAGTATTGAGCAGACAGTACATTTCAGTCCATTGTGTTCTTTTCTATTCCCATGATGTCCATGTTCTGATACACTTTGACTCTCTCAGTTGCTGAACACTCTGTAGAAGACAGAACACACTTATTGCCATCACTTAGTATGGCACACTTGATATCTACCTTACCAAAAACCTAGCATGTGAAGATCCTGACTAATAGGTTTGGTAATACATAGATTATCTTATTTGTTGGATCGTAAATGGTACTCAGAGTAGGATATTCATTCTAGATTGTCATGTTAACAATTTCTTTTTTCAGGGTTTTTTTCCCTACGTTTGAATTGGGAATGTCTTGAGAAGGAAATGCAGAGTAGGAGCTGTGGGTAGCCTGGAGTATAACATCAAAAGATAAAAAACGACAAAACTATCAAAATGTTCTCGAAATGAAAATATTTTTCTTCTCACAGCATTGTTTTGGCCATTTTCTTTATTTTATGGGTTTGGTGCTGTCTACCTGCAGGGTTTTTTTGTGCTTATTTGTTTTGTTGTTTGCAGTTTTTTATATAACCAGTTACTTCAGATAGGCACGCTGGCTACCAGAGCACTGTAATGTATACAATCCACTAGTAAAATTTCAGAGAAGATATTTCACTTAGTGAAATATTTGTAATGCAAGTTCTGCTATGAGCAGAGAACAAACTGATAGGAAGAATTGCTTAAAGGATGAGGAAGGGTAGTAGCAGACTCTCCGAAAGTGAGCAATAACTATTTAAAACACTCAGTACAGGGAGCCATAGGTAAAATTGTCACATCATATGTAAACATGAAGATTTGTAGGTCTGAGTCATAATTATATGAGAGGTAACTTGAAGTGCAGCACTTGTAGGCATGATAATAAAAGGATAAAATAGGAGGAAGGTTGGCAGGAGAGCTAATATTTCTCGTTCATGATTCTAAATTGACAACACTCGGTTTTACTGTTACAAATATGTGTGCAGATTTCTTTGTGCTGTCTGTGTCTTGCTGGTACATTAATCCTCGTTCTGAATCTGTGTATCTTTTTATTCAAATGCTCTTCAAGTTATTAATGAGGATCCTTCAACAGGCTAATATTTTCACCTTTAGAACTAAATATGACACAGATTTGATATCAGAGTAACGAAATAACTCAGTTTCTGAATAGAACTTGTCTTTTAGCACGTGGCAAATATTTCCTGTACAAGACATCCCTCAGTCCTCAGTTTGAAGTGCTTTCATTTACAACAGATCCAAGTTTTTGGCTCTCAGCAGACATTTGCAGAATGAAGAAAAACAAATGTCTACATTTCACAAAGTTAATAAAACCTGATGCTATTAACAGCTTAATGTATCAGTATTCTGTGGAACAGCATACTGCTATTCTGTGTCGCTTTAAGATGAGGGAATGAGGGAAAGGAAGAAGTTTGTCTTAGGATGAAATGGCAAAAATGTGTAACTGGAAATAAAATGTAAAGGGTTAACTTAAGAAAAGAACAATAAACATATACTTTGTGTTGGAAATACTTTGAGTAGAAATCTCTCCATTCCAAGGAAAATGGCGAGGAAAGCCATCAGTCATTGGCAGGCATAACATTACGGTGTTGGTTACATCCATGAAGGGATGTCTTGCATAATTTGTCAGACTGGCCTGGTGGTGGTGAATACTCACAGTCAAAGTGAGAAACATGAGTTATGACACTTCGTTTTAACTTGGTTAGTTCAGATAATGGAAAATACGAATTGCTGTTGCTGAATGTATAGCAGGAAACATAACATGAATTCTCCTAATTTGGTTGAGATTTTTACACAGAGGAGGGAAAACAAGGAAAATAACTTCTGTCCTTTCTCTGTTGTATCTGAATGGTCATTCTTGAAATAGCTCTACCCTTCTGTCTTCTCTGTTACCACCTCCCTATTCTGAATGTGCATGAGCTCATTTTTTATAGATCTAGCAAAAGGTAATCAGCAGGCTAGTAAAACAAGAATAAATGGCTGGCTTCTGTGCTGTGTTTGTGTCTAACGTATATCTTTTATCAAGACTTAGAGATGCAAATTTCTAGCAGTGTTGCACCATGATTACCTTTTATTCAGATTCTAATGTTGGTTCAAACATGAAAAATGAAACATCTTGAAATGAAGAAAATCCTCAATGAAGAAGTAATTACAGCGAAATGTAATTATCACATTTTAGCTACTGCTACAACAATTGTTAATAAGAAAGAAGAAACAGAGAAGCCAGGAAGATAGAACTATTTCAAGAATGACCATCCAAATAGAATTGCTATACCAGTTGTTAAAATGCAAGTAATGCATATTGCAGCCAAGCTGTAATGAACTTGGAGGAATTACTGACTTAATCCTTCTTATTTTGAGCCTTTCTGCTGTAAAGTACGGGTTGTTAGCAAGACACCTGTTTTTGACTTAGTGAAACTATGTCAGTAGAAGGAAGAGAAAGCAATGCATTCAATAATACCATCAGTCTTTGTCGGGGAGATAATTGCTTCCACTTGTGTCTTTCACAGATGGCTTGAGTCGGTGTAACCACATTTCTGCTGGAAGCTTTCTCTCCACTTTCTCTCACCCAGACCCACAGGCTGAGTTGCTGCCCTAGGGTGAGTTTTGTGCACCAGTCGGAGCACTAGTGATTGGTGGCAGTTGGACAAAGGAGAAAGAGAGGTGTAATTTTCTAAACATCCAGATTTGTTGGTAGTCTGGTAGATAAACTTATCTTGCTTAGTTCATCAGCCATCTATTCATTAATATGGACACCGGGAGGCTTGTGAATACCTGAAAGGAACAGTTCCTTCTTTTGGTGGGAGCACTTTACTCAGGTTTGAACTGGTAGTGTAACCACATCCTGACAGCACGGTGAAGTCTCAAGTCATTAAATTACTGTCTGCTGAATAGGAGAGTGGTATTGTTTCTTTCATTTCATGGTTTGAGTCTGCATATCCTGATTTAAATATGGTAATAACATTGGGAAATCTAACTTGCTCTCGTAAGTCAATTTGAATCTCATTACAAAAATTATCATGAGGTACTCATGATAAGAATTCCTACCTTAATTCTCTTTGATAGTCATAGATTATATTTTGCTTTGAATGATGTGCATAGCACAGTTCTTTCCCTCCCTTTTGCTTGCCAATGATCTCCTTGTAAAAGGTGTTGTGCTTCTGTTTTTTTAACCTGGAATTTGACATGTTTGCACATGGATTTTTTGACATGTAGCTGTAGAAATGTTCATTGTCCTATTGCTTACAGACTTATGAGAACTTTGTAAATGCAGTATTCATCTTTGATATATGGAAGGAGAGCTCGTAAGAGTTTAACTGTGTAACTAAATGCTATGATCTTGAAACCCTAAAGCTGCTGTTCAAGACCTTGGTCAACACAAACTCTTCCATAATTTTGCTATCTCCTTAAAAGCCCACGTGTGCCAGTTCAGCCAGAATGCTGAATCTTGATGTCTGAAGCAAAAATGTTCAGGTATGGAAGTGACAAATGCAGACACCTTTTGGTTTTAGTAAACTGCTCAATTGTGCAGTTTTTGGTCTTCTTCATAAGGAAGCAGAGTAGCTGCATTTGGAGTTGTTAATTTGTTGAGAGTTCAGCTGTGGCTCACTTACACTAATTCACAGAAATCCAAACGTGTTTGCAGCTCTCTCTAAACTAGTATTTTCCCAGTGTTAACTGATCCAGTGTAGCAATCACAGTGAGCCTTTCCACTGCAGACTGATGTTCTGCTGAGAAATCCACTGTGAGGAAATCACTCTGCCATGTTAAATTGAGACAGCTCTTTATGTGAAACTTATCTCAACGAATTATTTAGTGCACATCTTTTTTTTTTTTTCAGTTAAACATTATTGTCCAAACATCGCCTTGTCTTATGCTCGTGGCTGCCTCATTATTCACTTAATAGCAGTTGTCTTTGTGGATTCAGGGTATTTTTTTGTCTTTTAATGAAATGTGCTCCATTTAATGAAATCGTGGAAGTGTCATATTGAGCCAAAATGGTACTGGACCCCATGATGTCAGTAGCCATTACCAAAACCAGGTGATTAGTCCACTTATCTGATGCAACTAGCATAGGTTTCAGGCTGCCTCTGCCCGGGGCTTCTGGATCCCAAATGAGAGGGATTTTTGGTGGCTGGTTTTTTTTACATGATCCAGTATTTTAGAAAATCATTTAGAGAGAAAACAGCAAACAGTGCCCAAGCACTTCCTTTGGAAGGGAGGAAATGATTGATAGGTTTTGATGTTGTGAATGGTAATGCCGAGCAGCAGTAGTTAAGGCTGATGTGACTTCATTTTCAGTTATGTTTTCAAGGTATAAATTTTCTGTTATAAACATCATTAGGTGAAGTCTACAATAAGATAAGCAAGATATGAAGTTTGAATACAAGTGAAAATGCACCTCCATATAGCTGAAAATTAAAATAATTTTAAACTAATGCCAGAAGGCGTTGAGAATTTTGAACGTTTTATTTTCACCGTTCATCAGAAAAGGAGATGCATATCAAGCAGATACAACTTTAGAAGACCTGTCTGATTCTGATTCTGATCTTTGGATGAGATCCCAGGTCCCAGAAGAAACACCAGAATGAGTTGGAACTGCTTGAATGAGCTCTCTGGGTGCGGGTCTCCTCAGAGCGCTTCTGTCGGTTGAAGGCAGCTCTCAGGTCTGCCTGTCTTTGCCCAGAGAGATGTGTGTGCCCAGAGCCAGGCTGGATGGGGCTGGGCAGCCTGAGCTGGTGGGGGAGAAGGGCAGGGGCAGGGGGAGGGGACAGTCCTGTGCACAGCAGGCGGTTGGAACTGGGTAGGCTTTAAGGTGCCTTCCAACCTAAGCCATTCTGTTGTTTTCTGTGGACTTCTTGCAGGCAGCCTGCACCTTGTACCACTGTTTTCCACGCCGCAGCTCAGCCTGAGGCTGTCTTTGTAGGCAGCACCGCTGCTCTAAAAGCAAAGCATCTCTGTGTCCTCTCTCTGCCCCCGCCACCATAGATGTGCCGTTTCCATCGTCCTTTTGAGGAAGAAGTCGTTACGTGCCACACGTGTTGTAGCCCTCCTGCGTTGAAAGCAGATTCGGTATTTAATTTTTTTTCCGGCAGCGGGAGATTCTTTCCCTGGCTCGGAGCCGCTCCACCTCGGCTTGGCGCAGGTCTGTCCCCCCGAGCACGCCCCGTTCCGAGGGTCGAGCGGCGGGCGGGGCCGCGGCAGGTGCGGGGCGGGCGGATGACGTCAAGGGGCGGGCCGGGCCGGCGGCCGCTCGGCGGCGGGCCGGGGCGGACGGCGGAGCGCGGGAGGTGGTCGAGGCCGCCGGTGAGTGGGCGTTAGCTGAGCTCGGGGCTCCGCCGGGCGCTCGCGGCGAGCGGCGCCTTCCTATAGCCTCCGCCCCGTCGGGAGGAACGGGCAGGGGTGCGGGGCTGGGGGTCCCGCTGCGAGCGCGGGGAGATGCGGTCGGGGCACCGTCCTTTGTTCGCCGTCGGCTCGCCCGCGTGTGGGGAGGGCAGCGGCAGCACCGCGGTGAGACGAGAGCGCGAAACCTGTCAAACCGCCGAGGAAGGAAGGCGTTCGGAGTTGCGCTGCCGTCAGCGTGCCGTGCCGTAGCTAGCCCGGGCTTCTCCTCATCCCAAATCCGTCGTCGCTTTCCGTGCGCTCTGCCCGCACTTCGGGTCCCGTAGCCGTACCGCACGCCGGCAGCCCCAGCGAAGGAGGGGCGGAACGGGCGCGGTGCGATGGCTGTGTCTGTGCGGCGCGTCGCCTCGGATTTCCCCTTTTCTGCTCGCGGTGCTGCGAAGATCGATCGCCCCGAGGTGCCGATAACTGTTGCGGTGTGTTTCCTCAAACCCCTCTGATAATTACGGGAATTGATGTATACGAGTGATGTATTGCCTGAGAGAAAGCTTATCTTGCTTTTTAATACGGAGCAGCTAATGTGGACGCAGCCACATTGCTTCATTAAAAAGTTGGGAGCTAATTAGCTGTTTCTTGCAGCCGGAGTTCCAGATTTTAATTAGAGTTCCTGTTTCCAAGTTTAAACTGATTAAAGCTAAGCCAAAGCCGCTTCGGTTATTTCTCAGTGTTTGTTTCAAAACGAATGAAAAAGGAAGAAGTAATTTTCAGCTCTTTGAACTTGGTGTTGGAAAAACAAACCCTTCTGTTTGGGACCCGTCCCCGGCTGTGCCGGCCGTGGGGCTGGCAGCCTGCATGCTGTGTGCATTTGGTGTTAAAGAGAGAAAGGGAACTAATTAATGGTGGCAAAGTGTGTAGCCTTGTGACTTGCAAGACACTGCCTTCAGTTGGAAAACCATCCTTTGAAAAAGAAAACTGCCAAAGGTAGCGCTGGGTACTTCGGAGTCATTTGGGCGTGTTTCTCAGCGCACAAACAAGGAGTGTGTTTGGAGATGCTATGATGATGCTTCTATTAGTGCTGAAAACTCTCCTGCCGACTAATTCCTGACCAAAAAGTTCAGCCACGTATGCATGAAGCTGTCGTGATGATTAAATATTGCTCTCCATTACTTCCTGCATTCATCTGATGTGCATTCTCCTGAAGAGCTGTTACTTGCTCTTAAGAAAACATCACTACACAGCTCATTCACAAGTACCCTGCTAGGTTTTTAACAACTTTCCTACCTTTTTGAGGTGTTTGAGAGACTTGCACATTGATAATTCCTGAGGGAGCTGTTACGCTGATGAAGCTTACATAGCTGGTTTATTCTGAATATGTCACAGTTCTGTTGATATCTTCATGGGAAGAGCTTAGTATGTCTTTTTCAAGCTATCTCCTGTGATGATACTTAGCAGAGGATGCTTTAAAACGTTTAAATATATATATGTGTTTTTGGAAATTGCATGCTAAGTAATTGAGACCTTTCTGAGGTGCACGGATGGGTCGAGCTATGAGTGCTTTAAGCTCTCCTCTGTGGGACTGACAGCTGAGCTCAACTCTGTGAGCTTGCTCCACTTTTGTGTTCAACCCAGTCAGCAAAGTAATCTTCATCTGATGATAGAAACTGCTCCTCACTTCTAGCATTTAAATTATTTTATTATTGTTATTTAGTAGTAACCAACTTTTGTGCTTTATTTTGAACATCTGTGCAGAACCCCCTACAAGGACAGACAGAGACAGCTGAGGCTCTTCAGCCTGGAGAAGAGAAGGCTGTGGGGGACCTTACAGCGGCCTTCCAGGACCTGAAGGGGCCTACAGGAAAGCCGAGGAGGGACTTTTTAGATAGGCAGGTAGCAACAAGATGAGGGGAAATGGTTTTAGGCTGGAAGAGGGTAGATTTAGACTAGCTATCAGGAAGAAATTCTTTACTGTGAGGGTGTGATACGCTGGAACAGGTTGCCCATTGAGGTTGTTGATGCCACCTCCATGGAAGCATTCAAGGCCAGGCTGGATGGGGCTGTGAACAACCTGGTCTGGAGGGAGGTGTCCCTGCCTATAGTAGAGGTTTGGAATTAGGTGATCTTAAAGAGCCCTTCGAACCCAAACCAATCTATGATTCTAATTTGGCACTGCTAGGTATTGACATTCAAGGTGTTTGGATGCCGTGGTATAGACTTCATTAGCTGGTAAGTCCAGGTATGTGACGTAGGAATAACATTCCCTAAATGAGCACTACCACACTTCCCCTGTGTTAGACCAGGGGAACTGGAAGTTTCTATAGCATGCCCAGTCTTATAAGATTGGTCAAACTTCATATTCTTTTGTTTTTGCAAGCTCTGGATATCTGGATAGCCTGTGCATTTGGTTGTTTTATCCTTTTTTAGCTATTGCTGGCTGCTGCTGCTGCCATGGCTGTGTTGCTACCAGGCGCCCCTCTTCTGTTTCTGTTGCCTTTTGGTTTACTACCTTACCAGTTAATGGTTTTCAAGTTGAATTTTTTTTGTTTGGTGTCCGTATGTATATTATTCATTCTTTAATCCAGTAGATTCATTGTCACGTAGTGTATGTGACAATGAAATTATGTGCCTTTGTAATAATATCCCTAAAGAGAAACACCTTATGTGAAATTAAATCCAGAATAAGCTCGTTTGCTAATAGCAGCGCAAATTCAAATAATGAGTTAATAGAGGAACTTAAGCCTTTTATGTGATGAGAATAACCTGGTTAATTACCAGAGTTAATGAGGTGTGTTCCTTTGAAATGAGTGGAGTGATCACAGGCCAAAAAAAAAAAAAAAAAAAAAAAAATCTCCTCAACTGGAGAATATTTTTCCAAATCATTGGCAGTTGAAAAATTGATTTTCTTCCGGGCAGATGTGTGGTGTTATAGCAGTTCTCATCATGTTCTTTGTAAAAGAATAAACGCCTGTTAAAGAGCAGACTGTGTGATACAATGTGAAATGGTCAAAATAAATAACTGGTTTTGTGTAGCTGTCCTGTTGGCTCAATGACTTGTCTTCCAAAGTCGTTGGCAACCAGTCACTGAAATGTGGATCTCATTAGTAGGAGAGCTGTTATTTGCAAGAAGGGAATTTGATGATTCTGCACACTCCATATTGTTTCACACCTCCCCAGAGTATTTCTGTGCTACTCATAACTTCATCCAGGTTGTCCTACTGAATGGCCAAGGCATTAAAGGGAATTTAAGGTGCTTTGATGTTTGCTCTGTACCATGATTCTGCACTGGATACAGGTGCACAAGTTATGTCCTTTGCTGGCAGTGTGAGGCTGAGGAGTTTGGCAGTGTTAAGCAATGGAAGTGTATAAGGTTAACTTAGGAGGTGACTAGTGAACATCATATTTCTGATTTCATGGTGGAGATGATGCTATATTTATAGCTCTTTTATAGTCTTAGAAAATGCATGTGGTTTTTCTTTCTTTCTTTTTTTTTTTTTTCCATGAGGAGTACAGCATTTAAGGTGTTGAACATATTTCTGGTAGCTGATCGTAGATCATAAGAATGGCCTGGATTGAAAGGGACCACAAAGATCATCTTGTTTCAACCCCCTGCTATGTGCAGGGTCATCAACCAGCCGATCAGGCTGCCCAGAGCCACATCCAGCCTGGCCTTGAATGCCTGCAGGGATGGGGCATCCACAGCCTCCTTGGGCAACCTGTGAACAGTGCCTCACCACCCTCTGGGTGGAAAACTTCCTTCTCATATCTAACCTAAAGCTCTCCTGTCTTAGTTTAAGACCATTCCCCCTTGTCCTATCAGTATCCACCCTTGTATACAGCCGTTCCCCCTCCTGTTTATACGCTCCCTTCAAGCACTGGAAGGCCACAATGAGGTCTCCTGGAGCCTTCTCTTCTCCAAGCTAAACAAACCCAGTTCCCTCAACCTTTCCTCACAGGAGAGCTGCTTCAGCCCTCTGATCATCTCAGAGCCCTCCTCTGGACCCGCTCCAAGAGCTCCACGTCCTTCCTGTGCTGGGCACCCCAGGCCTGGACGCAGTGCTGCAGATGGGGCCTCACAAGAGCCGAGTAGAGGGGGACGATCACCTCCCTCTCCCTGCTGGCCACCCCTTTTTTAATGCAGCCCAGAACGTACTGTATGAACTTGTGTATGAAGAGTTCTGTAGTTCCTGCTTGAGTGCTGTCGCGTGAGCTTTACTCATCTGCTGGAGCAGAGAATACAGTCTGCTTCACAAAAATACAATCCAGAACTGGTCTGTGTCTTCCCAGAGTCTGTGAGGATGCCTGCTGTGGGATGTGCCGTGAGGTGAAGCACTGCAGGAAACTTTTACTGCTCTCTTGGTACCGACTGGGGCAGCCTGGAGTGTGCTGGCAGGAGCCTGCTGGCTGTGCTGTGTGCTCGGGGTGTGCCTGCACAGCCAGCTCTGAGGGGATGGTGAGGGCCAGTGGTTCTGTCTGAACTCTGGGAACCGGTAATGGTGAAAAACAGTGTATTTTGAGGATGGGGGAAAGGATGGTGAGGGTCTTTGGCATGAAAAAAAGGTTCAGAGAGGAAATAATTGATTAATGCCTTGAATCAACTGTAACATCGATGTAGCCTGACCCAAGGCAGATAGATGCCTCGCTTCAGGGACAAAATATTGGCATGAGATGAAGCAGCAATAAAGTAAGGACAACAAGCGCTGCTTGTCCTTTGGCAGAATGATGGTGTACATGTGTTATATGGTTAGTTTTAAGGCGGAGAGGGAGCTCAGCATAAGGCACTGCAGGACTTGATAACTGATAAAAGGTGTCTTGGAAAATAATCTCGTGGAGCGCAGCATGAATCCTGGTGTGCTGCTGGAAGCGATTGCCTAGAGGCCTTTTGCCTAGCAAAATGTGAGGAGAACTCCAGATCTCTAGCTATCAGGCCCAGCTGAGTACGGTGAGCTCTGTTGCTCAGCTGTTTGAGGACCTTGATGCCATCACCTGGAATGAGAACAAGTCTTGTGCGGTTGTAGGCTGTGGAGCGAGTCCTCTGTGTTAGCAGGAAATGGTGTGTAGCAGAACTGAATCTGATAATGTCCTGATTTTGGGCTCTCTGGGGAAAGAGGTGGTTATGATCCCCAAGGGAAGACCTGTCATGCATACTTCAACAATCTCAATATGTCAAACTCGCATCAGGCTGAGTGCCAAACCCTTTGGAGGATCTTTGTTGTCTCCTTGCGGTGCTGTGGTCTCTTCTTTAAAGCCCTCCCACTAGATGCAGCCAAACACAGATCAGATAATGTGAGTGAATTGTTTCTCTGGGGAGTGATAATAATTTCAGTGAAGTGCAGAAAATTCCTCTACATAATAATAGTATCAAATTGTCCTCCTCTGTACTAGCTCTACATATGGCTAAACAGTAGTAAAAGGGTCACCTGTTGGTTATGAGTTTTCATGGTGTTGTGTTTTAATAGAAGTAATGATTTTCAGTCCTCTAATGTTATCTTGAAACTGCATCTGCCTTGTTCTGTAGTACTCTTTTAAAATTAAATGGGCTAGGAGATGTCCTAACAGAAAATACATGATAGTGGATTTGCTAAAAAGCCAGTTTTATCTCCGCATACCCCTCGAATGCTGGTCTTCACAGTCAGATGGATGCAGTATTCTGTGGAGCCAAAAGAGAGAGGCTGACTGTTCATACAAGGCAAAATGCTTCAAAAAGTTAAAAGCTCTCGGATAAACTCCTGCTAAAGAACTTAGCTCTGCAACCACATGGAGATTTACTAAAGCTGTATCTTGAGGTAGAACAAAGCCTGGGAATTCAATTTGTGGAAGGAGAGGTGTGTGAAAGTGGTCTCCTTTCTGCACCTGCACACAGGGAAAGAGGGAATAGAGAAATAGTTAAATGTAGGGTATTTTCTTCGTGGGTTTGTTACACGTGTGGTCTCTCTCTTCATGAGAAACTGTGTTTTGTGAATTTTTTGACTCTTGAACTACATTCGTAGTGATAGTCTGTAGCTTTTATTCTGTCATCCTATGAAAAAAATTGACTACAAACCCTGTTCACTCAGTAAGTGTTTGAAAATAACCATGTTTTATTTAAGTGCAGAGAAGAGTGCCTCAATTGTATGTGTTTCTTTTTGAAGAAGAGTGAAAAGCTACAGAGAATGAATTTTGGCAAGCAGGAAGAAAGCTGAAGAGAAATGTATAAGGGACAGTTTTTATCCCTGCTGAATAGGGTGTTGAAGAATTTAGGGGAAATTATGAAAAGAATTTCATGAAGCGGAAGATAAATGTAAGATTATAGAAAATGGAGAAAGGCCTAAGCAAGCTGAAGGAAAACAAACCTGCAAAAACTGAGGTAGGGGTAGGGTGGAAGTGAAAAGGAGGGGAGGAAATATCTGTGATAAGAGAGGATTGATATGAAGCGAGTGAAATGATCTGAGTAGATAATAGTGGGAAAAGAATAGAATTGAGTTATAGAATGAAAGATGATGGTCGTTGTATATGGAATGGGAGAAGAAAATCTCATTTTGAGTATGTGTTATGTTCAACTTTTTGAAAGCCTTTTCTTCACTTGTGCTGGGGGTAAATGCCAAATTGGAGCCAGGAGCTGGAAAGACATGAGGAAGCCACAGTTGTGGGCATGCACATCCCTGTTCCTCCTCTATTTTCTCACAATTACTCCTCCCCAAATCATGTAAAACCACCCCTCTCTTGCTTTTCATTCTTTCTGTATTCCACAGTAATACACAGTAACCCCTGTACAAACCCCAGATGCTTTTCCCCTTCATCTTATATTGTGTCCTGTACCCCTTAGTCCACAAGTTGCTCTGACACTGGCTTATCCTACTTGGTTTTGCTCCTGGGAGGGGTCCAGATAGGATGTCCCCCACTCTTTTCTCAGCTTTTTCTTTGGGTTCCTTCCTGCCCCTGCACTCTGCTGGCCTTGTGGAGGTGGGCCTTTGGTGGGGCTGGGAGGAGATGGGCAGGGTCTTGTCTGCAGTCCCCTCCTGCCAGTGTCTCTCTGTGCTCCTTTGCCACGCTGCCAACATAACTTAATGCTATAACAACCATCTTCATATTCATTTTCTATGGGTATTTTGAAGAACAAGCTTGTGATGAAAATACTTTGTTAAATAATATACAGCAGAGAAATTTTGAAGCGATACAGCAGGTGCCTGCTGCCTCTTCTGGATTTATGCTGTGGCATGCAGTATGTATTGTATGACCTGCTGAGTCTAATGAAATTAGATTTATATTTTAAACTTGAAAGGTGTTATTTCTCAGCTAAAAGTCTAGTCAGTAGCAATAAGCTGCAATGCATGTTAAGATCTACTTAAAACATCTGTGAGGAGTCCAGGTAATGATGATAGATACGAAACAAAACTTGAAGGATTGCTTATGGCTGCCTGCGGCAAAGCTGTAGCTAATGGAATGACATGCAGTTTTTCTTCTTCAGAATTGCTATAAACATGTCTTTGTGCATATTTAAGAACTTAGACTACTTTTAAGAGCTGTAACCATTATAGTCCTTTTTAAACTGTGTTCAAATGGTATACGTGCTCTGCAGAGCTGTTGTTAAGATACACTTGAAGCATGGAAGAATGCTCATGTTCAACATCACAGCTGGGTTTTCCAGTGTCTTAGGACTGAAGATAGCCTGTACAGTTCACCTGTTGAGCTGGAAAAATGAGTACAAAGTCTATGTGATATGTTTCCAAGAAATGAATGAACTATTGAAAGACTACAGAGGAGATGAGGAAGCATTAAAAGATGGTTCCTCTAAAAACTCGTGTGCCATGTTTTTTCACCAAATGATTACAGTTCCAGCAGTATGGTGTAAAGGTACAGAAATAGTCAAGCTGGAGTCTGGAGTCAAGGTACAGACCAGCAGGAAAGTAGAGGTCTTGCTATTTAGAAGGTAGCGGAGCAGTGTATAACCTCTAAGAAAGGTGGAAAATTAATCTAGTCAACTGCAGGATTATGTGTTTGACCTTAATGTTATTCAGGTTCTTAAACTGCTATAAGGGGAAAGAGATGTTCTGTATGTAATGGTGAAGGGAAAATGGAAGAAGGTACTGTGAATTTACCAAGAAGTTGTGATCAGCTAAGGGGATGTGACTGATCAGAGGCCCCTTTGCGTCAGCTGTGATTATATAGCGGTTTGTGTAGCTGAAGCTCAAATAAGATGAATTTTGATTAAATAAAGCAATCAAAATATAGTCTCAACCTTTTTGATGCGTCAGTGGGAGCTCTGCTTCTTGGGATAAAAGGGAACGTTGAGAGGAGGCATGTATACTCTGTAGATGTGTGGAGATGAACGCAAGGGAAGAGTTACATAAGACGTGACTGATGGGAGAGAGCAAAGGAGCATATGGACTGTGAATAAATTTACATGAGAAGTCAGAATAGGGTTTCTAATTAACCAAACAGTGTTTTACTTCTAGTAGTGGATTTCAAAACATCTCTTACCGCATTAAAGTAGAGCCCAAGAAATTTAAGAAATTTCCTTTGTGAAGGTGATGACATGCCTCCCAGAGCAAGGAACTAAATTTGTGGAGCAAGGCAACGCTTTTCTGTAGTATTTTTCTAAAATGAAATTCACTTCAGGTGACTGTATCAATATAAAGAAAGCAAAATTGAAGTATATGGCCCAGAGATAAGTATGTTTGACAGCACGTGTGGCTCTTTCTCTCTGGTATAGAGAGAATTGAAATGATATGGAGAGAATTTCCACTGCGACAAAGCAAAAGCAATTTGGAGGTAACAGGATTTTCTACAGAAAGGCAATGGAGATTAAACCTATGGAAATATGAAATTGATATAAAAAGCTAGAAACTGGCTAAACATTCTAAAACATATTGTGTAAAACTTCTGAAATAGTTGGAAAAAAAGCCTTGGGTAGTCTAATGTGATAAATCACACATGCTCTACTTTTACCCTAATAACCTGTTTACAGTTACATTTCCTTGATATAAGACACTGGTCAGTGTTACCTGTGCCTTTTGCTAGGTGTTAGGGATCCAGTGTGATCCATATCAGTCTTTTGAGCAGAAATTGTTGTTGTTTTCAGCAAGGTTAGAGCACTGAGCTGGGAGAAGAAGATAAACGTCAGATGTTGTTGGGGAGTTACATGCACCAGTGCTTTAAGATGGGGCCTTGAAACAAAATAGATTTGTTCCTGTGCAAAGAATGTGCTTCTCCCCTTCCTAGGAAGATTTATCCATTTGTGGAAGACGGTAGACCTTGAAAACACCTGTTCTTATACTGTGGAGGCTTAGACTTTATTAGCTAAAACCACTCTAATGACTGAGGCAAAGTAGGACGCTGAAACCATGAGTCACTTGAGCTATGGGAGATCAGGGTGTGCACAGCCTTGCTGGGGTAGGATCCAGAGTCGCAGCTAGAAAAGTGAGATGTACTTGAAAAGAAAGGGAAAAAAAAATGATGTGGCTGGGCATGATTCAGATAAGGCCTCTGAAGATGGGAGGTGACAAGGAGGTGGTTCAGCAGAGTGTAGGCTCAGCGCCACCTGTACCTTTGGAGTGGGAGAGGCAAGTGTACCTATTTGCTGTTGGCATGGACAAACTGTCCCGTTGATCTGGGTGGTTGATGGCACAGGTAGTGGCACAGAGCAATCCCTTGCTGCTCTGCAGGTTTTTTGAATGCCTGTGAGTATGGAGTGCAACTGTGCCAGGCTTTCTTCCCCTTCTCTCCGTAGAGGTATTGCATGAAATTTTGATGTGCTGGGGATAAATCGGAGTTTTAGACATTTTTATCCGTAGAGCTCTAGCCTTGTTTTATTGTGCATGGTGAAAGAGGCAGGGATTTCTAGGGGAGAAATGTAGTTCGTAGGTAGCTAAATGTTGCTCAGGGGATAGAGCTTATATCCTTTCTGCTCACGTAGGTCCTGCTTAATGTTGCCCAGAGTATATGCAGATGCCTTTTCACTGTATATTCTTCTCATTTTCTGGATGCCCAACAAAAAAGTCAAGATTTAATCAGCAGAAGGTAAAGAGTTAGATGCTTGCAAGTGAAGTTGAAGGAATTTTAGTGCTTGTTTGCTGTAGGCGCAGCACAAGCTCTGCCTATTAGTATCTGGTGATTTTCTGAGCCAGGTATCATGCCCGTGTATTAAAGTAACCCTCAGTATTCTTCAGGAGATTGTGTTATGATGGATGGCTTTTGGTTCAGTAAAGGTAATGTGAAGGAGAATTCTGCTCTTCCTTTTAATAATTTAGCCCCGGACCTATCTTCTTATGCTAACTTGGAGTAGTATGAAACTGACTCGGGTTCCCCTTCTGCTTTACTTTGCAGTAGCTGTGGCCTTTGGAGGACTTTTGCAGCTGTGTTTCATTTTTGTTCTCTTGATACAGTTAATATAAAGCTGGAAAGTCCTCCATACCTCCGTGCTGTATTGGATATGCAGTTTCATGGTAGTACTTCACATATTCTGTTGCCTGATTTCTTGTGCAGCCATTGCAGGTCCTGCTGCACTACTTAAAAATGCAGAGTAAGAATGTAATGCATTACTAGAAGTACGCAACAAAGTCGCCTTTTTTTTTTTTTTTTTTTGAAATATATTGTTTTTTCAATTCTCCTGTAATTGAACAAGAATTGAAGCCTATTTTTGGATCTTTAAATTACAATGATTCTCCTGCTCCCGAAGCATCAGAAACTTTATTATTGCAAGGCCAATAAATTGCACTCTTCTGTGTGAACAAACTAGCTAGAATTGCAACAGGCAATTTTGCTTTTTGAATAATAGGACAGTTTCTTTATTTCACCAAGTTATATAGCAGACATCTCACAACGTGGTAATTAATAATCTCAGAGGGACAGGTTTCCTTTCCTCGATGTTATAAACACAAAGGAAATAATAGTAGTAGAGATTCTGTTTAGTGTATAATGGATATTCTATATATTATTTGCACCCTAGATACCTTTAAGTCACTCGCAAAGGTGAGGGATGCCAAGAAGTTAAACAGAAAATGGCTTGCAACATTGGTGGAGATGCTAGGTAGTGTTTAATTGACAGAAGAGGATCTTTTAAACTGTTAATCTGAATGGTCCCTCATAAAAAATGGCATAAAATAAATAATTGGATGAGATTACAGGAATGAAATAAAAAGATAATATATACTTCTTTGCCTACGCTGTAAACTGATAAGATTAAAGAAGATGCATCTTCCCCAAACGAGCACATTTAACTTACAATTCACAATCTTATTTTCCCTTTCATATTAAAACAAATAATTGCAATTATCCTATTATCATTCATCCTTTTAATTTTCCTTGGTAAGATAATTTCTGTAGCCTACGTTGCATAAGACAGTGCTCAGCAGTGCTTACTATAGGCTGGGAAGTTTAATAAAATATTTACACCAACGTTTAACTACTGGACATAACTTTGAAGATTTAATGGACCACCTGCTCAGCAAGTACAATAGAGCAATGCTGTTTTCAAAAATCAGTGTTGTTATTCATATCCAAGGAAACACCCTGGGTAGAGCTCCCAAAAACCTGTTTTCTCATCCCGTTCATCCTGCTCAGCCTTTAAAAAAGAGTTCCTTGAGAAATCCTCAGGCTGCCACAAGAAAAAGAAGCACAGGGGTGGAGGAGTAGAAGGGAAATGAGGAGAAAGTGTTCAAGAGCAGCATCTCAGCTTAGAATCCTAGAACATTTGTTCTTAACACAGTCGACTCAAGGTCAAATCTGTAACATCTCTGCCTTATTCTAATCACTGGCTAGTTGAACACAAGAGTTTTTCTCCCCGTATTCAGAGCCGTCTGTGCTTAGCTGTTACATCAAAAGCAACATGATGCTCAGTTGGTGTGACTGAATGCAGCCTGCTGGCGCTGTTTCATGAGCCTTATTAGTGGCAACACAGCCAGTGCTCATCCTGGAGTTTCATGTCTTTGTGCGCTGAGGTGGCATGTGTTAAACTGAAGGGGAAAGCAGAGGAAGTTAGCAGTCCTGTATCATCAGCCCGCATCGTTCTCTCTGTGAGGCTGCAAAGATGAGTTTTTTTTGCTGTAAGGGGGACGTGCAGATACTGAAATGTTGAATATGGAGGCTCTTTGGGCTTCAGTCTCCACATTCCATAATCAGGGATTCGTGTGTGTGCGTGTCTGTGTGTGTATATATCTTGTTTGTACACTGTGGGACGGTGCTGGTACCAGGAACCTGTATTTGTCATGCTACTGTGATTTAAATTACACATGGTCCTATTTAATTAATCCTGGAACTTAATCTCATGCTAACGTGCAGTTGTTGAAAAGTAAATGCTTCAGTATTCAGTCTCTGTTTGGAACTGGAAAAGGAAATTGCCTCCTCCGGTTCTCTCTCCCCCCTGAACCTTGAGCAAAGTTGCAGATCAGTTAAACCTGTTTCATTTATCTTTTTTTTTTTTTTTCTCCCCCAGGGTTGAAATCACATGCACGCTGTTGTAAATAACTTAATAAAAGATGTGTAGAATACCATTTGTGGACGTCTGTCAGTGGCTGTGTAGGTGTACACTGTTTTTTTTTTTTTACTGGTGAATAACATAATAAAAGGCAAAGAGGCAGTAAGGGGAGCTTTCAGGTTCTGCAGCTCTCCATGTCAGCAAAATAACCAGTCTGCATAGCAGATTCTGGTGAAGTTTTTTTGAGGTTGCTTTTGTTCCTTATTGTAGACAGTCAATATTCTGTAGAGAGACAATTTCAAGAAAAACTGTTTTCAAAGAGATCATTCATTAGCTACCGTTCTTCTAATATGCTTGTGAATTCCAGCAGTGTTTTAGCCCTGCCTCTTTGCAAAGCTGTGGGAATATTCAGACTGCTTTTTTTTTTTTTTTTTTTTTTTTGGTCATATGCCATTCCCTGAAATGTTATAATTGTGGTTGCAGATACTGTTAAGTCTCAGAGCTGGAAGTATTGCTAAAAAAAGTGGGCAGCAGTTCTTTACTTCCAGGCTCTTAGAGCTGGTATGGCTGTTCTTGCTGTCTAAGAGTACGTGAAATAAACGTCACCTGTTGTTATGACAAGAAATATCACTGCCTTAACTGCTGGGATTTTTCTTCTAACTGTGGAAATCCAGGAGCAGACAAGCATATCAAAATAATTTTTACTATATCTGTTCCAGTAACTACTCAGTCTGAAATAAATAGATAGATACATCTTCCAAGTATAACATCAGATAGTGATTAAGTGCAGCATTTTGTTTTGCAGGGGTTCGAGATTCTTGTTAGACACGGTTGTTGCACTTCCATTTTTGCATTTTAAAATTGTTTTCATCTTTCTTCAGCCTGTGACAGTGGCATGGCCTATCCTCCATAATTGTGTCTTGAGAGATGAGATCCTCCTGGTTACACAGTGAGTGCTGTTTCACGCAGTGCATACCTGTCTGTAGGTTCTTCTGCCCAAACAGGTGATGAGGAGAGGACTGTAGAGGAGTTCCACAATTGGAATGGTCATGTGAGTTGGAAAGAGTCCGAAGAGTTAAATTGCCAAATACACACCGTTGACAAATTAACAAACTGTAGATGTGGAATTAGGAGCCTAGAATTTGTGAATTTTTATCTGAACTGCTCCAAGCCACTTCTGTTGTGAACGTGGAAAAAATAATGATTTATTTTCCTGTAAAATGAAAGGAATTGGTTTCAAATGGCTCTTAAAAGCTTGATCTTTTTTCACAGATGAGGAATATGATGTTATCCACCTTTTAGGTGTTCAGTGTTCTGTATGCTGAAGCAACCAAGAAGATGATTTCCACTTTTTCAGTATGCTGCTAGTTGTCACTATATAGTTACCCCTAACTGTTATATAGCTACTTTGTTAGTACCACATACAGTAGTAACTATATGATAGTAGCTACTGCTGGGGAAAGACATCTGTCATACTCTGCAGGAGGGTGCAAATCTTGGATAGTACTAGAAATTTGCTTCTCTCTGTGAACAACTGTAGCATCCTCACTAGACAGATACCAAGTTTTACTCAGCTTTGAGAGCAGACAGGCGGGCACGAGCTCCCACAGCTTGCAGGACATGAACTGAATATTCGTTGTTGTAAACTTGGTACTGAACAAGTGAATGTGCTGCCACAGCTCTCATTACCACAGTGTCAAGATTTCAAGTTGAAACAACTTGCTGCTTGTTTTTGGCATAACATCCTAAATGTTGGAAATCAAGCCATTTTCTCCAGCTTTCAGTCAGCATTTTAAGCTTAGAGCTTGTGTTTTTCCTGTTACAAATGTTATAGGATTGCAGAATTGGCAGGTACTGCAAGTACTCCAAAATTACAAATAGAGGCCTTTTCAGCTAGCGAAAGGTTTGACAATTATATGACTTTCTGCCAGGAATCATTGCTAGCATCCAATTAAGGAAGTTTCTGTGACAAGAATGCCCTGTATAGTTTTGTGTCTGGGTTGGAAATAACTTCATTGACACCATACCTTGTAAAGAAAGCAGAAACTGATGGTTAGTTCAGAGCTTTGTTGGAAAACCTAGTTGGAACTGTTGGTCTAGTTGCCTTTCTCAGTATCAGTGCTTGTTTATTTAATGGGCGACCCGAAAATGGATTTGACATTCAGTGTGACTTACCTATTTCTAATTCTCTGTTTTAAAAGTTTTCATAATTAATAATAATAAAACAGTTTTGGCTCAGAAGGAATCCACCTCCATCAATCATAAGTTCTTTTTTCCATTTTTGTTTATGTACCAAATCATCAGTATTTTTTGAGAACTTGAATTCTCAGAGAAGAGGTATTAAACATGAGGCTTGTTAGGTGTTGGAAGTATGTGTAGCTGATAAATTGTACTATATATGGATACAGCTGAGTGTGCAGCTGTATGGAACCTTGGAGCAGAGGAGACTCAGACACCAGCTCAGAGAAGGTAGGGACATTCATGTGAAAATGCCTGTATTGGGTCTTTTAACATTCTTAAGCATTTCTTTTGGCAAATACAGTTTTTTAGCAAGTTTTGTGGTAGAGGTGCATTCCTCTTTGTTAAGTCAAATGTCAGATAGGGTTTGTTGTGCTTCTACTTTTCCAACAAAATACTCTTTAAGCCACTGGCTTTGTAACACTGAAATTCTGAAATATGTCTTCAAATAATATTTATTGATATTGTTCACACATTTAGTAAAAATAAGTGTTTCAAGGGATTTTTAAGTTCTCGTGCCAATTCCTGTTGGGTTGTGCATTTTTGCAGTTCATGCAGAATTTCTGCTGCCAGGTGATTCAACCCACACTTATCTTTAAAAACTGAATTCAATTCTTGAGGAGGAGGCCAGATACTCAGAGCTGGAAACCAGAGTCTTTCATTACCCATGGGACACAGCAACATAACTACAAGCTCCTTCAAGCAGCTCCAATACCTCAGTTCTTTGGAGATTGAGCTTGGGATCTTCATTTTTGATGGTCAGCACATTTTGGTTCCTTTAATGAGACTTCTAAAGAATGCTGATTTGTGCCACTTGCGATGGCTGGACTTTATTTAGTAAACCCTTTTTAGAAGTTTGTTATTGGGTTGACATGAATGATGTAGTAACGGAGGAGTGTGTCTGAATATCAGCATCAGCAGAAGGGTTAAATGAAAGACCTGTGTCACTGATGAGGAACAGTGCTCCAGGACATCATTCCCAGTGGTAAAATTGAGAAATGCGTTAGTTGTGTCAAGCCAAGAAGACTTGTGCTCCGATTAGACTGTTGGGCAGATGACAAAGTCGTGTTTCTTTTCCTGCTAATCCAAGAGCAGGATAGACTGTACGCGATGCATTTTCAAAATGAGGAAAAACAAAGGGGTAATGGCTTGGCTTAAGATTTATGGAGACTGAAGTAAGTACATTGTGAGGAAGATGACTAACCTGTAACAGCTGCTTGTACTTAATCACGACGAAAGAGCTGTCCAAAAACCAGTTTGGTATTGCCAGTCAAGAAGTGCAGAGACGTGATGAAGACTTGAGAGCTGAGCCTGTTGACTTCTGCCACATACAGGTGATCTTGGTCAGACCACCTGAACATGTGCCACTTGTGTACATGTGAGGCTGTAAGCAAATAAGTAGGATATTTGTAAATGTGTGTCCTCCCCCTTCGTAAGAGCTGGCGTAAGGTTCTCTTACAGTAACTTTCCCTGCACTACTACTTTCTTGTTTCACTGAAATTAAGCCATTGGTCGTCCCCAGATGGGAGCAGCTTGCAGTTTCCATGCCAACCTAAGAACTGTCAGTAGGGTTAGGTGTTGTCAGAGGGAGAAATGGGCTAAACTAGGCTAGAGTTTTGAAAAGTCTTGTGGGACAACAGATTCCTAAATTGTAAGCAGTAGGTGAAAAACAGGTTGGAGGGGAAGGAAAAAGACGAGATAGAACATTTGTTACGGAGACTCTTATTAGGCATTTTGTGTTTAGTATCAGCATACATTTTTACTTTTATTTTTATACATTAGTATTAATATCTTTTTCTAAATTGAGAACCTTAATACATATGAATACAAATATTATTGTGTTGCATTTTACTATTTGTTTTTAATTGTAAGTGCTTTTAAAAAGGACGTGTAGGATCCCTCAAGGCACCAGCATCCTTAGATTTGATGAAGAAACCGTGCAAAACCTTTGTCCGTGGCCATTTCTGCACTGAATATGTGACACTATCAGCATCAGGGTTGCCTCTGGTTGCAAGAGGTGTGTTATCACTGATGGTAACTTCAGGCTAGATAGTAAGGAGCAAAAACAGAGAACTGATAGGGTGGTAGGATAGCAAGAAGCAGCTGTTCTGTAAAGTTGAGCCAGGAAAAAGCCAGGTGAGCACGAGGCACTTTGTAAGCCTGAAGAACAGGCCTGTGGCACGCTCTGTGCTTTGTGAACTGTCTTTTCAGACTGAAAGCATCAAGATAAACTTGATTCTGTGTCTGAACGTGAGTTGTGTTCAATGCACGTTCAAATGTACGCAACAAGCAAGTGGGAAAGAGTGCATAAGAGATGAATTGCTTTACTGTCTAGGAGAGATTTCAGGTTATTTTCTGTATTTAAAGCAGTTTGCAGTGTTTTATATGCTCATTTGATGTTTAGTAGAACATAACATGGAAGTTCTTGTGCCTGGAACCTGTTGTTTCCTATAGCCTTGTATGAAGGTAATTCACAGAGTAATTCTGAGCTTCTCTTCTGTTTTGGCTTAAAAAATAAAATAAAAAATTGTAGCACCTCCTTGATAATATCCTGATTTTTCAGACTCAATTACTTCTCTGACATCTTTTCCTCATTGCTTATGTAACAAACGTATTTTGTTCTCTTGTGCTCTTTCTGAAGTTCAGCGTCTGGAAGACAGTGTGGTAATTTAACTGCGTTGATACTTTATTTGAATTTTATTTTGTTTATAGAGATGCTCTGGATTTCTTAATTGCTCAGGGAGAGCGCAGTTGAATCCATTTGCTGAGTGTAATGAGAAATTCATGTGTTATTTCATGCTGGCAAGGTGAAGCAGTTGTCTTGAGCTTTCTTATTGAGCAAATGGTGCTGTGAGCATCTACCTTTGACTTAAACCTAGAATGAACAACGTGACTTAAATGGTGTGATTCCGTATGAAATATATTAAACTGGATCAAAAATGTTGTCATCCTGAATCTATTCAGTGCAAATTGACCTTGCAACCATTATTTTCCTTCCTGTTTCTAAGCAACAGGAAACTTTTCTGCGTGATGACTATTTAATATCCTAATCTGTTCCTGAAGTTTTTATACCTAAAGGGGAACAGATGGTTTAAGGAAATTTTGTTTGTGGCAGTAGAAATAGGAAATAGCTCTAGGTTTTTTTTCCACCCTAATTTTATACCCTATTGTCCTGTGCATACCATTATAGAATATCTTGTTGATAGCAGCTAAGAACCTCTGTTAGGAACAGAGGGAAAAAATTAGCAGTCTTCAGATGCTGCAAGTTTCTTTTCTCTGTGTAATGCAAAGCAGTTGTTACATTTGTACAGTTGTGATTGCATCCCTTATACAAAGTGCTAGAATATGTGTAATTGTATTCTCTAAGTGTTGAGCTGCACCTTATTAAATGAAAAAAAGCATTATCTACAATGTAATACCTGTGAATTTTTATTTGGCATTGCTTATTCTCAGAATCGTGTGTTTTTTTTTCCTGCTCCTTTATTATGGATTGCAAAGTCTCTTTATATTCCAGGAAGAATAATGTTTGAAAGGTTATTTTTATGTGACACGGTGTTCATGGAAAATATCAGTTAAGTTATTATATATACTGAAATGAGAAGCTCTGAAATGCTATGTTGTGATTATTTTATTATGGGCTTAGTGAAGAACTAATTCTGTTTATTTTTCTAGTGGCATGAACCTTAATTCCAAAGAAGCAGGCTGAATATTTGTGGAGATTGCATATTCTTGGTCTTTCCCTCTTTGAATTTAAAATAAATGCATGAAACCTTAATTCTTGTTAGTGCTGCAGTCTGCAAGGGATGCATCAGGAAGACCTGTTTCCTTCTCATTCTTTCTCAAAGTGCTGAATGTCTTGCTGCTTCTGTAGCTCCTGAAGAGCTTCGTACAAAGAAAGTTAGGTGCCCCATCACTGTGTTGCTGTCCTAAGAATAGGCCTGTTAAGATACTTGTGAACACCTGATGATAAATTCAGCTTGTTGGTGACTGCTGCTTTGTCAAGGAGATGCTTCGTTCTCTGTAAGGCCTGGTAAACAGGTAGAAACATGAGTTAGCTAAAATGCTACCATGAGGTATGTTTAAACAAATGACATATTCAACGCTAAGGCACGCTTCTTTTTAGCAAGTCATATGATGTAATTTCTTTTTTTTTTTTTTTTTTTTACTTTGCTTACTCTCAGTGAGTTTGAAGAACTGCAGGATCTTGTGCTTGATCCCCTAACAGGGGATCAATCCCTGTTGTATACTGTTTGCAACCTTATTTTAGGAGCTAGCATAGAAATTTTTGTTTTGTGCAACGGAAGATGCCATCTTGATTTAATTCCATTGAAGTAATATCCTTCCACCTTGATTTTTTAGATGTATTTTTTTATATATATTTTCAAATGAAAGTGAACTGTGATAGTTTACAATCTTTTTCATCTCCAGAGAGAAGCTCTTCCATTTTGTTGTGCCTCTCCTTCTTGAATTTTAATTGGTGGTGCTGAATGAAATCCCAGATTTGATGTAGGAATGTGTCTCCCAGTGAATGCTTCCAAGCATTGAGTTTGTTCTGAGGGATGGAGTATCTGATCCAGAGGCAAGTGAGATATGTCTTGAAAAACTGTCAAGGTGGCTATAAAATGTCTCCTAAAGGAAGGAAAGAAGGTGAGAAAAGGTTAAAGTGGGAAATGTTTTCTTCTGTCACCTTTATTGTAATAAAATATTGGCTGAGTACCAGATCTTTATGAATTCTTTAATGCATGGTACTCAGCAGATCTGGATAGCACAAGGGGCAGGGTATGTCTGCTCATCTGTTACGTTGCCATTCACTGATGTGAGGGCTTCTCTGAAAGTCATACCTCCTATTTTATGAATGTTGGTTCATGACGTTGGTGGTACGGAAGGAGAGGCTGAACCTTCTCACCAATATCCCTTTACCTGTTGTTGCTCTGCAACAGATGGCAGTTGAAGGGCAGCCTGACAAATTGGTGTCTAACGTGGAACCATGTGTGACAGCTAGGTGTGTCATTGAATTCCTCCATGGAAAAAATGGCACCCACTGACATCTGTTGGTGCTTGCTGAATATTTATGGAGACCAAACACTGCATATGAGCACAGTGAGGGGTGGGTGTTTCATTTCAGCAGTGGCAACAGCGGATCACCTCCACTACTGCTTCGTGATTGCAGCATGCGGGCTCTCATTCATCACTGGTGAAAATGCCGATGGTGTCTACGCTGAAAAAGTATTTTGTAGCTGCTAATTTCCTCTATCAAATGGTATTCTCGTGCTCTTCATATCTGTGGTGGTTTCCACAGAAATCAATAGGAGGCATTACTTTTGGAGCAAGTTTAGGTGTATGTCACAGCGGTTTAATGGATTGCAGTAGTTACTGAAGGAGTTTAGGATTCTAAGTGGGTCAGTGCCCATATTGGGTAAGAGTGACTTCTATGAGTAGTGTCAGGACTGTCTGCTAATGAAGTCAAATCCATAATATTTTGAAAACTGAGTAAATCAGCAAGTTTGAGCTGTTTTTGACAATGTATTTGACAAAATATTTGAGTGTTGAGAAGGTGCTTAAGTTTTGGAGTGTGCAGGCAAACAAACCCTGATCACTTAACTGTTCTTCACAGCCTAGTACTTAGCGTTGTATCTGATTTTAACTGTGCTTCTATCTCACGCTATCTAATATAGTTTTCTATATGCACAGGGCCCTTCTGTCAATATGCCAAGCGTTGTTGCTCTCTAGTATTATGATAAATTTGACATTAAGAGATATCAGCTGCGTTGGTTTGACAGTTGAATCTCGGTCAATTAACCTTACCAAAATGATCAAGAAAGGGAGAACGTGGGTTGATGGGGCTGTAATACCTAGAGTCCATTAATTTACTTCTCATGCACCGTATAGCTCTTAGCAATTTTAATGCATAAGGTGGCACTTTCTTACTTTGCTTATTTTAGATTTCTTAATCGGGAGTATAACCTACTCCCACTGTCCTCAATAAAAATAACCTGATGGCGTCACAGTTCTCTTCTTGAAAGCTGCTTGCTGTATGTAATCCATTGTAATATAACTCATCTGTCACGTTATTTTACTAACATACGTCAGCATCTGTTAACTGGTTCTCAGTGGACGTCATTGTAATGGACTTCAGGATCCTTAGTTCATAGTTCATCTTTCTGCTTCAGCCAGACAAGGATTATTTTGGTCTTGGTGAGCATTTTGCCCAAGAGGAGCGAATCTAACACTAGTGATTAATTAAAAAAAATATGAAAAAAAAGTATTTCTTTGATGCAAATCCATTTCTGTTGGAGGCATGTTTGAGTATATCCTACAATATTTGAACTCTGTGTATGCAGATGTCACTTTATCAAGCTGTTTGTTATGCCAATTATTTCGTAATTTGGTTTTAAAACTACCTCTGGGTTTCTCTTTTCATTCTTATGTCATTGCAGTATTTGAAGAGAGTAGGGAAATGAGCTCGTGTAGCTTTTTGGTCTTACAAACATTCATGATTTTGATCTCAAATTTAGCAAATCATGAATTATTCACGTCTTCAGTTCTTGCATGGCTATAAAAATGGAAAATTACATTCCAGACAAATGTAGTTTGCCTATAAAGTTAGATGTGGCAAGCATTTATTTTTGTACAAATGCATATGAGCAGGCCGCTGAGTATGGATAAGCAGTATTTTCATGCTGTAAAATTTGATCACACTGTTAAGAGTATGTAATGCTCTGTTGGAAAGAAGTTTTTATTATTCAAAAGCCCCCCAAAAGCTCCAAGTTTGGAGAAGTGTACCTGTGTTACCCGCTGTTATCTATACTTCCAAAAGTTCTTTATATTGCAAATGTAAATGCAACGTGTCTGTGAGGCTTTATGAAGTAAAGCTGATTTCCTTAGATTTCAGGCATTCTATTTCAGCTATGACAAAATTGAGGTATTTATAGCAGCTTAGTAGAGTTCTATAACCAATGCAAAAACCTCTAGTCACACCTTTGTTTTTCTCCCTGAATAAATAAATTGTGGTTTACGAGAAAGTTCATTTTCCTAGTATGAAAAAGAACAAACACCAGAACTTGAACACCAAGCAGAAAAGCCAAAAGTCCCCAAACCTCATTCATCAAACTTTGCAATTTGCCTTATATTTCTTGCTCTTCACTGAGTTGTCTTCATTTTCTTTTTCCTTCTAGGGAAGAGGGCAAACCCAGTGCCTCTGGCAATTTTTTTTGGTTTTGTTTGGCTGTCATTTTGCAACAGTTGCTCAACTGTCTTCTGTGAACACCCCCGACAATTTAAATTTTTTAAATATGTCAGAATTCACACAGACCCACACAGAAACTTAGGGTACGGTGTGCCATCTAATCCTTCTTCTCAGTTTTGCTCCAGCTTCCTTGAGATGGTTCCTCTCTCTTCTCAGTGGATATTGATGGCAGGGATAATAAGACAGATGTGCAGATTCTTGGCTCGTGATAGCAATTTGATCGGTTGCCCTCCTGGAATATTGGCCCATACATAATTTGTCAAATTTTTTACAATAAAAAAACTGGAGAAAATTTGGAACGTTTAAAAATGTTTGTTATGATCACCTGCTTCCTCATAGCATTGTGATGTGCTTCGTGAAGCCTACGGAATAGGTGAGAAATGTGATAAGAGACATTTACAACATGCAGTAAAGCAAAGAATAATTCTAGTTGAAGGGCATCTGTGGTGCATTGATCCTAGCCAACAGCCAAATACCAACCCAGCTTCTTGCTAATTCCCCTCTCACATGGGATGAAGATAAAATAGAAGGAAGGTAAGAACACTCATTGCTTGAGATAATGATTGTTTAATAGGGAAAACAAAAGCCTCATGCTCATGTAAAGCATAAAAATAAATGAATTCTCTACTTCCCAAAGGCAGACAGATGTCCAGGCACTTCTTGGAAAACAGGGGCTCAGCATGCTGCTACTTTGAAGAGGAACACCGGAACCACAAATGTCTCCCTTCTTCCTCCTCTCCCTGGGCTTTCACTGCTGAGCATCATCTCATGGTCAGTGGTGTGTTGGCTGTGGCACCCTCTAATCCTACAGCTTTGGTGCTGTGCTGGCTCTGTTTTGCCATAGCTGAAGTGCAGTTGTGCTGCCAGTGCTGTTTTGGCCGTGAACCTGGCACCAGAAGGGCTGCTGTGAAGAACTTCTCCAGCCTGGCCAGCCCCATACAGCCTTCAGCTAGCATGATTCCAGGCTGTTTCTGTACCATCTGGAACTGATCTGCTGCAAATGCCTTCCCAGAGCAGAGCCAAAGGTATACGGGCTGTTACAGGCTGTGTCCGCTTGTTCTGAGTGTTTCCAAGAGTATAGATTACTCAGTTTTTTAGGGCAACCTGTTCCAGTTTTGATGACTCTTACATTTGAGATTTTTTTTCCTTATATCTAATCTGAATTTCTTTTGCTGCAGATAACATCTGTTGTCTTCTTTCCAGTTGGACTTAATCATCTTGAACTTGGATGATTGTGATTTTCACAGTGATTTCCTTTCACTGAACTTTTCCCAGCAAGTCTGTTTGTTTTTATATAGTAGAATACAGTGAGAAGGATTGAACAGCCTCTGCTTATGCATCTTGGATGCACGTAGCCTCAAACCACTTTGTTGTCTCTGCACTGTAGGAATTTTTTGACCACTAGGATAAAACGTGATATCCAGTGCTGAAGATGTGGCCTTACAGATGAGGAGAAGGGTGATAAAATCCTTCTTGCTTTACTTGCTGCTTTCACTGTAGCTGGTGCAGTCTGGTATGCCCTTAGCAGTTCTGTAAGGGTGCAGTTTTGATTCAATTTCAATTTACCTGCCAGACCCTGCTTGTTCTTGTGAGGGATTGATTTGTGATCAGTTAGCCCCAGTGCTAGACTGTTACACTGGGCTGTTTAATTTCTTCTTTTTTTTTTTTCTTTTCATTTCCAGTATTCTGTGTTCACCTACTGTTAGTCTTGGTGAGGTTTCTGTCAACCCATTTCTTTATCCAGCTGTGTTTCCTCTGAACTAGAGCCATATCCTCTAGTATGAGCCCCTTGTGTGTGCTGGTGGCAAACTGGCCAAAGTATGTGCACGCCACCGTCTCCACATCAGTGATAACAATGTTAAGTACCATTGTTTTAGTGATACTGCTCATCCTGTGCTCTTACAGACAGCAAACTGAAAGAGGTGTAAGGAAAGGGGCTGTTGAGGTTTGCAGGCTGCAGTCTGTATTGCTCTTTGAATGCAGCCTGTTTCGAAACAAATGGCAGCTTAAAGGTTTAGACGTCATTTGGGTTCCATTTGTGATCAAATGGCTGAAATAAATCTGCAGTACTCATTCTGTTGGGAGATATTTAATGCCTGGGGAAAGGGCAGTTGATTGCAGCATGGTTACTAGTGAGAGGTGGAAGGGGGATGTTGAAAGTCTGTTGGCAATGGAACATCTTCCTGAGACAAGTGAGTGTTCTGGTTGTGGCTGTACCCTTCACCTGTTAGATTTAGTGAGTTTCTGTGCTTCTAGTGTTTGTGTTGCAGATACTTTGCTCAATTTCAGCAGAGATATAAGAACATAGGTAAAATACTTTGGTTCAGCCTGAGCAAATTCAACTTCTACCTACTGAAGTTAGCCAGTGACAGCAGAGGAATTTGACAATGGACTGAATTAAGGAGAAGGTTGGAATTGTGGTAGTTCATAGCTTTGTGTTTTCTATATCCTATTTCTTTACAGTCGCTTTGTGTAATATGTTGAGATAGTTACCTACTCATGTTAGAAAGCCCCAGGTAACCTACAGCAAGTCAGAGCATATTGGATATTAAGTTGTATGGTTTAATGTTTTTTAAAGTAGTTTAAATTTTGTCTTTGCTCTGAATTTTATTCCTTAAAATTGGTTAACTCTTAAAGATTTTCAGACTGAGGCACTCCAAATCACCCACAAGCTGTGAAAGATGCTGCATGACTGGTAGATCATCTTTCGCATACGAACTCAGTGCTGTCAGAAATTCCATTTTTAACTATGTGCAATACAAAAATAGTTGCTGTTTTTCACCTCTACTTGGCACAATTTAGCTTGCAGCTAAAACAGTTGTTTAGGGCTCCAAGCTATTGTTAGAGATAGAACTGCAGGAGTGCAGTGGTTACTCTGATTACTGTTACCATTTAATACAGAGAAAAATACTGGGAATTAATCCCTGGATTTATTAAAACCAATAACATATGAAAACACTGTAACAAAATCATTATGTAAATAAAAGAAAACACGAGCTGATTCACACTTACACTTTTTTTGTTTTTCCAGAAGTCATTGCAGTGCATACACTAACACAGTCATGGTCTTTTCAAAGATGAGATCTTCACAGCCTGTTAGGAGGCTGCTTTTCCCCTAGTGAGAGCACAGGAGAGTTGATGGAAGGCTGAGTTAGAAAACTTGGTAAGAATGAGTGAACTTGGTTACACTTTGAAGTCTACTTGGTGTGTTGGTGTGTTTTCCTACTTACTGTTTGTGATGTACTTACAATACAAGAACACAATATTTTCAGAATAAGAAAGATCAGTAAAAGTAGGGCACCAGTGAATTAATGGGTTTGTGACTGTTGTACTGGCAGGAAGTCTAATTAGTTTCTCATTTTCCTTGTCCAGTTGTGTTTTGATATCTTTCCTAAATTAAAGGCTCTGATCTGTTTTCAAAAGTCTTTCTTAAAGCAAGGGTTCTCTGTATTGATGGTAGGGGAGTTTTGCTGATTCCCCGTAGAATATAACAGTGGAGTAGGATAAAACACTTACAATAAAACATTTGTAAAATTTAATTGCCTTACTGTTGATTAAATCAAATTTGATGCACTAGCAAAGTCAGCTGAGTTTTAATTAAGTCCTTTTAAACATTTTTTTTTTGTTTTGCATGCTACTTTCTGCCAATTTTAATATGTATAATAAATAAAATAGTTGAAAATACTTTCTTAGTTTCTTTGTCACTCTTATTAAAGCTCTGTGCTTATTGCACTTGTAAGTTCTCCTGTAAGTTCTGTGTGGCTTATCAAACACTTTGCAGTTGTTTTGGTGGCTTAGATGGTCTTCAAAGTTGAAGAAATTATTTAACAAGCAGAAAGATGCCATTTCTTTATACAGACAATTTTATTAGTGTATCTTTCAACGCTTCATTTATATTTGTATTTGTAATCAGAAAGCAGAGAAGTCTTACTTTCAGTAGTTCAAAAAGAGTTTTTCAGTGTTTTTTTTTGCACTCTAAGCTAGTTTAAGCACCTAAAAATAAAAACAGAAATTTCTGAAGTACTCAGGGTTACTTAAAAGCACACAACCTGTTGAAAATTGACAAGCTCTATTTTCCTAAATCAAAATAAAGTTGTCTTTTGAGTTCTATGCCAAAGATAGAGCTGAAAATTCTAGAATGATTGACATAATGAGTGGAATTAAAGAGCAGAATGAATTTTTGGTAGGGTATTTCGGAAAGTTCGCAAGTATTTTTTGAGGAGATCCTGTGCTGATTGTAAAGCTCTGGCAAATATTTTCTCTGCAGTCCTGTATCTGTGAGTAGCTCAGTTTCACTGTTGTTAACTGTACTTAACTGGGATTTGATAAATACAGCATTGGTATTTTCAACTAACTTGCATATTTGCACACTGAACCACATTGGTTATTTAAATTTTGAGTTACGCAGCTCAGTAATATTGACTGACCCCAGGTGTGTTTTGTTTTTCTTCCTAACGATGTAATCTCTCCATAATTGGCCTAGTAAGTTCTTCCATTACTACCATGGCACAAGTGGAAACAGCGTATGGAGCTTTGACATCTCCTCACTGGACACAAGCATCTGGAACACTGTTGTTACAGCTACTGATCACTCTGGTGCTTTGTAAGAAGGTTGAGGACAATTTTTCTTCACCGTATTTCTAAACCGTAAATGTCTTCCTGAAGATAACATTTCTTTCAAGTCATAGCAATTGTATTAAGTTGCCGTGCATGCAGCAAATTCATTTAAGTCGTCATTTGATTGTCATGGTTTGATTGTTGGGCAGTGAATGCTGTGATCTTGTTTACAAAGTGATGTGAAGCTTTCACGCTTCTCTTGCAGATGCTTTCTGAATTACAGAAGAAATCTCTTCTCGATCCATCTGTTTGTTGAGGGACCACAGAATCCATGAGTCTAGAATTTAGTGAAAACCCAGCTAATATGTATTTTTGTTTGTGTATGTACAAACTCTTACTTGACTTTGACTCAAAATTCTGGCAGCTTTTCCAAAATCTTTTTAGAGTGAAATAAAGCTTGGTTTCTAGAAGTCTACCAGGTAAAACTCCAGTTGTTGCCCCATATTGTGTTTGTCCATCCTTTTTACAAAATTTGTGGGGGGGAATCCGCAACCCCATGCAAACAAAAAGACAAAACCTCTAAAGGAAACCCGTCAGGTTTAGTGTGTTTGTTTGTTTTCTCTTCCCTCTTCCCTGCTTATTTCTTTCACGTCATGTTTTCAGCAGTGCAGACTGTTGTACCTGATGTTTCTCTTTCCTTTCTGTTCTCGCTGCCCACGAAGCTTGTTTCCCTGCAGTGTTAACTCCATCCCCAGACAAGTTGTTGGCTTTTCCCTCATGAGTTTTGACATACTTCACTCTATCCAGTGTTTTCTCTACAGCATTAATTCTGAGTGATCTTTTTGTTTGAAAGTTAGTTGCTGGCTTTAGTTACAAGTTGCAAGTCTTCTCTGTAAACGTGCCAGAGATGCAATTTTGGGGGGGTTTACATTATTTTTCTACAAAGAATTTTTTTTTCTTGCTTGTTCTTAGTCTGTTGAGAAATGTTGCACTTCATAGCTCTCAAGCACTTGTGCCAATGCCTGCTGGAATTTTCTGTGAATATTACAATTTGAATATGCAGAGTTGTCAAACATATGACTAATCTTTCCCTGAAACATATCTGTTGTGTTTTGGCATTCAGGCCTATTTTTCATATGCGTGTAATGTGATATAACTAAGATCATAGTATTTACTTTAATTTTACAGCAACGCAGTTTGTGGGATAGTTTAGATTTTCTTGTTATCCATTTGTTTACAGTTGTCTGATGGGAGGATGTGAAGGATTGACTTGGAGGCAGAGGTGGGCTTTGCTACTGTGTGTATTAACCATTAAAGAGAGAAACTAAAGCAACAGGATTATGCTTGTTGATTTAGAATAGAAAACACATGAACTGAAAAACTTTTGATCTGCTATGTATGGAACTAGTGGATTTACTTTTGGAGAAGAACAGAAGTTGCATTTGAGTCCGCTGTTGTTCCATGCACGTAGTTGGTCTTGATGAACTTCAAGGTCTTTTCTAACCCAAATGATTCTGTTGTTGTTATTTTTTTTTCGTTGTGGCTTCATTTTTATTTGGTTCTGTGAGTGAATGGTATTGCTCAGTGTTGCAGTGTAGTTTTACAACTAGAAAACAGACTACTTTTTGGCTTTGGCTGAAAGGTACTTAAGATGCAAATCTGGGCTGTATACTTGGAAAGCGTGTGACAGACAAATAATCTAGCTTGCGTCTCTTTCCTTCTTTATATTGAATGAATTACTTAATGTTTCTTTTTTAGTCACTGCTGACTTTAACTTGTTCCTGTCACTTTAAAGGAGTATGGGAAAATGATCTGGAATGTTGCTTCAAGTTGCTGTTTAAAAAATTGTTGATGTTATGATAAGAGTCATATGATAGTCTTCTGCCTTCCTTTGCTTGTGAAACAGAAAATAATATCTGAGATATTTAGAAAGATAAAAAACTAGCTATATTTTAGAGAAGGAAAAAGTTTTAAATTGACTCTATAACATCCTATCTGTTTTAGCCCTTTTTCTTTAAAGCTTTCTGGTAAATAGGATATTGGTTTTATCTTAAGGGAACAGAATGCCCCTATGTGAGCACAGAATCACAGAATGGCCAGGGTTGGAAGGGACCTCAAGGATCATGAATGTCCAACCCCTGCCACAGGCAGGGCCACCAACCTCCACATTTCATAGCAGCCCAGGCTGCCCAGGGCCCCATCCAACCTGGCCTTGAACACCTCCAGGGTGTTCACATCCACAGCCTCTCTGGGCAGCTGTTCCAGCACCTCACCACTCTCATGGCTCTCACAGTAAAGAACTTCCTCCTGACATCCAACCTAAATCTTCCCTCCCTCAACTTCAAACCATTTCCCCTTGTCCTGCTATTATCTACCCTTTCAAAGAGTTGATTCCCCTCTTGTTTGTAGGCTCCCTTTAGGTACTGAAAGGCTGCAATGAGGTCACCCCGCAGCCTTCTTTTCTCCAGGCTGAACAAGCTCCCTCAGCCTGTCTTCATAAGAGTGGAGTGCTTTGGTCATGTACAATCTACATTTCACAGACTCTGTAAGAGAAAATCAAGTTGCTGTAAAATTTTTTACAGTTACAGCCGATCCCTTATACACTACCTTTGGCAAAGGTCAAAACCTATTTTATAGACTTTCTTTTCATGCTGCTGCAAATTGATTTAATAAGTTCATTTTAAAAAAGTTTTTTCTTTTACCTTCTTCCTCTCCTTTTTCCTCCCTCTTTTCCTTTCCGATCCAGCTCCCTTACCAGCGTTTAAATCCATAAAGATGAATATGACAATATTTGGGAGGGCGGTGATGGGGAAGATAATCATAAGGCTAAGTGAAAAGGATATATTAACAAAAAGTTAGCTATCCTTTTCTAAAGTTTTCTAAGTATTAGCTGATTTGCCTATTTCTGCTGTCTTGAAAACTGTACTTCTAAGTTATCAGGTCTCTAATTTGCATGGAAATGGTCTTGCAGGTTGCGTACGTGGAGACAGGCTGTCTGCATCTCAGTTGTGCTTAACCAAAAAAAACCCCAAACCAACCACTAATCTTTTTGATTACTTTGTTATTGGAAGCAGGCTTGCAGTTGAAGAAGATGAAATAGGCAGTGCTTTCTGCTAAAGAGTAATTTTATGTTTTCTCTTACAGACGGTGGTTCTCCTAGAGTTTAGACAGGCTCTTTAAAGCTGCTCTGTGGATAGAGCAAACTGAGGAGATGCAATAAAGCATTCTTACCCTTTGATGTAATCTAAAAAGAAAGGATCTGCTGGCAATATGTTTTATACAAAAATCAATGCATAAAATTGTGGAAGATTAAATTGATGTGTAATTACCAAATGCCACAGATGGAGAACAGAAAGAGCTTGTTCTTTTAATTCACCTTGTGTTTTAGTACAAGAAGGCTGCAGTACTTGTTGCTGCTATGTGGTAGTTCAGAACAGAACAATATTTGCATGCTGTAATGACTGCATGTTTCCTCTTAGTTCAAGTTGTGAAACTTTCAGAAGTTAATGAAATGTTAGGCCAGGGAAAATATCTTCGAGGGTTTCACTGTGTTGACTAATTACCAATTGTCAGTTATCCATGCTTAGCATTTTTATTGTTTATTGTCTTCCAATTTAGTTTGTTTTGATGGTACTGTTTTTCAGAAAGAAACTTTGAGTTTCCTTGGTGATGGAATGGATAATAAGTAGAACAAAATCTGGTACTGTATGCTACTGAAGGGTCCTACAGAGCAGAAGTCAAACACTGTGTCTTAGGCTCTTCTCCAGTGCAAGTGGTTAATACAAGACATTTTTTATTAATTTTCTCCAGTACACTCTGTTACTCTGAAGTGTTATTGTAGGCTAAAGAAGTTGACAACTGAGTGCTAAAAATTCTTGGAAAAATAAGGATCAGGACTCTTAGGAGTAATTTTAAATTAGATTTCAGTTTGGTAAATAGTTTTCAAAATAATGGGTACAGCATTTGTTTTCAAAAAAAAAAAGTAAGTATCAGTGGATTAGGAGAATATTTGGATATCTAACTTAGGAGGAGCCGTGGGCCAGAGTGCCCTTTCTTGGGGATGCTGCACCCCTCCCTGTGCAGCTCCTTCAGGAACTCTGGGCTGCCTAATTACAGTCAGCTGTGCAACAAAAGGCAGTGTGGTTTGCTTCGTTATTTTCATCCTTGAAGGTCTGCTCAAATTAAAAGTTGTTATAAATTTTCTGGAGCAGGACTTGCCAATTACTTGTAAGTATAAAATTATCTTTGAAGTTTCTTTGGGCACAATGAACTAGCTGTTCTGCTTTGCTGCTTTCTTGTTTTTTTTTTTTTTTTTTTTTTTTGAGTCTGTTTCTTTCTCTGTTTTCTGCTCAGCATTCTTAGCTTGGACTGATGTTTGTTGCCTGCCCTATTCCCAATTATGTTCAGTAGTTAAACTGCTGACTGGAAAGATGACCATCTCCGTGCAGTTGCCTTATTCTGCCTTCATCGATTCACACGTACTCGGGCATTAAGTTCAGCCATGACTAGTGTGCTGATTACTCCTTGGCATGATAAATAAAATAGTTTAGAATTTGCTGGCAGCAGTCTCTGTTCTGCAACAAGTCGGAAATTTTCATCTAAATGAAGTTAGGGAGCAATGAGCTGCTGTGTGTGCATGCTGGTAAGCTGCTGCTCTTTCTGTGTTCTGCAAAGGAGGAGCAGGAATCATCTTCAGGTCTTTGCATGGAGCACCCAAGTGTTGTGTACCCAAAACGTGGTTGTGTATGGAGATACAACTTCACACAGTGGTCTCGAAGCCAGGTAGCCCCACAGTTCTGGATGGGCTGGAGGCTTCTGTGGACCAGGGTAACGCTTACTTCAGTTCAGGTCTTCAAACTGAATTAGAGAGCATTTCTGTCATTTGGGAAACACTGGTGTCTGGTTTCCATTTAGCTGATGGTAAATAAATTCTCTAGGATAGTAAATCATAAGTGCTTCAAGATAGTAATGTAGCAGAAGCCAAAAGTGCTCTCTTATGATGTGTGGAGAAATGTTAGATTTGTTGATCTACATCTTGTACTGCGTTTTTTTTCTGATTTCCTGGAATCTGTCATATGCTGTTTGAAATGGGTGAGTTAATCAAGCTCTCAACGGGGTTTTCACAGTCCAATTATGGCATGTTTTGTATTAATAGACTGGTTTGCTATAGCGTTTTAAGCAGCTGATTTGTGTTAGACAAACTGGCTGAAAAGTTCACAGGAATTGGCTGATTTGTTTTTCTTTGCTTACTGTTTGGCTTTCCTGTTAAACAAAAATGGAGAAGAGATTATACTGGAAGTTACTGCTCTCTGGGTAGCCACTAGCTATCTTTATATTAGTAAAACATTTCGTAGAATATCGGTAGAAATACGGTAGGGAAGGACTGAGAAACACTTAAGTTTTACTTTTTGGATGGCTATATGTAAAATACTATTTAAAAAAAAATAATAAATAAAAGGAAGCTTTATTCCATCACTCTATCTTCCTGTTTTTGCATTGCTTTTTAACAATTGAAAGAATTGTATTTCTTCCCATGGAAGGACAAATACTAAAGGCCTGTCTATTCAGTAGCATCTAATTCATTTTGGATTTCAATTTCTTTTCTTCTCCACTGGTCAAACTTCCTCAAAGGATTTATTCTCAGCCAACAAAGATTCTGTCATGCAGGTACTTGTACTCTTTGGCTATTCCATCATCCCTATTGTTTATCTCTAGAACATTACACAGGTAAGGTAGATTCTGTAGCTACTTCCAGCTGCCAAAACCTTTTCCTTTTTTGCTTCCCGCTCTGTACTTCCCAGGCATTGTTACTGTGACAAAATGTCACGAATCTTCTGTAGTAGCCAGTAGGGAGAAGAAAGTTCTTCTGAGAACGCACTGGAATTTTCCATAAGCTTCACATTTGTGTTCTCATAATCAATGTTAGACTCTCCTGGAAACTGTAAATGCTAATTTTTGAAAGCTAACACTAGTGTTAATCAAACATTAAGTAATTTAGTGTTTGTAAAATTTCTAGTTACTGTGTGATTTGGATTAATGGCCCAGTGAAAAAACTGAAACTGACTATAACGTTCATCATCATAATCTAATTTGCCAGGTTAGAAATTGAGATTGCGTGTCTCTGTGTGCCTGTGGGAAGGGGGATGGGTGATGGGGGGAGGCCACAATTTTAAAATTAATTAAAAATAGACATTATTATTATTATTATTATTATTATTTTCAATCAAACTGTTCCATTAATTTGATAGCACTTTACTCCAAAGGAAAGTAATTTGCTTTGAAATGACATGGGAAGAAGACAGTGAGGAGTAGTATGGTTGTTGGAGTCACTGACTGTGGTGTGTGTAGATGAATTCGGCCTAGGGTCTTCAAGTGTGGGAGGAGGTGGCCGTCTTGGAGGGAAGTCTTGGGAACCTCATTTCACACTGTGCTTAGGATGATGTGGGGAGAGGAAGTAGTTTGTAACGCAACTATACTGCAGAGGAAGGAAGAGAAGTGATGAAAGCTGAGCCTAAGCCTGAGAATTGGGCAGTGCTGTCCAGTGTGGTTGTCATATTGAGAATGTGGAGACGGAGGTATTTAAGGACTGGAATCAGTACTACGTGGTTAGACAGCCGAGAGACAGCCTTAATTTTTATTTTGGCTTTATTATTGCCTGTGGGAGAAACTGCTGAGAAGTTCACGCTGTGCATTTTCAAGATGAATGATGCTAGAAGGCTAATAGAAGTTGCTCAAGCTTCTGATTTGGTGGAGTACAACTGCTGCAAGTCTCAGAGCATTCAGCCAGTGGGGGAATTAGTTCTGCCATCATTTTAACTGCATGTGTAAAAATATTAACTCCACTGCTGTATGGTTCAGTAGCTCCTATCCCAACAATAAAGGCACTGAACTGAAACACAGGGGAAGTGTGGTTTGTGGAGGGGGTTGGAGCTTCATGATCCTTGAGGTCCCTTCCAACCCTGGCCATTCTGTGATTCTGTGACATGGAGCTGCAGAACTATCTGATTAATGTCTAATTGCCTTATGACATCCCTTAGATACGTGATTACTTCTGCTTTTCCTAAACGGTGTATCTTTGTAGCTCGTTTCTCTTGGTTGTTGTGTGCAAATATTTTAGCTCTGTTCTTCATAGATGTAAATGAAAGTTTACAGTGTAAGAGAAAAGAAGGGTATTAATCACCCCGCAGTCAGTTTTGCTCCTCCTTTTGTTAGAATGAGATATGAAACCCAGTTAGTTTTTCTGAAGTGTTATGAATATTTCCAAGCTAGATGCTTAGTTAGCACTGTTTCTAAAACTGTGAGAATAACATGCAGAAAGCAAAGGGGACTGAATATCAGAAAAATAACAAGCAAATAATGCTACAGCAATTCAATCGAAGTGCATTATGAATGCTATGAGAAGGAAAAATGCTGATTTTCAGAGAAAACTGTGCCCTTCTAAATATAAGGATGATAGGCTTGAAATAAAATTGGATGTGGGTAACATTATGATATGTAATCTTTTTGATGTAGCATATTTATTTACATGGAGGTGACTATGTCAGTTTTTTGTTGTTGTCTGTTTTGGTGTCATATATTCTACGTACTATTTTTAGTGTTCTAAGCTAATGAAGATCTCTGTATTTTTGTCCCAAAAGTTGCCAATACAGAACTTTCTGAAAATATGCATAATAAATAGCAGTCAGACAATAAATGAGTTAGAAATATTTGACTTGGGACATACATACACTGCAAATTGATGAGCTGGTACTATTAATAAAATTAGGGCCTCAAGAAGAGAACCTGCATCTCAATCTTGGATTTTGCTATTTTTGAATTTCCTGCAGTTAGCAACGCCTGTTCTTTTCAAATTGTCTTATTGTGCTGCTTGAATTTCAGGCATTAGATAAAATTTGTTTGTGTATTTTCTATTGGATATCTGTTCTCACCTAATAAGGACTCTATTTTTTTAAAACTTCATAGAGTTAGCAATTGGAAGCTCTAATGAAAATCAAGAAAGTAGAAAACTCAGATCTGGTCAGCGTAAGTTTAATTCAAATAAAATTGCTTAATATAAACGAATGTTGCATTGTGTAAGAATTCCCAGGAAATCACTGGTTACAAATCAGAAGTGTAGGCCATTACTGATTTCTTGTCCAGTTAATGGAGCAAACTTATGTACATACTAAAAACCAGAGCTCAGTATTTAAAAAAATGTATTTGTAAAACTCATCTTGAGAGCAGTGATGCTTCAACCAGATTGATGTTTCATCTCCAGTTCTGCAGTTTATAACCTTTATTTTCTACTTTCTGAAAGTTTTCTTTAAAAAATAGCGCATCTTCAAAGGTGCAAATTGCATTTTTATTAGAAAAAAGAACTGGATATTGACCTGGCTTTTTAACATCTAAATTAGTCGTGACAGAAACACTTTGAATAATAGTGGTGGTGATAAAATAGCGTGTTGTTACAAACTGAAGAATGAAGTTTATTTCAGGACGCAATAATAATATTCTTCTGCATATCTTAAGATCCTGAAGAGTTTTGGGGCAAGCTAATGCAGTCCAACTTGGAAGAATATTATTCTTTTCATTTCTAGTTTTTGTTTTCATCTGCTCATCAAGCCGTGAGCTAAATGGAAAATTTCAGTTGGCAGAATTGCTTCAAGAGTTGTGGTACAGAGACATTTATTCCAGAAAACTGATCTGTCTTTTAAAGATATTCAAGTGTGAGTTGAACACTGACTACAATAAAACACAATCTGTAGATGCGTTTGAAGAAGTTCATTCATTTCCAAGTAAAGTTTCACACACAAAATATAAAAATTCCTACTTTTCCAAGTAAACGCTGATTTTTTTTTTTTCTTGTGGTAGTGTTCAGAAAATACAAACTGCTAATTGTTTGGCTTCTTAGGAAAGCCTGAAATTTACTGCAGTTAGTAATGAGTGGAGCTGAATTCCTGCTCCGTCTTCCTTGCACGTAGATCTTTTAAATCTTCTCAGCAGTGTAAGTAGACATTGATGGAAGCTATTTATGGCTTAACCAAGAATAAGCAATTGTTTTCTTAAAACTGTTGGAGACTGGATAGTAGCATGCTTGCAGATTAATCAAAATAATCGATTGGCTGCTTCTCCTGTACTGAATTTGGTGGGTTTGTTTGTTTGACCAGTCATTTCCCATCGCAGTAACCTTTGGTACGTGCAGCCTCCTAAATCTACATGGGAAACTGGAGCTGTTTTGGAGGTAATTAAGCTAGTCTATAGTCTTGGCCATATTAGTGCTATCATGAGAAGCTGTATACATTCACAGAAGGAAATCAGTGTTGGTACACGTTTACACCTACAGTATCAGTTTCAGTTTTCTAGTTTCCCGTTCTGATTTGTAACTGCTCTATTTAATTTATATGTAATGTATTGAAAGCACATGTCTGGGCACATAGGACTATATTTTAATTTCAATGACTATCAAAATGATGATAGCTTTCAACATCTGTAGGAGCAAACATTATCTGAAAACAAATATCTTAGGCTTCAAATGTGGTTTTGATGATATATCACAGAGACGTACCACAACAATACTAAGTGTGCTGATAACATTGCTGGCCCAAATCTTACCCCAGAAAGTTCGTCAGAGGTCAGTGAGCTGCTGATCAGGTCCCAGGGAATGATAACTGCCTTCCAGTTTGTCTTGTAGTGGTACAAAGGCTTTGTAGACCAATCCTTTAAAAGAAAATCAGAACACAAAAGATCTGTAGTGTGATTTCAGAGTAGCTATGAGTCTTGGAATGAGTTCTTGAAGGGCTTCAAAGTGTTTTAACTCAGTTTATGCATTAAATGCCTTTCTTCTGGGCAGTTAATGTTGTGCCTTTAGTGCAGATGACTGCACTGTACATCTTCTAAGTATTGGAGAAATGAGTGGCAGATATGCACCCTGTCAGCCTGGAGTACCAGCAGGCAAAATCTTCTGGCCTCCATACCAGAGTGCAGTGGCTTTTTTCAAATACATAGGGATGCACGTATATTTTGAATGGAATTGAATGCATATAATGCTGTGACAAATTTTACCTTAAGACTTACTGTGTCACATAACTGACAAATCACTCTGTGTGTTTAAGATGTGTAGCAATCCATAACTGCTGGTATTTGAGAAGAAGGATGAATCAAAGGAGGAAAATAGGGGAGAATGTAGGTAGCAAAAGGCTAATTCTTGCAGTGTAACTTTAAATGTCAAGGATTTTATCTAGCTGTCGGAAAGTTTTTCTTCAGTGTAGTGTCAGTATTAAATTTTGACAAGTTGTTAGATCAGGGATTGGGAAAAAAACAAAAAGGATGAATCAGAAACTTCTGTTCGAGAAATCACCAGTAGTCTACTTTGTCATGTCGCTTAACTTCATTTCTGCAAATCATAACATTGCATCTGAAATAAGCGAGTTTACATCATTAGTTTATGCAGACACTTAAATTTCTCAAAGTAGCTGTTTTTCATGGTAGAATTGTTAACATGTTCTCCATATGTGCATGGCTTCTGTTCAAACCAGTAAATATGAATGGATTTTAAATCCTTACCAAGAAGATGAAAAAAGGAGACATCATGAATGTTAACATATTATTGATACATATATACTCTTACGTTTATTCAGTTGTTACAAAATCTTGTTTTCCCGATCCTCTATAGCAGTTCTGAGTTTTGGTTTGAAATATGTTGTCATTGTATGAAGTCTGTGTGTTGGCTTCATGTTTATAATATTGTTATACAAATATCATTCACTATAGAAGCACCTTCCAACTTGCAAAGTGTGCTTTCCCAAGAGATTAGAAGTTAGGTTACTTAGCACATCTGGAATTGATTTACATTTGCAATACTAACTTGATTCAATTTGCTTGGCTTAATAGAGATGAATGTTAGTGGTTCAGTCTCCTGATGCAGTGATTTTGTAGGGGTGCAGTGAGGATTAGCAAACCTTTTTTTTTTTTTTAAATATGAAATGGCTGAAGGTGAAAGTGATGAGTATTCTTATACTTATCGAGGGTGGAACTTCATGCGCTCCATCATTTCTGTGCCCAAAATAGAAGTTTTTAGTCTGTGAGTACATAGATTTAAACTAGCTATGTCTAAAGAACACTGAAAGACAGCGAGTAGCAGTAGGTTTCTGTGCTTCGTTTGTCATTCAGTCCCAGGAGGGCTGACATATGTGGTGTTCACAGTAGGATTGTGAGTGAAAGTTTCTGGCCACCCGCTCTCCATCACTTTTATCTCTGTGTGATTCTCAGGATGTGCACTGAATGAAAGAACTCGAGCAAGGAACCAAAATAAGCTTTTGGGTTACGGAATCTTAACATAACAGGGAGCCTTTCTTAAGATCCTTGTAACTATAACAAATTATGGGTAAAGCTGAAAAGCTGTGCACACAAAATGTAATTATTCACTTTAATTCAAGCATTTCAACTTGTTTTATACACATATATGACATTATGTACCCAACAAGTTAAACATTTAAAGACAATGGAAATTAAAGGTCCCTTTCTTTTACTGGTAACCTACATATAAATCTTTGCTAAAATTTGAAATTTACTTTCTAAAGGAAACTGGTATTTTAGAAAGTAATTTGAGTTCCTTATAAAGGCATTTTTTCAGCCAAACGGCTATCTAGTATTTGATATTAATTAATAAGTGATGTATTCCAAAGTTAGAACATAAGGATTTTTGTGCTGTAATTTTTTCATTGATGTCTCTAGTTAGAGCGTAAAGAGCAGTATTCTTTATCCTCAAGGGCATTTTCAATATTTTTATAAATGCATTCATTGTGGATTATCAGGAGCACGGCAACTTATCTTTGAGAATGCGTATGTGAAGCTGCTACAGCTGTTTGATGGTAGATAGGACTTACGAAATGAGGTCATTCACTTGGGATGACAAGTGCTGTTTCAGTTTCATTTAAAAATTGTAATGGGCAATTTTTTGTCTCTCCAGTCGTCCAAATGAATGCCTAAAATTTTGTCTAATATGTCAAAGTGTGTTTTTGACCAAAATTCTGCAGTGGCTATGAAAATGTTCCTGATTAAAGCCTTACAATTGGTATTCTGGCTTGAAGTAACCGTGTTTTGAGTTAACCCAGCAGGCAGCTCAGCACCACACAGCCACTCCCTTTCTGCCCCTGCGGCAGGAGAAGGGAGAGAACCCGTGGGACTGAGACTTAAGACAGCTCTCTATGTAAAGCAAAAGCTGCTCGTGCAAGCAAACCAAAACCAGGAATTCACGTGCTTCTTCCCATCAGGAGGCAGATGTTCAGCCACCCCGAAGAAAGCAGAGCTTGTCACGTACGATGGTTTCTTGGGAAGACAAACGCCACCACTCTGTCTTTTCTCATTCTTCTTTCATTCAGTTTTGATTGCTGAATGTGACACCATACAGTATGGGATGTCCCTATGGTCGGTCTGGATCATCTGTTCTGGTTCTTTTTCCTCCCAGCAGCTTGTGTACCCCCAGCACCTCACAGGCAGGGCGGTACGAGCCGAAATGACTTTGCCTCTGTGCAAGGGCTGTTCTGCAGCAGCTAAGCATCAGTGTGCTGTCACCATTATTTTTATCCTAAGCCCGTGGTGTCATACCATCTACTAGGAAGAAAATTAATTATATCCCAGCCAAAACCAGGATAAACCGATATTTTGCAGTGAGATTTAATTGTGGTGGGGAATTCTTGCTTAACTGTCTTGGAATTTAAAGTATAATTAATATTGCTGACTAGAATTGGTACAGAGAGAACACATGCGTGAATCATAAGTGTGTATTTTAAAGCAGAAAAATATCTTTTCCCCATCTGTTTGAATTGTTTGGTTTCATATTTTTCTAATGCATATGTCAAAATAGGATCCCATAGGATGTCTTTACTTGAGCAACTCAATGCTTCTTACAAAATATGTTGCAATACATTTTGATTAATGAACTCCTTTTAGACAAGAAGTCCATCTTGCCCAGCTTCTACAAGTGACTGCTATGGATGCCTACTGGGAAGACTGTAGCAAGTCAAATGTAGCCCTTTTCCAGTACAGTTTGTCAGTAAGTTTTTAGCATCCGTTACTTATACAACCCCCACTAAGAGACTTGCATTCAAATCATTGTGTCCAGTAGCTTATTTATCCTTCAGCTGTTATGATTTAGCCACGCTTTTGAGCTCTTGGAGATGTTGGGCATGTTTTTTTCTCATGGTGGCAACACAATGTGATGATGTGATCTGTGAAATTAAAGAATTCTGTTAGTTTTTAACCTGTTATCCAGTAATTCCCTGGGAAGCTCACTTGCTGTCATGCTTTGAAGGGTGTTGCAGTCTTACAAGTGGCTGCCATGGTGCCTTTCCAGTGAAACCAGCTGTGTGATGACTGGTCCTGTGACCAGGCTGGAGGAGCAGAGCAGGCCTAGTGGTGATCAGTGGGTATGGAGGGAAAGGTACTGCAGAAGACAACTGGGGAGAAGGAGGGTTGAAGGCTTGTCAAGGCATCAGGAGCCTGTGGACACCCTGCTGATGTGTTCCTGAAGGCGAGGAAAGCAGCCATGGGACAGACAAAGGTTGCCCTAGGGAAATTTTTTGGTCTAGGTGGACTTATGTAATGGGACATCGGATTGCTTTAATGGAACAGGGTCAGGATCCACGTGAAATGTACACGGAGGCTCCTCAGCTTCTTCTCTAGCAAATACCAGAAGCTGTGATACTAGCACAAAAGAATGGAGGAATTAGTAACTCTGTTTATGTTATAATATGGGGAAAAAAACCTGTTCTGAACAGAACACACGGGATAGGAGAAAGAAAGAAGTCTGTAAAACTTAAAAACACGAGCTGCAGGGAAAATTGTCTAAGAAAATGGGATTAGTGGTTTTAAAGACTGGATGTAATATGGATATTCTTCAAAATGGCAGAGAGTGGACTGCAGCAACATCTAAACATGCTGTGGTTGCATTTCATCTGACTGCAGCACAGTCTCTTTCAGGGAAAATACTTGGGCAAAGGGAATTTTGCCATTGCAGTGATGCCTCCTTTGCTGGCATCCTCAAGAGAGCTAACTGCTGTTTTGTAATCAGTGAAGCAAGAGAATTGTAAAGCACATCACATTTAAAAAGGTAATCTTAAATGCAAGGAAATCAGCTTGTAGTTGCTGTACATCCTGTGGATTGTCTTTATTTGAAGTAGTTATATTTTCAAATTTTTAAAAGCTTACTGAGTTGGTGGCTTGCACAGAGCTTTATGATGAGTGATGTATTTTGGAAGGAGGAAGGAACTATGTGGAAGAAACATTTTCCCCCATAAAAAAAAGTTCTGAAATCGGTGGATGGTTCAAATTGTACTTAAGTTGCTGAAATGTTGGGTTCCCAGAAGCCTCGCTACTGCTGAAGTTTCTAATATTTTTTTTATGTCGTATAATTATCCCTGCCTACAGTTTTAAGAAGATGGCAATCCTTGGCTGACAGTACCAGTGCCTTCTCACCCATCTTTAATCACACTTTCTATTTGTTTTTTTTCTTCAAGAATGTTTCTTGATTCATATTCACGGGCTGCTTGTTGTGTTTCAAGCATGAAAATTGTTTGTGGGTGGCATATTTTCTTTTATTGTGCGAGTGTATCAGAAATCATCTGTCATCTGATTTCAACTTCAATTTAGGCAGCACAGGATCTGAATTTAGAGAAAATTGGACTCCATTATAAAATACAATCCAATAAGATTATGGTTTTATGGTGATGTATGTAATTTATCATTCTTATTACTGTGCAACAGATTGTAGAGTAATGTTTTGATTTACTCCTTTAAAACTGCTTTGGAACTTTAAAATGATGCTGCTGCTTTGATATGCTTTTTTCACTTTTTCTTTTCCTCCAAAATTTGATGGAGAGATACAGTAGCTTGAATTTCCTGGATAACGTTATAAGGAATTCTCTAAATAGTTTTGTTACTATGAGACAGGTGAACAAGGGATACAGTATTTGAGCAAGAAATTAAGATGGAGTGTTTATTCAGTAATGGCTTTGTATTAAGTTGTATTTGATCTATTTTTATTCAGCAAAATCTGGTACTTTTAGTGTAGTCTTTAGAGATTCCTTGTCTTTGAGCAGATTAAATGATAAAGTTAGGAATTTGCAAACGATGTAAAACAAGGCAAACTTTGTTTCTCAGAAAGAACTGCATAGCAATTTTGCAGATGTGGAACTATAATAGCAGTTCTGAGCTGATAAGAGCTTGGAACTGGACCTTATGAATCTGCAGACATGCAACCCCTCGAGGATGACATGACCTGGGATGATAATTCATCAGAATAATGATGTCGTCACTTGTTGAAGTGAATTTTGAAAACAGTGATGTCCTTAAAAAATCGTAAGGATTGGGATTGTGGTTCATGTCATCCTTGAGAAGCTGCATTCTGGACCCAGTAGATCCAGGTAGAAATTTTTATCAACTGCAGTCCCAGTTAGTGTAGTCCCTTGGAGGCTGAATTCTGTCATTTTGGATTTGCAGTTTCCCCTTGAAACACCATACTTGTGCTGGTGTCAGCGAGTTCCTCTGCTGGAAGGGTAAGGGCTGAATGTCTCGTGGCTCTTGGTTAACTGAAAACCTCCCTGCAGAATAGGCAGCTCCCTTCCATTTTAGAAATGCGGTTTTAAGTGAATGTCAGTCTTAAAGGTTCTCTCTGCTGTTTTTGATGGTTTTATTTCATATATCTGCTTTATTACTAGAATACATTGATACATTTATGTATTCAGTTGCATTTAGCTTATTATTATTATTATTATTATTATTATTATTTCTTAAAGGGCTGTAAACAATATGTGATAATTTGAGGTTAGGTTGAAACTAATTATTTCTGTCACTGTCAATTCTATTTTTTTCTTCTTTATTTAAGTGGAGGGGAACCCCAGCAATTCTGTATGGGCAAAGTTTAAATCTAACTTAGGAAGATGAATTCTTAAAATGCCACGTTAATTGCTTTCACGTATTGACAGTCTTGACGACCTCAGAAATTGTTGCTGATAATCATGCACTGTGCAGTGTCCTGAAGCTGGTGTGTGAGTGAATGAATTAGGTGAAAAGTGGTGTTCTTTGAATCCTCATACAGCAAACTCTGTGATGCTGGTGAGAAAGCTCTTAATTTCGTTGGAGGAGCTGTTTTCATCCCATGGAACAGCGCAAGCAAGGATTTGCAGGTGAGCTCTGCTGATCAGGTCCATTGCCTTGTGAAGGCAGGAGGCCAGGCAGTGGGATATTCACTTGTGAGATGTTCTTATGTCAGCACTGCAGAGAAGGACAACAGCAGTGGGAGTGAATGGTTGTCAGATCTCTTCGATACATCGGCAGGAATAGTTTGACAGGGTAAAAAGTGAAGATGTTGCTGAATGTTTCTGGAAGATTTATTTTTTTTTCTGTCTGAAAAAAAAACAACCAAGCAGAAGTCAGTCTTAATCTCTTTCAGATTGTTTTTAATTTTTTCCTTAATACCTGCCTTTCAGAATATAGTCCCATGACATGCTTCTGCAATAATGGCCTTTCTTTGCTCTAAGCATGTTCGTTCCTGAGAAAATGTTTTCTTCTGTTGCTTACTTGTTCTAAATGCTGTCCCTGCCAGGCTGGAGAGCAAATGGACAGTAAGGAAGATATTTACTCAGAAAGGATGGAATTAATTTTCCAGTAACAGAGGTGAGCTATGTAATATGGTGCAATGCATGCTCGTGTACCGTAGCCAAGCATTTGGCTAATTAACGTTGGAGCTGTTCCCCTCATCAGTAATTAACCTTATTCCTGAGTCTGCTCCTTTAATAAAAGGAAGCTGAAATTTTCTTTGCCAATCTTTTTTTTTTTTGTCTTAACTTTCAATTAATTAAATTTATGCAGATTGTTTTGTTCATATCCTCTGTCTTTTTTGTATGGCAAATTGTTTATCAGTTCATTGCTTTGCCAGTTTTTTCAGCAATAGGCTTTTTTTTTTTTTTTTGAAAACAGAAGATGTAACTACAGCTTTAATAGTGTCTTTCAATGTAATGGATTAAAAAAAAAAAGATTCAGGGGAAATTGATTGTACAAGCAAAGTTTATAATTCTTTGCTATTTTTCTTTGCTTATCTAATGACAGCTTCTTCTGCGGAATAGACAAGCTTTTATGTCTGTCTCCCTACAGCTGTATCATGTGATTGCTACTTTGAGCATGTTTCTTGATAAATTCTCAATATTAGGGAATAGCATTTGGTCTAGAAGAAAGGACTAAGGAATCTGTAAATGCCAAGCCAGTTTACTGAGCATTTTTCTACAACCTGCTTTTTTAACCCGGGAGAGTAATTTTGTCAGAACTGTTCTATTCTGAGGTTTTGAGTTTGATATATTCTGAGGGTTGTTAAGTTTTTGTAATGGGCCAAGACCTCAAGAAACTGAAAGGTACAGAAAAACAAAACCAAGACAAAATGTCATCAGAAAGCTCTCAAATCACACCTCCACCCTTCCTCCAAGAAAAGCAAAATACACAACCAAAGCAAAAAAAAAAAAAAAAAAAAAAAAGGAGGAGAAGGACTTTCTCTACCTAGAAGGCTTGCAGTAGAGACACAAATTGATTAATAAAGATGGAAAAGAAAGAACAAAGCAACAAGATGATGTTATTGATCTGCTTTTTTAGTAAAAAGCAAAAAATTGTTCAGTGATTTGACTGCTGCAACCTTGTACGTTCTGATACCTTTGCTGTGGTTTCATGACTTGTTTGCAAAGTGTGTGGTATCTGGTTGAATCCCTTCTTCACTTACACAGGGAAACCAGGGGGACTTGGATATTAGAGGAGGAATTCTACCTCCTGATAGAAAACTGTACCTTTTGGTTGCCTCTGTGAGTTCATTCCCAGTTAGCTTGTATTCAGTCATTCTAGTGCCAGTTTTTCTGCTATTCTTCTTTATCTTCAAGACCTTTAATTGCCCGTTATCCTGTCTCTTCTCAAATTGTTTAATTAGCTTCAAAAGTATATCTTTCTCTCTCTCTCTCAAAAAAAAATCCCATTGAAAAATTGGTTACAACCAATAGAATATTATTTTATATATATATATATTCTCTCAATCTCTCTCTCTCTCTTTCTCTCTCCATATATATAAATATTCTAAGTAAGCCTCAGTATGTTCCTGTTCCAGTGAAGCTCTTGGTTTCTGAAAATGGTTGCTCAGAAAAGTGCGTAACGTTTTTTGTGTTTTTTATTATGCCATGTTTCATGATATTGAATTCCTTTTCTGCCAGGCTAAAAATACCTCACTATTCTAGCCTTTTCATAGAATCATTTGAATTGGAAGGGACCCTTAAAGGTCATCTAGTCCAACTCCCCTGCAATGACGTGCTATGTTGAGTTGCTCAGAGCCTCATCTTGAATGTCTCCAAGGACGGGGCTTCCACCCTTCTGTCAAAAAATAGCTCATATCATTCCATGTAATTCCATTTCGTACAATCAGAATGGCTCGGTTGGAAGAGACCTCAAGGATCATCAAGTTCCAACCCCGTGCTGCAGGCAGGATAGCCGATCAAGTATTAATTAGATCAGATTGCCCAGGGCACCATCCAGTCTGGCCTTGAACGTCTCCAGGGATAGGGCATCCACAGCCTCACTGGGCAGCCTGTTCCAGCATCTCACCACTCTCTCAGTGAAAAACTTTTCCATGGCTGCTTATGTGTTGAAAATGAGTAACTGGAGGCTCAGCTTGGTCTTCCGTTATACAGGATTATCGTGTTTCTCCTAAAATATGTTTTGGGCTTTTTCTTCCTTCTTTAGAAGGGGAATCAAGAGCATTCATAGACTTGAGCAGGGATTTCCCAACTAACTTTGGAAAAAAAAAAAAACAACTGCTGAAGGAAGTGTGTTAAACACTGCTGGTGGCCCTCAGCTCTGCAGGCAGCTGCTTCCATTTATTTGAGATATCTTAGGATCTATGACAGAACTCTTCAGCTACAGCCATTTGAATTTTAAATTACTTGTCGGCATGCTCAGAATTAGCTACATCATCAGACATACTTTTAGTGAAATGTATGAATGCTATCATGCAAATATTTTTTGTGCATAGCACTGCACAGTGTGTAGGTTCCCAAACTGGAATCTCCTTATGATGGTGGTATAATTTTAGCTGTAATGGTGCTGCTGAAGACATCTCACTAAGGATTGATTTGTTAAAGCTACGTGAATAATAATGGTCCTCCTTTTATTGCAAGGGGCTGCTTAGTTCCCAGCTGTGTACATACCCATGTTTACCCACTCTTCTGGAGAAGAAGATACTGTAGGTTCTCATAGGAGTATTTCTATTTGCAGAAGACTGGAATTCTAGCATAAGCTAATCCAAAAACTGTTGTAATTTTCCTCTTTCTATGCTTTCTATGTAGTCCTAATTGCTTACAGGTATCTTCCAGATACAGACATTTACTCTATTGTTCTGTCCTGATAAAGGGTTGTGTGCCTCTGTGGGTTCACTCGCTACCCTTCGGTTTAATCAAAATAATATTTTTCCCCTGCAAACTTTGTTTCTTCACAAAACACATGAATTGTTTTGGTAGGGTAGTGATTTCGTGGTGCTGTTCTGGAATTCATTGTATAGTATCACAGCAGACAGTTTGAAAATGTAAGCTTTGGGTGTGTTCAGTTAATTAGATGAAAAGTTTTTTGACAGACACCGAATAATTAGAATTGTAAATGATTTTTTTTTTTTTTTTGCATTTTAACTATGCCTTATTTCAATTATTTGCTGAGAAGTTTGTCATAAGCTGTTGTTTACTGACATTTGCTTTACATTTCATAAAGGAATGTACATCCTGGCATCGTGGGCTTTCATGTGTAGAGCTTTTTGAGTGTGTTTTATGATACTGTCTCTGAGCTCTGGGTGCTGTGTATCTATAGAGTAAATTGTTTTAAGAATCAATTTAAGCAGAGAAAATAAGCTCAGATTGTATGTAGATCATCCTATTACAATGTCTAGTGCTGCTGAATTACATGAGTAAAGTAACTGTGTTAACTCTGTCTGCGGTTATAATGAAACCCTTCTGCTAAGGCGTTGTACTTCAGTTTATCTCCTCAGTCCCTGAGTTGTTCTTAGGTAGGACAGATGGGCAACCTTTTGTTGTTGTTACTCCTTTCCCTTGGAACACTTGGTGAGAACATACTACTGATGCTGTTCGGTGGCACTGATTAGAAGCTTGTTTCTATCTAAAGCACTGATTTGCCTTGTTTAAAAAACAAACACAAATCTAAACAAAGAAATGAGGGGAAAAAAAAAAAAAAAACAGAAAAAAAAATACCAAGAAAAGAAATCCACAGTGTGTAGGACTTGTTTCTCTGACCTGCTTTTTGTTAAGCCTTGACATGAGCAATAAATAGATGCGAAGGTTATTTTTGTCCTGAAGGAATTGAGCGGTGAGATTGTTGTTGCATATATGTATCCTTCCATGTTGTTCCCCAGAGAGTATTAAAGTATTTATCTCTCTATTAACCTCCTCTGTCAAGCTATGACATGGCTTTTGCAAATGTTTTTTTCTTTTTTGAGTTGTACATGCAGTATATCCCTATTCTCAGAGGTGCATAATACAACGCATTTAACAGTGCTCTTACCCTGAGACAATTTGTCTGTATGGTGTGCACAGAAAGTGTATAGCTCACAATATATGCTTTTGTGAGCACTACATATTAATGAAAATCATGAGTTATTCGTGAGTATCACTCATATGAAAGTCATATATTGAGAGAGAGGTAAGGAGCCACGTGCCTGTGAGCTGTGAGCAGGCCTCTGTTTTAATTTCTGGTTTGGTGCAAAGTGCAGAAGGTCAAGTGATCACAAAGACCTGTCTCTCATGCCTCAAGGCTCTTCAGATCTTTTAATGAGCTCTCTTTTATTTATTTATTTTGTTGTTCAGAAGTCGTGGCAGTGAGAGCATATGGCAAGTTTACAGTGTACAACGTCGAGGAGCCTTTCTACTTTAGCAGTCCTTAGAACAAAAAGAGCAGACGTACCCAGAAATCCAGTGTTTACTTTGAGTTACTGTAGGAGCTGAGTGTAAGAAGTTATGAAGAACAAAGAAACAGCTCTTCTGAAGTATAAAAATACTTCTAGCCTTTTCTTAAGGGGATCTCCCCTAAGATTCAGAGATTTTTGTGTAGAATCTGACCTGAAGGTGGGTCAATGGAGTTCCTGCAGAACTCCTTACACTGGAGTAAAAGACTGGCTCTCGTATACATCTCCAATAATCCTTTTCTTTTTCTTCTTCTTCTTTTTTTTTTTTCCCTGGAATCCCAAATTATTTGTTTGACTGAAGTCCTTGGTGTATTTCATTTTATTTTATTTTTTACTTTTTTCCCCTCTGACTTACTCATATCTAGATGTGAAAGCAGTGGCATTAGAATCATAGAATCACAGGGTTGGAAACGACCTATAAGATCATCTAGTCCAACTGTCTTCTCATTACACTGCTACCACAAGCTACTAACGCATATCTTGCAGCTCCTTGTCCAGATGCCTCTTGAACACCTCCAGTGACGGTGACTCCACGACCTCTCTGGGCAGCCATTCCAGTGCCTGACCACTCTCTGAGAGAAAAAGATTTTCCTCGTGTCTAACCTAAACCTCCTCTGATAGAACTTGCGGCCATTTCCCCGGGTCCTGTTTGTTGCCTGGGAGAAGAGGCCAAACCCCTTTCACCCCAGCCTCCCTTCAGGAAGTTGTAGAGTGCAATGAGGTCTCCCCTGAGCCTCCTCTTCTCCAGATTAAACAATCCCAGCTCCCTCAGCCGCTCCTCATAAGACTTGTGCTCCAGACCCCTTAATAGTTTTGTTGCCCTTCTCTGGACACGCTCCAGGGCCTCAACATCTTTCCTGTAGTGAGGGACCCAAAACTGAACACAGTACTCAAGGTGCGACCTCACCAGTGCTGAGGAGAGGGGGATGATCGCCTCCCTGCTCCTGCTGGCCACACTATTTCTAATGCAGGCCAGGATGCTGTTGGCCCTCTGACGGCTCATGTTCAGCAGAGCATCAACCACCACCCCCAGGTCTCTTTTTCTTCACAGTCATCTAGCCACTCATCCCCAATCCTATAACACTGCACGAGGTTGTTGCAGCCTAAGTGCAGGACCTGACACTTGGCCTTGTTGAACCTCATCCTATTTCCTCTCAGGCCAGCGATCCAGCTTATCCGGATCCCTCTGTAGGGCCTCCGTACCCTCAGGCAGATCCACACCACCTCCCAACTTGGTGTCATCTGCAAACTTACCGAGGGTGCACTCGATCCCCTCAACTAGCGTCAATAAAGATATTAAACAAGATGGGCCCCAGTACCAACCCCTGGGGGACACCACTTGTAACGGGTCGCCAGCTGGACTTCACTCCATTAATCACTACGTGTTGGGCACGGCCCTCAGCCAGTTCCTTATCCAAAGAAATGTGTACCTGTCCAGACCATGGGCAGCCAGTTTCCCCAGCAGAAGCCTGTGAGAGACCATGTCAAAGGCTTTGCTGAAGTCTAGGTAGACAACATCAACAGCACTTCTCTCATCTACCAGACTGGTCACCCAGTCATAGAAGGAGATGAGGTTGGTCAAGCATGACCTGCCCTTCATGAACCCATGCTGGCTGGGCCTGATCCCCTGGACACCACGCACGTGCCATGCGATCTCACCTGAGATGATTTGCTCCATTACTTTCCCCGGTATCAAGGTCAGGCTAACAGGCCTATAGTTCCCTGGATCCTCCTTATGGCCCTTCTTGAAGATGGGAGTCACATCAGCAAACTTCCAATCCTCTGGGACCTCTCCAGTTAACCAGGAGCGCTGATAGATGGCCGAGAGGAGCTCAGCAGTCACCGCTGCCAGCTCCTTCAGCACCTGAGGGTGTAGCCCATCCGATCCCATGAACTTGTGACAGTCCAAATGGAGGAGAAGCACTCTGACTGTCTCCACCTGAATCGCCGGGGGTATATTCTGAGTAGGGTCCCAGACCTCCAGATCAGGGCATAAAATACCCAGTGAATTACTGGTCTGGCTATTAAAAGCAGTTGTAAAGAAGGCATTGAGGACCTCAGCCTTCTCCATGTCCTCAGTGGCCACATTCCCTGCTGCATCAAGTATAGGATGAGAAATATCCTTGGTTCTTCTTTTGATATTGATATATTTATAAAAGGATTTTTTATTGTCTTTTACTGCAGTGGCCAATCTTAGTTCAAGTTGGGCTTTTGCCTTCCTAACTTCCTCCCTGCATACCTTAGCTACTCCCTTGTAATCCTCCCAAGTAGCCTGCCGCTTCTTCCAGAGGACATAGACTCTCTTTTTCTCCCTGAGTCTCAACAGTAATTCCTGGCTCATCCACGTTGGTCATCTTCCCCTACGGCTCGCCTTACAGCACTCAGGGGCAGCCAGTTCTTGTGCCTTTAAGATTTCCATCTTGAGGAGCGTCCAGGCTTCCTGGACCCCTTTACCCTTGAGAAGCGACTCCCAAGGGACCCGTGCTACAAGCGCCCTGAGCAGATCAAAGTCTGCCCTCTGGAAGTTCAAGAAAGTAGTTTTACTGGTCACTCTTTTGACATCTCCAAGAATAGAGAATTCTACAATTCCATGGTCACTCTGCCCAAGACGGTCCCCAACCTTCACTTCTCCCACCAGCCCTTCTCTGTTAGCGAAAGCCAGGTCTAGCAGGACATCACCCCTGGTAGGCTCTCCTATCAGTTGCATAAGGAAGCTATCTTCCACGCAGTCTAGAAACCTCCTGGACTGCTTCCTCTGTGCTGTGTTACATTTCCAACATATATCAGGGAAGTTTAAGTCTCCCATGAGAACAAGCACTGGCGATCACGCAACGTCTGCAAGCTGCTCATAGAATGCCTCATCCAACTCTTCATCCTGATGAGGCGGTCTATAACAGACCCCCACCAAGATGTCGCCCTTACAGGCCTTCTCCCTGATCCTTACCCATAGAATCTCCACTCTGTCATTCCCAACTGCAAGTTCTTCAACACAAAACAGTCCTTTATATAAAGGACCACACCACCACCCTTCTTGCCTTGTCTATCCCTTCTGAAGAGCTTGTAGCCATCTATCGCGGCACTCCAGTCATGGGAGTGGTCCCGCCATGTTTTGGTGATAGCAACAAGGTCATAATTAGCCTGACTCACAATCACTTCCAATTAAGAGATGGTCCTTTGGCTGCGTGTGCTAATAGCTTCACATCTGTTTCTTTATCGTCTTTCAGCATTCTTTAGTTTGTCACTAACTTATAGGGGGGAGCCTGAACCTGAATTCAAATACAGCCATTAAAAAAGTGGAGGAATGTGTTGTCATCACAGATGATACATATTTGCAGCATTATTTAGAAAACACTCAGTTTTCACCAACTGACATGATTACTTTTATTTAAAAATGCAAATAAGAAAAAATGTAACTGTATAAAACTGAAATTGTAACTGAGTCAGTTGACTACAGGGCGTATAATACTGCCTGACAGCAAATATCCACATGCTCACAGGGGTAAGGCAGGTGTCTAACTTAAGTTCTGCTTTTGGATGTAAAATTCTATCACTTTTCTTACAACAGAAGTAAAAAGGTATGACAGAATTTCTGGAAAGCTGACAATCACAGGAGGCTGACAGGAATGTTCTCGCTGCAGCATCACTTGTCAAAAGGAGTACTCTTTGCTTACACTAGTGTTCTCCTTTAATTCTGCATTAGTTTCTTCTTAAACCAAAATCCAACCTTGCAGAATCTAGATGGTTTTACATTATTATTTTTTTTTACTTCTGCAAAAATGCACTTTTAAAACTAGCTATAATTTTCAATAGATTAGAACTTAGCTCTTTGTCAACTATTCTTTGTTTTCGTAATGCATCCTTTGGCAAAGAAGGAACTGCCTACACTTTTAGTCTTCGCGGTCAGCAGTTAGCTTACAAAATGAGTAAGATTATCAGATACTTTTGAGCGTTTTGCTTAAAAAATAAACATTTAATAATGTGATAAAATTTCGTTCAACATTTTTACAAGATCTTCACATGCATGCATTTATTTTAAGAAATTGTGAAATTAATGTATTATTAAGGAGTTACCCAGGAGAAGGCAGAGGTCACAGTGGTTCATGTTGCATCTCTTCTCCTTACCACTGGCTTACTTTTATGACAAGCTGTAACAGTTTGTCTTTAACTCATCTGATCTGCAGAATTCATTGGTAGCTATGTGGCACAGCTGAAGTGAGATGTTTTAGGCTCTTGGGATGCTCCTTATTTCCATTGTAGATTTTGAGTGACAGCCCTTAGTTGTTCTTCCATCAAGACTGATACATTTATCCTTACTAAATAGAAAGTTAAAGTGAATAATAGAACAGAAGACCAATTAGTTAACATGAGTATTATTTTGCTGTCAAATGCAGCACCTTCTGGAAGTTGACTTCGTCTCCTGGAATATTTGGAAGCTGAAGCTAGTTAATGGCAGAGAATGTCAAAACTGGATGAGGGATCAAATGGCTGCTTCCAGGGGTTTTCTGTCTGCTTTCCATGCTGTATGCCAACACAAGTGTTTGTTTTCATGTCACTCAAATGTTATTGTCCTCTGTGGTTTTTTCCTTTTGGTCATTAACTAATGCTGCATCTGTTCTGGCAGATATCCATCTCTGGTTGAGATTGGATTTAATATTTATTTAGTATTTGATTTATGAGTTACTCTTCAAACTTTTCTTCACCTGTTTGTTTTGTTTGTTCAGTTCATTGAGGTGCGTGATTATTTTCATCATCTGAATATAACCTAAGCTTTTTATGGTATTTCTTTTTTTAAAATTTACATTTTTACATTTTAATTTTCTTGTTTCTGGAAGCTTTCCTTTGGCCTGTTTGTCCATGTCAGTTCCCTTGTACTCTTAATCAAACCTTTTTTGATAAGTGATATGCACTTATGACTGTTTTCAATACGGCACCTTTTGATGGTGTCCATGAAGTCTGTAGGGATTCAATTCTTTTAGCAGTTCTTAGTATCTTCATTTTAATCAGCTCTTCTGCTTGTTTCATATTTCTCTAGGAAGCTGCACGTAAGACTAGTGGATCTTTTGGCTCTTGTAAATCCTGTAGGGTTATTCTATCCGTGTGTGTTATTAGAGTGCCTTTTCAACAGACAAATTTTGAACAGGACCCTCCATGCTATTCAGTACTGAGTTTGGAAGTTTATTTCTTACAGTTTCCTAATCAGCTATCCATGAAGTGATTTTGTGTCCCAGTGCAGCACTTGCTCATCAGTTACGGGTCTCTCTCATTGCAATTGTCGTTCGGTCCATTCTTGCCTCTCTTACTATGCCATAATTGATCAGAGCCAGCATTCTATTGAGGAAAATGATAACACAAACCTTCTTTGTGCTCTTACATTTAGGTCCAAAAACACAGATTTACTGAAATCCTTGGTCTCACCAAAATTCAGTCAGAGACCAAGTACTGCGCTGGAACTTGACAGCTTAGACCCATCTACTTACAAAACTTCGCTCAACTTAATACTCTGTTGTCATCCAATTGAAATAGCAATTTACCATGTCCCAGGTCTTTTATTATGGGTCTGACAGGAAAATTTCACAGGAAAAGGGCAATACAAGATACTTCAAATTTGTTACTATTCCATTACTGTGTATTTTCAATTTTCTTTCTTAATCCAAACTGTTGCTACCTTCAGGGCTCTTTATTGTAATCACGTACTTACAGATTCTTGTTGTATGATGGCAGTTGTACAGATGCCTGCAGAATGTCAAATGATAATTGAAATTAACAGGACTCCCTGTCTCAGATATTCAGGTATCTGCTGGCTTTCACGCGCTAGTTAGCTCTGCATTTATTTGCTCAGAGTATTGTCTGCCCAGAATGGTGTATTACATCTTGTAATAATTGACTGATATTTTAATGCTAATCAATACTATTCAGCTCCTGGGCCCGATTTCTTATTGTTGAGGGTTTAGAGAATCAATGCTGATTTTTTTTTTTTTTCACCTTCTACATTGGAATATATATATTACATTATAGCTACTTAAAACAAATGTTTGATTCCAAGATTAAAATGCTGTTACTGTACTGCAGGCTACTTATTTTCAATATAGATGTATATGAAATTGAAAGTTAGGTGTTTTTTGTTGTTTTTTTTCTTTTCCTTTTTGGTGATAATATTGATGGTGATGAAAACGTTTGAATGAGCTATTATGGTTCAAAACATTGAGCTCTTACGTATTACTCCATGAAAGAGTATTAGCTCAACTAAAATTAGCTCCATGGCAGCAGTTTCTTTTTTTTTTTTTCTTTTTTTCCTACATGTCTGGTGAAGTTTTTAGAGCTTACCCATGAAAATGTTTTTCATATCAGGCTTTGTAAATGACTTATATGGAAATCCCACTTATTAAATAATTCTGAAAGAGGTCTGCTGAATTAATTTTATTTGAAATTAGACAGCTAATTCCACTCATTGCAGAGACAATTTTTTTCATTAAATGTGGGGCTGCTGTGCTGTCTTGGACGAGGAAAAATGTAACCTTAAAGCAAGACAGAGAAGCATCCATCCTAATTTTAATCACAAGCTATGAGAATATTTCACAGCATAGAAATTATTTTTTTCTACTGCAGACATGTAAGTAAAGTGGTTGTAGGTGCTCTTAGAAAGCAAATTAAAAAAAATAAAATCATCATGTAAGTCTTTTTCTGATATGAAGATTGTAACAACCTGATGAAACTGAAAAGTGTCACTGTTTCCTGAAATCATACACAAGATTTGTGATTATTCTGAGAACTCTTAATTTCAAAGTTTGAGAAGAGTGTCTGTAATCAGCATAGCAATTTGACTTCTTAATTAGATTAGTCCCTTGAGTCCCATAGTCTATGTTTATGAACGTAATCAACCAGGCAGCAAAAAAAAGACACCAAAAAAACCCAAACTATTATAGATACTGTCTTTTTTTTTTTTTAATTCACAAAGGAACAAGAAGTGACATACTGGAGGTCTTGCTTCTGTGATAATTAGAACATGCATCTGAGGAACAAAGGAAAAAGAAGTGCCCTGGGCATATATAAATATTAGAGAATGAGACCCTTAAGAAACTAACTGAAGTGAGAGGACAAAAGGAACTCTTTGACTGTGCCTCAGATCAAATACTAGCTAGCTGTTGGACTGGTATGCAACGATTTTCATTTTGTTGAGGATTTATCAGCTCACAGTAAACCATACGTGAGGTTTTGGTTTTGTCATGGTGTTAGTCTGTTGTTGAAAAGAAATAAACACGAAAGCGTGTGCTGCCTGTTACTAATCACGATAGATTCGTCTTGTTTCTTGCTGATAAAAGTGTTGGTAATTTGAATTTGTCATTAGTTGTCCTTTGTGTATGAAATTATTTTTAGTGAAAATATCTCAAAACCACAGTTAGATTAAACAGCATACTGAATCGAACTTTGCCATTTCTTGGAGAAGAGCTGTATAATTTCCTCTGTTTGGTAGATTGGTTGATCGTTCAGCATCCATTCAGGACTTGAAGATGTTGAGCTCTGTATTTGGTATTGAAACCAATCTCTCAACAGCAGATATTTAAACTGTGAATTGTGCTCTGGTTGTTATGCAGACACATTGCCATAGGAATTCAGGAACTAACATTTGTCTGTGGCTTATTTGTGCATTTTATTTCTTTAGGGAGGAAGTTTATGTGGTGGCCTTCTTGTCGTAGATATGGAAGATGTAGTTTTTGGTTGTGTGCTGTGCTTGTACTGAAAAGTTGAGTTCATAAATGCTGTAAGAGTGGTGTGATGATTTCTCTGGTAGGTCAGGAGTCCTTTACAACTGGAGAACTCTGGTTTTACACAGATAAGCTTTTCGCAGTGGTAGGGAATTCTGTTTTGCTTCTGGAGAGAAGTTGGTCTGTTAATTTATTTCTGAGTTCTTTTACAGGCTTATCTCTATACTTAAGCTCAACCAGTGGCCACTGGAGGTTGTGCACTGAACCCTAACACTTGATACTATGTCAGATAAAGAGCAGAATACAAAATACAAAATTATTGTCTCAGAAAAGTTGTTAACTCTATTGTAAATAGTCGGAACTCCAGCTGTGAGTGGCTTTTAACTTACATATATGTATTTTCTTTGAATTACTAGCCAAAAGATTAACTGGGATATCTGAAGGATAATGTCTTCAATTACTTTCCTCCTTGCTTATGTCTTCAGGTTTCCTTTTCTGTATTTGTTAGTGATTCATGCATGATTCCCTATTTAGTAGAGGGTCTGATGGTAGCAGTAGTGGTGGTAGTGATATCATTTTTTTTTTTTTTTTTTTTTTTTGAGTATACAAAAGGAATTTGAATTAAACAAGGATGTTTCTGCAAATAGTTGCAGAGAGACATGCCAGATTGCTTGTTTCTAACTCTGGGAAAGAATGTGCTTTGGAAACTCTTCAGTGTGAGCTATGAGTTCCTCTTCGATAAGACACTTGGTGGCAGCTGTAAGAGTTAGAGGTATTTCATTAACTTGGTGAGACCTACCTTTCTGTGATGGCAATTAGAGATCAGGATTTAGCCCCACGAACATGAAAGCAGTACACATAGATGCGTGGATGTACTTAGTCACTCCTATTCTGTACACCTCCAGCACATTGAGTGGACCGTCTTAGAAGCCAGAAGCATACTTTTACAAATAGATCCTTTGTAGGTTTTTTCTATTAACATTCCTGGTAAGCTTGCCTGGGTGTTAACTGTTAGTGGCGGGTTTCAATTTCTTTTTTTCCTTTTTTTTTCTCTTCCCCTTAAGGTCCAGTTTTCAGCTAGGACCAATAACAAGGTGGTTATTTCCTTTTTCAATTTAGTTCAGTTTCAAAGGAACTGTAATAGGAAGACAATCCTCAGCATCTGCAGATGATGTGGAAAATACACTTGATAATGGGGATATTTATTTAAGTGCTATACAGTGATGGAGCTTTTAGATGCTGAGCTTTAAGATGCTGAGCTTGATATCTGAAGTAATTAATAACAAAAGCCTGCCAGCTTCTGCTGTGGGATCCTTAAGAGCATGCTAGCCAGCGTGTAATGCTTCATTGAAGCAGAGTTTATTGGAAGAACATCACAAAGTAGCAAAGAACAAATGCTACTGAGATACAAGGAAGGGACCTTTTGCAATTGGATGTTTCTCATAAGAATTTATTCAAGCCCTTCCAAAATTGCCTGCATTTTCTACCTAATCAGTGAAGAGTCAGCATGTACGAAGGGCAGCTGGTGCTGTTTGCAGCTTTCTGTAGGTTCTGTATCGTGTTCTGCTGGAAGGGGGAGCAGCTGGAGCTGTGTGGAAGAGGGCTGCTTTCCTCCGGGTGCTATAAGTCGGTTGAGTATGGATCTTGGAAGGATGGGGACACAGTAACCACCTTGTAGATGCACCTGGGGAGATGCCTTCCTAGTTCTGGATGGTGCAGGAAGCGGGAGACCGTCACCTGGCTTCTAGAAATCTGAATACAGGAGGTAAGAGGGGATTTTGATTAACACAACAAAGTGTATTTCTGCAGGACCAAGTTTTAAAGGTGATTAGAAATGTATTTATGTGGGAGGTTAACAAGGAACTGCATAGAGTTTGTTAGCATCCAGAGGGTTGCTGGAAGTTCAGGCTTGATCTGGGACCAGAGAAAAGCAATGTACTGTGCAGAGATGGGAGTGGAAGTGATGTCTGTGTGCAACTTGGCCTTTTTATGCTGCTTACCCTTTAGAAAGAGATTTATCTTAGGATTTCATTGTTCTAGTTAATTTTAAAGTAAAACATCCTATGTAAATTTGAATGCCCTTTTAATATTCTTGATCATTTCAATTTAAAGTGGTAGCGTGGGCAAATCCATCTGAAGCTCTGGTCCATTTGATATGTTTTTTTAGTATGTGGTGGCACACAAGAAGCATATAGACAAGTTTTTAAGAGGCAAATGATGATTTTGTTACGTTTTCAGTGGCTAAATAGTATGTTAGCCTGAGTTTATGAAATATAGTATGTATGCAATGTTGCAGTGGTTTGAAGTGCTGTTATTCTATGAGTATTTACTAGGGATAAAATCTGAGAAGATCTTGCTTTTATGTGAGTAAAATGAAGCTAAACTGTGGGGTTTCTTTTCTTGAGAATGAGAAAAACTAAAGATAAAAGTGCTTTTGATTTCATGTTGAATTTTAAGATTTTTCTTAACACTAGCCATCCACTTGAGAAATTGAAGATATGCATATAGCTCACTGTACTCATCATCAGTGAGGCCACACCTAAACTTCTGTATCCAGTTGTTGGCCCCTCAGTTCATGAGAGGCATGGATGTAGCAGAGAGAGTCCAACCAAGGGCTGCCAAGGTGAGGCAGGGCTGCCTGAGGCACCTCTCCTGTGAGGGGAGGCTGAGAGAGCTGGGATTGTTCAGCACGGGGACAAGGAGGCTCAAGGGGATGGGTGGTGTCTCATTAATGTGTACAAAAACCTGAAGGAACGATGAAAAGAAGATGGAGGCCGGCTCTTCTAGTGATGCTCAGTGATGGGAGAAGAGGCAGTGTTGCACAAACTGGAGCCAACAGGAGGTTCCTTCTAAACACCGGGCAGCACTTTTGTGCCTTGCAGGTGCCAGAGCCCTGGTACAGGCTGCCCAGAGAGGCTGTAGGTTCTCCTCCTTGGAGATCTCCCAGAGCTGCCCAGACATGGGCCTGGCCAGCTGCTGTGGATGGATGGCCTGGCTGGGGCTGGGCCTGATGGACACAGGGAGCCCTTCAGCCTCAGTCAGTCTGTGCTTCTGTGATTGTTCTGCAAATGCATTTCAAAAATTTTCTAGGGGAATTACAGTTTCAGGATTTGATTTAATTGATGTGAAGGTGGAACAGTGCATCTTCTGTAGCAGAGAAAGTAGAGGATTCATACAGTTAAAGTTTTAAGAATACAATATACTGAATTTTAGACTGAAAAGAATTGTTGGAGAGGCTAGCAATGGTAAGAGGCCGTTCTGCATGTTTCTGTTGTTACCATGGGTTACCTTGGCACCAACTTATACTTTTTTTTAATCTAAACTTTGAGATAACATTTTCATTATGTGTGAATTAAACGTGAAAGAATTAAAATGTACGTTCCTTAAGTTATTAAGCAAGACTTCATTGGTTTAGCTGTGAGGGATGCTGGTCATTTGTATGTGTGACTCAGCACATCTTACACTTAGTTTTGGATTCTGAGGATGTAGATTCATAAACACTAGGTCAGCAGTTTCCCAAGGGCCCTCTTTTAAAAATTATTATTATTTCCCTAGTGTCATTTTCTTCTTTGTGCCTAGAAGAATCATTGGAGAGGCCTTCTGATGTCCGAAAGCGTTTGAAGAGGCATAGGTTAAAATGAATGCAACAGATTGGAAAGAAACTAGTCATGATTTTCAGTGAGGAAAGAAAATCTAACTGGATTCAGAGATAGGAGGAAAATTGTTTCAGGAAGAGGCAGAATGTCTCCCTCAGCTGTATGAGGAATGAGGTTCTGAAATGGGAGACAGTATTTTGGAGTACGTAGTGTGTGTGATTATTTCCCCCATGGTGCTTCCACATGACAGCTTGCTGGATATCCCCTGACAGCAAGGTACTGAGAACTATCAAATTCATGAGCTATGCAGAACTGAATTTTCTTCAATTAAATAGTAGTTTAAGTGCTAGATGAATATTCTATTCACAAAGCATCAAAACTCAACATAAAAGGAGGTTACGGATGGGTAACATAGCGCTTAAATGTTAAAAGTCTTCTCATAAGCATGAAATACGAAAGAAGAGGTACTGCTAACTTCACAGAGGATTACAAATGCTGAGAATACCTTCTCAAATCTGGAATGAAATGCAAGATCTATTTTGTATAGTAATGAGGGTGGTTGGAACTTAATTGTGGGAGATGACAAGGGCAAAGCTTAGCAGGAATGGGGAAACAGCTGATACTTTGAAAAATCCACACACTAAAATCCAAGTGATCGCAGTATGAAATTGCAGAATACTTGCTCCTATAAATGCTCTTCTTTCTTTTTAATCTAAGGTATGTTTATGTGCCTCAGCACTCTTGTTCACAAATGCCAGGGAGGGACTGAAGTTTTGTTTGGAAACTGGTTGGGCATCAGTGGTACTGATGATATAAGAATTGTCCCTGTTAAATAGCTAATAATGAGAATGTATGAGTTTAGTTGCTCATAAAATCTGACACTGTGCAACAACAAAGTGGATCGTAACGAAGTATTGAATAGGCACAACAATTCTCACTGTGGGAGAGAAACCTCAAGCAGGTTCTGTTTTAAGCTAGAGCTGTTAGTTCCTAGCAGAATCACAGAAGAGTTGAGGTTGGGAGCAGACTCTGGAGATCCCGGACAGACTAAGAAACAAATGCACTTATTACAAAGGGCTTGGTTTTCACAGATGGCTTTTTGTCTTGTTATTCTAAGGTTAAAACCAGCATAAAATTCTCAAGTACATTGACATAAGAACAGAGTTTTAAGAGAGCAAGTGCAGGCTGATGTTGCTCTGCATATAGAAGATCACAGAATGTCACAAGAGGAATATGAAAATAGCCTTCTCTTGTTGTTCTCCTTAATACTGTTGAGCTACTGATATTCTGTCTGTGATTTACAAATTGTTTATACCCTGGATGGATGTGACATTCACATAACTTTATTAGATACCTTTGCCTCAGCATCGTATCAGTGAAACCTGGATGGGTTCTAAATTCAATGACTTAACTGTTCTGGGCCTAGCACCTGCCTTTCAGATTGTCATCAGTGTGACTGTTGTCATCTCCAAAGCTTAGGAGAATGGTTGCTGTTGGTGTATTTTGTGCTCCTGATTGAAGTTCTCATTCACCTGCATGTGTAGAAACTCTGTGGGGAACATGAATCTGTAAGAGTTGTAAGTTCTGTTTCTCTGGTGTGACTTAGGGAACAGTTTAAGATTTTTCTTCTTTTTTTTTTTAATTCAAAAAGAAAAGCCTGGTTACATTTGGTTCCAATTCATTCTTTAAATCCACTTGAACTCTCATTAAAATTACTTATCTAAATGATCAGAGTATAATCAGTGAGTCACACCATGGTTTCAGTTCCTATACCTTCGTTGTGACCGAACTGCAAATGAAATATTCGCTCTTCAAAACAAGCTTTTGTCTGAATGCTCGTTGGCACCTGCCAATCTTTCAGTGAAATCTCATGGCAGAATTTCTTTGCAAATCCTGAAATATTCTACAAGCTCAGAGCCTTTGGGGTTTTATTGAATGTGAGATCATTACTCAGTCTATGGCCGTGTAAAATGGTAGCTATGACAACTGCAGCATGTTGGAATGGAGGTGAGCAGGGAGGCTGCTGTGAAAACAGTCATATCCTCTCACATAGAAAACAACTTGTCCAGGCATCCTCTGGTAAAGATATTACCAGGTTGTTTTATTCGTAGGGTCTTCTGCTGTTTTCTAATGTCATGGAAAATTGAATTTCCCAAGACAGGTCCTCTTCCAAGTTTAACCAGTAACACAGATTTTAGAGAAGCCTACTTTGAAATTTAAACATGCTAGAGTATTCTTAGGGCCCTAAAGGCATTAAACTCTTAGAATTTAATGCAGCAAAACACAGAGCTATGAAAATACTTGGCTTTACGTGTTGGGATTTCTTTAGCTTTGTTAACTAAACTGGAAGATCAATTAAAAAAAAAAGGGGGGAATAATCGCTTTTGAATTTTGAAAAAAAAAACAATTATGGAATAAATGTAGGTGGATGCTAAGATAAGAAAAATAAGTATGTTCAAAGAGAGTGGTATATTCCTACGTGAAGCTTGTGGGAGTCAAAAAGGTCTTCTGTTTTTCTAGGCATTCAAAGTTAGACAGTTTGCAAAAACTCTCATTTCATTCTGTTAACAACATACAAGTCTTCTGAGAACACCTACACCTATTTGTATTGTATCTAATTTCCAAATTTTCTGAGTTCTGTTTTCAACTCTCCACCCAAAGGTAATTTCTATTCCCAGATCTTGATTTAATTTCTTGTGAGTTGTCCCATCAGTGCTGCTTCCGTGTACAAGCCTTTTGCAACAGTAATTCTGGGTGGAGAAAGTGCTGATATATAGAATCATAGAGTCACCGAAGTTGGAAAAGACTTCCAAGGTCATCCAGTCCAACCATGTCTTGCTCTCTTCTCCAAATATTATTGTTCACAGATTGTACTGCCAATATCTGTGGAAAGTACTTTGTTCTGTAGTCTGATAGATTGAATTATGCTGTCATCGTAGTGAAGAAGTTGTTTTGGTTTTTTCGTAGTAAGGTTTCTGACATTGAATTTCATAGTGCTTGGGGATGCTTAATTCAGTGTGGATTTCTAATGTCAAAATGTTCTAACCGTTAGAGCTTCCCTAACTTTCTCAACATGCTCACTAGATTTTAATGTGAATTTACCTCTGTTTTTATTTGAAAGACAGAACACTGAAGGTTTGGAAAGATGAATTTTCTACCTCTTTCTTTGTGCTGAACTCCCAGGAGAGTTGGGGCTGCTCTTGGGCTTCACACTGTGGCTGCTGAAAAATGCTGCCGTTCAGTTTCAGATCAGGGACCAGCTGGAGATGACGGACTCATTGGCCAAGTTGGGTTCAGAAACTGTGATGGCCTGACTTTGTTTTCTACCATAGTGACAGAAAGCATGGCCTTGAATTCCAACACGTTTCATAAAGATACAGAGAATGAAGTCTTCGCCTAGTGAAATCTGTGGGAGCTCTGCTATTAACTTTAATGAATTGTGCATTATATGAGAGGGGAGTAGAATTTTTTGGTTTGGGTAAATCTCATGAAATTCTGGTTTTCTTCTTCAACTGAATGCAGTGTTTCTGCTTGCAGTAAAAAAACACAAGAGACAGCAGAAGGAGCAGCTAGAAGGTGGAAATAAAATGGTGCTATTTCTTCAGTTGTTAGCAGGAATTATGCTTTCTCCCCGTTGGAACAGGCACAGTTCAGCTTCTGTAGGGACAGCACACAGGGACACTGTCACTCATGTTTCTAGCATGCTGCTTTTATTTTTTTTTATTATTTTATTTTTTTACTGGTAGTATAGGACAAAAGATTTGATCCTATTTTATGCCTACATTTTCCTTCAGGTGTGTTCTTGTGCTTCATGCCAACACCCATTATTTATGCCAGGTTATACAGGAGTGTACCTTCATGGATTGCACATGGAAGCAACAACTTTGTGTAATGCTGTGTGAATTTAGAAGCTTTTTTAATATTCAAGGATTCCATCATAAATGGAATATACTTGGTAGCGATTAGAACTACTAACAAGGCTTTCTTACCTCGGCAGACTTTTCACTTTTGTCTGAGTCATGCTTCATTCTACTTAATGCAGATGTGAATGGAAGTGTAAAATGAATATAGCAGAATTTGAACTTGACAGCTCAACAGCTGAGGTAGCAATGAAAATTTTTAGTTAAGGAACGTGCTATCTAACACATCGAAGACTTGAGAAGTCCTTAATTGTTTAAGTTAGTGACCTGCACAGTGTATTCCAACGCTGCTGATTCACAGAATCACCGAATGGCCAGGGTTGGAAGGGACCTCAAGGATCATGAAGCTCCAACCCCCTGCCACATGCAGGGCCACCAACCTCCACATTTCATAGCAGCCCAGGCTGCCCAGGGCCCCATCCAACCTGGCCCTGAACACCTCCAGGGATGGACGGGGCATCCACAGCCTCTCTGGGCAGCTGTTCCAGCACCTCACCGCTCTCATAGCAAAGAACTTAGATTCCGAATTCCTTACTTGAGGATGTAGCTCCTGTTAGCTCCCAGGTGTGACTGCTGGCCAGGAGGGTTCAAGCAAACAGTGGCAGTGCCACTGGGGCCAGTTCTTGCATAACTGATGTCAGGACTAAGCTGACACTAAAGCGTCCCATGTCAAAACCCACCATATCCAAATGTGATCTGATAAAGCTTAGGCTAGTCTTCTGCAACACTTAGCTTCTTTCAGAGTTGTCCACGCGGAAGAGGAATCCCGTATTTTGCAGTGCAAATCCTGATCTTATGATAGCTTCAACTTAGCCTGCTGCTGGAAGTGCAATTGTGAGGGGCAAGCTCATGCGTTGTCCTTTGTCACTGGTGGCCAGGCAGGCAGTTGCACTGACTGGCTTAATGTGGAGAACAGCTAGTTTAGCTGTGAGGTCTGGTTTGAGATGGAAATGTGTGATTCCTGATGCTGACCAAGCTTTAAAAGACAATTTGAGTTTATCTTTTGGTGTCCTTTTAAACTTTTGGTTTCTTTTGCTGTTGTGGATAAGGAATAAAGATGCAGAAACTGCTTCTAAAATAAATGCTTGTCACAGTAATCTTTTTTTATGATATATATATTTTTTAATCTTTGGCTTTGATTTTATGGTAGCATTGAATTCCAGATTGAAACCAGCTAATGGATTTCACAGAGAAAAAGCATAGTTACTATGGCTACACAGCACCCTGAAAGCTTAAAAGGACAAAGGATAAATGAATACGGTAGGGGCTGCTTAGCCATTTCTGGAATAGATTCTAATAATTTAAAGGCTTTTATAGTCTTTCAGACACCATCAGAGAAAGCAAGATGTTAGTCCTTCAAGATTTCACTTTTTATTCTTAGTTTAGATCATTATTTTTGAAGTAGCGTATTTGAAAACTATTTTTCAGAACATTTTCATCTTCTAGCCAGTTACATAGTTCACATATATCTGTTGCATGTAATGAAGCTTGCTAGTCCTTATAATTTTATCATTGATATTTTTTACCATGGTACATTAAAATTAGTAGAAATCCAGTCTTCCTGTGGAAAAGCAAAACAGAATAATTGAGGCTTGAAAACATGGAGCAACGTACTTACGATGAGCACTCTAATTTTGGCTAAAATACTTGTCTTAAAGATCAATTTATCAGAAAACAAGAGTAAAAGTCAATTGTACATAGTACAGGACTATAAAACACACGTTAACTCCATGCAGTTAAGGAATTAAATTACTTTATTTTAGCATTTCCTTGGTGGCTGATGACAAGTCGCTGCTACTTGGTTTTACTCAAGAAGTAAACTGTGGGTAGAAGTTGTCAATAATTGCAGGCAGTGTTCTTTGGCTGATTTGGTAGTACGGAATCATTGGGAAGGTGGCAGGTAACCTTACTTAAGTAATATTTTGCTTTTGTAGAGAGGGAGATTTCACGTGGTGCTCTTCTTGCAGGCAGAGAGCTTTTGGATTTCTTTTGCGTTTATCTGCCCAGCAATGTTTGCATGCATTAATAAAAGCAAGGGGACTTTCAGTGTATGCAGCAGACAAGTGGAGTGGTCCTCCCGTTGCAGATCTCTTCTGTGCTCTGTAGAAATGCCAGATTTGCTATATAGTACATAGTTTTATTTAGGTTCAAGATGGGCAATAAGCCTTTCCGTGAAAGAACATCAGAACTCCAGTACAGAAGAACTTCATTGGGAAGACCAGAGATCTATATTATCTTTGGTGGTTGAGTCACCATCCCTGGATGTGTTTAAAAACCATTTGGATGTGGTGCTCAGGGACATGATTTAGCAGAGGGCTTTTTAGACTTAGGTTAGTATGGTTAGGTTGTGGTTGGACTCGACGATCTTCAAGGTCTTTTCCAACCTGAGCTAATCTGTAAAGTCTGTTTGGCTCAAACTCAAAGATGAGCAAACGAGAATATCTGGGGAAAACTGAGAATAATGCCTGTGAATGTATAGGTGAAAAGAATACATACTTAAAAATGTTGTGAGAGTTTGATCCCGTTCTTTACTTTGGTTTTGAGATTGCGTAAATCTCATATGTGGGGTATTTTTAAAGTAGCTCCAAGTTATGAAATACGAAACAATGTTGTGGAAGTGACCCAGCGTCTATGATTATATAGATTACATAGATTACACTCACCAGAAGGCCTGTTCATTGCTTCTCATCTTCTTGAGTCAACAAAAAATACAAATATTAGACCTTAGGAAAATTCTCCTATTGTGAAAGCTGTAAATTAATGAATTCAACAAATCTGTTACAGTTTCAACATAAATTTACAGAACCCTTGTACTTAAAACTAATTTACAGTATTTACTGGGTTGTTTTTTTTTTTTTTTTTTTGAGTTTTTCAAAAGATCTTCACTTAAAAATCAATCTTGTATATGCTTACTGCCACTTGAAATTGAGCAGGGTTCCTCTAGGTAGCTTCTCTATTGAAATTTCAGGTATTTATGGGAAACTACTGTTAATTGTATTTAATTTATGTGAAAATGTATTGCAGAAATTTCATTTTTATTCATTGTAAGCATGACGATGAAACAATCTGGATCACTGATAGTTTGTAGATAATGTTTGTTGTCCCAGAGTAGGCAGACTTTGTGGGCTTTTCATTCTAGAACTTACATCCAGCACAGTGTATTCTTATTCTTTAAATCTTTAAATCTTATGCGTCATTTGCTTTTCTACGCATAAGGTAAAGATTTTGAAATTTTAATCAAGAAAAAACTAGCAACAGGTCATCAGTTATTTTATCTCCTGCCCCTGCCAAATACGGCTGAAATATTCTGTTCAAAAATAGCCTGATAGTGCAGAACAAAACCCCTAATTGCAGGGGTTACGTTCATGGGTATTTCTTTCATTCACGTGTGCTTTTGCTTTGGTGAAAGACTCAATTTATTTCTTGTTTAGTTAAGTACTGCAGAAAAAAAGATGGTGCTTGAAATTCAGAAGTGGATCAGTTAGAGTGCTTCGATGGAAGACTGGGGCTGTGGTATTTGATGTTGCTATGGGAAACTGCTTTGTGAGAACATTTGCAGAGCAGATGGACCAAGAGAGATAAAACAGATACAGGTATTGAATAGAGATTGTGTAATGTTCTGTGAAACAACAGGAAAACATGAGCAGAAATCTGTGTAACATGGTTCTTCCTTGATTCATCTTTCTTTTATTGGATATACTGCTAGCTAAAATTTGAAAACACAGCTCTTAATAGCAAACTCACTGTGTTTTCCTTTAAATGGGTTAGTGTATTTTCATGGTATTTTACCTTATGCCATTGAATTGAAACAACTGCCTGATGGGAATAGTACAGCAGGGAGGGTTTCTCAAAGTTTTGGGCTTTTTAACGTGCAAAGAAAATGGCAGGATTTATCTGCCCCATCTTCTGTTATATGCAAAAACAATTGCATCCTAACTTTATGCTGTTATTGCATCCTAACTTTATGCTGTTATTGCATCCTAACTTTATGCTGTTACACTTCCTTTTGGACAAGCTTCTGAAGTTACATCAGTACACAAACACTACAGAATGGAAAAACTTTGTATTTCAGATGTTAAGATTTTCGTAGCCTAGCATACTCTTGGCTATTGAGAGCTCTTCTGTATCCGAGCTTTATTTCTTTGTTAATAACTCAATAAGTAAAATGAGTACCCATCCTGTTTAAAAGTAAAATGTGTTTGAAATTGTTGGGTGCAGTGTTGCTTTCCTAGCAACGTGACACCTGTGGTACCCAAAGATACCCACGTGATGGCAAACACACAGTGTGCTTTTGTAAGGGTGCACATGTACAGGAATGCTCTGTTGACCTAACATATATTTTTGGTTCTCTCTGGCAATGAATGAAATAGTCACGTGCTGTTTAATTCTTCTCTCAGAAAAATAGGTAGAGAATTTGAAATATATTTAGTTCCTATATCTTTTAAAAAAACGAAAGGCAGACTTGTAAAAAAAAAAAAAATCTGAAAAAATAAAACCTGTTCTGAGAATTTATTATTTCAATTGCTAAAGGATTTTTTTGTAGATAACACAAAATTATATATAAAAATACATATATACTTTTAAGGTTTAGTGTATCTTTCCTTCTATTCTTGATGAGTTATAAAACTTACTCCATGGGTTGATTTCTGCACATGTGTTGAAGCTGTTCTTTGGGTTATGCAAACAGGAACCTGTGACTGCACAACCATCAGTGTTTTTCATCAGTGATTTCATTAGGAAATACCATGCCACTGCATACTGTATAGTTGATTTGTATTTCCAGAGTGCATCTTAAAGAAATCTTTTGACAGTGGGAAGAGAAATGGCCTCAAGTTGTGCCAGGGTGAGTTTAGGTTGGATATCAGGAAAAACCTCTTTACAGGAAGGGTTGTTAAGCATTGGAATAGGCTCCCCAGGGAGGTGATGGAGTCACCATCTTTGGATGTGTTTAAGAACCCTTTGGATGTGGTGCTCAGGGACATGATTTAGCAGAGGGCTGTTAGAGTTAGGGTAGAATGGATAGGTTGTGGTTGGACTCGATGATCTTTAAAGTCTTTTCCAACCTGAGTGATTCTGTTTCTTATAATTAAAAAAAAAAAATAAAATCATCTGCTATGTTTGTTGTTAATCCATTTTAAATACCGCTGTCACCCTTGGTTGCTGTGAGCAGCACTCAGCCATGCAGTCTATCCTGCCTCTGTTTCTGTGAGCCCAGTTTATAGTCATGCAACTGCATGTAGACTTTTAAAGTACTTATTTTTGTTTTCTGTGCAGTGAACGTTAGTGGACAGGCCCTTCGGACAGTTGTTTGAACATGCTGGTTTCCCAAAAGAGAGGTGGGAGAGCTTTCCCAACGTTTCTACCTGGTAGGCATTTCCATAAGTGCGTGGGTGCTGTCATGCTTGTCTGGAAGAACCGAGAGAGAAAACTGTCACAGCCATGTGGTCAGCGTTTGCTGCTTTACTGGTCTCTCCTGACATCATTGTCTCACGTACAAGCAGCTTTTCCATGACACCCAAACTCCCAGAAAGAAGCCATCTTCTCCAGGCCATGACTTGGAGGCCAACTGGGTCTCAGCATGGAGTTGCCTGCTCCTGTATGACTTGTGTTTGTTTGGCTGGTTTGGGTGCTTCCCTACTGAGCTTGTATTTGTTCCCCTTTTGAGACAGCTAGCTGAATTAAATCTTTATTATATTTTACTCTTTGGCAAGCAAATATGTGTAAAAACATTACTAGTGAAATAATTATCTGTTTTGGTCTTTTTGTTGTATTAAGCTTTATTTATCCTTTATAAATTTATTTTTCCTTTATTTGTTTATCCTATATATAAATGTCTGCAAAAAGGCTTTTTCCACCATTATGGTTAATAAATGGAAGCTCATATATAGTTTTCCTGTGCCTGATCTCCTGTGGGAGATCAAGAATTATCTCAAATCAGTTTGAGAGTCTACAGAAATACGAGTGAGAACCAGTATCTAGCATAGGAAATGATAAATATTATTTAAGACTACTGTTCAAGTCCAGTGTTAGAATTATTTGTACGTGGGTTGCTTGGAAGGTAATGCTGCCTATTGATTTCCTTGAAAACTACAAAAGATACAAAGAGCACAGTATGATAGAGCAAATTCTCAGCTACAAAATACTGTCTTTCAACATTGTCACCACCATCAGCTGTGCATTTTTCACCAGCAATGAAGAAGAGCCTGCATTCTTGCAGAAACACACCACCCACCCACTGCTTTACTGTGCTCACATTTACTGTTTGGTCTCCATCAGTGTTCAACAAGTGTCTGTGGGTGCCATTTTTTCCTCACGGAGGAATTCAGTGACACTCATTTGCTTCACGCTCCCGTATCAGAAGCCATTTTGTCAGACTGTCCCTCTGCTGTCGTCTGTCACAACAACATGTAAAGGAGGGAAGGTTCAACCTCTGCTGCTGTACCACCACCATCTGTCTCTGGCATCATGGGCCAACGTAATAAAATTGGAGGCATTACTTTCAGATCAGCCCTTATATGATCTGAAAGACACTGGTATTAATATTTTTTCCAAAGTGACATGGTTTAAGGTTTCCAAACAGCATGGTTTAAGGCTCTTTATATACATTATGTGATATTTCAACATAATACAGCTAGTTTCATATGACTTGTTTCTGTTTATTCTAGGAAATGAAACCAGGAAGTAATGTGAAGGGCCATGTGAAGCTCCTACATACCAGAAATTTCCTAAGAGATTGCTTTACCTGTAAGTTCTACTTTTCTGTTGTTAAATGCTAAGTTATATTCACATTTCTGGAGAAAAAAAGAACAGATTTATTTTGGCATTTTGACTTGCAGCTTGATTGTGAAGAAAACCCAGCCCAAATGCCTTGTGTTGAATCCGTGCCATTATTAATTGACTGGATTTCAACTATTTCAGCATAGGACAAATAGACACATTTTTCTGTTAAGATATTGAATGGAATGATTAATTTTTTTCATGTTTTATCATTATAGATTATGCTTGCAGCGTAATATATGCTAGGCTGCAGTAGCTTAGTTTTTAGAAACTCCAAATGTAAGATAGAAAATATCCGAATTTGTATGAAAGCATGAAAAGATTCCCTGTGCAGATAGGTGCCTGCGGTGACTCAAGCCTGTTCTTAAATGGTCTTATTTTCCAGAGTTATTAAATGATATGATAGCACCACTTCCAGTCTTGCTATTTGAAGAAAATAGTTTTCTTTGAGCTATGGAGAAATCATTGAATTTTATATACATTGCTTAACAAAATCCACTTAAGAATGTAAACTTTTGTTTTCATCTTAAGTTTAGTTGTCCACGTAAAAGTATTTATTATGTATGAGAGAAGTGAACTTGGCCTCTCAACACTACTGCAAGGAAAACATTAGAAAATCCATTTTACACAAAAAAAAAGCATTTGACTGACTGGATTTTTGCAGATTGGTGTATCTTTCGGCAGAGCTGAGAACAGAATTCAGAAGCTCTTCTTAGTCTCAATCAGGAGTTATTATTCAAAAATAAATTATGTCAATGGGAAGTGTGTTGGTTCATGCCAAAAAAAGTACATCTTGAAGGAAATTGAGAGTTTACAGAAAAAAATTTGCAATCTGGAATTTAAATAGTATGTTAATTATCACCATTGTTTATGTAATTATTTAACTAAGCATAATCTAATTAACAAGTTCTTAAGAACTGTGGGAGAGAAAATATTAACTGATAGCGCTTCAGAATTGGTAATGTCTATTTTATACTTCAAAAATAACAGTCTTGATTCTTTATTTTTTTTTTTTTTTATCTAGCACTCCCTTTGAAGGTAGTGGCAGCTCCTACGACTGGGGGCAGTGTGTAGGGAGTTTAGTTTAACATAACCTGCAACTAAACTAAAACTTGCAAATTCTAGTCTTCCACAAGTCAAATTTTTCATGAAGTATCAGAAATGTTTTGATATTTGCATATAATTCTCTCGAAAAAATTCCTTAGTGTGTCTTTATTCTGATATAACTGTTGAAACAGCCACAAATTAAATGCAGACGCAAAGATTTCTGTTAGAAATTAGAAGCTGAGTTCTGCTTTTTTTTTGTTGCTGTAAAGTAAAAATTGAACGTTATTTTCTTCATTCTGTTAGTATTCACAGTGCTGGGAAACTGCAGCAATTAGTCCTCTGTTATCCTAAGTATATTGACATTGAAGGATGTCCTTTGGTTTCATTAGAGAATCTGGAGGGGATATTCCAGGACATTTCTAGGAAACTTTTCATGATGAAGTCAGTGAAGAGAGAAGGGAAACTGCTGCTCTGATCATGCTGCCTTAATAACTGAATTTGTCTAATTTTCTGTATTGTTCACCAGATTGAATTGCTCAGCACTTCTTGGGCAAGTGGATTTCCAGCGTCTTAACTGTAGCCTTAAAAACAAGCAAACTGAAAAGAGATGAAATAGAGTTAAAATGTACTTTACTAAAGCTTACTTCAGCCTCTCTTTTAAACTCCTTTATTCATCTCTTCACATCTGTCTAAGAAATGCAGGTATTTCATACATGTATATATGTAGGTGTGCATCAGTTATTTGATATAAATATATGTTCTCTGAAAGTAAGACAGTGGGACAAAGGTAGCAAATTGACTTGGGAGAGTCTTAGGTGAGAACATGGAGGAAAACTGCTGGCAAGGTGCTAAAGCTGAGAGCCGTGGTGTATGTTGAGCACTGTAAAGCAGACATGTAGCCTCCCAGACAAAAAGTCCTGGAAATACCCTAATGAAACATAGAAAAGCATAGAGCTGATGTATTATTTTACAATTCAATACTAATAGGAAATGCAAATGCATTTTGATGATTTTTTTAACGTGGAATTCTTTGACAAGATAGCTGTTGGAAGATACTAAATGTAGAAACAACCTTTTTCTCTAGCAGTGTATTAGTGTTCATTACAGTGTATTCCAATTGCTTAAATGTGAGACTGTTCTAGTCAGTGTCACGAAAAAGAGATGTTAGAGCTGAACCACTGATGGGCCGTGTGTGTGCTGATTTATTAGCTGAGCAGTTTTTCTCATTCTGCTCTTCTTAGCTTTGCGTATGTGGAAGTAACAGCAGCTACTTATTCGTGCTTTAGGTTTTGTATTGAGCTTTCCATGCCCACAACCTCACTTTTCAGAGTAGCCTGTGCGTGTTACATGTCGAACTGTTCAAGTTAGGTGATGTAACAGCTCAGATTTACAATTTTAGGAACTTGCCACAGAAGGGAAAACAGAATCTGGTTACTGAGTAAACAGAATTACAGTCATGTCTTCTTTCATTTCAAATATTAGTTGTCAGTTAGTATATAGTGATTGACAGCTCTGAGTTCTGGATAGAGAGCCAGCAATATGCAAGCAGGCTTTTCTTCTCTGATAGCAGTATTTTCTTCTCTGCCTTACTCTGCCTTAAGAACTGAACTCATATGTACTCCTACCAAATGCTGTGAACTGGTGTTTGTTAAGATCAAATCATCACGTGCACAACATTCTAACAGAGTATGAGCATTCCTAAATTAGAACAAAGGTACTGTAGTCCTAAACTCCATTACCGTTGCTTTTGCTGTTACACAAACCATTCTCCTCTGGGTATAACTTCACTTCAGCAGGAGTGTTGAAGGTATTTGTACACTCAATATAAAAATCCTGCAGATGGTACTGTTCTTATGTAGAGTTGCAGGTTTCTTTGAAGACCAGGGATTTGAGAATTACAGTGGGCTGCAGTGCGGCTAAGGATGGCAAAAAACAAGACCGTATCCCTTATTCACGTGGGCAAAGGAACTGTGTTTTGAAGGAAGTGCTGCTACAGCTTCTGCTTCTGAAACCTGCTGTACTGGTAATAGTCATTAGTCCTTGGCACTAGTGGCCATTTCTCCATCTCTAACCTCAACCCTTAGTGTTTCTGCTGTCTGATGCCCTGGGAAGAGTGAGCAAAGGCTGCACTCCATCTCCTTGCCGGCGCTGACATACTCTTCTGTGCAGCTGGATTTTATTTAGACATTACAGAAAGGAGGATGTACTTCTGCTTCTGATATATGTAGAATCATAGAATCACTCAGGTTGGAAAAGACCTTGAAGATCATCAAATCCAACCACAACCTAACCATACTACCCTAACTCTAACAGCCCTCTGCTAAATCATGTCCCTGAGCACCACATCCAAATGGTTTTTAAACACATCCAGGGATGGTGACTCAACCACCTCCTTGGGGAGCCTATTCCAGTGCTTAACAACCCTTTCTGTAAGGAAGGTTTTCCTGATATCCAACCTAAACTTACCCTGGCACAACTTGAGGCCATTTCCCCTCATCCTGTCACCAGTGAGAAGAGACCAACCCCACTCCTGCTGCAATCACTTTTCAGACATTGGAAGAGAGCAATAAGGTCTCCCCTCAGCCTCCTCTTCCCCAGACTAAACAGCCCCAGTTCATTCACTCTCTCCTCATAGGCCACGTTCTCCAAGCCCTTCACCAGCCTTGTTGCCCTTCTTTGCACCTGCTCCAGCACCTCCATGTCCTTTCTGTGCTTTTGTATTGAAATGCTGTCAGGAACTTAATTTCTTCAAAAATTGTCTATTTGTGCAATTCTGACCACGGGCATTTAAAATGCTAAAGATGTTGTTGAGAATTTCTGCGGACAATTCATACTGGGAAGAAGCTTGTAAGCAATGATTAGATAAATGTACTAGCAGTTTTCTGAGATTGACATCAGTCGATACAGAGTTTTTGTTAAGCTTTGGACATACTGTTTTCATTAAGTCTGCCTGCTTTGACAGCACGGTTCATAGAGAAAGACTGGGAAGAAGAGGAAAATGGTTCTAGAAACTGACTGTTGATTTAATAAAGGCCAAATAAAAAAAGTAATAATGTAGTTTCTGCTTGGAATAACTTCTGACTGGTACTATAGGCAGGCCAGAAGGAACAGCATTCCCTATTTAATCAATTAAATCTTGCTTGGATTGCCGTAGATAAGCAATTCTGGTTCTGTTTTCTTTGAATTCTCTTTTGAATTGGTTGTCAATAAGTTAATGAAGCTATGGCAGCGCTCTGTATTTTCACAGATGGCTGGACTGGTTTGTTTCAAGTCCTTCTATATACATCTCTATCTCAGTGCTAAACCTGTTCACTTCTTGTTAAAGAAATTGTGAACAATCTCACACAGGCATGTCTCAAAGCAGCATCTATGTGGCTTTATACTCAAGGCTGCAACTGATTCTGGAATTCACGTATTCAACCATCATATTGATATAAACAGAAAAAAGTCAACATGGGCGAAAGGAAAAAAGGATATTATGTATTCTGAGCACAGGTTGCTGGAAGAGAGAGAAATCGAACATTATGAAACATGAGGTAGTTCCAAGTTCTTTGTCTTAAGTCTTTTTGCCAGAAATAATGCCATAATAACTGTTAATTGTGATACTGATTAAAGTATTTATCATACATTTATTGTATCTGGTAGTAACCCAAATGAGTTAATCAGTATTGTAGAACTGCCTTTCATTAAATACAGACGAGTAACAATGTAACTTACTGATATTGTAGATCATAGTGGTAATTATTTCATTATGATTACTTCTGTAGCTGTTATATTTTATTTCCAAAGGAAATTTGCATAATTCCTGTTAATGCTAGTTGATGAGCAAATAAGAAAACAATCTTTTTCTGCCTTGCATAACCCTCAGCTGGGTCTTCTGTGTTTAGCCAGTGATTATTAACTGGCTATCCTTTAAAATATTAAATGTTTTGATATCTTATCAAGCTATATGTAAAATAAATAGTAGCACAGAGTGTGCTTGGATTTGCTTGTAGAAACATGGCAATTTCTAAATGTGACAGCCATTCATTTTCATAGAACTTTAAGAGCCGAAATGTTCTGATTACGTAGTCAACATAGTAAATCATTGCTGTCCTTGAAAGGCACCTTTTCAGATGCAAGACGAGTTCCTCATTTTCTCTATGTACCTCTCTTCCTGGATCTCTGGAGCACGTGGATTTCCCCCCTATTCTTCTCATGCCTTGTGAAAAAAGGTTTGAAACGCCTCTTCTTGTTTCCACTGAGCACACAGGATTGGCTCGCTTATTTGGAGATCTTGAGGAGAGTCCAGTGCATGCTGCACAGAAGATGAAACTAACCACATGAAAAATCAAAAATACGGTATCAAAATGAGCAGAAAGAATTTAAATCATACATGATAGTAGTGAAGAGTTGAGTAGAAGATAGCAATAGATATTTACTGTAGAAGATTGTGAGTCCCTGAGTATATTAATTTCAAGGAATGTCTGCACAGCTCTGATCAAGGTTTCAGTGATTGTTAGAGGTGAATCTTCTTCTGCTCTCCCTATGCTTTCCTTTTGTCTTTCTCAACTAAACTTGGATTTGAACTTCAATCTCATATGCTACCTGACTTATGCTTTTGTGTCAGCTGCTGTGAACGTATTCTGGGCGATAGCAGTTATAATTACAGCATTTTTGCTTACTGTAATCATCTTCCTGATCGTCAGCTAGTACAAGGGTATCTTGCAGAATAGGGAGAATAAAATAACTGCAGAGTTCTTCCATTCTTTGCTTAACTACTTACGTATTTTATTTTTTTTTTAAATAAAGGATATACTGAGGAAAATAAGTTGGTATTTCTAAACTGATGATATACTAGGAAATACAACACCTGTTCCTGGTGTTGCTTGTTAAATTACTCTGCTGAAGTATAATTTCATGCCTTGTTAGAATCAGATGGACACCGCTACAATTTGCTGAAGGTGAAATAATGGCACAGGCTTAGAAAAAAAACTTGTGTTATTTAAGATGTTTGATACCAAATTTCCACCAGTAGAATTGAAAGCAGCAGTCAACAGAAACGTCCTGCAATTTCAATGGGATGATGTGAGACAAAAGTATCAGTGTGACTGAGTAAAAGTATTTTAATCTTTGGGTCAGCATGCAGCTTTGCTTGAGATGTAAACTTCCTACACCTCAGGTAGTGTCAGAATGCACATGCAGTTATTAGAACAGTGCTGGTGAGTTTATAAACAGCATTTGTGAGCCACTAGCCGTGGCTTCCTTAGCTTCTGAACATAAGGAAAGCTGGAGAACTGCAGCCTGCCTAGCCTGCCTAGGTCATTACCAGGCACGTGCTTTCCTCCTGCTTCGCTGTTCTGCTGCAAAGTGAAAAGAACTCAGGTTGAGCTTTTATTGTTGTTTGGACTCAGATGTGTACTGGAATAGCAGTAAAACGTAGTGCATTCATTCCCATGCATCAGCCAGGGTTCTTGATTCAAATGTTTCCGCTTGTGGTGCTAAATACCTACAGCACTTTGCAGATGTGCCCTTGTTCCTCGTGAGCATTGTGAGATGCTGGAGTTGGGGCAGCGGATGTGAGGGGAGGAGAAGAAAGTTTCTCTCAGATTTAAATAATACAATGCTGAAGGGAGGTTTTTCTAAGTTTCTAAACTACAAATGCAAGGATAGAAATGACATTCGTCCCTCTTACCTTTCAGCTGAGATTTATATCTGGGAGGTTCCCTGAATTTCCAGCATTGTAGCAGCTGTTTTCTTCCTGTACATTGATGTGGCACAAAAACATTGCGTCTTGTTATTCTGAAGGCAGTTTTGCGGATGCCAGTCTTAGGAAATAGATTTCTACCTGGAGACCACAATGCCATTGACTTTCCTTGCCTTCCACAAAGCCCACAGGGATAATTATGAGCATTTCCTTAATGTAACGGGCCAAGAACTCCACAGTTTTTCTGGACCGATTGATGAAAGAATGATCTAAAGAGTATTTCTGCTGCCACTAAATGAAGTTTCCTAGATAAAGTATGATTTCTTGAATTTATCTTGAATGGGAGAGGCAAATCCTTGCTCTGTAACTATTTTTGTTGTAGTCTATTACAAAAGAAAGAAAGAAAGAAAGAAACTGCATTGCATGAGTCATAAGAATTTACTAGCTTGAAATCCGAATATTCAGAGGTGCTTTTGCTCCACAAATAACTAGTTCTCCATGAATATGGGGTCTCTGTGGCTGGAATTTTTTCTGATTCTTTTGTGTGTGCGTTGTAAAAACACTGCTTTTCAATTGTGCAGTAATCTCTGGTGGGTGGCTGGTGCTTTCAGATTCGGTATGACTTCTGTACTTGTCAGACCTTAATGTAGCGTGGTTGGGTTTTTTTTTTTGTACAGGTCTTTGTAATATTTCAAAGTGACCATGACTATGAACAGAAGGCTTATTTAAGCAGAAAATAAGCTAAAGAAGAGCATGTGAAATAACTGTTCAGCTGACAAGAGGGCAGTGTAAATACCAATGTTTCTTGTATATGTTTTTAATTTTGTGATCAATCACTGTAAGCAGTCAATAATCTAGAAGTAAACTGGCACGGCTACTCTCTTCTGTTGCCCACAGCTTTCTTTCAACTATAAAATATTAACTGTTAGCAACCTTTTTTCCCCTTGAGTAGCCCAGCAACACATATAATACATATTATATAGAGCTAGGCAGAAGATCTTGAAAAAACAAGGGTTTGTGCAATATTGACATCTCCTAGTCTGACATAGCATAGTTCCTAGGCCTTCCTTCCCAAGTCCTATGTACAAATGCAGCTGAAGATCTGAACTTAGAAGGAGTAGTGTTTGTGATAGAGGAGTAAATTCTGGTAGAACTTTCCTACAGTGATGATTCCTTTGTAACATTAAGGTTTGCCGTGTCACTTAAAACAGAAGACTATTGGAAATTACAGAATGAAAAAGTGACATCTTGGGAGGTGGGGAGGAAGGCAGATGAGAAATGCCTTGAGCAAATGTCAGGTAAAGTCTTGCTCAAGCAGGTTACTGAGAGGACAGTGTGTCAGCTCTGTTTAACTGGAGCTGAGTATCTGAAATAGAGAAGACTTAACACAGAAGCAGAATTTTAAAGAGAGAAACAAACTAAAAGGAAGTCACTTTTTTTTTTTTTCTTCTGAAAAAAACCTCTAATTTTCAGTTTTTTTTAACAACTGACATAAGAGTTTTCTAAGTTGTGCTCTAACAGGGTCACCATGAGCAGTAGTTCTGTTATATTTCAGGTATGTGTTTCAGTATATCTGTAGTAATATTTTATAATTATTAATTGGACTGGTACTATGTTAAAATCCTGGAAACATGCAGATGTGAAACCACACGGATGAGTGTATTCATAACCAGTTATAATTAAAAATTATCGTTTTATTATCTCCCAGAAGTCTGTCTAGGACTCAAATTTGGACTTTGCTAGTATTTCCTAGAAACTCTGCTTTTAACTGAGTGTGTAGTCATCTGCTGACTCATAATGTCATTATGGCCTTAACTGCAACCTGCTACTGAATTCTTTTATGTTTTATGAGAATTCCATCCTTCTAAAAGTTATGATTTTTTGTCTTTGCAGATTCATTTAATAGGCTTTTGCTTTCCTGTCTTTCATCCTGACAAATTTCATCTTCTTTTCTCTGTGCCATTCATTGCTTTATTTGTTTTTTATTCTTTATTCATCTCCTCCAATTAAATGATCTGTCCTTCTCATCTGTATTTCTACAGGTGAAAGTTTTGTAGCTTTTAACTGTGTAAGTGAGCCTAACAGGTTGGGAGAGTTCATAGAGAATCTTTATGACTGTGACAGCTGTCTCTGTGAAACTGGGACAGTTTGCTCAAAAAAAATGGAGTGAGTGAGAGCATGACAGATTTTTTGTTTCATTTGAGATTTTAGCATCATTTTTGTCCATTCATCTTCTCTAGTCTCTCTTCCTTCTGTTCATTATGCAGAGCTTTGATATGATCCTGTTAGGTTGTATCTGCAATATGCTTTAACGTGATTCATAGCTATGGTCTGCCTTGGTTGTGGCAATAAAAATACCCCAATACTTATGATTAATTGTGGTCTCTGAATGGAACAAGACTGCTGTTTGCAGATGTAAGTTGAGCACTGTTATTATTTCAAGAAGTGGGAGGTGGAAAGGGCTGTAAATATTCTAATTTGCTAAATATGACATGCATATAAAGAAATAGTCTTTTCCTGTGGGAGTGCCTGCTGTCTAAATGTACAAAACATGCATGGGCTGAAAGTCAGGTTTTACTATTGTGGCATTTCTTTTGAACATGTAAACTTCTTTCCTCCATCCATTTATCTCTTGTGTCACGATCGAAAGAATGTTTCTTGAAAAGTAGCTTGTAAGGAAAATTGCAGTGGAGTGGTGATTCACTGCAGAGAAATCATAACTCTTGAGAGCAGACAGCCATACGTGTGTGGTACGCAGTCATCCAGCTTGTTGAGTAAACTGGCCTATGTAATTCAAAGCGAATCCTTACAGCTTTTTGTTTCCCATCATTTACCCCTACAGACTTGTGCTCAGGGGGAGGTGGGGAATTTCAGCACTTCTCTAAAGGAAACAGTTCCCGGAATTGCAGCTGTAGGGCACCTGTGGATCTTACCTAAAAACAGAGCTGTACCTGTTTTTAGCTGAACCTGAGAGTGGGCTTCACAGCAGGAAAGGGAAAATTTTGTCTTTGCAATATGAATGTAATGAAAGTCTTGACCCAGTGCCACAAATAGCTGTGCCTTTGGTGTCGCTAATAGCTACACCTTGGGTGACCCAATCTCATGGCACTGCACTTTTAAGTTAGTAGCTCAGCCCCGTCTTCAGGCTCTGAATAAGATTTCATTCTTTGCTGAGTAATAGCGGAGAACAAAACTGCTTCATTCATTTCTTTGTGTCACAAAGGCATCTGGTTTCTAGTATTTCTGGTAAATGCACGTTACTGTATTGTTATTATAAGTCTTATTCTCTGTGGTGTTGCTTCAGGTTTCCTTAGTACCAGTCAGGACTCTTTTTTTTTTTTTTTTTTTTCCTTGGGTGCCTGAGATGAGAATTTCAATGGGATAAGAGTAATGGCTTTTCATTTTAGTTGGTTGAAACTCATTGGTTACATTGGAAAAAGCCAGTATGATGAAATGTGGGTTATAAAGTATCTTGATAGGCAGCTGAGAGTTACTTGAGGAAGTGAGCAAGAGATAACTAGGATAAAATTCTAAAAGCTATTAATGGAATAGATTTTTTTGAAGTAAATGACTCTTTAAGTATCATATGTATGAAGTTTATCAATGGATGATTAAAAAGTAACAATCAGAACAGGATCTGCCTTGTTAATTTTTGTGAATAATTAAAGGATACAGTCTTTGTTCAAGATGCTTTGAGATGCATCCCTCTGGGAAATGCTGAAATGTTGTGCATGCATCCTTGCCTGCTGGACTTCAGTAATGGCCCCACTCCACTCCAGACTATCGTTTGACTGAAATGGAGATTTGGCTAATGTTAGGAGTCATTTGTTTTCAAAAGTATGGTTTTACATTCCTATTACTTTGAACGAATTGGATTGTTGATGTCATGAAGCATGTTTGATATCTAATGTATTTTTTTTTTATGGTAAGACCAAAATTGAACTTAATAATGAGAAAAGCTCAATTAAAGAGGAGTCAAGAAAATCTTCCAAAGGTATTTCAGAAGTTATAATGCTTTTCTTTTGTTTTTTCTTTCTTTCTTTCTTTCTTTTTTTTTTTTTTTTGGTGCTCATTTGGTGCTTATTAAATAAACACAGTATCACCTAATATTGTCCAAAGCCTTTGTTCATTTCAGTCACTGGATTTACCTTGGCAGATACAAATATTTTCTACTGGTATATTCAAGGCTCTAAAATGATCACTTATGCGTATGCCTCATTAGACAAAGCACCACACATTGAAGAAACAGGTTTTTCACACATTAGCTGGAGTCCCCTGTGATGTGGTCTGTATGTAGTGTCTACTTTGAGACAGAAGATGTTTCTGTGTGTTTGCCATATTGAGTACCGTATTGATAACTATGGTACTCTGCTTGCAGAATTTATTAACAGAAAATGGATGCAAGTTCATAGTGTACATAATCTTGAAATGGGCAGCCTTCTTTAGTTTACCACTGATAAAAAAATTTTCACTGAAAAAGGGAAAACAGTGAAAACAGGGAAAGGGATTGTCAAAAGTCCTATAAAAATGACTATTTCCTGTGATTTTGTTTTTCAGTCCAAGTTTCCTAGTGGCAGCTGTTTATGAGTGCATCCTCACTGTGTAAGAGGCACGTGATGCTTCTTTCTAGGCAATGATCTTGTTTATATCTTCAGTAGGAACTTTTAAATCTCAGAAGTGAAAAGCTGGGAGTGATTTCATGGAATCATAGAATGGTTTGGGTTGGAAGGGCCCTTTAAAATCACCTAGTTCCAACCCCCCTGCCATAGGCAGTGACACCTCCCTCTACACCAGGTTGCTCACAGCTCCATCCAGCCTGGCCTTGAATGCCTCCTCCACTACCTCACTGGGCAACCTGTTCCAGTGTCTCCCGACACTTATAGTAAATATTTTCTTCTTAATATCTAGTCTAAATCTACCCTTTTCCAGTTTAAAGCCATTTCCCCTCATCTATCACTACCTGTCTATCTAGAAAGTCCCTTCCTATCTTTCCTGTAGGCCCTTTCAGGTCCTGGAAGTAATGTCCCTCAGAGCCTTCTTTTCTCCAGGCTGAGCTCTTTCCACCTGTCCTTGTAGGAGAGGCTTTCCATTCTTTGGGTCATTTTTCCCTGGTCGGTCACAAGTGGTGTCCCTCAGGAGTCGGTGCTCTTCAACATCTTCATCAATGACACAGATGATGGCATCGAGTGCACTCTCAGCAAGTTTGCAGATGACACCAAGCTGAGCGGTGCAGTTGATACATAGGAGGGAAGGGAAGTCATCCAGAGGGACCTTGACAGGTTGGAGAAGTGGGCCCGTGTGAGCCTAATGAGGTTCAACAAGGCCTAGTAGAACGTGCTACACCTGGGCCGGGGCAATCCCAGGTAGACTTGGGGGTCCTGGTGGATGAGAAGTTGTACATGAGCCAGCAGTGTGCGCTTGCAGCCCAGAAGGCCAACTGTGTTCTGGGCTGCATTAAAAAAGGGGTGGCCAGCAGGGAGAGGGAGGTGATTGTCCCCCTCTACTCGGCTCTTGTGAGGCCCCATCTGCAGCACTGCATCCAGGCCTGGGGCCCCCAGCACAGGAAGGACGTGGAGCTCTTGGAGCGGGTCCAGAGGAGGGCACTGAGATGATCAGAGGGCTGGAGCAGCTCTCCTGTGAGGAAAGGTTGAGGGAACTGGGCTTGTTTAGCTTAGAGAAGAGAAGGCTCCAGGGAGACCTCATTCCAGTAGATGAAGGAGCACATAAACAGGTTGTTTATGAAGGTGGATAGTGATAGGACAAAGGGATTGATTTTAAACTGAGACAGGGGAGGTTTAGGTTAGATATTAGTAGGAAGTTTTCCACCCAGAGGGTGGTGAGGCACTGTTCACAGGTTGCCCAAGGAGGCTGTGGATGCCCCATCCCTGGAGGCATTCAAGGCTGGATGTGGCTCTGGACAACGTGGCCTGGTGGTTGGTGACCCTGCACATAGCAGGGGGGTTGAAACTAGATGATCATTGTGGTCCTTTTCAACCCAGCCTGTTATTCTGTGATTCTATGATTGCTGGCTCACGTTGAATCTTTTATCAACTGAACCCCCAGAGAAGGATTCTTCTACTCAGGGCTACTCTCAAACCATCCTCCGCCCAGTCTGTATCTGTGCTTAGGGTTGCCCCTACCCAAGTGCAGGACCTTACATGTGGTCTTCTTGAACTTCATGAGTTTGGCATGGGCCCACCTCTCCAGCATGTCCAGGTCTCTCTGGATAGCATCCCTTCCCTCTAGTGTGTCTGCTGCACCACTCAGCTTGTTGTAGTCTGCAAACTTGCTGAGTGTGCACTCGATCCAACTGTCAATTTCCACTGTCCAGCTTCAGATTTCTACTCAGCCCTGATACTGTCATTGTGAGCTACTGGAAAACAACCTTATTTTCTTGGAGGTGGGTTTTCCTTTGCGTAGTGTAAGTGGTGTCATAGCCATTGCTACTGTGTGAAATCACTCTTCTACTGTAATTTGAAGGGTTGTTAAATTCAAGCTACTCTTTAGGGATGTTGTCATCTTACACTGACTTGTGAACAAGGACAAATTTTAGCCTGCAATGAACATAAAATGTTCATGTGAAGAAAACAATCTTAGGAATTTTGTTTTCTATTGTCTTGTTCTATCTACTAATTGCTTCCTGACCAGAGACTTCAGAGGTTTTTATAAGAGTTAATTCGTACCCTAGATTCCTAGTTGAGTCTGAGAACTGTTCTGCTGTGTGATAATGACTAAGGTGGTAAGTTATTATACATGACAAAATAACCTATTTAAAGGATGCTGTGGAGAAACTGGGAAAGGGGGCATGCTAGTCAATCTCATTTACTTTAATACAATCTTGAAAATGAATTTCAATAGCTGTTTTCAAACCAGAGTTTGACAAATCTAACCTTTCTTAAATTAAAATTCTCAATGACCACTTCTAACTGGCTTTAAAAAAGCAATTTTTCATTGAGATGCTATGCTTGCTTTGTCTAAAAGTGTTCTTTGGTAGGATGTCTTCAGAAAGTGTAGTGGATAGCAGCTTTTTTCCTGATTGACGTGGGCAAATGATGAAAAATCCTGCTCAGCAAAGACAAAGCAGCTGAGCAGGGAAGCTTGCCTCTCTGAAGTGCTTAGTGAAACTTAAAGAATGTGACTTCTCAGGTTGGTTTTTGTCCTAGTGCTGAAGTATTGGTGTAATTATGGAGCAGAGTGGTTTTTTCTTACACTGTCCTCATGCGGGAGTTCACAATAAAAACAATACTTTCATCTGTTATTGAAGATTATTCAGCTTTTCATTGAATCTTGAAAGAAAAATAAATGTAATAGTTTAACTTTGTGAAAGCAAATGTCCAGGTAGAGGTAAGATAAAAGTGTAATTAAATTACTCTTGCAATGTTTAGGAGGCCAATAATGGGTACGCAAACAAATAATGCAACTTAAGTCTGTTTGCCCCTGGTGGCTGGAGAGCTGTGTGGAGGAAAAGGACATGGAGATATTAGTCAGCAGCCGGCTGAATATGAGCCAGCAGTGTGCCCAGATGGCCAATAAGACCAATGGCATCCTGGCTTGTATCAGAAATAGTGCAGACAGCAGGAGCAGGGAGGTAATCATCACCCCATGCTCAGCACTGGTAAGGCCACAGCTTAAGTACTGTGCTCATTTTTTGGTCCCTTACTGTAAGAAAGCCATCGAGGCCCTGGAGCCTGTCCAGAGTAGGGTAACGGAGCTGTGCTTGGTCTGGAGCACAGGCCTTCTGAGGAGTGGCTGAGGGAACTGGGATTGTTCAGTCTGCAGGAGGCTCAGGGGAAACCTTGTGCTCTACTGTGGCCTGAAAGGAGCCTCTTGTCCCAGGTAACAGCAACAGGACAAGAGGTAATGACCTCAAGTTGCTGGGAGTTTTAGTTTGGGTATGAGGAAAAAATTTTTTTCTCAGAAAGAGTGGTGAGGCAGTGGCACAGGCTGCCTAAGGGGATGGTGGAGTCACCATCTCTGGAGGTGTTCAAGAACCATGGAGATGTGGTACTTAGTGACATGGTTTAGTGGGTGATGGATTGATGGTTGGACTAGATGATCAGAGAGATCTTTTCCATGTATGGGGACGAGTGTTTAAGGTTTATAATCTGCAGAAGTACCCAGGCAGAGTTGCAGAGAGTTGTCTATTTATGTTGAAAGGTACTTTTACTTTAGGAAGTAACCTTCTTCTCCATCCCCCTGCTCATGCCCAAATTACCATTGGTGTTATCTCAGACTCCATAAGGAAGTAACAGACAGACTCTTGCAAAACTCTTGGTTACTTGACAGTAAACACCATATGATAACCTGAGTAGTTCCTACCTCAGTGTGCCTCTTCAGAAAATACTAACAGATCTGATAATAACATCACACCAGACCTGTCAGAAAAAGCTTGAGGAATGTGTTTTCTGAATCTGGATCCCCTAAAATTTAAAACGGAACAACTCTGTTATGGCAGTAAACTCATGCAGTCTTGCAATGTTCATCTAAAAGTAACAAATAATTACAGTTATGTAAATACCATAAAAATTAAATTGTATTAGAACTAAATATTGGTCATGTGGCTTAGCTTTTGGTGTGTATTTATAACATTTATGTAATACTAACCTTAACGTCTTTGGCTTGTCATTTATAATGCTTTGGAATTTTGTTTTTCTGGAGAAAATAAAGAGAAACGGAGAAGAAAAGGCTTGTGTATGTCAGCATGTGCAGTAGAATGCCTCTAGTGTGCGTTTCTATTTGTAATTATCTTATTTAATCAGAAATGTTTTGCATTTGTTAAAGAAACAACCTTTTCTGTTTTCATTAGACTTCTCAGGCATGTAGAGTTTCAGCCGGGGAATGTGCTTTGTTTTGAACTCAGTCAGCAGCCCTTAGAAAAACTGTTTAATTAACTTTTTGCCAATGTCAATATAATTCTATTATCCTCCGAAGGCTGGATGAGCTCCCTCTGGTGGCTCATTTGCATTGATGTTCTTGGCTTTACTTACGGATCTGTTTACTCAGGCGAACAAGGCTGCTGACCCTATGTATCAGTCAGGCATCAGTTCCTTGTGGGCTTACTTTTTAATTGAAAAACATGAGTAATTTCCTTACATAATGAAACACCAGCATTTAAATTCGCAGCAGTTTCAATTTGTTAGCAAAGGAAGTGAAGAGATACTGGGTAACAAAGTAAGCAAATAATACTAAATTTATCTCCTTCAAAGTATAAATCATGTAGTAGGCAGCAATAATTTAGGAGTGGTACTGACTTATAACGGGTCAGTTTAGTCTTCAATTTATGAAATATTTGGATATTAAAGACAGTTTTTCAAGAATCCGAAGTCCATGTTTTATAAATTATTTAATGCTGTACCTGAACTACAATTAGATGTGAAATGAATCTCAGTTTTAGAACTTATTTAATCTGTTCCATAGCATTAAAGAGAAGCATAATATATCTCACTTGCATGCAGTTGTTTTAAGATGATGAAGTTAGGAGGTTTTGTGGGTCAGAAACACCAGTGAGTTCAAAGTGAATTTTCCACCTCTGTAATGTAAATTTCCACAGGTCTTTTTGAACTCCATGCTGTTCTAATTTAATGGTGTCCTTATCATAATGGAATGAGCTATCCTCTCTCAGAAGCAGTAGGAGAAGCCTCAAAGCCAGACAACATGCAGGCTGGACATAAGGGTGAAAACTTCCTCAGATAGAAGATTTCTTTTATTGAACTGTTTTCAATAAAAGCTGATTATGGAATAGAATATCAAAAACAGAAAGAGAAATGATGGCTTTTGTAATATGAATATTTAGTCAGTTAAAACTCCATCCAGGCATTTCTGAAGGAGGACTGGAGGAAGGGACCACTGCAAAGTGGGAACAGGAGAGAAATGACAATATTTTTTAGTTTATAAGAAATAACTATAAAATAAAGGAAGAAATGCAGAATACTGAGCAGTAAGCACCTGTGGGAAGTTGGCAAAATGTAAAAGGTGTGCTCAATGAATATTCTTTTGAATTTTATTATCTTCTTGCATTTTCTTCAAGTCCCTTGAGCATTCCAGTACCTGAAGTTGACAAAGCAGCTAACGCTCAGCAAACATGAAAGATGGTATCTAAAAGTGAACTTTTAATATTCACACAAGTTGTCGTATCTAGATTTTCAAGGTCTTCCCATAGTGCACTGGCCCTGTGTCAAGTGATAGCTTTGAATCTTGGCCAAGAACTTAAGTCCAATCTTTCTGAGCAACGCCATTACTTTTGAGGTTGCTGGAGTCAGTTTTGCAGCATTTAACCTAAGACTGGGCAGATGGATTCCACTGATTCATTTCAGTGTTTCTGCCATAGCCATTGCTGACCGCTTTCTGAGAGCTAAGCTGAATTTCCTTTCACAAGAGCGTCAGTAAGAAGTTACCTAATAAAGAACAAAAAATAGTGCTGTAAGTGGCAATGACTGTGTTTACCCTCTACTCTTTAGTACTTTTAGGTTATTTTTTCTGTCATAAACATAACCCAACAACTCAGTAGGCACTTGCCAGACAGCAGGGCTCATGTGTGCAACTGCACAGCATGACATACAGAGTTCCACGTGTTCACCGTGGCAAAACCAGGAATGGTTTTGGTAGTGGTTATATAATGTCACACGTGAAGATTTTATGAAATAACATCATCTTTATTTTTATACCGCCAAGGCTCACTATTGTTCCCAAGGAGAGCTGTGAACTGGAGCACTTATGGACATAGATATAAGTTTGCTGCTGCAAGTTAGGTCTGTCTGTAGTGAGTTGCCTGTGGTGAGTAACTACACATCACGGCAGTATAAGTAGCTTCTTGAGTGCTTCTTATTTTATGATGTACGTTGATTAAAGAAGTAGCCTCCCATTCAGACTACAGGTTTGTCATTTAACGTTTACTGTTTGTTTTTATGAGGTGTGGTTACATATAGACAGATATCTCAAGTTGTCACTATACTCTATGAAAGTGTTAAGCCGTTTAGACAGCTGGCACTTTGGAGAACTTCTCTGCAAGTCTTCCTTTGTTTCCTGTTTCATGGGATCACTGTGGTGTGATGAGGGAATAATGTGCTTTGTTTTATTTACATAAGATAAACTTAGTGCTAACACTGTATTGGAGGCATTCATTCGAAAGATTTTTCTGTTTAACAGTACAAATCAGTTATTGTTTTTAATTCAACTATCAAACAGACACAAAAATAATTGATTTTAAGAGCCAGGGGCAACATTTGATTCAATTTACGATTGTTCTATCATTTCATATCTCACTTTCATTAAATCTAACCTGCAGTTGCAGCCTGGGTAAACTTTTTGATACTTTAGTTACAGGGTGCTTACGGAGCATTTTGGAATAAGAAGCATCCCAGAAACTTATGAAGACTGCTGAATAGAATGTCTTGTGAGGAGTCTCAAAATTTATGTGCATATTGCTTTCAGCACATTTTTGATGTATTGCTATTAACTGGAAAGATTTCTGCAGCGATTCCTGTCAATTTGTTGAATAGTGTTCCTGTACTGTGTTGCCTTACGTTTTACATTATTTTCTGTAACTGCTGTACGTACTTAAGGAAAAAATGTAAATGATGAATATATTTGCAAACACGAGCCCTGACAAATAGAAATGTAGGAATCTCTGAAAGGCAAACATCCACAACTTGTTCCCTGCAAAGCAGTGGAGATGGGACAATCTCAGCTGCTCCTTTTGATATTAACATTTGGAGTCATGTATTTTCTGTGCTGATGTGTGAGAGCAATTGGCAGGCAGTACCTCTGGTAGTCTGTGACTTGAGGGAGGTTGATATGTTACGACGTGTTACTGAAGATATGTTACTTGCAGTGAATGTCATTTGAAGGTCTCTGCTTAGCAGTGGTAGGGGGCAAAGACAACAGCGAATCTCAGTGCAGCTTTATTCCCTAATTCCACTTGTTTATGGCCTCTCTCTCTTTACTGTTTACTGCCATATACATTTTTATTTCCCTTAGTGTAAACTACAGTGTAATTTGAACCGTTCCTGGTCATAATTACCAAAGTAAAATAAATGAATGCGTGCACCTCTTAAAAACCGAAGCCATCTGCAGCCCTTCAGGACCAAAAACATATAAATCTTTATGAAAGTCATGGGGAACCACCAGTTCTTTGGTGCAGGCACTTAATGAACATCTACTGTAAGTTTTCTAAGTGCATTTATACTCTTGTTCTCAAACTTATTCACAGGCAACTGCACTGATGAAGTAACTTTTGTTTAATTGCTGGAATTCTAACGTCAGATATATCTGACCCTGGCAGCAGTCTGCTGGTTTGTTTGCTTCAGCAGGCATGTTAATGATCCAGTCTCTTCTCAGCTATTCTTTCTTGATTTACTTTTTTAAATTTGTGTCCATGTTTGCCATGTTCTTTGTTGAAGAAAAAGACCCACGCTTAGTGATGCTGATAGTGAAATGATGTACAGTAACATGCAGTATCATACATAGTAACATAGAAAAAATATCCAATCACATTGATTTGTTTTAATGAATTGCTTCTTTAATACTTTCAGTACACCCTTACTCATACTACATCAAGTGTTACTTGCCAGCACTTAATTCAGTTATGAGCCTAAAGGTGGACTGGAGGGAAGCTACCTAGGGGTCTGGTAACACGATGGCTACATTCAAGTCTAGGTATATCAGCTCAATATAGTGTTTGTAAAATGACTTCTGATAAGACATCTCACAACCATTTGATGTTTAACTTGCAAAGAAGACAATTTCTATTCACCTTGTTTAAACAACTTCTAGATTGTGCTTTTTATGAGGTTTCACTTGAATAAGAGTTCTGCTTGAAGCTGTTATTCTTGAGGCATCTCTGCTGGAAGCCTGCACACAGTGTGATGGTTAAAGGCATACTGGTCAGACAGCAGAGAAGAACAAGTCTTCCCGTTCAGGAAAATCAGAACAATTAAAAATAATCTCCTCAGTTATATTTCACTAAAGATATCTTTCATGTTTGCCCTAATTCCAGGATTAGCTTTGCACTGCAGTAGGTTTTAACTTCTGTTTTCATTCTTTTTAACTCTGAGGGATGGGAGAAGATCTAAGGCAATTTTTCATCGATCTAAAAATTTCATTTGGTTCTGATGGGGATGTAATTTGAAGATGCTGTGAAGCCCAGGGGGTTGGTTTGCATTGGTCTTGTTTTGTCTGTTTTAGATACCTGCTGCCTGCATTCTTAATCTAGGCGATAGAAACTTTTGCTCATGACAGAACTTCATTTCAGATGATTGTTATCTGGTGTGGGTATCCACTTCCACTGTACTGTGATGATCAGACTTGCTCCTCTGTACAATGCAAATGTACAGAGTGCAAATGTAGGACAGACTGAAAGGTACAACAGGTACCCTGCATAAAATTTTCTAATAAAGGTGAGATTCTTTTCTTTCTCCTCTCAGAATTTAATGTAGGAGAGAAATTGCTGTTTTGAGGGAGGGAGAACCACACCAATTATTTGTGAGTGAAAGTGGTCTCCTTTCTCTTTTTCTTTCTAGTATAACAGTAAATTTTAAACTGATCAAACAGGTAGAGATTACAGAATTCTGAATTTTCTATAAAACAGAAAAGAAAAATATTCTGTTTAGAGAACGTTATTGGAAATACTTATATTTGTGTGGGTTTAGTAATAAATACACGGGCATGATTACATTCTGGTATGTAAGCTTAATTCATAGGTGTGTGCTGATAGAGTGCTGTTAGGCTGTAAGACTGTAGGCAAGGTTCTTTTTGTTAGGATCGATCTACAGGTTCTTTCTAAATGTGCCTCTTCTGCTAGATTGTCATTTGCTGGTTGGATTAGATGATGGTGGTGGGCTTTTCCAGCCATAATTTGATGTTAAAATGGCCACTGGTGACACTGGAGATAGTGACTAGCAGTCAGATAAGGTGTTTGAAGTGATCTTCCCAGTTAAGTATTAAAGGGAGTGTCTGAGGACATTGCATCTCATTACAATAGTCTGTAAGTTTCAACCTTCTCTCACATCTTGCATTCTTAGCCAGTATTTATTTTTTATTAGTTATATGGAGCCTACCGTACCAACATCTAAGGACTTTTATGTCTACAATTTGTTTTTCTTTAATTCAGCATAACTTTTGGCTTAAAGACTCTATAGAGACTTAATGATTACAGATTCCTTCTCTCCTTGTTCCTTGAGGCACCGAGATTTGACCGTGAGACACAATTGATCAGGTTCTCTTCTTAATCCACTGTAGCACACTTGTGTGAGTGAGTGCAGTGAGAAGATTCTGATGAAATTAGAAATAAACTGCGTGTGTAGGACTTGCATTCTAGTCTGGTTTTGTCTGATTCTTACAGAATTGAGGGTTGTTGGGTGGATTTTTTTTTTTTTTGGTGCAAGTTAAATCAGTTACTAATGACAGTCTCACAGTCCTTTGAGTGAGGCCGAGCTCCTGCACTCTGACTCGTTGGGCAGTGTATTTGCTGAAAATGGTGTTGTTTAGATAGAATACCCAGATGGCCATCATGGGAAATGAGTGCAAGTTGCCATCTTTTTTCAGCAGACAAAATGTGTGAAGAGCAGCTCAGAGGTCCTTGGGATTGCTCAGCCTGGAGCAGAGGAGCTCTGGTGGCTGCACAGGGCACATGGGAAGCACTGGGCTCTGCTCTCTGGTGACATTGACAGCACCTGAGGGAATGGCATGGAGCTGCATCAGGGGAGAATCAGGCTGGGTGATAGGAAAATCATACACGTATTAACATCAGATGCAAAGGCTTTGGATTTTCTGATTCTTTATGGTGTACATGAAGAAGCAGAGAGAAGCACAAAACTGGAGTGTTGAACAGAAAAAATGATCCTGGCCCCAGCTCTGCCATTGACTTTTATGATATGCTTTTGGATCTGTCCCATGTCTTCCAACACTTTCTTAATCTTGAAGCAGTGGTGATCTTCACGTTTATACACACAGCAGTTGGCAGCCTGTTTGTTTTGGGCTTTTTTTAACACTCTGGATGAGAGTCTTCTGGGTGGCAAGTAAGATATTTGGCATACGAACAGTGTGGACAATGTCATGTTAGCTTCTTGAAATCTTAACATGGTGAGGAAAAGCAACTAATGAAGCAGTTAAGCAGAATGCAAGCATGGATTTGCTCAATAAAAAGGCATATTCCTGCCTCTAGGTCAGATTTATTTTTTCTGTAGCTGTTAATGGCATAGTTAGGTTCATTGGGAGGGAAAGGGGCCACAAGACTTAGTAATTTTAAAAAGAACTAAGCACATCACACCCTTTAAGGTCTTTATTCTGACTAACTCAGAAAGACGTAGATGAGATTACAGAGATTACTGGCTAGCCTACAAATCTGATTTGAACCTCACGTTTAGATGATTTAAAAATGGAGAATTATTGGCACGGTATTAAAAGGCAGGTTGACTTTTTAAAACTTTGCTAGATGCTGAAACACACTAGCAGGAAGCTCGTTTTGATACCTCAACATGCCTGGTTTTCTTTTTCTACCAGTGATTTTATCACAGAGGTAGGTGATTAGCATGACAAAGCAGAGTCAGGTTCAAAGATTCTTAATCCGCTTGTTCCTCGGAGGAAAGAAAGGAGTTTATCTGTAGCTTTAAAACTTTTTGTTACGCTAAGGAGAAGTTTCATTTACATTATAGTGCAGTTTCAGATTAATAGTTAAACTTTACCAGTCTGGGCTACGACATTTCTTGTTTTCTTATGCTGTCAAAGGTGCAGTTGCTTTGATAAATGGGTACTTTTATTTTCCTTCACCCTGATCTATATTTAAAATTCAGAAAAATCTTCCTGTGCTAGCGTGCATTCAGACTAACATGGATGTTAACTGCAAATCAGTGTCATTAATATGAATATATATGTCAACTGTGCTTTAAATTCTCCCCGTGTTGTTCTGTAAGAAAAAATGAAGCTGTATATATGCAATAATTACTTGTGAGAATTAAAAATCGTAGAATCACTCAGGTTGGAAAGGACCTTAAAGATCAAGTCCAGCCACAACCTAACCATCCTACCCTAACTCTAACAGCCCTCTGCTAAATCATGTCCCTGAGCACCACATCCAAACGGTTCTTAAACACATCCAGGGATGGTGACTCAACCGTGCAAATGCATGAAAATGCAACTGTATAAAGCTGGATATGAAGATGATTTATCCCAAGTCAGAGTAATACTTTTTTCTTAATTGACAACATATTAAAACATTGTTGGTGTTTAGTCTGTTTATTTTTCCTTGCTTTCATTCCTGTATTGTTTATACAGTGCTATGGATTGGATTTCTGATCTTAAATATATCTTCACTTTTTCTAAAATTAAAACCAGTTTTGTGTGAATTTGTAGTCTTTATCAAGACCAGCTGAGATTTTAAGAGGTCCAAATGTTATGTTTTTTTCTTTCCTCCTACCTGTTTTTGTAATGCTGCACCTTGGATATTCTGTCCTTCTGTATTTTGAGGGCAGGGGAGGTGGTGGATTGGTTTTTCAAGGGTTTTGCTTTGTATAACAGAGAGCTGAAGCTGCTGGATGGGTGAAGTTCATGTAAACGAAGTGTTCAGTGCAGGCGACCACTGTAAAGATGCAGGTCTGCCTTTGGCTTGCTTCTGGGGATGTCTCAGGAAAACAAGAGCCCAGCGAAGGGTTAACATCTTACTATCAGCTTCAGAAAGGCACATTTGTAATTGCTCCCAGTCTTGTCTTCATTTTTACACCTCATTCACTCACCGCTGTTCTTCACTTGAAGGCAGATCCTTTGACCTAAGCAGATTATTGTAGACGCATGAAGGACACAGCAAGCTCCCCGTGCTTTTGAAGGAGGAGATTTTGGCTCCGAAATAGGGCACTAAGCTTTTCAGCCTTATGCTGCTTTACCTAGTCAGCACAACTGCGGTGCCTCTGGGTGCTTAGTGGACTCCTGTGGAATCAGATGGGAAACAAAAGCAGAAGTGGCAGCCGCTGCAAATGTGGGAGTCTGTGCCATTAAAGGGAAGCGATCGCTAATAAGGGCCTGCGAGACCTAGGTTTCCTTGGTTTCCATGACAGTTATTAGGTAACACAGAAATTGAATCGTCTCCCACAATGCTTTTGAGGGCTAGGGGGGAAAGGGGTGCTCTAGGGACATGGCAGAGGAGTTACGACTTGCAGCAACTCATCACTCTGAGAATGTGAAACTCTGGATTATTACACCTTACTACTCAGCTTGCTGTTTCTCATTTGTCTTTTCAGTTTGCTTTGCTTCACGTTTTTTTGAAGGAAGACCCTGGCGTATGCTACACAGTTTCTCAAATAATATTTTCCCGTTTTTATTTAGAGCTGAGCTTGGCAAAGCAAGGATATGAACAATTACACAGGTGGGCTACTCAGGGGGAGTGAAGATATAAGGCATCCAATCAGGTATTGGCAACCTGCAGCACTGTAGAAATGCCCCTCCAACAGATTTCTGTAGTTCCAGCGCGGGAGACTGCCAGCAATGGGAGAAATTCAATGGGCAGAAACAAAGAGAAGAGCAAGGAAGTCGAGGTAAGAGGAAGGCTTTGCTTTGGTACGGTAGAACAAGTCTGCCTTTTGTAGCCAATGTTTCTGGCTTCTCAGCAGGATGCACTGTGCTGTAGCTTTACCCAGTGCAAATGGTAGCAGCCTGCTTTAGCACGCTGAAGCAAACTCCTCTGAGAACATCTCAGCTTTATGAGAAAAAGGAGCGTGCTGGAAGAAAATAAAAGAAGTTACAAACTGTGTTGGGGAGTGGGGAGGTTTTAACATTTTTATTTCTATGCATGCAGTCCACTGCTGCTGACAGTCATTGTTCCTTAAAGGTTTAAAGTAGCATTTGCTTTATTACTGGTTAGACGAAAAGATAAGATTCCTATCTCCGTTTAAAAACAGCAAAATGCCATGTTAAAGCCTGCCTTTCTGATGTGCAGGTGTTATTCACAGCAAACGTAGGCATGAGCTCAGCAACTTACTCTTCATTATCGTTTAAAAAGCGTCAGTGTTTTCTGATTCATAAACATACGAGTGTTCCTTCAGTAAGTATTATATGCTGTTGTTCCAATTAAGGAGAAATTGTAGGCTCAGATTACATTAATGGTTAAAATAAAAAGTGCGGAAAATCGGTGCCATTTTCTAATGGTACTTTTGCAGATAGAAATCTCTTTTTCTCTGCATAGATAGACCAAAAAGAATCTCCAACTAAACCAGACATCCCTCCCCACCCCCAAAAAAACAAGCAGCCTGTTTCTATATGTAGCAGTAGATGTACATAACAGGCATCTGCTGTTTCTTGTCTTTTTTCCCTGTCGCTGTATGGGAAGTAAAGATCTGTTGGAAAAAAAGAGAAGTCATGTCTTTTAAGTATTATCTATGTGATAAGGTGGTAAGCTGCATCCCTTTGTTGTTTTTCTGTTCTTCTAGTGATTGGTTAAGGGTCAGGGTTCGAGTGGAAACTGTGCTTTGTATTAAGACTTGGCATTTGAAAAACAGAAGCATAAAACATAGCCTTAAAAATGTATGTAATACAAAACATACCCATGGCTTTAAACTCTTTAATTGCATTGTGGTTTTGGCTTCATCATTAGAATGATCTGAGGAATACCTGCAACATCAGATAGGTGTGGTAGTTAATTTAGGGTCTGTAGGAGGGAATCATGGAGCTTCTGAATGAGAAGAACAATTTCATACGCTTTTATTCATTTTTTTTTCACCCCTGAAGGCTAAGTTGCATGATTTCATTAACACTTAAATATCTCAGAAAAACAAGAGTCTTTTCTTGAATTTTTGTAATTTATATAGCAAGAAATAGCTAAATGGCCTGGTTGGTTAAGCTCGTGAAAGTTTTCTTACTTTCAGCAGAAAAATATTAAATATCAAACAAACCCCCAGCTTCCAGTTTGCCAAACTGCCCTCTGCTGGCAGAGCTGGATCCTACTGCACAGATCCCTGCTTCTCCCTTACGACTGCCATTTACACAGAGTGATGGACGCGGGAACTCAAGTATTATACTGCTTTTCACATCATAGCTACATCTCAAGTAAATTAGGAAGATGAAACTTGTTTTGTGGATGTGCTTTGGGAGTAGTGAACCAGTCATCTTACTGTCCTGAAAGAAATTTCTCAAGTCTGTTTAGGTAGTTTTCTATCCCTGCCTTTCCTGCACAGCGTGGTTCTCACAAAGGGGGATTTTCTTGCTTATACCCAGTGTTTCTTTCTGTTGCTGGGTTTACTGCTTTTCAATTGCTCTGTGTTCATGTGATTCACTGATACTGTTTGCGTGAGTACCTGCTTCCTCTGCCTTTCCACTAGTAGGGATCTTGAAGTGAAAAAGCTAGAGGAAGAAGTTACATGACCATCCTAGGGTGGTGAGAGCATCAACATGTGGAAAACTGAAGTATTTTCCAATTGCTAGGATAGCAGTTCTTAGGATTGTGTGCCAACTGCTGTTATTGCTTGGGAATTTTACATGAGATTTCCTTACAGCAGTGTTCACTGTGAAGAAGTGTTCATCTTCTGCCTCACTGCAAAGCTCTCTGCAGAGAATGGTTCACCAGGCTCCAGTGAATTACATAGGTTTGGCTGACTTAAGAACCTCCATAGCATACGATTCACGATGCAGCTCATTTTATAGCGCTCTTCTGTGGTTGCAGTTGCTTGCAGACATGCTTTATCTGAAAGTTTTCACAAGGGACCTCACACACTTAACAATGACTGCTAAAGTTTTAGGATGCTAAGTGCAATATTTGTTATGGGCCACTTCATTATTAATTATGGGCCTTAGGTGCCTATAATGGAAAAATGACAAAAGTTAGTAACAGCATGATAACGATGGCTGGGGGGAGCTTCTAAAAGTAATCCTTCTATACTACATCCCTTGCTTGAGAAAAAACTTCTCTGCAGTCAATTCCTGTAATTTTTAGGTGACTTGCCTCCTCAGTAATTCCTGAAGTTGGAGTTAACAAGAGCTTGTGCAACAGATGTAGCTAGGAAGCTTCAAGTGTAGTCTAATGACAAGGTAGCTTTATCGAAGCCCTGCAACTGCTGAAGTGTTTTGTAACTTGTTACAGCAGCACTGCACTGTAAGTCCATATGCAGATACAATATGTTTGTTTCAGTGGCTCTAGGAAGGCTTAGCACTCATTAATGCTAATAGACTTGGCCACAGCGTATAACCGAACAAGTTGTCTTGTTTTTTATTAATCCTATTCTTTATTAATGCTGTTAGAGAAGATTGTTGCAGTAAGGAAGACTGAAGTGTAGAATATTGGATGTATTCACACCATGATGTGGACTTCTTTGGGATTCAGTAGTTAATTCAACTTTATTCAGTGTTTGAGAAAAGTCATAGACGTACATTGAAACTTGTGATTATGTTTCTGTGATGGAAAAATGCCCACTTTGGTTTCTGTTTTCAGAAGAGTTTGTTAATAAAACTTTTAATCAAAGTGAATTACGTCAGTGACCTAGAAATCAGGATTCCAAATCTTTCAGTTTTTGAAAACATTGACTCGATTGCATTGGGACTATATCAGTAAATGTTCCCCATTTTATACTTGTATAACATTTAAACAGTTATTCTGGACCTGATTTTCTTTATTCTGGTAACAAAGGCTGAAGAAATGCAATGTATATGTTTCTTGAATAAACCAGATTTGATTTGTTTGTGAGTATACACTCTTTCATAAAACAGCCTGTTTGCGTTGTCTTGTGTACACAGATGGATTATTATTTTAAGGCAAGATTAAGCACAAAGTTTTCATACATAAAAAATTGGACAGGATAACTGAGTGAAGTTTAGTGAGCTTATCAAGAAACACTAACTTTAAAAGCTACCATGACCAATGTGCAAAAAATAAGTGTACGCTCAGACTGGTAGTAGTACATTTATGAAAGCACAGTTACACAAGTTACACAACCTTTTTACAAAGGATTAACATAATTAATCGTGATTAATGAACATAATTATGATTATGATCATATGATTATGATAATTAACATGATTTTTATTCTTCTCGTGCCTACTCCATTCCTGTAGTCGTAACATACTGTTGTTCTGACAGAGGTGATGATGCATATTATTTTCCTTCATAGAACTTTATAGTGTGTAATAAAATACAAGGAGGAATTTTCTCCAACTTATATATAAAAACTCAGTGCTGCTGCATTCATTTGTGACTGTGTCTGCTCAAACATCTTTCTCTTTCCCTTTCAGATCCCCAACCCAATGTTTATCGTACTTTAAATTAAATTTAATTCTGCATACCACACAACTTTGTGTTATGGAAGAGACACAGCGGTTCACTTTCTTTTTCAGCAGTGATTCCACATTCTGCCATTTCCAAGGCAGAAAGACTGCAACTTTTGAGACCATAAATATTGTCCAAGTTATACTTAGACATTTAGAGAGTACACTGCATTAGATTTGAACATGTTATTTTTACTGTGATGTTTGTGCCTTAAAAAAAAAAAATCATTTGAATTTGTTTCTTAATGCGATGTATGCCTATTTATTGTGAAGGTTGTTTTTTTTGTTTTTTTGTGGTTTTTTTTGGGGGGGAAACATCTTCTTTTCAAGTCAGAAATCAAGCTGCAACCTAATGGTGATTTCAAATGCCATAGTAGAGTAGCTGCTAACATTTACTTCAAATGCCAGACTAGAGTTAAAGCTAATATTTTCCCTAAAGCTTATACATAGGTTAAGAGATGTTACCATGATTTTGAGGGAGAGATGGTAGCTCAGTGTTCTTAATGGGAATACATTTTTTTAGTATGTACTCTCATGTGATACTTGCTTAACTTTAAGCAGATGTAATGACAGATAACATTTTTAAAGACATTTTCTTGTGTGCTACAAGAAAGTACTTATACATCCCTATGAAATTATTTTCATGGCAATTGTGAAGCACAGAGGTTTTTGATACTTGAAACCTGTCTACAATTGGAGAAAAATATTATAGTTTTACATGTCTACCTTTTGTTTTATTGCCTTATAACCTAAAGTCCAGCAACACACTGGATTTTTTAGATAGGGAGGCACAGTATTTAGTGTAGTTAAATTTGTAAATGGCTTTACAAATTACTTCATCAGGATGTAAAATCAGAGTGATTTGCCAAAATTTATTAGCACTGATATCAGTGCTAATAAGAGATATTTTCGTTCATTTTCTTTTTTGCATGTCTTGAGGACACAGAATAAATGCCTTGTAATTCCAGGAAATGAACGAAATAATTTTTATTACAGATAACAGATGTTTGTGTTTTTGGTGACAATTGTCTTGCATTCTGCTCTTTAATTTTCATAATTATAATTTAGCAGTTGAATGGATACAACCATCTATTACCTAACATACAGAAATGCTGTTACAGGAAGTGGAAGGAGGTTTGTTTTCAAGTACAGCTGTGTCTAAAGTACCATGGAACTCCCATCTTTAGGAGATTTAATTTTCACTCAACTAGAGATGTTGAGGAAGATGGAGAGGCAGGGGTTGAACTCCAGCATATAAATTTGCTTACTGACACATGCTTTGACACATGTTGCTTTTTCTTCCGTGTTTGAATATAACACACATGGCGTTGTTAAGTGCAGTATATGACAAAATCTCTGACCATGTCTATGTCAGTATTTTGTGGTATTCTCAAAAGACATAGGATGACATTCTTCTTTTGGACAACCATACTGTGCTTGCATTGAAATCCACCTGTATCTGCTATAAGACACTTGATGCTTGCTGGTGATGTTTTTCGGTAATGCTGTGATGATAAATCGTTGCTGTTTTTAATAGATTGAAATGTTCCCAAGAAGTATAACTGTAAGTCTATCTGTGAGGTCCTTCAGATGCTTTCAAAAAGAAATTAGCTAAGTCTTCTGACTCCTGTTCAGAAACTGTTATTACTTTGAACTGGCAGTTTCATGCCAGTGAGAGAAAAGGGAAGTGTTACTTAACACAGGTTAGATTTGTTCTACTAATTTGGGGTCCTTTTATCTTTTTTTAATTTCTTGTGAGTAAAACCCATTTCTTCTGTTCTCAGTAAGAAATTAGGAGTTTTCTTGGTGTGCTTATATTAGCTTACTGTAGGACACTGCCTGTTCTTCACAGGCTGCTCTTCCTGATCAGATTATATAAAAGATGATTGTCAGGCATTTTATGAAAAGAAGATGGTAAAAGCATATTTCAGCAACTTGAGTTGCTGTGTATTGACTGCATGTCAAATAGCAGTATTGATTTTAAAATTGGTCTTCTCACTGATAAAGGATTTGAAGCTTAAGATTTCATATCTCTGTAACTTGCTTCCTGTACGTTTATAGACAGTGCTTAGGATCTGCTGACACATGTGTTACGGTGCTGCTGAATTTTGTCTATAAGAAAGTTTGATGTTCACAATTCTTTTTATCTTTGAAATTCCTAGTTCCAATAAATTGAAAATTCAAGGCAGTGTGAGTGCACTTTCCCTCTCCTACTCAAGAATTGTTTTTAGTTCAAAATAGTAGGCTTCAGTTTTCATTTCGATTGGATTTCCTTCTAACGTTAGTTTGAGATTTTATGAAGGAAGCATTTGCCATATGAAAAAGTTAATGTAATTTTTTTCCTCCTCAATAGTTGTTGTTTTTTTTTTTTTTAAAGAAATAAATACGAAACCTCAACAAACCAACCAAAAAAAAAAAAAAATTGGTAACATTTCCAATTAGCTACTGTTGTTCTGTCTTCAGATATAACTTCCATTCACTCGAGTTTCATGACTGGCTTAGATGCTGAATTATGTTGAAGCAGTTATTGTGATTGAGACAGTTTACTGAATTGATTCTTGTTCCTAGACCTGGTGGCTGAATGGGGTTATCTGGAACTGGAAACAGATCAGGAAGCAAAAACACTGATAATTTGCTCCAGGTACCATTCATACCGACTTGTATTATGAGCTGTTGCAGATGATGCAATTCAAACAAAAGTTATGTGGGATAGGGCTTAGTCATCAATAAAGCCTGTGTTCCAAGGCTCCTTTTAGAGAAATACTCTCAAATCTAAAGAGCATTTTAGCACGCAGCTCTTGTGGTCACATACAGCCACAAAAGCTTCTTCTCTTAAAGACAACTCACTGGTGGGGGGATTCGGATGATTTCAGTTATTCATTTAGTTAAGGAACATCAGGCAGCCTGAGAGACTGTGAGTGTTCTCCCACCTTAGCAAAACTTGTGATGCCACTACTATAGGTATATCCATTTTGTCCAAGTCTTGCTATCTGAACAAATTTGACCAGCTGTACAGTTTAAATAAGTATAGAAAGATGAGACTTAAAGCAATACAGTTACAAGAGTACTGTTACAACAGTAATGAGAAAAAGGTCTCTTAGAACAAATAGATGAATTGTCTGGATCTCTATTTTACAGCATTGTCGTGCTGAAACATTTCAAAGCAGTTATAGTGTAATACCTCCTTGATTTTGAAGTTTTGTTTCTCTTCTTTGATTTGTTCTCTTGTCGCATCCTTGATTTTAAAAACAAACAAACACAGAACAACCCATACATGCTATTTATGGTCATTTTTCTCAGAAACTCTGAGGTTCTGCAGAACCATAGAAGGAGGCTTCTCCAGTCTATTCTGTACCATTACTGGGGCAACCTGTTGCACTGCCTTCACTGGTTGTAGGACATAAAGAAGACAGACATAACGTTTCACCCTCTTGTTACCTGTTACAGTTGTAAGCAAGAAACCTTCATGTCAGTGCTGGACTTAAATTTCAAGAACCTGCACCAGGTGAGGTTCGGATTGGATGTTAGGAAAAATTTCTTCTCAGAAAGAATGGTATATTACAGGCTGCCTAGAGAAGTGGTGGAGTTGCTGTCCCTGGGGATTTTCAAGAAAATAGGTAGATTGATAGATAGGAGGCCACAGCAAACATAGAGATGGTACTGCTGTGAGCTCAGCCTAATGGCATGCCTTGCCTAAAATGTACTTAGAATCTCATCAGTGAGTAATCCCTGCTGTAAGCCAGTGTCTGCAGGTAGCACTGTCTGGTCCTCCTAAGCTGCAATGGATTATTTCAGTCATTCTTGGCTCTTTGCTGGACCTCATTAAAAAGTCTGCTCCAATTTAATAAAAATACATATACAAAAACTTTTATATATATGCATATGTTCACAGATTGCATTATCAAGCTAATTGCAAGACAGTAGATTTTCAGAGAAATTTGACATTGTTTCTTAGTAACACTGCCCCAGGAATGAGCTTAACGTTCTTTACTCTGAGATTTCATAGTCTGAGCATCTGTTACCAGTAAGGCTGGATGGAAAATTTTGAATTCATTTGAGATTTTAACATAGAATTTGCTGTTTTTCTGAGTCGTCGTAGTCCAGGTGTTGTGGGAGAAATACATCAGAATTGATTTTTATTTTTGAAGATGATTTTATCCTTACTGTCAAATAGTTTGTAAAATACCTAAGGACAGTTATTCTGCTATCTCATTACTTGTATTTGCAGTACAGAGCACAATGCTGCCATAGACAAGTGGCATGCCTATTTTTATAGAGTACTGACATAGTGCCCATTCTGAAAAATACGATTAGCCTAGAGCAACCTGCTAAGCTCATTTTTTCCTGAACTTAGGTAGGTCTCCAGGTACTCAGTCCTAGTGAGGCTACAGGAACCTTGAGTAGTGTGTTCACTTTTGGGCCCCTCCTGCAAGAAAGATATCGAGGCCTTGGAGAGTGTCCAGAGAAGGATAACAGGGCTGTGAAGGGTCTGGAACACAAGTCTTATGGGGAGTGACTGAGGGAGCTGGGATTGTTTAGTCTGGAAATGAGAAGGCTCAGGGGAGACCTTACCATTTGCTGCAACAACCTGAATGGAAGTTGTGGCAAGGTGGGGTTGGCTTTTTCATTCAGCTAAATAGCGATTGGACAAGAGGAAATGGCCTTAAGTTGTGCTAGGGGAGGTTCAGTTGGGTATTAGAAGGGATTTCTACTCAAAAAGAGTGGGGATGCATTGGAACAAGCTGTACAGGGGAGCAGTAGAGTCACCATCCTTGGAGCTGTTTAAGGAAAGGGTAGATGAAGTCATGGTTTAGTGGGCAGTGTTCATGGTAGGTGAATAGTTGGACTGGATGATTCCAGAGGTCTTTTCCAACTTTAGTGATTCTATATTTCACTTATCTTTCACTTTCTGGCATAATAACACTTGCAACTGAATAGAATTGGAGAAATGAGTGTTAAATGCACTCTTTAAAAACAACAAAACAACTTGTTGATGTTCTAACTGCTCTATGAAGCAATTAGTCAATGTATTCTTACCTTTGAAATCAAATATTGAGATTGTAAAATAGGTTTTATGTATCGTTACATTGCTAATAATGAACATTCTGGTGACACTAAAAACTAATAATGTAACAGCTCATGGAAATACAAGTGATATTATGTGGCAGAATAGGGTAAGAAGTTTCTCAACTCTAGTGCAAAAACTTATTCCTGCTTTTTTGCCACTTCAGCTTAACGAGGAAGAACTCAAAGTATTTCCTCAGTATTGCTTTGAGTTGCTGCAGAGATGCTTAATGCTGAGTACTGCTTCAGATGTCATTTAATGAGGTAGATTCACTTGCTGACCTTCCTATAATTAAGAAGAAAGAAAGGTAAACTTTCGTGGTGGTTGGGCTCTCTTTTTCTTATTCTGGCATTTTGTTCTGTGTACTGAGGGCTTTTTACTCAGTCCATAAGTAGTGCTTTTGTCTTATAATCTAGAAAGCGTTTTTGAAACCAGAAACAGCTATTTGGAAAGAAACCCAAAGCAATAAAACCAAAAGACACCACAAACCTCAACAACAAAAAGTTATTGTTAGTCTACGGCAGACTAACCTTCTGAAAGCTTGAGCTCCCTTTGGAGGAAGTTACCATGAGGAAAAAATACATTTTCTATGGCCTGCAGGGAAGTTACAGTGCAAAGTTTCTTTTCCTGTTTTTCCTGTGATCTTACTAATTTTTCCACCCTCCAAATTACTGGTTAGGAACGCTGAAAGCTAGCCTACTTTAAGGAAGAAAATATCACAGAAAAGAAATACAGATTTTTTGGAGGTTTCCTAGCTCAGCTTACTTTGGCAGGCTTCAGTGAATTCTCTAACTGTGGAAGTGTTCACTGCTCCATTCACTGTCTCTCCTGAGGGCATGATAGCTTGATCTAGAGGGGAATGTGCCATGGAATAGACTTGGGACTGATTAAACTGATCTAACTGCAATGCTGATCATTTGTGTGCTGTAGAAGAGGTGGAGATGATAAACATTTCAATGCTAGCAGGTGTTTCTGGTGGTTTCAACTATCTTTTTTGGGATAGATACAAAAAGAATATTGAAGTGCAAATCCTTCAGCAGGAAATAATCATAAGCATTCATTTGACATATTTAGGTTAAAGGTATATGAATATAAATACGAAAATATATTTAAAAGATAGATGAGCGTGCCTAATATTGAATGTTAATGCTTGTGTTGCTGGTTTTCTGATCCATCATGTGTTTTGGCTGGGTGCTAGTTAATTTCAGCTGAGAGAATTTAAGAAATTAATGAGGCATTGAGCATTTTTTATCCTTCTAGATTTGAATCCTAGTTGATATTTTAACTAAACTCATCTTAGCTGAAGGTAGACTGAGATTTTCTTTCTGAGTAGGAAGGTTAAGGAGTTGTGTTGGGTTGTAAGGTTGTCTGTATAGTACTTCAGCTTCTGATCTGCAGATACTGAGATACCCAAGTCCCCTAAGGTAATCTTTTGACTTCTCATTCTATCTAAACTTTTTTTTTAAGGTTTTTTTTTTTTTTCCATATTTTTTTCCTCCTACTTTTTTCCTCTACTGGGTTTCGGCTGCTTTACATTGTTGGTATCTTAACTTCATCTAACACAACCAATCATTTCAGGTTATTGAGCAACGTGTAAAGGAAGAGCTTGGGCTGTAAAATGAGTTCTGTAAGTCTGTTCTCTGCTAAGAATTTCTTTTCTGCATGGCATATAGATTGCTTTTCTATCTATATGAGCTTCTTGCAGGGTCTTGTCCTTTATGATAATCCAAAGGGCTTTATTTTATGCCTCCATGCAGCTACCTAGTGATAAAACTCTAAAATTTTAACAAAATAGAGGCTGTCAGAGATTAAATAAAAGCACCTATAATCATCGGTCTGTACAAATACTCTCATGAGTGACAGAGAGGATGAGAAATTCTGAAAAATTTGAACCAGTCCTGCCCAAGTTAACTACAACTTTTGATTTAAAAAGCAAAAAACAAAAAGGTTTTGGAATAACTGGGGAACAGTGATTGTTTCAGGGTTAAAGGACATGTTCTGCTCTGTGCACAAAACAATATGGTATTTTTACCAGATGTCCTCGTAAAGTTAGTCATAATTCACATAGTGTTAAGGTCACCAAAAAACGCATTATGAAACATTGGCCTTCACTTCTGCACCTGAAAATAATGTGTCTAACGAGCTATTATTTGTCATGCATGTAAAATTGTGGGTATAAAAACAGCAGAGTGTGTCATAATGAAAATCAATTCTAAACACTTTGAGCGCTCGAAAAATGTGCCATAAAATTCATCTTACAAAAAAGGAAATAAATGCAAGGGCAGTAAAAAAGTGCAGCCAAAGTGCCTGTGATTTCAAATTTGTGTTTTTTTTTTTTTTTTTCCTACAAAATAACAAAAGGTATAAAGTAAAAAGCTTTCCAAAACTTCCCCCTCTGGTGTGCTAAGCAGGTGATAGAAGGTACCCCTTGACATCAGTGGCCATAATCATCCTGTATTACTATGAGTTTGTACAACTTTTATGACGTTTCGGAGTAAAAATTTGTGGCTTGAAGGTACCAGACAAGTGAAATGTGTGTGCATATGCCTGCAAGTCCCAAAGTCTGACTTGAGTACACGGAAGTCTCTGCCAGGTATAGGAATTATCTAACATAATTACTTTTTCACGCTATCATGGACATTTGAAAGTATTTCTACAACTGCAATTAGCCTTTTTTTTTTTTTTAATATAAAACTGCAGTTTCAAGTAAGTGTGAATTTGTGTATAACAAACAATAACTCATCAAATAATTAAGAACAGATCAAAAACCCTATTTCAAACAAAAAATGTTGAAGCTTGTGGTCAAACATTTTAGTATACCTGTTTTATTTTTACCTAGAGCATGTGGAATTGATGTGTGGGAAATTATTTTGAAAGATTTGAGTCAAATTATTACATTTTGCTCATTCTGCTTATGTGTTCCTCCCGGCTGCTTAAAACCTGTACCTTATTTCCTAGTTAGCTTTTAGAAATGAAACTTCCTAATATCTAATGTGCTCCCACTTTTCAGTTCTGGAGTAAGAGATTGAGGGAGAAAAAGAGCATATATTAAAGCTGAAATATTATGTGGCTGTTAAATGCAGAGATGGAATATAGCATGCAGTGTTAAATTTGCAGAACAGCAAATAGTATTTATGATCAAATGATGTTTTCTGACTGCACAACTCTAATTGAGAAACCTATAGACTTGAAATGGGAATAAAGTTCTCTGGATCATTGATCATCGCTCTTGATGGTCCAATCCAGCTCCCTTTTCTCAGGAGGATAATTTAAAATGAGGTGATGGCTGAGTGGACTCTTCAGCACTTCTTATTGCTGTTGAATGTAGGTGGTAATGTAGGGGTCATGGGGTTACCCACTACCTGGGTAACTATTACTTTCTAGCCTTCAGTCACTAATTTGTTACAAGGATATGAAGCCACAGAACAGGATAAACCTTCTAATTTAGTGATTTGGGTAAGCTTCCCAACCGTTAGCTATGTTATCTGAGGCAATTATGTTTGTTTAGCATGTTAGCTACTTGGCAGACAAGTTCAGGCCCTGTGTTTTCTGAGAAGTGCCTTCAGATGAGTGTTACCCTGTGTATACAGGTATGTGAATGTAGTTATTCCTTTTAAAGAAGACTGGCAACAGGAACAAATCCATTTCAACAGTGTCTACTACTACTGATGCTCAACACTTCCCATTTTGAAGACATTTTTAGCTGCTAATGATTTTGTTGATCATGAAATGTTTGCCCTAAGTACTCCATGCTTTCCATAATACCTTCAGAATGCACCTTAAAAACTTTCATCCTGCTCTCCAGAGTTTGTTATGCAAAAGCTTTAAACTTGTTTTGCTTCCAAGATGCAAAATGTCATGCTGTTTAACAGTAAACAATAAAAATATATTTGGATAGGTACACAAGCAAAATTTACAGCCCCAATAAACTGAGGAGAACATTTGGCAGTCTGCTACAAGTTTCATTATATTGCACTGGGAATGTAATACTGTAATCCTTGCATCAGTGCCTTTTCATGAGTCAAAATCACAATAAACAGAGAGAATGCATAGATGAAACTTTCTAACCAGATTAGACTTGTATACAAAAAGTACAGTTTCTTAAATCCCCTCACTCCTTTTTCAGTCTGTCTAATGACGATGTAATGTTGATACTGCAAATGTTTTCCCCATGCTCCTCTGTTTGTAATTACGATATCTAGGATGACACCAAGAAGTACAAGTAGTTTTTGCTGAGACATAGTGAAATCAGATGAAGAATGGTGAAAAAGATGATAGAACAAAACAAGCAGTTTATGCCAAGTGGATCCGTTATGGCTGTCCATGCAATTTTATATATCTTAGTTTTAATAAAATCCATTTTTTTTCTGCTTACATCTGAATGCGCTTTTGTGAAGAAGATCCAAAGCACTTATACTGAGGTTTAGAGAATTTGTTTGTAAGGATTTCTACTTTTCTATTTAACATTGGAATAAATGGACTAAAAAGACCAACAAAACTTCACTGTTGAAAAAATATATTACAGATGAGAAAAGTAAGAGTGTCAAGATGGCCAGGCCCAGAGAGTGGTGGTAAATGGAGTCACATCCAGCTGGCTGACCAGTAATGAGTGGTATTCCCCAGGAGTTGATATTGGAGCCTGTCCTGTTCAATGTCTTTATTGATAACCTGGATGAGGACATTGAGTGCACCCTCAGAAAGTTTGCAGATGACACCAAGCTAGAAGTGTCGATCTGCCTGGGGGTAGGAAGGGCCTGCAGGGGGATCTGGACAGGGTGGATCATTGGGCTGCGGCCAGTGAGGTGAAGCTCAACAAGTCCAAATGCTGGGCCCTGTACTTTAGTCACATCAATCCCATGTTGGACGTTAGGAAATACTTCTTCTCTGAGAGAGTGGTAGGGCACTGGAATGGCTTCCCAGGGAGGTGGTGGAGTCACTGACCCTGGAGGTGTTCAATTAACGTTTAGATGTTGTTACTAAGGGATGTGGTTTAGTGGGAAATGTTGATAGGTAGACGGTTGGACTGGATGTTCTTGTAGGTCTCTTCCAACCCTGTTGGTTCTGTGATTCTACATTCAAGAATATCACTTCCCCTCACGAAAGATTGGAGTTCCTATTGGAACTTACAGAAGTTGAATCATAATTAGTTAACACAATTTACAAGATTCCCTTCTTTCTCCATACATAGAAAGCAGTAAATGTTTTGAGATCAACATCCTTAGGAATCACTGGCAGCAGCAACTTTTTCATTCCCCCATGGATGAGCAGCGTGGTGTTACTGAAAATGCTGACTGAAATGAGGGTGTTTTCAGTAGATCCTAGAGCATCAGAGTAAGCACTAAGTAGAAATAGGAAACAAACATTATTTGATTTTTTTGTATGTTTTCTAGTTAATTTCAATTTGAATTGCTATTTGTAATCCACAATACTTATTTTCTCAATAATATCCCAGTTTCTAATTATTTTTAATACACTACCATTGCTGTATTATTATTAACAGCAAGTGTAACAGCTTTTTGTTAACAACTTTTTAGTTGTTCCTGAAGCTTTGCTGCTTGTTAATTATGATTGCACACGTTCCACCTGCTATAGGACCATAGACCATATTCCCCATGTCACTGTTGCTTGTAACATAGCAAATTCAATTTTTTGCTCCAAATAAGGTAAATGGAGCCTTGGCTCTTTATGATTCATGTGCAGTAAATGTGGTATGAAGTAAGAGAGCAGAAAAACGCATGTAAAGCTATAGCAGAGTTCTGCTTCTGCAACCTGACCAGGATCACCAAAGCCTAGACTTTGAAAGTTTTAGTCCTTGCTGGTTTCTGGACTGCAGCCAGCACAGCTGCTTTACTGCCTTATATTCAGAATGTGATGTGATCCCATAATCTGTACGTGAATCAAGATGACAGAATAGCAAACCATTAGCAAGAATAAAGTGGCCCTGCAGTAGCGAAGATTACAAAGGTATTGTTTAACTGAGTATTGCTAAGTTATTGTACCCCGTTTTCAGGAACCAACTGTAGTTAGGCTCTGATTGACCAAAATATCTTGGTGCCCAAAGTGATCTGATGCAGGTTTAGGTACTGAATCTCTTCAAAAGTCTTGAGTTTGAGGCACAGCCATAGAAATTCAGACTTGTCTCCTATAGTAGTAAAAGGGACAGATCTTATTTCTGTTTTCTTTTTTAGAAAGCAATGAAGTGCATTTGATAGAGATGTTCTACAAGCTTAATATTGCTCTTCATGTTTGCTAGAATTTTGCAACCAGAGAGCAGGAATAGAGTTAATTATTTCAAGAAAGACTAATGTTTATCAGGACACTAAGTTCTTAATTTTAAGATTACTCTAAAATACATTTTTTTTTATTTGTTGAAAAAGGAATGTAGACTTTGTATTGAAGGAGCATACTGAGGGGATTTTATAAGCAGGAAAAAAAGTAAGAACCTATTTTAATTGGCCTGTGGTAGCATATTTCCAAGAAACTAGATTAGGTGTAATTGTCTTGGGAGGTTAAGCAACCCTCTTATCCCCATTAGTGTACTTACATAATACACATTTTAATACCGTCTCACAGTAAGACTGCTGGTAAACCACATGAGATATGCAGATTCCTGGTGTTGTCCTTTCTTGATAAAAGTCTCAGAAGAGTTATCACATTTCCTGGAAATACGGTTTATTTCCTTGGACTCGTTTTGATGTAGCTTACTACAAACAGCTGTAATTTTCCCACTGGCTTAGCCTCATGTATTTGGTTATTCTAAATGAAGGAAAAAGGTACTGTGGTTATCTGGGTTTTTTTGGTCTCTTGGAAGGAGGGTTGCTCAGCTAATTAATTTATGTTCAATCTGCTGGTAGAAATCAGAAGTAGGAGAAGAAGGAACGTGATTTCAGGAATTTTTCTGTAGGGAAGAAAAGAGATTTGGGGCAAATATACAAATATATAAGAGAATTAATTGTGTCTCTAACTTTAGTTAGAGTAAGGAATGTTAGAGTAAGGAGCTAGTAAGGAATATTTATAGATACAGAGAGTCTTAAAAGAATTAAACAGGTAATAACACGAGTTAACAAAAGTATTTCTTAAATAAGTACATTATTTCTTCATTTTGTCTAATTTTAGTTTAAATTCAGTGTAACTACATGCTTGGCAAAACACTTGTATTTAATTCTAGGTTATGACTTCTAAGAAAACTACTGTGTGTTTTTTTGTATTTTTGGTTCTTTTTTTCCCCAAAAGAAGGGTTCAGATATTACAGTGGGTCAGTGTTTTCTCTGTTTGGAGGTTCTGCTTTTATTGCTTCAGAATGCAATGCTTTTGTGTGTGTTTGAAGATCTCAGAATATATATTAAATAAACCTTTTGGGACACCACTACAAGGAATTTGTTTGAAAGCTTCTTCCTTTGATTTCTTTCATTTACTTTGTTTTTACAACATATATTTCAGGAAGAAAAGTTCTGTTTTGGTTAGTAGTTCACCTCTCCCTTAGGGGGGAGAGATATTCTCCAACCACGTTTAGATAAGAAAAAATGTAAAACGTGAGGGTTTGGGTTTTTTTGAAGGGTGAGAATAAGATATCAAAGATACAAGGCAGTCTATTTTTGATGTTTTTGATGATGAATTATTTCTGGTGGACTGCATTTTTAAAGAAGAGGGATGTACTAAAAGAAAGTACTGTTTGAGGTCTTACCAAAGACTTCTTACCAAAGACTTTTTGAATAACAGACTTGTGTTTTTGAGTTTATTTGGAGCTATTTGCTTTGCTTTGAGTGAAAAAAGTGTATAGTGATCATAGTAATAATAATTTTATTTCTTTTGTCGATATTCACATCTGTGAAAGCAACATAGAATTCTTATATTTGTCTGTTATACACAGTAATTTATTGTTATTTCAATAATCTCTTACTCTGTCACCAAGTTTTGTATTTTCCCAGACTGTAAACTCATGTAGAGTGACACCAGGTTTTTTACTTGGAGAAGTTCCTTATTTTTTATTCCTGTTCATTACTTTCATTTGCAGTGTTAAAACAGAAGATGATGCAAAGCGATAGTTTTGATTCTGTTCTTTGTGTGCAATTAGTATTGCTTTACAAAATTCCAGGCACTTTCATCTGTGTGAGAAACAGTAGAATTGCAAAGCTATGAAGAGAGAATACTGTGTAGGTTGTGGATTTTTTGGATGATCCGTGAGAAGACAGGAGCTGATTTTCAAATCCTAGGCAAACTTGGCAGCATTTACTTTTGGTAAAGTTGTAGCATTCAACATTTCACAGCAAATGCTGAAAAAGGAATTCTGAGATCACACCACCATTTTTACTGCTGCTGATTAGAAACAAATTGCAATACAACTAAATTCTGTACTACTTAACTGTTCACTTCATGATGCTTAACTGGGCAGCTTCACTGCCATCTGAATGGTTCCAGTAATGGAATATGACAAGATGAGAAAATAAGAGTATTTTAAAATATCACTTGCACTGTAGAATTGGCTTGCTGCTGTCAGTGCACCGAATTCAAAACCAGATTGCAAGTTGCAGGGTGCGTTACAGATCCTATTTTCAGCAGTGTTCATCTACTGCTGTGAAAGTATTGAGTAAGTCCTGTAATGGAGAGTGATAGACATTCTATGGAAGGTATCCACATGGGGACCACGACCTGAAAAATGACATGCTTTTTCATTGTTGGATTAGTCATTTTTGGAGATCTCCCCTCCTCTGCATGCCTTACAGAATGTTAGGTAACACATCTTCGCACAGAACTGGCTGTAAATTTTACCAATCTATTGAAGTACTCTTGTTTTTAAAAGGATTTTCCTTACAAAAGTGTTTATACTAGTGTTAAAACTGCCAGGAAAAATAAAAAAAAACAGGTTTCCCATAAGCCCTGATAGTTTTTCCTGCTCCCACCTCTTATCATACTGCATACTGACAGAAGCATTGTACTTGCATCTCATCACTCTTTGCCACTGTCTTGTGTCCACCTCAGTGCTTTCTCTCTCTTTACTCCCAGAGCATATGGAGCATAATCACAAGCAGAAGAACACAGCATATGCAGTAAGGAGGGAGATTTGATCATATATACTGTTCCCGACTCCTTTAAAGCTGGGCCTCTTGGCAAAGTATTTGTTTGCCAGGCCAGATTTCAACTTGTTCTTCATTTCAAATCGAAGTTTCTCTTCTGTGAAGAACTGCTTTCCTGCTGAATCGCACCCTCCTTCTGTTGGCTTTGAATTTGTCGAAAAAATATGCCACAAGAAACTGTACTTCGTTCTTTTATGTTTTTAAAACCAAAAGGATTTCATGAGAAAGAGCTACCTGCAGACATTTAGTCTCAGCTGAAAAGTTAAACGTTTCAAATATTCAAAACTGCCTTCAAAAACAAGGCATTTACAATTAAGTGTATTCTAAATTATAGCGTTAGCTAATAGCCTTGTCATGAAACCGTTCAAGTCATCACACAAGAGGTGTTACACGTTAATTTGTTTAAATTAGTGTGGGTGGATAGGCTGTTGATTTCTGATTATAACACCTGAGGTTGATTCTTTTCAAATTTAGAATGCTCTGCCATCTACTATTGGTTCTCACTCTTTAATAATGAGAGATTTGTTGTTCTTTAGGCTTGCTAAGTCCGATGGTTATAGCAGAGAGAATATGGAAGTCCTTATAGAGAATAGTGTTCATGCAATGTTAGTTTTGTCCCATTTTCACACCAGTTTCTTTGAATTTTTTAACCTGAGTTACTCAAACACAATTTTGTACTTTGTTAGAAATCTTTAACTCTTCGAATGCCATTCAAACGAGGCAGTGAACAGTGATTTATTAATCACATTACATGCAGGAAAGGTAAATTTTCTATAAAAATCAGTTATCCATTTTCATTAGTCGATCAAATAAATCTCTAGCAGAAAAATGAGGTAAGGAAGGTGTGTCAAGTGAGAGGCCATCAAGATGTCCTATTCGTTTCTAAATTATGTCACCAGAAGTGCTAGTTTACGCAAAGATGAACGTAAGAGTACCACCCTAGAAAACATTTTGCTTTTTTAAATAAATAAATAAATGAAAAATGAGCTGAAATCAAGTATAAAAAGGGAAGGTACATTTATATGGCCATATCAGTCCATTTGAGAGACACGATCTGATCTTCAGAAGACCGTGATATATGGTACTGTTTGATTACTTTTAGAGAAACCAATTGTAACATTGGGAACTCTTTCAGAAATCAGTGATATTTTCCCCCTCTGCTTTCCGCACCCTCTGCCCCTCCATTTTTATTTTCCCAATACAAAACTCTAAACTTGCAGGAAAAAAATTCTTCATATTAAGAATTTTTTCAAATGTTATTGATGCTACAGACTAATCAGCTTGGTTATTGACTTTATTTTTTTCTACTAAGCTGACAAATTTCTTGACAAACTGTTTATTATCTATTTATTTCTGGAGCAGATGTTTGTTTTCTGTGTGAGACGTAAATTGCAGGATGTGTTAGAGGTGATGAAGTTTACACTTTCCATAGCCTTCAAAAGTTGTTGTAAAAAAGCACCAGCTGTGTTCCCATGGCTTATCACTAAAATGCCCTACTCACATGTACATGATCCTTGAAATTCTGGGAGTGACTGATTTCATTGAGTCAATTCTGAAACCAAATAATACGGATTTGCTTAATTAGGGGAAACATAATCTTGAAATATGAGATTTTTACTTTTTTTCAAACTCTTAGAAATCCTTAAATGCTTAAGCCCATATGTTCTTCATGCTGTGCGAAACTGTTCAGAGGGAACAAAGCCAATTAAAACTTCAGATATCAAGTGAAACTAGATAGCTGAGCAAGATGCATGCTTCCATGGGTTTGCATGAAGGATTTCAGTCTGTAACCAAGGACAAGTGGGTGTTGAAACCCAGCAGACTTTTTTTTTTTTTCTGTTGGCTACTGAAGAATTCCTGGCAGTTCAGGTAGGATGTGGCAGTGCTGCAATGCAGGATGGACAGAGCTGTGGTGAAGACACTGTGCTGTGGGGATGTGGCAGAATGAACCTTGTGCCAAGTCATGATCTGCTACTGCAAGTCTGGCAAGCCCCTTCCAGGCTTTGTGAATGATGTCCAGGACTGCTTTTACCTCCTGAATGTGTTAGGAATGGAAAGGTAGGAATGTTAACTGTGAGGCACATTTCTTTCTACTCTACTACAGTATGGAATAACGTGTGTTGCAGAGGAGAAAAACAGAGTGACGCTATGTATCTGTGCAGACTTCACAAATAATGCTCGTGGATGTCACACGTTTAAAATGAATGCTCTAATAATAACAAAAATCTTGTTAAAAGGTAAAAATTTATATATATTTTTTCTAGTAAAAGAGCAAGACTGAGAGAATAGTTGAGGGAAGAATTTTTCCTTCCTAATTCTGGCTGCATGCATTGCAGTGAGGATTGCTCATTGCATAAATCCTGGCAGGAGTACCTATTAGAAGCATCTTCCCTTGAAAGGGGCATGGTAGTGAGAAGAGGTGAAACCTGTATTTCACAAGAATCAAAGCTGGGGAAAAAAAAAGAAAAAAAACCCTTAATTGTGAGATAATACATGGACAGGGCATAAAGGGAGCTGACATATGAAGAATTTTCCTGTTCACTTGAACCGATTCAGCCAGGAATGCTTGAATGTTTTTTCACAAAATTTGCCAGTGCTTTTGGTGGGGAATTGATTTTGCTCAGGTGTGATGTGGCTCCAGCTGGCTTTGTTAGCAGACCTTTCCAGGCTGTGGGTCCTGGCTTTTTGCAAGTCCCTTCGATGCAGATTTGCTTACCATCTATTTTACTTCTGACCTGCTTCTTGCCTTGTAACCCACGCAGCTGCAGCCATCCTATGCATCAACAAAGGGAGAGTCAGGCTGCTGTGAGGATGCCTCTGTGACAGTATCTGACATGCTGGTGGTTCAACACCTCTGTGTGGATGATGAGGGCCTTTTTGTGCATTTATTAATGCTATAGTCAAAGCTGTGATGAAATAAGCTGGTTTTGTTTTGCTATGTTTTGTGGGGTTTTTAGTGTTTTTTTTTTTTTTTTTTTTTTTTTTTTCCCAGTTTTTTGTTTGATGTGTCAACTTCAGTGACTGCCTTCAAGCAACACTTAGTAATTTGCAGAATTGAGTGATCACAGTGGAAAACCTTGGGGCTACACTCTTTCCACAGTAGAAAGTTCCTTTATTCCTATGCACTGTTGCACGCCTATGATATCTTTGCAACACAAAGCTTTGCGTGTTGGTTGGGAATAGTTACTCAAATATCTTTTTCAGAAAACAGTGATCTAAAGAATCTATCTCCAACATTTTGGCTTACTGGGGCCTCAGTGAGTGAAGAGAAATTGTCTTGGGCTGCATGTACATGTTCTCTAAAAGTAATGCCTCCTGTTTATTTCCATGGAAACAACACCAGATACAAAGAGCACGACGACACTATTTGACAGCACATTCTCAGCTACAAGACACCATTTTTTCAACGTATTCACCACCATGAGCTGTGCATTTTCTCCATGATGAACAAGAGCCTGCATTCTGCACTTGTAAAGATCTGCATGGCCATCCAGAACATGGCTTGTCTTTCATACTGCTGTCAGCACTGCTAAAACGCACCTCCCACTGCCTCAGTGTGCTCACATCCACTGTTTGGTCTCCATCAGTCATCATGTCAATGGGTGCCATTTTTTCTGCATGGAGGAACTCAGTTATGCACCTTTCCTTAAAAGCACTTCCATGTCAGGCACCACTTTGCTGCCATAAGACATATGGCAGCAAATTGTAACAGAACATTGGTGGGAAGGTTCAACCCCTGCTGTTTACCACCACCATCTGCCTCTGACATTGTGGGCCAGCAAAACAAGATAGGAGACATTACTTTCAGAGCAGCCCTTATAAAATATATGATACTGTATAAGAAACAAAGCATTTTAATTTTTAATATTTTTTTTTTCCTTAAAATATTTTTAAAAAAGAAGTAAGAAAGGAAACAATGAAACTAGTGGGATATCTAACCTTGTTCTTGTGAAACTGAAATATCACTCTGGTTCAGTGGCAGCGACTGGAATTCTCAGTGAGCTCTGAAGGTCTTCATCAGAGATTTTTGATGAAATTTTAATCTTTCTGTACTTAGTCCTTGAAAATAGTTTTTCACAAATACACATACTGCCAAAAAGTGATGACATGAATGAGGTGTGACTGAAGAGAGGGGTTTTTCTCTCTAGTGGCAGAAGGATTATGAAAGTTTGGATAAGAGACATAAGATTTTTTAGTTGAATCAGATTTTTTAGTTGAATATCTGATTGGATCTCTATATATTCTTTATAAAAATTTGCAGGTCATGTATTTATATCAGCTGAAAATAGTGCCGCTAACATAAATTGATGATTTTCTTGCAAACCTTGAAACCTATCCTCAAACCCCTTCGTCAAAACAGAAAGCACGGCTGCGTATTCTCCACTGCTCAGAGGACTGTGTTTAGCCAGCATACCAAAATGCATACAGTTATTTGCCATCACTTAAGTCAGCACTGTACAGCCTTGCCCTCCCTGTGCCCTGGTTTCAGTTGATGCTGATGGTTTGGATGTTGTCAAGTTGTTGGATACTCTCAAGTGAGCCTATCTCAAATGTTTAAAGCCAATCAACGTAATCTGCTGTTAGCCTGAGATTCTGCCTTGTAAAACACAGTAATCATAGTTTGCAGTCTTAATGTACGCTTGTTGAAAACTAAGCTTTTAAATTTAGTTTAAATATTTAGATACACGGGATTTTCAGAGTTGCAATAAGCATATGTGCGAAATTTAGATTTGTAACAACAATGGCTCTGTTATGACTTCTTGTAAAATGCTTTTAGCATAATGATTCCCTTAGCAACATGTAGTTCATCAATTCTGAATATATGATAAGTTCAAAATGTGCTGGAGAGGTGTCTGGAGATAACTGGGGGGTGTTTCTGTAAGTAGCTTAAAAATTTTGAGAAGATCCTATTAGATTTCCCTCCAAGGACAATTGTTCTTAACCTAATAGCCACAAAACAGAAATAAATAGAAAATAATAAAAAAAAAAACAACCTCCTTGGGGGCACTGTTACTGGGAATAAGAATCTTCCTATTTCACCTGTTACCTATCAAGCAATCTTGATTTGCTTTCAGCTTCTTGACACAAATTAGAAGATTGAGCAGCTGCTTCATTTTCAGAAGAATACTTGACATATTTATCTTCTGCTTGATGAATGGAGAGATGAGTTATTCTGTAAAGCAGAGTCTGAATGATGAGTCTAAACTATTAGCAGGGAATTTTAATTGATGCCATGCTGAGAATGCTGCGGGTTGTTTACAGATAGTTCTTAACTTGAGAGAAAAAGGTTTTCATTTTGGGGCACATAATTCCTACTCCTGTTTGCAATTTGTTTCAAAAGGGAGGGACAAAAACCATTGAGCATGAGATATTTCCTATTTTGGTGAGCGTATTTAGTTCTATTGCCATATGGTTTTTATTGTAAGCCTGCGATAGTGTGATAGCTTTCTGCTGATCTGATAAATTGCCTAGCCTGATTAGTGGTTGTCAGTAAAGTGTGTCTATATAGTGTTGTCTTAACATCTAATTAGATGTATAGAAGCATTACTGTGTTAACTGTAATGTAGAAGACTAATTAGTAAACTCCCATAGTGTTTAAAGGGTGTGCCTGACATTCTTGTCAGTACGTTTTGATTATTTTGCCAGTTTTTAGTATGAAAAATACATGTTCTACTATGCTGAGAAGATTCCATACCCTATTCATATTGCTGGACTAGTTCTCCATTTTTTTTTTTCTTTTTAAATATGGGCAGCAGTTGGGAGTAAAGAAAACGTGTAACTTTCATACTCCTGATACCATGCCATTTCATACGTGATTCTTGGTGTTGTTTCTATTTCAGGCTACTTTTGTAAAGGACTATATGGTGCCTCTGCACCACTCAAAAACAAATGTGAGTTGGCACCCTCATTCTATGCTGCTCCTTTAGTGGGTTTTATACTTGGTGGAAAAGTTCTGGAATAAGATTTTGCATGTATGCTAACAACTCAGTGTGTTTCTTTTTGTTCTCTTGTGGAACTTGCATTTAAATGTCACTTGGAAAAAAAAAAAGCAAAAATAAAAGCTGTACCTGTGTTGTTTGATAAAGTGATCATAGGTATCAGATAGAATTATATTTTTAGTGCAAATACATTTTCTATTTTTGTATGTTCCAGTTTCTTTTAGTGCAGGAAACTCAGAGGAGAGCAATCTTCATTTTTTTCTTGGAGTCTTCTAAAGTGAGTACTTCAGTAGCAATAACAAGCAAGCCCATGTGTAATTGTTTTTACCTTTGCTTTTCCCCTCAAGACTTCTCCAAATGCTCCTTACTTTTGCGGGTGCCTGGCCTGCAGTTAAATGCAACTCTCACTTTCCGAATTAGTTTCTCCCTGTTTGGATTTATGAATAAGTGTTAGAGCTGAATGTAGGCCACCTACCTACATGTGCTTTCGCATTTCTCTCTTTTCCATTATTTCTTGTTTCCTAGGGCAAACTTGATTTCTGTGGAACTCTATACATAGAAGGGGTCTTTAGTCAAGTCCTATTTGTTGGGCCTGTGCTTAGCAAGTATATTCTCCTGCATTTCAGAAAGGGAGAATGGAATGACATTGGCAAGGTGTATTCATTCCCATTATTTAGTTTAGACTTAGAGCATGACGTGTTTTGAAATTGTGAACAAATATCCTGGTCATGTAGTAAAAAGTGGTTTGTTCAAATGATGGCGGTTTGTAGATTAGCTTTTTTGAAAGCTTAGTAAATTTTGTGATGTGTTTGTTATAACAGGTTGCCAGAATTTAGTTCTTGAAATTTGTGCTTATGAACTCTTTCAACAAGAATTCCTAGTTAAATATATTTTTCTGGAGAGAATAAAAACATTAGTGCCATTAGCAAGGAAGGATGCTCGCTTACTTAAAGTAACAGCAAGCCTTCGTGATCAGAGATCTCCTAAGTAAACAGTTTAAAAGAGAAGAAACATCCAAGTACTACAAATGCTGTTAAACATTAAAGCAATAAAAATGTGTGAATTCAGTGTAAAATATGTAAATGTCCAAATTAATAAAATTAGTCTTCAAATAACTGTAGATGTTAATAGAGGAGACATAGCCTGTGGGTCAGCTCAATAAGCCGCTTAGTACAGAAGTATTTCACTGATTAAGAGTACACTGATTGGTACGGATTGCAGAAAAAGAGACTGCAAGTAAGCAGGGAGCAATTTTGGAAAAAAATAAAAATAGTGCACTGGAAAAGCAGTCATTACTACCAGACTGCGTAGGTGAACAGTTTTGCTTGTCTAGACTGTGGAAGGCTCTGCGTCCAGATCTTGTGGAATCAAAAATATGGTTATTCTTGACAAGGAGCTGAAGGCAGGTGATGAATGGTGTAAGGTATCTGTGGAAAGCTAAAATTTACCTCTGTTGCATCCCGTCTTATAGGGAGAATGGGAAAACAAATCATTCAAAATGATGGAGTGCTCAGGCATTATGGGGTAAGGGCCCATTAAATACAGATAGCTTATTATTAAATGACACTGCAGAGCTCACTCAGGCCGGTGGTGAGCTGATTTGGGACCCCACGTGACTGCTTAAGGAAGTCTCCCACTGCTGAGAAGTGGTTCCTGTGAGGGCAAGGCTTATGGCTTAGCCAAAGAGTTAAACAGCTTTTAGAGCAGTCTGTGTTGCAGGATGGCTGTGTGTTACGTAGCTGGACCAGGTCACGTCCAAAGCTGCCGGCAGCATCTCTGGCACCATGCTATGCTGAGTACCTCTGTCTCAGCCTCAGCATTCAGCACAGCGCGATCATATTGTTTAGTAGCACATTTGGAGGAAGTTGTAACTGCAGGGTGGTATACATCAGTGGGTTGTCAGAGTTACAGATCAGACTTACAGAGCAGTGAGGTGCTGGAACAGCTGCCCAGACAGGCTGTGGATGCCCCGTCCATCCCTGGAGGTGTTCAAGGCCAGGTTGGATGGGGTCCTGGGCAGCCTGGGCTGCTATGGAATGTGGAGGTTGGTGGCCCTTGTGGCAGGAGGGTTGGAGATTCATGATCCTTGAGGTCCCTTCCAACCCTGGCCATTCTGTTTGTGTGACCTTCTGGGTGGCAGAGGATGGCCACTGCAGCACAGTGCCTTGTTTGCATTTTATGAGGGACCTCCTGTTTTATTCTGTTAGCTCACCATATCAGAAGCAGATGTTGGTTGTGCGGCTGAACCTTCTGTTAATGTTTTGTCACTGTGTGACAGTGTCAGCAGAGTCTGACAAAATAGTGTCTGACGTGGAAGTGCTTTTAAGAAAAGGTGCATAACTGAGTTCCTCCATGCAGAAAAAATGGCACCCATTGACATTTGCTGACGACTGATGGAGACCAAACAGTGGATGTGAGCACACTGGGTGGTGGGAGGTGCATTTCAGCAGTGCTGACAGCAGTATGAAAGACAAGCCATGTTCTGGATGGCCAGATTTTGTGCATCACTGGTGAAAATGCACAGCTCATGGTGGTGAATACATTGAAAAAATGGTGTTTTGTAGTTGAGAATGTGCTCTGTCAAATAGCGTTGTTGTGCTCTTTGTATCTGGTGTTGTTTCCATGGAAATAAACAGGAGGCATTGCTTTCAGACTGACCTACATATAAAGAAGCAAAATAAATATTCTGTATGAAAAATAATTAGTAAGTCATGATGATCTTGAATGATAATGTCTTTGGTTTTGTTCTGCTGTCAGTTCATTAGTCATTTGCCTTCATAGGCCTTGAGATAATTCTATAAAAACTTTATTGCTGTATTGTTTTCTGGTTGCATTTAAGTTACTATTTTAAATACATTGGGCTTGTAAGAAGTTTACTCCTGCTTATCTACCAATACAAATTTTTAGCTATTTTGTGAAAAATGAATAGTCATGACATAGTTACTTTGAATGCTAGTTGACAGCAAATTCAGACACCTCTGGAAATTGAGGTAAAGATATTTTCTAAAAACTACAGAATTTTCTGAAGTTAAAAGGTGCAATTTGGTTGGTTATTTATTAGAACACTAATTAAAGTTAAGACCAAAATAAGAATCAAATTTTGTTTGATGAAAACTTGCAAGCAGAGCTATTGAAGGCAGAAAACTTGGATTCCTTCTTAACAAAGATGAAACCATTAAATGTTCATTACCACTAAACTAACTGAAATATGCTGTTGCAAGTAATCCTTCTTCATACCATTAGGTTTGTTCTTCTAACGCCTCCCATCACTTCTGATTTATGTTATGAAGATCATTGCTTAGGATCTGATCTCTTCTAGATGAAACCATGGCAGATGGCCTCTTCAGGGTTTTTCAGGGTAAACGGATTCCAGTTGTTTAAGTTATAAATAATTACTAGCCCAATGTTGCAGATACTGGTAACAGCTTGAATAACTATTCCTTCACATAAATACATTATACGTCATCCTAAAAGTGAATAGTTTTTTGAATTTCCATAAACAGCAAGGCAGGCATTAGACTGAAGGCCTACGTTAAAATTAGGACTCAGAGAGCTACAATAATACTTTATGGGGTTCTAATTAGACAGTAGTTACTGGAAACAATCTTGTTTGTCTGGCAGCTGTCAAAAAGTAAATTGGTAACAAAAGAAAAAAAAAGTTGAAGTATGAGGTAGCCCTTCTAGTTTTTACGTTTCTGGTTAGCTTAGTGAAATAAATGTCTTTTGATGAATAAATAAATAAATCCAAAGAGAGGCCAGAAGATTGGATAAATGTCAGCATAGTTCTCTAAACTGAAATTAGTGGAATTCTCAAAGGTGCCCTCAAATAGTTTCAAATTAAGCCTGAACTTAATCTATTATAAGCTTTATAAAAAATGGAACAAAACTTAAAAGCTTATTTTATATGACAGAAATACCATTTTGAAGTGTTTTCTTACTGTGTAACAATTAATGAGTAAATATTTAGTGGTAATGTTTTTATGCTGTGGTTGTTTGATAAATAATGCACAAAAAAGTAAAAAGAAAATTGAATCTTTAAATAAAATACTTACTGGAGTGCTTTTAATTAAAAATTACCGACAGTAATGGCTAGCCACATTCTCTGTCCTTAAAGAATCAGCAGAGTATACGTTCAGGGAGTAGGCTGGCTGTAATGGGTTTAATTATTATTCTCAATTTTTTATTTAAATATATAGAATGTGAACCAACTAGAACAGCATTGAATTTCTCACAAGTATTTCTGTCAGTTTAATTGGGGTGCTGTGATTGCCATCCTGTCATTCCAGTGTCACTCACCCTAAAAGAGATTCTGAAAACTAAAATTATCTGAAATTAGGTAAGAATTATATTGAGACTCAGTGTTGATCAAGCAATAATGGCCTTTTGGTATAGCCAATTATAAGAGCAAGAGCATCTAAACATTCAATGTCTTTAATTCCAGCACTGATGACCTTCATCTGCTACAGGTGCAGTATGACAGGCCTGTCACAGAAACAGTAACCAAACTGGTCACAGGAATGAGGATTCCATATTTAGGGTTGTCAGAGAAAGGTGGTTTATGACTGCACAAAAAATAGTATTTGACAGAAGAACTTCCATTAAAAATACATTTCTGACTAAGAGGAGATGCTTCTCCTTTTGGACCAGCTGTGGTCCAAAGTAGCATGTGTAGTTGGACACTTAACAAAATATGTTTTTCCCTTTCCTTAAAAATCCGTTTAAATTCAGTATCCATTGCCTGTCATTCGAAACAGGGGTGTTTAGTGGTTTAATTATGCTTTTCAGACATCTAACCTTTATTGGACTGAAAAACCTTATACTTCTGTCATTATATTGTAAGTCAGTCAGGGTCTGCCTTATTCAAAGAGGCTTTTATCTCTTGTGATGAACACACTTTTCTTCTCTAAATAAACTGTGTGGAAAAGCTTTGTGATATAGACTTGTCCTTCTACATATGTAGAAAACAAAAAGTCCTTTAAAGACCTATCTTAGCCTCCTATGCCTAGTAGTTTGGATAACTGCACACACAACTTTGTTATTTTGTGGAATCATAGAAAATCCCCAGCTGGAAGGGACCCATAAGGATCATTGCTCCACACAGCGTGGCCCAAAAATCAGACCGTATGACTGAGAGTGTTGTCCAGACGTTTCAGCAAGCTCAAGGCTATGACAGCTGCCCTGAGGAGCCTGTTCCAGGGCCTGACCACCCTCTGATGAAGAACCATTTCCTGATATACAAGCAGACCCTCCATTGACACAGCTCCATGCTGTTTCCTTGTGCTCTGTGGCTGCCACCAGAGAGCAGAGGTTAGCACTACTTCTCCATGCCCCTCAGAATGAGCTGTTGGCCACCGTGAGGCCTCCCTTCAGCCTACTCTTTTCTAGGCTGTAAAAACTAAGGGACCTCAGCTGCTCCACATGCTTTGTCCCCTCTTTGCAGCCCTCCTTTGGATGTTCAGTAATAGTTCTATGTCTTTTCTGTACTGTGGTGCCCAAAACTGCACACAGTGTTCAAGGTGAGGCCACACCAGCTCAGAGCAGAGCAGGACAATCCCTTCCCTTGCCCGTCTGGCAGTGCTGTGTTTTATGCATCCCAGGGTATGGTTGGCCTTCCTGTCTCCTTGAGCACACTGTTGACTCATATTCAACTTGTTGTCAGCTAAATCCCCCAAATCCCTTTCAGCGGGGCTGCTCCTCCAGCATCTCATCTCCGGGTCTGTATGCATAGCCAGGATCTCTCCTTCCCGGGTGCAGAATCTGGCACTTGTTACTGTTCTGCTTGACATGGTTGGTGGTTGCTCAGCTCTCTAGCCTAGTTCACTCTGCAAGGTCTCTTCACCCTTGACAGAGTCAAACAACTTTTCCCAGTTTAGCAGCATCAGCAAACGTTCTCCTTCTAGTTCTACATCCAAGTTATTTATGAAAATGTAGAAGAGTAATAGCCCTAAAATGGAGCTATGGAGATCCCCACTAGTGACCAACCATGTAAGCCCATTTACTATTTGCCTTTGGGCCCAATTTGTCAGCCAGTTATTCCCTCATCACTATATTCTTGTAGAGCTGTATGCTGGACGTTTTATCCAGAAGGATATTTTGTGACACAGCATTGAAAGCTTTACTGAAATGCAAAAAGATAACAGTTGATGCTGTACTTTCTGGATTTTCTGAATGCTGCGCTTACTGCTGATCTTATGACTCCCCTGAAGAATGTCCATCTGCCAAGCACTTAGTATGGTTTTAACACATACACTTCCCAGTCGTGCCTTTAGAGTTGATTTGGAGCTTTGGCTTAAGCAGCTTGGCAATTGCATGTAGTTAAATATATGCAAACTCACAAAGCGAAAACATGTTATTTGTTCTTGTTCTCACAACTATGCTTTTTTTTTTCAAGGCTCTGTTTTTTTTTTCTTTGTGCTTGGGCGTCAGATGTGTCTTGAATTTCATGCAGGGATTTTGAGGAAGGATTAGGCAGCCTTTTGTCATTCACCTGTAGACAGAAAAATGCAAGGAGTGCATACTGTTGCTTTGATTTTGAAATCTCTGAAGAGAATGGTGACATCTAACTTTTGTTGAACAAAACATTCCTTAGAGTTATTGTGAGCAAGAACCTGTAGAAAAACAATGTTGTATTAAATTATGGTACAGAGGTTGCTTGTTAATATGGTTTCAAATGACAAACTCTGCATAGGAAAATACAAACTTGGCAACATATACATATATAAAGATATTTTACGTAGTATACGTAGGCATACTGTCTGCTTCTTCTAACACATTGACATTCTCTTGCAATCTACACAATGCAAAGAGGTAGAATTATAATGCTGAGAACAGACCAGGGAGAAAGAAAAACGCTGTTGTGGTTTCTCTAAAGGGCCTTGAGTGATTTAAAAATGCTTTCAGCTACACTCAGAAAGTGTTTTTCTTTCTGCCAGAAAGAGTGTGTGGACTATGGAGACAAACATTCCAACATTTTTAAATCTTTAGAAAACCAAAAGCCTTTAAAGATTTCTTGTCACCACTTGGATGTAGTGGTTGTATAGTGGATAGTCGAAGGAATTTTACCTGCAATAATATTTACAGGTGTATTTGCATATTAAATTGATTTTATTTTTAATGATCAACTGTTTTGAGTAATGCATGAAGTTTGAAACCTTTATTATGACAGATTCAGGACCTTGAAAGGCTAAGGAAAACTAAAAATGTGGCAGTACGTAACAAAAAGTAGTAAGCTTTGGATTACTCTAAGTTAGAAATGGTATTGTCAGTTATGGTAAGGAGAAATAAACATGTAAATAAAGCTAGTTCTGGAAAACTGTATAATCTTAGAATATGGCATCTACCCTAGTGATGAGAGTTGATTCTGTGGTTATATTTTTGAAGAACTGCCGAAGTGACGCATTTTTAAGCATGGCTAAGTTACACCAAAGCTTTGTTTTGTTGGTACAGATAGGAATACAGATGGGTATAATTGTGTCCTTCACTCTTCACGTAGTGCTGAAATCTGTCATTAAGAAAAATGAGAATTTGAATTCAGAGTCTTGCATCTGCTTGGTTCAGAAGAGTTTGACTGTGTATATGCAGTAGCTACTGGTACCAGTAGACTTTAATTGGTACCGTCTTTCTGGGTGTCACTTGAATTATTTCTGGGCTTGTGTGCTAGTTTGTTTGTTTGTTTGTTTGTTTTGGCTTCTGCTGAATTATATTGAACTGGAATACAGCATTGGGATGGTTACATATATTCTAATATGATTTATAAAAAAAAAAAAAGTAATTTTTAAGCTTGAATTTGAGCTTCTTATGTCTAAAAACACAGACTTAGTCATTATGCTGTTAAACTGTGGTTACACTGAATTGTTCTTGCTATACACAGCAGTTGTAGGATAATACTGACTAGTTGGTTAAGTAGAGCCTGTGGCTCCCTTGTGATACAAAAGCAGTACAAGCTCCTGGAGCTTTCCAATGCCTCCAGACCATGAATTTGCATTTCCATTCAAATCAGAATAATTGATTGGAAGTCACAGCTTGATAAGACTCAAGCAATACACAGCGAACAACAGGGACTGTATTTCTCTTGCCAGAGCTCCGCAATTGAAGGCTATTTGCATTTAAATATTCCTGCAGATCTACTCCTGGAATATTTTGCTGATATGCCAAGTCATGCAGTGTGTTAAGACGCAGGACAAATACCATTACTTTGTTGCTCTTTGGACTCTTCAAACACAGAGAACAAAACAGTTTAGCTTAGGTAAAGAATAGAATGTTTTGTGCTTGATTAAATTCTGGTTTATGAAAATTGCTAGATCCTGGTAAACACTGGAAAAAGCATGAACATCTTCTGTACTTCATCTTAATTCAGCCTTTGGTGAGGCCTTTGTTACCTGAATCTAATTGTATTCATGCTAAGTTTACCATTTCTTTTCCCTTGTAAGATTAATGAACTGTTTTATTTCATGTAACCGGTTAGTTTCTAGTAAATCATCCTTAACTAAACCTCTATTGAATCTACAGTTCTCTTTTTCCTTTTCCTTGCCAGAATTCTAAGTAAAAATTGTTTCCCTGAGGAAAGTAATTCATGGGAACTGAATTAAGATTTTTTTTTTTTCAGGCAGTTTATTTGTGATAGTTATTCTTCAGTTGAATAAGGAAATGCGAAATCCTTTCAATTACAGTCTCTATGGCTGTAGACATCAGTTTGACTTGTCAAGGCAAAAGCAAGTTTTGAGTAATTCTGTGTTCTCAGAGGAACCGGGATAGGATTGTGGATTTAGTGAGAAGATTCCCTGTGCTCACAACTAAAGGCAACAAATGAGGGATTTAATGATCTTTTATTGAGGCGTGATGGTGGTGGTAGTCTTTAGAATGGTCTCCTTGCAGATGCTTGGAATGAGGCTTTGGTGCAGGTGGACTGGATGCACTGCTGCCAAACATCCACTTCTCGCTGCAGCTGTGGCTCACGTAGGCACTGTGACTCTAAACTAACATCTGTTTTAAACAGGTTGTAAAATTTCCAAGAGCCTAGACTTCTTGCCAGCTGCCATCATAGAGGAGCAAATGATTAAACTGTGGTAGATTTGTCTCAGCTGTGTGGAAACTGGTAACGGCTTCAAGTAGTTACCTTTGTCATACTGAACTACAGCTGTCGTTTAGGGTTTATGCTGCTTTGTCAGTTTTAAGTACTAGGCATATCCAGCTGTGCAGAAAATCATTTTGTAGAACATTCCCTATGCCAGGTTCATCTGTGATCAAATCAAAACTGCAGTACAAAACACTGTATGCTCATATGTGGTATGTGGAATAGTATTTTCAGGTTAAATTGGCCCATACTCACCCCAAGTATGAGGATTAGACGGCTCCAGAGGTGGTGGATTTTGACTCTACACTGATACATCTCTGGAAGAATTCACTGTACACTGAAACATGCAGTAGTATAGGTTTGTTTTTGCTGAAAATTTACTTGAGATTTGGTAGACAACGGAGGTTTGGAAGCAAAGAAAGTAGGCTGATGCATAAAGCTACTTTAAAATGCAAGACTAAAAGAAATATAAGGTAATAATTAATAAGAAATAATAGAATATCAGTAAGGTTCTTCAGTGAAGACCTGAACCTTTTGCTCTTTACATTGCATTCTTCTGGGGGAGACCTAAAGAAAATTAACACATTTATTTAAAATGCATTTTTTGAAGTAGGTGGGTTTTTTGTGTTGTTTTTTTTTTTTTCTTCAGCCAAAGTTAATGCCTAGTTTCTGTTCATCTGCACCAAAAAACCTACCACCCATGTGTATAGTGAAAAGTTCTTTTAACGAGTTACAGGTGGATGTTACCGAAATGGAGAACCACTTCCCCAAAGCTGTTTTTCTTCATTCAAGTGGAATGTAAGTTTGACTCAGTATCCCTTCTACTGATTTCATTTGCTGATTGTATATTAAATAATAGCTCTTTGCCTAGCCCCAAGTGCAGGCATAAACAGAGCAGCAGCAGCTCTTCTCTTTTCATCCAGATTAAGTGACCAGAGTCACACCTCTAACAGTATTATAAATCCTCTCCTTCACTTGAAAACCTCACCTATGTGACTGTATGTGAGGAAAAGCCATGACAGGTTCCATAGCAGCAGAACCAAATGGCTTGTCTGCTTGTCTCATTTTGAAAACTCTAAACAATACTGAAATAGTTTCTACTTGAAATTCCAGAGACATAAAGACGCTACCAGAAGCAGAAATCGGACTGCACTGTTCCAGCCCTGCTCAGTTGATAAATTGTATTTCAGCCCAAACAATGTAGTAATGAGCTAGAGTACGTAGCAGAAGCTTGAAAAAAATAATATTGGGTGCTTCTTATTTACTGCTTGTTTTTCCAAGTTGCACAGCAGGACATGTGCAGATGTTTTCCCTTCTGTTCTGATTCTCTGGATTTATTTCATGATATGTTGGCTATACAATGAAGAGTATTTAAAGCACTTGGTATGCAATGTTCTGCTAGCTCTGTTCACAGAATCAATGAAAATAAACAGCCTCTTAAAGTTTGCAAGACAATGGATGTCCTGATCCAATGGAAGTGGAAACTACTGCTAAATTAGTGGCAATGAGTTTAGTCAGTGCTTCATTAGATTTCTTGTTTTGAAGCCTTTGCTGATCTGTACTCCAGTCCTGAAGGAAGTAAATGACTGAAATATTTTGTAATTGAAAAATGGATAAGAAAGTTCAATTGCATAACACTAATCACATTACATAGATGCTACTTTGCCATGTAGGGTCTTTAGCATTGTTTTACGTACGTTCCAGATCTATTCAGTCTAGTGTTGACGTACTAGTCAGTCAACCTGGTAGGTTGATGGTTTTGTTTACAATATTTCATGATGTTACAGAGTAAAACACTTAAATTCAAAATGTTATAAACAACCAGATTACAAATGCTTCAGAAATAGTGGATTAAAAAGAAAACAACTTCAAGTTACGTTAATTAAGAATGCTTTGCTCTGAAGACCTGCATTATACATTACAACTGGAAAAAATAGATCATTGCTTATGGAAGTTTCTTATATTTAAACAAACATTAAACTTAGTAGTGTAGTTCTGGAATGTGTTAGTGTTACTTAAAAGGCATTTTATTAGTGTTACAAACAGACGGCATGTAGCATTTATTGCTAATGTGCATACATGACTTTTGGCTATTTTCAGTAATATATCCTAGTTTACCGTTTCAAAAAAAGGCAGGTGTTGTGCTTTGTGTGGGGATGTTCATTTATATTTAATATCTTCCACTGCTTTAGTGCTGTTCTAGTGGTTTCAGATAACGTGAGGTACTGTATTCAAATGCTATATGGATTTAAGAGTGATGTGATTCTAAGTTATTTTGAAACAAACATCATTGAAAATAACGCTTTAATAGAAAAGTGACAAGGAAGATTTAATTTGGGGAGAAGGCACTGAACTTGCTGACACTGAAACAGGATTAATATGTTAACCTGTGCTGAAAGTGCATAGCTGTCTTTTATCCTGCATGGCATGACCCTTCAAAGTACTTTAAATAAACATGTTCTAAAAATACGTTTATTAGCTTGTTTAGATACAACTTTAAAAGCTGTTTTTTTTTTTAAGGCATGCATCCAGAGACAAGCACACAAGAAATTCCAAGTGTCAATGTTTCAGGGACTCTAAATTATTTTCAGAATTTCAGAAATTGAGAAGGGATAAGTGGAAGGAGAAAATGTTGGGCTGGTGCCAAGCGATAGCTCGTAACCCTCACAGACTTCCAAACAGCACAAGAACACCCGAGGTCTCAGGTGATGCTTCGCATAACTCTACTCTGGTGAGTGAAAAGTTGCATTTTATGATGGTTGCATGCACAAATGAATTTCAGAGGTGTTAAGCTCTTTTTTTTTTTTTTTTGAATGCAGTGTTTGCCTCTGACTGCATCGCCTTAATGCATGAAGCCTTTTGACATTATGTCTACATACTCTTTCCATTTGCTGTTTCTTCATCTTTTCTGTTATGTACAGTCCATTCTGACTTGCATGCTATAAGTCAGTATTGATGTTTTTTTGAGTGATAAAGTCTTTACACAGGAAATGAACTGATTTGGATTGCTTAGATTCTTTGCAATCCTAATCAATGCAATGAGATTTGGTTCCTGGCAATTACAGCTGGATGTTATCTACAGGTTTGCTCTTTGCTCCTGTCTGTAACAGGAACAAGGTATGATATGTCTCTAACAGTTGTGTTAGAGAGATGGAGTTTTAATTGATCTTAAAATATTCCACGTGATTCTAAAGTAGATGGTGAGTGTTCTGCATGCAAAACTATTGATAGCAGATGTTCAGACCGTATTTTGACAATACTGAAGTTATCTTGAATTGTATCAAGATACAGTAAATTTTGAATAAATAGCCTCACTGATGATAACTTAAATCCTGCAGTTTCCACTCATTCAAATAAATCCCTTTACATCAGTAGACCTTCCCAGGTGAGTAAGCAAAGTTATTTGTAAAGACTTCAAAGTGACCCATATGTAGGAGCAAAAATTGAATATGTATTCGCTTCTCTTAAACTGCGTGGGAATTGTCATCTGTACCAAAACCATGTCTGAAACATTTCCAGTTCAGTATGCCTCATCCAGTTCATTATTGACTTTAAAACTGGCACAACATATTTTCTGTCCAGAGAAGCACAAGGAGGAGCTGCTCTTCTGTTGTTGGAAATAGAAAAGTGACTGATTCCTTACAACCACTGGTGAATGTGGTATTCTGAAGAGAATTAAGAGGCAATGGTCTGTTTGAAATTTGTTGGCATTTTGTTAAGAAAAGACCTACTTAATATGGCAAAATTCTCTAGTTCAGTGGTAGATTATACAGAATGTAAGTTTCTGCTAAGGAAGAAAACAAAAAAATGGCAGCACTAAAAATTGTAAATTTTAGTTTAATTAATATACTATTACTATTATAACTTATTTCTATCTGGAATTATTTACTTTAAGATGAAAAGGAAATGAAAAACAATGATTCACAAAGTGAGAAATTTAATGTATATTATCCCCCTACTTAGTTGTTCTTTTTAATTTTTTTCTTGCTTTTATTTAATTAATAATAATGTCTAGGTAATACTAAAAGGAGACAGCTATGAATGAATTTAAATATGTGAAAATTTGCATATTTTGATATCTAATCTAGTCACTTAGCTTCGTTTGAAAATGCAAATCATCCAGATGGGATTTAGCAATGATAAACTGGGAATACAGTTCATAACAGCTGAATCAGTAGAGTTAGCAGGTTTTAAAGTTAGTAATATGAAGGAAATTCAAAAACTAACTTATGTGAAAATCTAGATTGCTGCATAGGTGATGAAGTGCTTAAAAAAAACCGGGGATTTAGACAGTTGAGGATGATAACATGTCCTGTAGTGTCATGATTGGTTGTAGAATAACAATTTTCATAACAAAAAACAGTATCTCTTGAGGCTTATCAGGCTTTCCTCTGCGTTTGTCTTCACTTCCTGCTTTCTCAACCATTATTCTTTCTATGGTACACTTTGTTATTAGACAGATGACTTGTATCATAATCTTTTTCTGGCAGTGTCTTTCTAATTTGTGGACTGTAGGCTGAAAATCCCCATTTTACTCATGAGGAAGTATAAAATCTCTTTTTAAATAAGTTTTTATTTTGGTTAGTTGTAGACTTCCATTGTTGAAATTTTTTTTGTATGATCGTATGTGAAGATAGACTGTAGGTGATATGTCTGTTTTTGCTGGGAAGCAATCCTTGATATTTTTGTTTGACCTCTACCATATTCCTTTTGTGGATACTTCTGATTAATCAGAATTTCTTCTCCAGGGCACATCTAAAAATATTGCATCTTTGCCAAAATTCATTCTTTTAGCCTCACTGCCTTTGTTACCTGGTAAAATGTTGTTTCAGGAACTGGACTGTTGCAATTCTTGCATTTCCATCCAGTCCTCAGATTTGCTCTGCTGCTGTAAGGATTGTATATTTTTTGAATCCTGCAGGAGATTGAATGTAGTAGTATAAAAATAGACCGTAAAAATGCTACAGTTTGCATGTAGTATGAAGTGTTGATAGCGATGGTAATTACTCTTCACCATGACAACAGGCTCATGCAGTTAAATGGAGATGTAGCCATGTGTGCATGATTCTGGAACTGTGATTCTGAAATATTTTTAATAGCTGTTTCATAGTAAAACTGGATTTGACTTTCACCGCCAGTTAATAAATACACTGCTTGGAAAAAAAAAAAATCACAAAAAAAAAAATCAAAACCATTTCTGTTCTGCATTTTAATACAGAGGTTGTCTTTAAAACTCCATTTTAGAACTTCTGATAAGGCTTTTCAGAACAAATTTTTGTTTCCCTTTAAGCATAGAACCCTGAGTAGTCATTTGACAGTGCCACTTTCCCAAAGGGTAATGACCCAAGAACTGCCAACACGTTTTATTAAGTTTTATGAAAAGAAATGTTTTCTGACATTGTGAAAGTAAGGAGTCTCAGAGAGAAGAAAGCAGGTTATGATCATTAACAAATTTCTCACTAAAATCAGCTGTTTTTTTCATTAAGCAAGTAACAGGGGTGCAGAAAGGCAACACAGAAGGGGAAAAGAAAAGGAAGTGGTCCCACGACGTCATTGAAATAACATGGAGTTAAATAAGATCAGTTACCCCATCTCAATTTAACTGATGTTAAAACATTCTGTCTTAAATCAAATAAATTCTGAAGTATTTCAGAAGTCAGTTAAATATTGCTGGAAACATTTTCCATTGTTGTTCAATTATTCTTTTCAAAACAAACATGATATTATCCCCAGACTTTATAACTTCAGTCTAATTTATTTGCAGATTGGAGTCTTTCTGTTCAATTCTAGATGGAACTCTGTATTCAGTAGAGAACAACACGCTGTTTCTGAGCTCTTGTTCCTGCATATGCTTTTTCTAAATTTTAAAAGTTCATCTTTCCTAATGTCCATAATGAGATTTACTGGGGAGCTATATTGTAGCACTTCGGCTTCTTACAGTAGTTTCCATATTCATATGAATATCTTAAAAGATATGGTATGTTCCAGCTTGAATTTGGCAGAGTGAGTGGTTGTACGTGGTATTCCATGTCAAGTCCTAACTGCTGTGATACTAATTATTCCATATTCAGTAACATACCTATCATACTGAGTGGGTTTAGAATCACTTTATTAATATATTTATATAACGAAATACTAATTTAAAACCAAACTTTGGCTATGTTAAGTCTTGATCAGTGCACAAAGGCCGTCTCAATTCTCAGTGTATTTGCCCCTCTGTTCTTTCTCAATCATTAGTTTTTACTTTAAGTTTGCAAGAAGACCCTTTTCTATTTAATTTTGTTTTAAAAGATCAGTTTTTGTGGGTTTCTCTAGTTTTTTGGTTAGCTTATTTGGATGATTTGGTTTTGTTTTCCTGGTAATTACTACTTTGGATAGTACTTCTTAGTATGTTTGTTTTTTTTTTCTTCTTCTATTTTTAGGATTTTATCTACTATATTTATCTTTTCTGAACTGTATGTTCGTTTGCATATAACATAAAGTTGCTGCAGTTTTTTTCCTTGTCTTAAATGCAAATTCATGTTTTTCATCTTTCTCTGACTTTTGCTAGATTGAGAAAAGAGTAATGTTTTCTACCATAATTGAAAAGGTTATGGATCTTCAAAGCTCATAATTCTATGCAGTAATATTTGCATTCTTTTTTGTCTTCTGAGAGATTAATGGATATGATTGAAAATTTTAATTTTAAATTCTTTATATGTGAGTCACTTATCTCCATACTGCATGTATCTTTTTATACAGTGATCCTGTAAGCTTATGTGTGTATTGTTAGTTCAGATGATTTGATGGAGATAGATAAATATTTTTTAATATTTGTTAAACAATTTTACTAGAAGCAGAACTTTGCATACCTTTGCCCAGTGTCTAGTGTGTATTCATGTCCTAATTCAGACCATGGGCATTATCAGAATATATGCTCTTAAAAGTTATGTAAAGCCTGTACTGGAGAGGGTATGTACTGGTCCTTGATTTGGTGAATTTGGTTAAACACACGAAACTAATGGGACGTGAACATATACGTAATGCTGAACTGTAGTCATTACTACATATCATACTCCCCACCTGAACTCTGTGTGAATGTTTATGGATGGATAGTCGTGTGAATAAATAGGTAACTTATGGTAGAATATGGGACTGTGTGAAAGTATTTAATATGATGCCATCTGCTTCTCCAAGAGAAAGTAAAATACACATTTCAGTTGTCCATTTGAAATAGGCACAGGGATCCCAAGTTGCTGGGTTTGGTCTCCTGCTGTTATCTGAGCACGGTTATAGTAAAGACAGTAATCATTCCAAAATATAATTAATGAAACAATGGAAGAGGCCAACCGTGAGGATCAGTCTCTTTTCCCAGGTAACTAGTGATAGGATGAGGTGATGGCTTTATGTTGTGCCGGGGGAGGTTAAGTTTGGATATTAAGAAAAAAAAATTATCAGAAAGAGTGGTGAGGCATTGGAACAGGCTGCCCGTGGTGTTGGTGGAGCCATTGACCCTTGGAGGTGTTCAAGAACCATGTAGACATGGTACTTAGAGTCATGGTTTAGTTGGCATGGTGGTGATGGGTTGGTGTTTGGACTAGGTGATCTTGAAGGTCTTTTCCAACCTTAATGATTCCATGATTCCAGTGATGATATACTGGGAAGGTAATTGTTGGAACCATTTGGGGTTTAATTTTAAGTTCTATTAACTATATGAAAGCTCTGAATAAGAGTAAGAACACTTTATCTGAAATACAAATTTAACACGGAACACAGAAGGTCTTCATCTGATCTTGAACTGTTTGCCTGAGTTTTACCAAGGTAGTATAATTCCTTCCTGAAAATCCTGTGAAATGGAATCCCTGTAGGTTTCTATTGACGGTGTGAGCCTGTTATTGGTCATCTCATGGGTTAAAGGGATGTTTAAGACCAGCATTCTAATTTGTTGTAAGGAAATTGAGTAGTTTAATACCCTAAAACTAGATGTAAGTGATGAAAAAAGTAATTACCTAAGATGGAGTTGGTTTCACCTGAATTACTTTCATATTTGTATAACTATTAAGTATACATTACATTAATTAGGCTGAACAACCATTTTGTAATTCAACAACCCTATGCTTAGAAAATTCTGTAGAGACACTGCTTTTGGAAATCAACTTATACTTTTAATGTAGTAGCCAGTGTGTATACATGGATAAAACTGTGAAAAAGAAAGAAATGTAATTTCAAAAGGGCCAGAATTATTCACTCTTTCTAATCAATTATATGCTGTTTAAACCTTCACTTGGGCTTTACAAGAATGCTGCTGGATGCAGCGTACAGCATATTTAATTACAGACAGAAAAAAGAAACTGTTAGAAATATTACTATCTGTGGTTCAGATGAGTCACTGATAAATTCTGTATTGGAATTGCTTGTGGAATAATGTATGAGATTTGAATAAATTTTTGGGGTGTGGGGAATTCTAAATACCTCACATCAGCTAGTGCTAGAGGTTTGTATCTCAGCTGGACTGATCCTTTCTGTTCTGTGCTGAGAAGCTGTTAGAGTCACTTAAAGTGACTCTAGATTTACCTCTCATAGGCTTTATTAAACTTCTGCAGCATTTCAATAAAAGCCAGCATTTATTCTGGTATTCTTAGACTAAAGATTCCCGTTGCCATTTTTCACTTTGTTTTTTTTATTTGCTTCACTTTCTATTTTCTTTCCTTGGATGGTCTTGAAAAGAACTTTCCTGAATGCTGGCTTCAATTTCAGAGTACATTGCTGTTATTTATCCAAGTAAGACTTTATTTAGCTTCATACTTAAGCACAGTATTTCTTTTTTCTTGGCATTAAGTATTCATTTTTACAAACATCTTTGTTCGTGGATTTGGCAAGAAGTTGCTTTTTCTAGATCAATTTACTATAAGAAGGCATTTGCAATGTATATTTCTTAAATATCTGTATAACTGTTGAAAAGAGTGCATTCGGTTCCTTTACTCTTCCCCCAGAATATTCAGTGCACTTTATTTCTCATAGCAACATGCATTCACAAGGTTGATTCAGATGTCTTTCATATCAATTATTCATAACCTGTTACTTTTTTACAGTTGAAGCTGTCTAGTTAGTCTCTCTCACTTAGGAAGAAGGCTCATCTTTTAAATGTGGAATTCTAAATGTGCTAACTTGTTGTAGTTTTGCAGAGAAGAGCTATGTCTCAGTGCAGCAGAGCTGTTTACATAACTTTTGGCTGAAGTCTCAGAAATGATTTTTCTAGTGATTTTTTAATATGGCCATAAAAATTTTAGATGTGGTCAACAGTGCAAAGAGCTCCAGAGTATACAACAAACAGTGTTACAGGTGCTGAAAGAAAAAGACCAGTACCAGATCACCATTACAGTTTTTATCTGGAAAGTAAGTTCTAGAAAATGAGAAAATCAGACAGGGCCAAGTAATTAACCTAAATTCTTGATAAGGTGAAATGGGTTAATCTCAGTTTAGCTCTGTAAAGCCTGCAGTACTGTTACTATCTGAGTACCTACCTTTAAAGAGGAGGCCATGTTTACGGGAAGCATCCAATAAATGTTTCTCCTTATTCATTTGTTGAAAGAGTAACGCGTGCGAGGAAAGGTAAGGTTTGTACTTAGCTTAAAAGAAACTGGTGTGGAATGATCCTGCGACTTGTAAAATTTCATGCTGATAATATTGGACGCTTAATTTAAATTACTCATTTGCATAGTAGCATTGCCACACCCGAGGACCCATATTTTTTTTCCATGGTATTTGCAGTACAGTATTTCTTGAATTACAAGATCTACAGATAGTTATGGGATAAGCTCTGTACTGTGCTGACCGCCACAGTCTGTGCAACTCTGTCCTATAGACAGAAATGTCTGTATGTAATTTGCTTTGGAGACTGTGTACTTATACTGGCACCTCTTGATATACATACAGGAGCTGTTTAGAGAAGGTAGAGAAGGGTAGGAATCAGAATTTCCCTCATATACCTCATTTTCTTTGAACTTCTCATTAGTTTAAATTGTACCTAATCATGTAAGTTTGTGCTATTTCTGCAACAGGATTCATTCTTTCCTTTACAAATGCTTCCAAAAATATTCTTTTAATATAAAATGGGCCTGTGTGACTAAGTAGGGAAGCCTTTTCATGCATTCATAGTAGTGTGAGAGTTCTGCTACAGACAGAAGGGGGAGAGAAAGAAAGTAGTATACTGCAGAGAGCTGTACATCCCCTAGATACATCCCTCATACATTCTCCCACTATGGCATCCTCTGTAAGAGTCTTTGCAGCACTATAACTTACATGGTGTTAGTTTAGTGCAATAGATTAGTATAAAGCACATCCTCTCTCTGCAGCTAGCCATTTTTCTGATGCAGTGTTACGTCAAAGTGTCCCAGAGCCATTTCAGCCTATTACTGCTATGTATTCCACCCAACCTGCTGGTGGTCTTTCCTGCAGCCTGATGAATGAGGACTATCTTGGAAACAGTGGCAGAGCTTTAGTTTTTAAATTAGTTTTTAAATCAGTAATTTAAATACAGTGCTCTGTAGTTGCTAGAGGAGATTAATAACACTGAATGTAGATAAAAATATACTCTTTTCTAGAGGTATGGACGATATCAATCTCTAGTTTTGTTTAGCTTGATTGCAGCTGCAATTATGACCTCCCTTCTATAGCAAAGAACAGCAACAAGAAGTGCTGGAGTAATGAACTGAAAAGGAAGAATGATTATGACTATTATGTAGGTTAAAATGCTGGCTTTCACTGTAGGTAACTTTCATGTAAGTTTGTGAAAGTCGCTTCTACTTTATTACTCCAGCCTCTAATATGATCCCAATATCATCCCAAATGATAGCATTTGGGATAAAATTTCACTTATGATTGTAACGTACTTAACTCCTGCAGATACAAAGACATTAGTCTTATCTTGGTTGACAGTGGAAAAATAAGTGAGTTTGGAAAACCAGTACAGTGGGGGAGAAGATAGCACAGTAGTCAGAGCTGTTTTCTAGAGATGAAGCTTCAGACAGGCTGAGGAATTAACAACATCAACTAGGTACTACAATGCGTATTCTCATTATTGACTCAAATCTTGATCTGGATTTGTAGGAAAAGCCACTGCTATCAATTAAATTATAAATGGATAATGGATAATGTGCGAATGTTGTGTTGCATCTGTTGACCTAAAACTTGAACACAGGAATTTCTATACTGACATGCAGAAGAACTTCTTTACAGTAAGAGTAACGGAGCCCAGGAACAGGTTGCCCAAAGAGGTTGTGGAGTCTCCTTCTATGGAGAAATTCAAGACCTATCTGGATGCCTATCTGTGCAAACTAATGTAGGGAACCTGCTTTAGCAACAGGCTTGGACTGGGTGATCTCTTTGAGTTCCCTTCCAATGCCCTGCAGTTCTGTGATTCTGTAACTGCTGGATGTGAAAGAAATCTGCCTGACCTCGTTAGGCTAATTACATCTGAGGTTAATCCACACATCCTTTCATGAAGTATGAAACGAGAGGAATAATAAGATGAGATTAACAGGGGAAAAATTAGGCTAAATTTGAAATCTGGAATGAAAACATTTGTCTGTGATGTCTGTGATAGTGTTTTACTATTGCTGATTTTCTGTCCACATGTTTAGTTGTGGATTTTTTTTTTTTCCAACCCACTATCTCTGAATGAAATATGTCCTAGTTTTTCTTTCCTCTATAATCATTTCACTGGATTTTTTTTTATTGCACTTCTTTCACTTTTGCTTCTGTGAGAGGGAAGGTATTCCGTGTTGCACGGATTTTCTTTTCCCTTCCTTCCTCCCTTCTTCCTTCCCTTCCTCCCTCCCTTCCTCTTCCCTCCCTCCCTTCTCTCCTTCCCTCCTTCCCTCCCTCCTTCCCATTTGAAGAACATAGGAGATTGTACACTTTCTATATAATTCCACTTTATTCTTCTAGAGTGCTTTGAAGTTCCAATCAAGAATCAGTACTGTGTTGTGAGGCTGTCTTCACTATCCAACAGTTCATAATTATTGTTCTCACTGTAAACTGCTGAAAGAAATATTTATTGGGAGTGTGTTAGTAGGGAGAAAAGGTGTACTGTAGAATAAACGTGATTATGAAAACTCATTTACTGATTAGACAATTAGTGTGAACCTTTTGGTTTGATCTTAAAAAGAAACCACCCAAAACAAAGAAAAAAATATCCAAGTCTGAAGCAGCTGCAGAATTGCCACTGCTTTTATTTCACACAGAAGCTGCTGAGTACAAGCAGTGTACGTTTGAGTGTAGGTTGAGGAAATTTGTAGTTGTGTGTAATGTAACTTTGCTATGAGAGTGGTGAGGTGCTGGAACAGCTGCCCAGAGAGGCTGTGGACGCCCCGTCCATCCCTGGAGGTGTTCAAGGCCAGGTTGGATGGAGCCCTGGGCAGCCTGGGCTGCTATGAAATGTGGAGGTTGGTGGCCCTGCAGGTGGTGGGGGGTTGGAGCTTCATGATCCTTGAGGTCCCTTCCAACCCTGGCCATTCTGTGATAACTTAATGAAGTGGACACTGAAGTAGGAGATGTGTAGATCCAATGGACTTCAAATCCACTGTAGATGAAGAAAGATCAGATATTACATGTGCTTCTGAGAGCTCTCAGATGTTTCCGTTGAGAGTCTGAGCGTGTGGTGCATTAAAATGACATGCTCAGACTTCATGTGTAGCGGGGAAATAGATTTTAGTTATTTATATTTAAGCATATATTCCTCTCAGTAAATGACATTAATTTAGACTACAGTATTTCCTAATGCTGAATTAATTGAATTTATTTTTTTATTAGGAAAACCTGAGTTTACTTAGTTATGGTTGATGTTTGTTTTCTGTGGGTAATATTATTTCAGAACATGCTAATTGCTTCTTGTAATCTTTGTAATCTATAAATATTAATGCTCATGAAATGTTAATAACAGCTGATAAAAACAAAATGTGAAAAAATGAGCATTTGAATTAATCAATTTATACTGATTTTATAACTGCTTAGATAGTTACTAGTTTGTCAAAACATCAGTAATGTTTCCTGTTTAACTGTAGTAGTGTTAAGGTAGTTTGAATATTTTATAGAGAATAAATATGATTTTCCTTCAGTTTCTTTGCATTTGTGGTTTTAATTAAAACTGAGATGATAAAGTTCTGAGGATTGAAAATCATATGCTTAGGATATCTGAAATTATGTCTGAGTTTGGTCATTTGTCAAAGTGCGATTTTTAGTTGCAAAGTCCAAATCAGAATTCTGCAATGTCAGAACCTGTTTGAAATAACAAGATTCAGTTGGAAGATTATATTTTGTTGTGTTTTGTTTTCTGCCCAGTTAAAACAAACAAACAAACAAACAAAAAACTGATCCATTTTTTCCATGGTTTTTTTTTTCAGTCATTACATATTCACAGTTCAGCTAATGTATTGAGCAGTAGGGTTGGGCAGTACCATCTCAAGGCTAAATATTCAATATGTTGATACTCAAATCTAAATAGAGACTGGAAGTGTTTCATGAGTGCCTACACTCTCGTGGTAGTATAAGTTTACATATGCAAATATGCTTAAAACACACTGTAAAAATGTAAACCATCATCATTAATTAATTTGCAGTTTCTGAAGATATTCTGAAGATCTATTGAACTTTTGAGGACAGGTAGTCATCTTGTTTCTGATTTCTATACTTTAATCATAAGATCATTCCTATTCTTGCTTCACATGAATGTTCATTGTGTTTTCTTTCTAGCCATGGATGTGATAATCATAAAATATAACTTCATTAATGTAGAGGTGCTTCTCAGAAAACCTTTTTAGCCATGGCTCTGAAGAAGTGATTAGAAAGTAAATAATTCAGCCAAGTGTAACAGTAAAACTTTGTTTCAACAATGTAAGTAATCTAGAAGCTTTTGACAGTACCGTGGCTTCAAATTGTGTAGAGCTGCTTTGGGGAAGACTGCTGCATGGCTCTTGCTGCATTCCGTCAAGAATACACTGCCCTGCACGTAAGCTGGCACAAAGATCTCATCCACCAACCACAATTTCTTTGGAACTTCTTCATGAGGAAGAAATTAGGGTGTAGATGCTGTTATTTTCTAGCATTTGTAGAACCATCAGCAGAGATTTTGGTTTTAAATAATAATGTGAATGGCAGTAACATGAGCCAATACTTTGGTCAGTCAGTGCCTGTCATTAAAAATGTATTGCTTAACAACTTCCCAGATGTACGAGATACACAATTAGCCTGGTAATTTTGTGTATTTAGTCTCAATTCAAAGCATTCAGTAAAGCGGTTGGTTTCTTGCAGATAAAAAAAATTGAAAGCAATTGATGTTCATACATGAGAAAATTCAGTATGCTTTGCTTATCTATGTACTTAGTTTAGTTAGGGTTAACTCATGAAGACCAGTTGGAATAGTATCTGTTCCTTTCTATCCCTTTATCAGTGTGTTCAGAAGTGACTATCAAATTGTCTATCTCAGATAGCATACTTAGGTCCAGATTGTGCTTTAATTATTAAAAAAAAACCACAAATCTCTACAAGCAAATATACACTTTAGTTTTTAAAACATTTTAGTCATCTGGAGATCTCATATTAACGTGAATTTTCTTTGTACGGGCCATTTTCTGAGTTTTTTCCTTGTTTTACTTCTCGTTTTCTAATTGTGTAGTATAGGTGAGCTGTTTCTTTACCAAAATATGGATATAGATTACTTTCTGTTTCTGAAAATGTTACTTTCTGATAATGTGGATGGGATCAGAATAACTTCGCTAGTCCTTTTTTGTTGGTGGTGTTTTGGTTTATTTCTCTTTACATTCGGAGCAGAATAATGGGATAAACACCACGTGTATTGCTTGTTCTGACATGAAAGATTAAAAACCCAGTATTTGTATTTTCCTTATTATGACTTTGTATTTTGCTCACACAATACAAATTGTCTTCTTCAGAAAAGAAACCAAAAAAGCCTTCCAGCCAGCTTGCAGATTCATAACATGGCTATCTTAGGAGAATAAAATAGGATTTCTAATTTAGATGTGTTAGAACCTGAAAAAGCTAAAAATATTTACTGTTTCGTACCTTTACCAAATTAAAGCAGTGCTCATTTGGACATCTTAGACATGAGAATTAAGCCACTGTTCCATGTGCCATGATAAAGAATGAAGAGAGAAATAAACTTTTTTTTATAATGGGAGATGTAGGAGGAATCAACTATGTGAAACAGAAACAGGAGATGTTATGTATTTACTCCTTTCTCTTTCAACCCCAGTGCTCAATGAAGCCCAATACTAAGAAATGCCAGCTCTTAAAAAGCATTGCTTAGAAAGCTGAGAGTGAAGATTGAATATATTTACTTGAATGCATCTGACCTATGGGTTATCTTGGAAATAGAATATTAAAGAAAAAAAACTGATTCATAAGTGTGTCTGTGAATAATGCCTGTTCTAGAAAGTTTTTACTGTTCTCTAATAGTCCTCCAGCTGCGGCCTCTAGCTTTGAGTGGTCTGAGGTGGTAATATTCATGAAGATATTGAAACTATTTTATATTTCTCAGTACCTCCTGTACTCCAAGAAATTGCTGTGATGAAAGTTTCACAGTCTTGAAGCTTGTTTTTGCCTCCTTCTTGGTAACTTCCATTTTTGTACTATAAATCTTACCTTCCGCAAGTAGACTTTGTCTTGTAAAAAATACTGTGTTTTCCATAAATGAAAGGCCGGTGATTGATGAGTTCCTTTGCTTGGAAAAGGTTTTTTCAGATGTAATTTAAAAGGTTTAGGTTTATTTTTTCTTATTTCAAATGATTAAAACTTCTCAATGCTTTTTTAACTTGCATATTACATTCAGAGTATGCATATAAATATACATATGTTGTTTGCTTTCATTTCTCATAGTGTAATACATTCACAGATGTGTATATCTGTCATCCCCATTTCTAAAGGTCTTTCAGCTGGGAGGAAGCATTGTAGAATTTCATTTCAAAATCTTAATAATGTTCAGTACAGATGTCTTACAGAGGTTCACCTTCCTTTTACAGAGAAGGATGATCAAAACTTAAGTTGTACTGTTTTACCTTTTAAGTTTATACAAATTTTAAATATACTTTAACTCACATCATATTGCAAGTATGCTGTTTTTAAGAGGAACGTGTTTTTTGAAATGAGCTTCTCTTTGTCATCAAAGCTTAAAAACCACACTGTAATCTGTGTTGATTTGCAGAATCTTTTCTAACTTCCAGATTGGAATAGATCTGAGCAAAACCAGGGCGTACAAAAATCAACTGCAGAAGATTTAGCCATTAGTGTTAAAGATTTATGCCTGATTTGATGGTGCATCAACTCTTATTTCTTATCTGGGTAATCCTCTTGGCTGTGAGAGGATTAATTGTGCAGCCATCGTAGTAATGCGCAGGGAGCCAAGATGGGAGATCTAACAAAAGATATTTATTACGACTTTACCAAGGGCCATCTTTTTCAGTTGATGGGATAACTGAACCCATTCATACATTAATACATTCCTTAGCCATAGGCAGCGCGTCCCTAAAATACTTACACAAGCTGAGGATTGCAAAGAATGAAAATATTTGGGCCTGCCTGGTGTACGTGCGTTTATTTATTTTTTCTCCTCATGTTCCTTCTCTCTGTTCCTTTCATCTCACTGTGGAGGAGCAGTCAGTACAATAACAAAGAAAATCAATCCTTTATAGCTATAATGTCAGGAGCTGTTATCTTGTGGAGATAATCAAGCTGGGGCTTGGTAAGAGATCAGCTGTATAAAAAAACAAAAGAATAGGTCTAAAAAACAGGTAGCTCCCTTCTCGACAAGTTTTCGTTAGTTTTTTTTCAGCACATGCTGGTTTTGTATGATTTTTAAATTTATCTTTTAAAGGAGCATTGTTGGGAAAGTAAAAGTCAAGAAAATACCATTCATCACTGCATGCTTGAACACACAGCAATTACAACATTAATTTTCTACTTTTCATGTTGCATAGTGGATACAGCCTTTGTGTAAGCACTTAGACAGATAAGATACCACTTGGTATGCAGTAATGATGTCATTCAAAATAAGCTTACTTCTTGCTATAGTTGCAAATACAGTGTTTTTGTATGAGACTGAGTAATTAAATAAAGCAAGCAATACACTGCATTTTTGGTTTGCTGCAGTATGGCTGAGGTTGGTATTATTTATTGAACTTCTAATATTCAAATATTATGCTGCTCTTAGAGTTGTTTTCCTATTTTGTCGAACAGCGTTGAGAAAGCTATAATGAAATTCAAATCTGAAGAGCTCTATGTCTTTTGTCTATATAGAAAAGGTGGGCATAAACATGGTTATTGAAACCAGATTCATCCAGAATCAAATGGTTTGGGTGGTTACCAGTAGATTCATCTAGCCCACTGTCAAGTCTCCTCCTACTACTGCCTATAGAAGGATATACAGATCACTCCTCTGTGATATGCTCCTCAAGTTTGGAGAGATTTGCAGTTGCAAGTCGACCTCATGGAATATCACAGGATACTTTGCAGCCCTTGTTAAATGTTTTTGTTTTCATTAGTTCCTCCAGTTGCTTACCTTTCAATATCCATCAAATGTTAACTTTTAACGTTGCTCAAATTCTCTGACAGAGTTCCAATGTTTCATTTCTGTGTGAAGAATTACTGTCTTTTATTACCATTAACCAAATCCCCGGGCTCCTACTTCGGTGTGTATTGAAATAAGTTATCAAAACTGATCTAGGTTCTTTAGAAAGATTGCTCTTAATGCCTCCTTCATAGCCCAAATTAAAAAAAAATTGGAGAAGCCCCTGAGGGCCTGACACATGTTTGCTCATTTGCTGTTTCTGAACAGTTTTGAGACTTGTTATGTGAATTTTGCAAAAAACAACAATCTTATAAGTACTCTATATTTCATTTTCACTGATTGATACAGTTTCCAAGGTACCATTATCACTTTTCAACCTTTGAGTGAATCGCAATTAAATAAATTAAGGCAATTTTTTTTTTTTTCTTTTTTGCTGTGAGAAATCTGAAGAATGTGAATGACATTCATAAGCAAAATAAGAAGAGTGCTACTCCTGACTTCTCGTGTATCCCCAAATAACTGGATCAGGAGGAAATTTTCCAGCACGTGCACAGGTGCTGCAAATTCAATAAGAGGAGAGAGGGGAAGTGGGTTAGTCTGGCATGAAGAGGCCTTCTCTGAATAAATGTAGAAAGGATTTGGGGTCCTAATCTAGTACCCAGGGTAGTTCTTTTATGCAATTGGCACTAGAGTTACTATTATCAGGCATAAGTGCCTGGATTTAAATCAAAATTGAAAGCTTTTTGTTTCTACCTGAAAACAGATCATCTGAAATTAGCAAAGGTGAGCTAGGTTTTTATGAAGAGTGTTCATGAGACGGATCCTGTTTCTGTAAATTCAGCAATGTAAAATGGTTGTACATGTTTCAAGAGCGATTGTGGGATGCCTTGGAATTACGTATCTTTCACAGTGCACTAGATTCTTTGGCATTGCATACTATGGTTGGCTAAACAGCAAATGTTGGTGAAGGTATGAGGCTGAATTTGATCTGTAACACGTGCAGACCTTCTGCAATATGTAAGTGCTGTATCACTTGCTAGACATTTGGCTTTCTACTTTAACTCCCAAAGTCTGATCTAAATCTTTCCCTCAATTTCATTTCATGGTTATTTTTCTGCCTGACGTATTTACATGGGAAGAAGGCTTTCATCTGTCTTCATGAATTATGCAGACAACTGAGTTATCATGCAAAGGTGGAAAAGGCTTTATGTTCAAAGACTTTACTGGAATCATATGCTATCACTAGCAGCTCTCTCAATGGAAAATAATAATTAAATTTTTGATGTGATTTTATTGTGATGAAAAGCTAAAATGGGGAGATGAAGACAATCAGCGCTAAAAGGGGGAAGGGCTCTGCAGGCTGGAATCAAAGTGTTGTCAGACTAGTTGTGGAGCTAGGATTGCAGGTGACCTGTTGAGTTTGCACTCTGTCACCTTTTTAGCCCACACTTGAGAGATATGATGTATTCTTTAGCTACAAGTGCACAGACAATGAACTTCACAGTTGCACGGAGAGTTTCCATACGGTTCCATATTATACATTATCTTTTGTGCCTGTTATCAGTTGTGCAGTCCTTCAAATTGTGCACTTACATTTAGAAGTAGATATTTTTTATTTATGCCTTCTGTTTGTTGTGTGTTCAGTTAATTTCGCCTTTTTGTTATCCTATACCAGTTTGCCTCAGAGTATTTTAAATTGAGATTTCTAGGTGGGATGTTATATTATCCTTAGAAATGAGATACTTAGATTTTGTAAGAGAACCTTGAAGCATTTATGAAGCAGTCTGTTTTAGAAATAGCTCAGGGCTTTATAGGTTGGGGTGAATGTTAAACGTGCTTTTTGTTGTTCTGTGTCACAGAGACGTTAGGATGTGTAAATGCAGCATCCTTAAGCAGCTGCCCAGTTAATGTTTTAAACTTGGCAGCAAACTGAATTTTTACAATTTTAGTAATTTTAAAATTATTTAATAATTACACATTCTATCCTATGTGTGCTGTGCTGAAGTATATGTTAAGGTGTGTCAGTTCTCTGTTAAAATTGTCAACCATTATTAAATTGTTAACTGTAGTACTGGTTTATGAGAATAAGATGTTCATTTATAAAGAAATTATTTATTCCAGTTACTTAGTGAAGTGAAAACAGGGCATTGGGTTCCTGCTACATTGATAAATATCAACATATCTGAGGTAGTTTGTGTAAATGAAAATGTCCACACTGTGATACGGGTACTGCTTCCAGTTGTATGACCAAGTATATTCTGTTTAAGGTCATTTACTATTTCTGTAATTTAAAAATACCACCATACATGGATAAACTATTTGAGTTTATATTACTTTCTTTTTTTCTTTTCTAATGCTAAAATATTTGAGAATAAGCTGAGATACAAATTCTACATTGCTTACAAATAATGGGAAATTTACAAGTCTCCCATGATGCCAGCAAGAGCATCTGCATTCCCAAATTTACCCATGACAATAATATATAACTTTATTGTATAATACCCTACTTCCTTTAACCACAGGAATTTCCACAGTGATTCAAGTAAATGGACTTCTTGCAGAAGGAAAATAGCTTTTGTCAAAAAAAGGTAAACTAGTGTTAAAGGTCAACTTTTTTTTTCTTTTTTAATTCTTATTTGAGTGGCTATAAACATACCCAGGCAATTTAGTGAGGGGTTGGGGGATGTGTAGGGTAGCTTGTTTTTTCTTAAAACAGACATAAACTTCAAAATAAATCTGGTTTTCAGAAAAACTCCATCTGTAGTACTGTGTCCAGGTCTGGAGCCCCCAGTACAGGAAAGACAGGGAGCTGTCGGAGAGGGTCCAGAGGAGAGCCACGAAGATGATCAGGGGGCTGGAGCACCTCCCTACATAGACAGGCTGAGGGAGCTGGGCTTGTTCAGCCTGGAGAAGAGAAGGCTGCAGGGTGACCTCATTGCAGCCTTTCAGTACCTAAAGGGAGCCTACAAACAGGAGGGGAATCAACTGTTTGAAAGGGTAGATAACTGCAGGACAAGGGGAAATGGTTCGAAGTTGAGGGAGGGAAGATTTAGGTTGGATGTCAGGGGGAAGTTCTTTGCTATGAGAGCGGTGAGGTGCTGGAACAGCTGCCCAGAGAGGCTGTGGATGCCCCGTCCATCCCTGGAGGTGTTCAAGGCCAGGTTGGATGGGGCCCTGGGCAGCCTGGGCTGCTATGAAATGTGGAGGTTGGTGGCCCTTGTGGCAGGGGGTTGGAGCTTCATGATCCTTGAGGTCCCTTCCAACCCTGGCCATTCTGTGATTCAGTGAAAAAGGCAATGTAGGAAAAGGTTTCTAATAAACGGGTGGTACAGGACTTGTAATGAATGCTGGTGGTAGTTTTCACCGGGAACATGAGCAGGCACATTCTATTAATTCTTGTATTTTCTGTATCACAATGACTTCATTGCAATTATGCAGCTATGTAGCCATACTCGCATAGCAGGTTTCAGTTTGTGAGTGAATGGAATAAACAAAAACCAAATAACCATCAATTCTAATCATTCAAACTGAAGCATTACATGCAATGTGCAGGTTTGCATTAAAGCTTTTTTGACTGATACCCAACTGAATGGGAGTTTTGCATTGTAAATAAAGTCTGAATGAAAAAACTGGGGCATTTGGTTGATAACGGTAAGCAGACTGCTGAGCACAGATTGGAGATAACACACAGGTGTACAGATCTTCACATGTCCTGCTCTGGAGTCAGTGGCACAACAGTCAGTTCATATCAGTATAGCCAGTCCCAGTCTTGCACATGTGTTAACAAGATTTTCATGGAAAATATGAAAACACATTTTCTCACTGTCTGTTTATTTGTAACCAGAGGAAGACATATGATCAAAACAGTGTGCTCCTTTCAGGTGCTACAGCTGTCATGGAGTTTGTCTGTTTAAGGAAGATTAAAACATCGTTTTCTTCAGCTTTTCCTCTCCCTATTATGTTCTGCAAACGTGTGGTGGTCTTACATCAGATGTGGGTTGTCCAAACCATGCCATTAGACAGATGCAATTGCTCTTCAGAAACTTTTCAAATAAACTGATTTTTATATTCTGCTAGATTAAAGAAGTAGCATGATGCATAGGCAGCTGGGTATCTGGAAAGTAAAATTTACATCTCTGGTTACAGTTCTGCCCTGCTGTCACAGGTATGTTTCTCACTTTGTTTCTGTTTTAGGCTGTGTGAACCTGAATTCTCTAACAGCTTTATTTGCTTTTTAATTAAATGCTTTTTATTGCGCTCAAATCAAACCATGAAATCTAATGCTACATCTCATTGCCAAAACTGAATTGAATAAACTGAGAATAGCTATTTAAATATTTGCTAGTATCCTAAGATACTCTTCCAGTCCAGCTTGTAACTTAGTTATATTATAGCATACTAGTGAAATGTGTGGTGTTACAGAGTCGTAGATGTATATTGGTATCTGAAATGTTTTAGAATTTTGAATACAAAGAATCCTAGGCAGTAAAACAGTGAAAGTTGTATAGGTTTTTGGAATGGTTTTGTTGTCTATAACTTCATGTCAGCTGAACTGGCAGTTATTGAATCAGCTGTGCAATGTTGAGTGGAAGGGGAGAAGAAGAAACTTCCCATGAATAAAACAGCTTCTTATTAATGGATAAGTGTTGTCTAATGGAGTTTCCCTTACAAGCATTTTACTGTCTTGTTTCTCCCACAGATAGATTGCAATAGCAATCCTTCAAAGTTTTATAGTAATCTCACTATATAGAATTCACTACAAACCATTTGTTGTGTTGGCATTAATAATTTGAAATTTCAAAAATCGTAGAGGAGTCAAGCTACTCAAGGAAAAATATTTTCCTAAGCAACAGTTTTGGTGAAAATGGGTAACTGTCTCTAATGAAAACTAAAAAGATTTCTTTTCATCCTTGATTCCAGTCACCTGCTGCTGTAGTTTTCACATTGTTCTCTAACTTAATGTCAAACAGTGGTACTTTTTTCTCCTTTTAGTGGGACGTTGTTTGTCTAACAACTAAGAATCCTGTGTCTTGCATGAATTTATTCTGCATATACTTTAGGCCCTCATATTTTGTGCAAACTTTGGCATCTCTCAATTTTTCCCATCCCTGGTAATCTACTGCAGAAGTACTTATACTTAGTAGATGTCCCATCTCAGCCTTCATTTTTGATAACCTAATGCAGTCAAACTCTTCAAGCCACTCTTGCAAAGCAGACTTTCCATTTCTCTAATGATTCTGCTGGCCTTTTTGCCCCCATTCCAGATTCAATTAATCCTTCTTACATGACTGTCCTTGACTGTGCCATTCTGGATGTGATCTCATCAGGGCACAGCACAACAAGTATAATGTTTTCCTGATACTTTTCAGAAAGCATTCATCTTTCTTTTATTGTCGTTTAAGAAAATGAGTATAAGGAAAACTACCATTGAAGATTTTGGATTAGAAGTTGCTTATACAAACTACTGTGCAAAAATGAACGTATCATTTAACAAGAGAGGAATTGCAGTTCTAATCTTGAACAGAAGGAAGGGTGCAGGAAAGTAAAGAAGCAAAGTTCTCAGCTAGAAATTCATTGTTTTGCACAGTAGAGATGAAAGCTGAATGTTCAGTAAGAGGTTTCTACCTTACATGATAAAAAAGTAGTAAGGCTGGTACAAAGCCAATTTGTTTATTTACCACTGAAAAATACTGAAAGTTAAACGTGGCAGTTTAGAATAGGCTATACTTAGTGTATAACTCTCTCTTCTGAAAAAAATGGCCAGTATGATCTTGTTGGGGGAATCAGAAGTCTCTAAAATCTAGTTCAGAACTACACTGGAGTGTAAAGTAGTTTTTGGAAGCTTACTGTGGTGAAAAAACCTAACCGTGTTTAGCAACAACATACAGTGTTTCCCTGGTCAGTGTTCAGATTAGGATAAAACCAGGACTCTTTTTTTTCTCTCTTTCTTCCCACTCTCTTCCTCACTGCTGTTCCTTGACTGGCCTGCAGAATAAGATCTGCTGCTTTTATCTGCTGTGCACACAGAAAATGGGGATTTAGTTTCTGGGGTGTGTACCTCAATGCTAATTCACGTATTGTCTGCTACTTTACATGCCTAAGTATTTTTAGATGGCACTAGACAGAGCAAGAACGTGATCTGTAAAGTGATACCTTGAGCAGAATGTGCAGAGATACTAGCTTTGAAACGTGGTAAATGCTTTAAGTGTCAAAAGGATGCTCAGGTGCTATCACAGTTTGCCTGTTACTGGTCCAATACTAAGTTGGCAGGGCGTTATTCCATTTTTTATTCTTCTAAACAACGTTTAAAATACCGTGTCTGCAGTCTTGAACACCTGTGTGACTCCGTGTTTTGTTTTATAGAAAAGATAAATTTGAATTTTACCAAATTTCTCATGGCTTAATGTGCGTTCTCTTCTCCACTTGGTAAATGAAATGCCTCTAAATATCTGAGTGCTAAGTAACGAGGTTATGCTGTCAGAGGAGAAGCATCCTGTGTAAGCATATGTTTGATGCTTAAAAAGGAAGAACTTCCCATAGATGTGTTTGGAATAGGTGAAAGGCTAATCTAAATGACAGAAAGATGAGCTAATCTGGTACTAAAGCAGATCTCCAGATTCCTGTAAAGGACAAATTGGTCAACCAAATTCATGCTAAAACTATAGGCAAAGATCAAATGCCTCAGAGTTATGTTGTATGGTGTGTTTACCCCCTTTAACAGTCATTGCATCTTTTTGTGCAGCTTTTCTAACTCATTGTTTGGTTTGTTTATAAATAATAATTATTTATAAATTAATTAATATTTATAAACAAACTCAAGAGTTTTTCTTAACTTGTTCCGTGAGGAATAAAATTGGATAAAACAGTGGACAATGGACTAAATTACAAGCCTTTTTCAAGTGTTTTTATATACAGGTTCTGCTTACTCAGTGGGAATTTTCCCAAATATCGATGAATTAGCAATTTATGATTCAGATCACGTTGGTTTCTTCTGTGCGATTTCATCTAACCTTCAAGCAGTCTGAATTCATGAGAAGTTTTGACATTTACATAAAAAATGATCTCACAGTTTTCAGTGCTGTTGAGTTTCCAGGAGCTATTATTTATGTTAATGGGAGCAGTAAGTGCTGAGTCCATCCCAAAACCCTTGTTTTATGTTTGTCAAGATATCTTCCAGCACTGAATTAGTGAAATGTTGTTAGATGTAATGCCTGTATAACAGCTCTGTTGAGTGATGCAAAATGTTCTCATGTATTCCTGTCTCGGTCATCAAAATGACAAACACAGGTTTTATCACTACCCATTTTATGTCTATTAAAGGCAAGCCAACTGATGGCAGATTGGAAGGATGGTGCTGAGTGAGGCAGTGCTTATTGAACAGCCACTTACAGTACGGAGCTAAGTCCTTTCACTTGTTCAAACTTTGAAACTATTGCCAACTAATTCAATGTGATGTTCTCTTGTTCTTCTACTGATTGCCTGGAGAATCATTTCCTATCTGCCTTGCCTGGCTTTTTGTCCCTCTATTGCATTTGCCTCTGCTGTCCCACTTCCCGTTTGAACAGCTTTGTTTGTTTCTTGTTGGGCACTCTTCCATCCATTGATGGTACAGATTTTCTAGTAGGATCTTGATCTTGATGTGCTTGAAGGAAGAAAGGAATTACTGTGAATGCTAATTCATTTTGCAACTTGCTGCTTTTTATTGTCCCTATCTTTTTACATAAATTCATCCAGAGAGTGTATTTCTTTATATTTTCAACCTAACTTAGGCCTTTTTGTTGTCTTTTCCCAACACAGAGGTGCTGAATGCAATATAAAAAATGTGGTGGAAAGTTCTGAGATTCTCAATTTTTGAAGTCTGGAATAAATACCTGAGCGTTAAGGCAAAGAAAAAGCTCATGTCCAACAGCTCCATGAGCCAAGATGCAGAATTTCATTTTGACAAATTTGATCTCCAAAGAGATACAGGTGAATCTCAGCTTTCTTCATAGGGATTAATACCATTATATATTGTTATATATCTCTTCAGTTCTGAATATGTTTATATATAGCTTAGAATGATAATGCTTTTTCTAATATTTGGGTTTGACTGTGTATACCAATATGAAGAACTGCAGAGGCACAGTCGGGTCACCAACAATTCTGAAGCAAAATACAGAGAAAGAAATAAAAAAAGAACGGCTTGCCTGTGCTTACTTAATTGGCAAACTGTCTCACAAGTGATTTAATCATAAGAGGAAAAGAGGACAGATGGTCTGATAAGAAAACGCATTCCTCTGTGGTGCCCACAGATGAATGTGAAAAGATTTTGGCAAGGAACCTTAGGAAGGAAAGTGATTTTCTTTTCTTTCAGCTCCACTAAGAAAACAGAATACAATAGAGTGCGTTTTCTAGAAAGTCTTTGTTATGGCAGAGATGGCAGTTTGTAATGCATTGCAAATGCATAATTAATAAACTAGTGATACAGTGAATGTTTATGTGACAGGTATGATTCTTGTCCAACTGAATTTATTGAAACAACTAATTATATCAAACCTTTTAGTGATAATTCTTTACTGGCAAATAATACCTACAGTGGTACATACAATTTTCACCCTAAAAATATCATGAGTTGTTTATTATATTTCTCTTTATTTCCTTTTTATGCTCTTTAAAGTGCGTGAGAGTAAAAGAGGAGAGGAAATTAATTTACCAGATTTTTAATTGCCAAATATACAACCTTGTTTCCGTGGGGATCAGCACACAACTGAGTCACTCACTGCTGCTGCAGAGCCCATGAAGGGAGCACCTTAATGAATTATCAGGTGAACATTTGACTATGCTAAATAGTTAAATAAAGCATTTGGATCATTTATTTTTGGCTGCAGTGGAGGTCACTGATACCCCAGTATCTACTCTGAGTTTGCAGTAAGGATCTGTAAAAGACATGCAAAACTTTTTGTCCTCTGCTCGTGTTTCATGTCATGTTTTCTCAGTGCTATAACAGGACATGTACCAATTACAGCCCCTGGAGAAGTGCATTGAAAAACTGAACTGAAAAAGCTAATGTAAATATGAACTCAAAGCTTCATGCCCTGTGGCACTGGAATTTAGCTTGGAATGCAGCGCAGATTTGATTTGTGAAAAGGTGTTGCTTCTTTATGATTAAAGTGGAAGACTAGATCCTTGCTGCTGACAGGGTATCTCAGCTGTGGCATGGGGAGATCTTCCTTGCACCTTGCAGATCCTGCAGCTGGCTCAGTGCTCCTTGTACTGATTTATGCAGTGAAAGAACTGCAACTAATTGCAGACAACCAATTACTTACATATGAGGAAGTAGAGTGTGAGAAAGTGACTACAGGGTTATGAATATAAATATCTCCTTCGCTGGAGACAGTCAAGACCTGTCTGGACATCTACCTGTATGACCTGCTGTAGGGAACTTGCTTTGGCAGGGGGTTGGACTCTGATCGCTGGAGGTCCCTTCCAACCCCAACAATTCTCTGATTATGGCATTGTCCATTGCATGAAGGGTGAGCTGAGACATTTATATGGCTTTTCTCTCTCAGTTGCTTTGTATAAAGAGTACTTTGCCTTATAGGTATTTTACACCATGTAGGCCTGACCTATTTTATCTATGTAATACTTAATGTTCTGTCTTTTATCTAGATCTGCTGAGCATATTTTAATTCAGTTTGTCTAGGAAGCATAATCCAGGGAAAAGGATCTCACCAAGAGTAGTGCAGGCTGAGATAACTGGAGTGGCTAAGATATCCATGTTCTCCAGGAGTGTGATTGTGGCTGCCTTTGTGTGTTCTACGGAGAGAAGGCTTCCATTATCCATTCCAGCTAGATGATGTATAAGTGGTAGTCACAGTTTTGTACTTCCCATTCGTTACAATCCCATAAAACTAGCAAGGCAGAAAACAGTAATAGGATTTTATTAGATTAAAAAAAAAAAAAAAAAAGATTCCAAGTTAGTAAGCATCCAGTGGTTTTAAGAGAAGTCATCAGGTAACTATTGCTATTGGGGATTAGATTTTCCTCTTTTATTATCATTAAAATTTCTTGTGCTAATCACAATATAAGGTTACATTCCTCATCATGCTAGTTGGCATCACATTGAGAAGTACTGTCCATTTGTCCTTGTCTTCCCTTCTCAGTTAGTCTCTAATGTAGCTGAGTTCAGTTCAGTGGCTGTAACACAGTCTGCTTGCTTTGAATGCAGAAGGTTAATTTTGTTCCAGTGCAGATTAAATCTGGATGCTGACCTTTATAACTGCGGGAAAACAGATAGAATCATAGTTTAAAGAACCTTCCAACTGGGATACATATTTGAAACATACTCAAGAAAGCACAGATTTTTTGCCCTACTAGGAGCCACGTAGGAATAGTGAATCACTGACATCCAGAAATATTAGAATTATTCAGAATTAGACAAAAAAAAAAAGTGTATTATTGAAGCGATGAACCATACAGATGAGCTTGGAAAGAATGAAGTTTAACTTAAATTGTAATATTGAAATTGTGTCTCCATAGTTTGTCTTTATTGTGAAATGGGAACAATGAAGAAGATACTGAAGTTCTTTGTTTCTCTAATGGTATTTTTTAGTGATCTTTCCTGCTTCCTAGCTGTGTAAGACAGTGTTATAACTAAGTAAGTTCATTGGAATTAAGGTGTATGCATCTAGATCTTAGAAGAAACTCAACTTTGGAAGCAAGTAAAAAAAAAATTGGTTTAATACCTTTGAGCCTGAAATTGAATGTCTAATCCTTTATCTGAGGCTCTTCTACTTTTTTCTTCCCTAGTGTCTCAGATTGTGAAAGTGCCATTTTGCTTGTTAATAACAGATAAGAATGCTCTTTTTGTCAGATGTGAAAAAAGTAAATTGGAGCTGCAGATGTTTTTTAGATCTGAAAGAGTCGCTTGGACGCCATCTGCATTTTTATGGCGGTGTAAGTCAGTGTAGAACTGGTTCTGAAATATGTGAAAGATGCATGTTGTTGAGGATGCTCTGCATGCATCATGCTGCAAACTGTGGATCGCTGTTGGAGATGAGTGAGCCAGATCTTCAGTGGAACTGGTTCATGGTTGACACTGCCTAAGTTAGCAGATAAATATCTGCTTCAGATATAGGTGACCAAGCGTCACTCGTGTTCTTGCAATAATAAGTCTGTACTGGAAGTCCTTTCCAACACAGCCTGCTACAGATCCAAAAGTGCACTGCAGACTAAAAATCTAGAGCATTTATTATGTTGAAGACTTGCCATTGTGAAAAGAAGCTATGGTACCTGGTTAGAAACCAGCAGTAGTGATTTGTATGTCATTTTGTTTCTTATTATGTGATGTGACTAAGAGGAGCCGCCGCGTTCCTTGGTGAGAAAATACCTAAGAGAATAAAATGGGATCAAACATGCTTCATTGTTGCCTGCAGTAATGGGGAAAAAAAAAAAAAAGGCAAAGCAGAAGGTATTAACTGATATTTAAGATGGTAATTAAAATGTTTCCTGAATGAGGGACTGAATTTCAGTGTTTTTAACAGCTAGAGCCTATACATACATACAAACATAAATGCATAGACTATTGTGTGCAAATACTGGTGTCAATTACAATGTCAGGATGTTACTACCGACTCATTAGTTTAAATTTGATGCAGTAATTAACAGATATGAATAAAATAAATATAGTCTACTCTATATTCTGGTAAGTAGCTATTTATAGCCACTCTGGGAAAGTTTGAATTATTGTCTGTCCTAATTATGCCAAGGACTTTTTTATTATGCCGGGTTTGAAGATCTGACTGGGACTAATTAACAACTGCTTACAGTGTCCTTACATTATAGCTAATCAGTTAATTTGGCAGAGCCTCTTTTTTTATTTCGTCTTTATTTTTCTGTTCTTTCATTTATTAGTCAGATCTGGATTATGAAATTGTGCTATCAACAGTAGAATCTTCCCTTGTCTTAAGTAAGGCTTTTTCTCTCTGTGGAGCAGTTTTCTCATTATTTCTTTCTCCCAGACCTCCTCCTTCCCTTCCCCTTGGTGTTTCTCTTTCCATCAGACATCTTTCTCTTACAGCACAAAATCTGCCAGGGAGGAATAGTCAGGAAGAGGTGTGTGTTCTGTCTCTCAGCCCATCTTGGAGATGAATATATAGGTCTCATCTGTCTGGGAGGAAAAGCTCCATAAAAGGCCTCTGTTGTGAACATTTCTGACTTGCTGTTCAATTCTGCTTAGAAATATGTGTATTAAAGTAACATAGCTTACACGCTTGTTTTTACTTACATTATTGTAAGTAGAAAATAAGGTTAAAACTTAGCCTTTTAATTAAACATTAATGTAGCTATAAAGAAAAAAAAAAACATCAAAAAACAAAAAACACCTTTCTATAATGGTTTCCCTCTACCCTGTGGCTGAATAAATGAATATATATTAAAAGGCAGGATTTGAGTGCTAAGAATAAGCCCAATTCCAACTGTAAATTCTCCAGCACCCTTTCACTACTGAATATATGGGATGTTTAAGGAAGACTAAAAATGAGAGAAAAGAAAAAAAAAAAGACAAAATGAAATAACTATGGCCTCGATCCTGAGCCTTGCTGACATAAAGTACTCTGACATAACTGAAACAAAAATCCAGCCGTTGTCACAGCAGCTCTGCTAAGTAGAGTGTGAGTAAAGGACACATTTCTGAGTTTTTGCAGTAGCAACCCTGTATTAATTTCTGTTGCTATATGAGAAGTTTCAGTAACTTTACAGATGCCAATCAGACAGAGGTTACTTGTAGCAAAATAATTGTTTCTGTAATGGAGCTCTGTGGTGACCTATATGAAAAATTCCAGGTCTGAAAGTTTGTCTGCCTTGAGGGGTGACCTGTCATTTATGAAGGATGCTGACCACTGGATCGAGTAATGTAGAAATAAAAAGTTTGAACAAACTCTAGAATTAGTTCTGAAGCAGAGGGAAATTCATTGCCTTTTAAAAATACCTATTATTTTTAACCTGAAGCTGTCAAGAGTCCTCCACATTTTTTCAGGATCAGTATGAATAAATGTATCACTCAGCGAGCTTTCATGAGGAGCTTTGTTGAAAATAAATATTCGACGGATCTTTGTCATCCAAGCACTAAACTTTATACTTTGCTTTGACATTTAGAGAAGGAGTTGCAGCATTCAAATTTAACGTGAAAATCACAGACTGTCTAATTGACTAACTTAATGAGTGTATAATTAAACAATGAGCCCCAAATTATCCCTGATAATTTAACTAATAACCTCAGTTAATCTAACATTAAGATGTACTTTGAGATTTACAGAAGAGAGAGCAAAGTTGCTGATAAGTGAATCTGTGGAATCTATGTGCATCTTGGATTCATCTGGTATGACATTCCTTCATGTTCTTATATTTACTGTTTTCAGTTAGTGATTCTAGGGTTTCAGACATGCTAAGGCAGTAGTGCTAAGTGTTTTAGGCCTTTGAATCTAGGCCTACAGGTACACAAATTATTCAGCTGGTAATGTTTCTGATTTTGTGGCTGCCTCTGGCATTAGCAATCACCAGGCTTGAAGCCAAATCCTCTTAATCCCACTTTTACTTGATGTCAGTATTTTATGTGAGGTCTTCTTACAAGTCCATCTACATTATGCACATGGAGATCCTTGAGATGTGAGTTTGCTGCAAGGACAACGTGTCACAAGTGAGACCTGTAATAATGAGTTGTTTGTTGTTCTGTTTCTGTTGATTTTTTTCTTAGCACTTAGATTAGCAGAATACTACTTCTCACTTAATGAATCTACATGCTATCTTACTGCTTTTGCCATGGGCTCCTTTTAAGGTGGTGTAATATGAGGAATGGAAGTGCACTGGAATGCTTGTTGTTATATATCTCTTTGGCTTCCTTATTCCATCACAATATTTTCTGAGAGGATGGAGAAAGTAATGTTATAATTTATATAAGAGTAAACGTAGTGACCCAAAAAGTAAACATATTTTTTTTTAATTTTGTTTTGAAAACGGTTTTATACAATCTTCTGATAGTTTACTCCTGCAAAGCAATAATGTATAGTTTGCCATGAGAACTAGATTTCTATCACTGATACAGGTGTAACCAAATTCTTCTTGCCATTTATAGAACTAGGATTCGGGCGACTGCATTTTTTACATTAGTGTGACTGAAAGAAGAAGTTGGCCAAGATCTTGCATAATAACTAATAATTATAGTTTGAGTTAGCTTGGGGGTAGCAATGTATGATATATAATTCAAAGCATTCTGCAAAGTAGCTGGAGAATAATTTAAAAATTACAACTTCTTGAAATCTTGGGCTTAAGAACACCAAAGTGCAGCAGCAGCTTTTTCTAATGTATGTATCAAAGTCTTAGATCAAGAACTTAATTTTATCCATAGTTTTTTTTTTTTTTTTTCTGTTCTTGTTGAAGTTTTGCCTGAATACTGAATTAGAGTAGCCAGTGATTATAATGACATGAGGCTATGAAAGAGAAAATACTTTGACGTGATGGAAAGGAAATGGGTGAGCTGAAAAACAAACCATTTTGAATTGTTATGGAAATAGTATTTATAATGCAAAGTGTTAAGGTTTTGGCCTGTCACATACGCTTAATTATTGTGACATATAAGTACCATATATTGATATACTCTGCTCTGCAATTAATTTCCATGTTGTTTAGTTCATTTTCGTTGTTTTTATTTTGCTGTCCTGGGCCACTGTACCTATCAGATGCCTAGACAGCCTTTAGAGGAGTGGGAAAAATGCTACTTCCTTTCATTTTCCCTTTTACTTGGGGGAGTTTGAGTTTACAGTTTATAGAGACAACGATGACCTAAAACCTCTAATCAGATAAAAGGTAGATATAAAAATGGTGGTAGATGAACATACAGCATGTAATCAAGGCATTTTTAATAGCTCTGTTTTAACTAGGGTACTTTGACTTTGTATATTTAATTAGTCTTTTGTCCTTTGATAAATATTTGGCTGTTAGACAAGTACTTGGCCTGCCGGAGCCTTTCATCTCTGGTATTAATTGGCTGAAATCCAGCAGATCACAGTAACTGGCAGACAAGATAGTGACCTTTGAAATCTGGCCTCTGGAAGAAATTAGTTTGTCTTTTCATTAAAGAATTTGAATATATTGATAGTTAACAAATAAAAAATGGAATGCGTATCATAGTGTGAATTCAAGTTTGGATGACATGGTCCACAGACAATTGTCTGTATATTCTTTCCTTTTTTAAAAAAAGCAGAAAACAAAATAAAAAAAACTGTGTACTGACCACCAAAAGTGTTCATACAAGACAGGATCATTGCATGGACCAGATGTTTGGGGAAACGTTTCAACAGATGAGGAAAGGATGTCTTACGTAAAAGAAAAAAGTATTCAGCTTGATAATTGAATTACCTTTGGTTGGAGTTCAACACGGCAATGAAGAGATTAAGTCATCTTCATCTTAATGAGGGAGCCCATGAGTGAGCTCCCTCAGAGTCTTATGGAAAAGCAAAGTTTTATTATTTACTGTGAGCTTTGGAAAATAGAGATAGTGTCTATAAATCAGTACCTTATAGCAATGAAAAAAAAAATCACCAACTGTTTATTGATCAGGGATGAAAATGATTAAATAAGTTATCTGGCAGTGATAGTAATGTGTCTAAATAATAGTACTGCTAGATTTAAGAATGCTGCAGTGAAGTTTGTGTTGCATTTTTGTTCATCATACAAGAGAGGTAAAATGATAATTTGATGTCATAGTGAAAAGGATTCTGTTTCACTGTCTTTTTCCATAGGTCAGACCTATTTAAAAGTAATTACATGGTGTGAACATAAGTGATAATTAAAAACTTGCCTTATTTCACTGGATAGTGATGTTTAGTAATATATACGTCACACTTATGTAGCAGTAATAAAACAACGTTGAACTGACAGTCACAGAAAACAGAGTGACAAATTAAAGCCTCCAGACCATTTGTCATATTTGTATGCGGAGAGAAAAAAAATTGGGGGCTGTCTTCATTTTCTGTAGCTGAGTAATGCCAAGGAAAAATGATTTAAAAATAGCATTTGCAATTTTCAAAGGTAAGGTGTCTTTACCAGCAACAGCCAAACACATTTCTCATAACATGTCTCTGGTAATAAAAGAATGTGTATCAAGCATTAGTGCAATCATGCAGGCTGTATATCATTGCCAGGTGATTTAGATATTAGCAACCAAGAGGGTGGTTTTGACATGTGGAAATCTTTCATAAATTCTATCTGTTATAACTGAAGCACTCTGATTAATGTAATGAAATGATAGACATTAAATAGGCTGTAGTTAGACACTGATATTGTAATAACAAAACTCTGTTTTTGCTGAAGAGAAGTATCAGCAAATAACAGTGAAACACAAAATGTTAGGAAGGTGCCTGTAGGACAAGATTTAATTGTAAATTTGACAAATAAATCTGTAGAAACTATGAATCAGAGAAGTTAGAGTCTTGTATTTGAGTATGTATATATTCAATATTTTCTGGCCACAAACTGGCAATAATGAATTGATGCAATTACTCTCCATCCCTGTAGATTTCTCTTTTGACTCTAAAGAGCATGGTCTTTTAAATACTTGTATGCATAGGGAAAAATTTACTTTTTATGTTGTTCCGTATTGTGACATGACAGGTAAAAATAGTGATATTTTTGTACATTTATTTTTTCTTATATCTCTTTCACTTTTCCTTTTAATTTGCTTTTTACTGTCCTTGTCTTCTTTAAAAAAGTTATCATTATTTATTAATAGTTTCTTCAGATTTAGTTAGTTACATGATCCCTCACTGCATTTCTCATTTAATTCTATCTGTAAGTAGTATTCCATTCACCTTTATTGTACTTAGGCATGTCATTCAATACAGACTGGTTTTTAAATTCATAGAAACACCAAAATTTGTAAAGATGCTTGCGACCCAGAAGGCCACCCATATCCTGGGTTGCATCAAGAGAAGTGTGACCAGCAGGTTGCAGGAAGTGATTCTGCCCCTCTACTCTTCTCTCCTGAAGACCCCACTTGGAGTACTGCGTCCAGTTCTGGAACCATCAACACAAGGACAGGGAGCTGTTGGAGTGGGTCCAGAGGAAGGCCACAAAGATGATCAGAGGGCTGGAGCACCTCTGCTATGGGGACGGGCTGAGAGAGCTGGAGGTCTTCAGTCTGGAGAAGAAAAGGCTTTGGGGGCCTTATGGCGGCCTTCCAGGACCTGGAGGGACCTACAGGAAAACAGAGGAGGGGCTTTTTAGATGGGCAGGTAGTGATGGGATGAGGGGAAATGGCTTTGAACTAGAAGAAGGTAGATTTAGACTAGATATCAGGAAGAAATTCCTTCCTGTGAGGATGGTGACACACTGGAACAGGTTGCCCAGTGAGGCTGTAGATGCCCGCTCCCTGGAAGCATTCAAGGCCAGGCTGGATGGGGCTGTGAGCAACCTAGTCTGGAGGGAGGTGTCCCTGCCTATAGCAGGGGGTTAGAACTAGATGATGATCTTAAAGGGCCTTTCCAACCCAAACCATCCTATGATTTAATCCAGCCATCCACCTACCACCACTATTTCCCCAGTAAACCATGCCCCTTCAGTTCTTCATCTGCTTTTTCTCCATGTCTTTTTAAAAAGTAAGTAGTGACAAGTTTCACTTGTCCTTCATCCCACACTTTGTAATTTTTATCTCTGTGGTCAGCCCTGGATAAAGACAGGAATAATTTCAATGCTGTTAGAGGGAAAAATGCCACTAGGAACTATCACCTTGTCAGCTTTCTCCTGGTGTACAAACTGAAGGGTAATGGCAGCTAATTACAGCAGATTTTTCATGCAGTGTAATGCTTGTAGCTTGGTCTTCTCCAAGTTCTGACTGAATCAACAGGAAGCAATACTATTTTAGATGTAAATTTTTTTGCATTCTGAGAGTGACTCAGAACACCTAATCATAGAGGGCACCCTGTGAGTAAATGCTCGTAGTTTCTCTGAGGGTTAATACAAGTAAAAGAGTAAATAAAGTCTGTGTAGTTTGGAAAAAACTGTAATTATAAAATGACCTCGCTGGTCTGCTAATGAGATCAGATGGTAAGGATATTTGGAAATTTTGTGTCGAGTCCTGAGAAATTGGAATCTTCCCTGTATCCGTAAGGGGAAGATTCATTGATATGGGCAGAAGGTGAAAATTTATTATCTGAATATGGTTTTTTGTTTTGTTTTGTTTTCGTAACAACAGCAACAACAGAAATAAAAATGCTAAGATCACTGAGAATATATGCAAAATGTAGGAGAAGTAAGGAGTAGGAGTGTTTACAACCAAAAATACATTTGTTGCCCTACATCAGAGGAGGCAGAAGGATCCACTGGCACCAGGCTGTATGTTGCTTACTGCCTAAGTGTATGCTGAGCACCTTGCAGCTCCACCTCCTTGAACGGATGTAAATGGAGAGAGTTTCAAAACTGGATGCGTTCTGTTGAAAGTCCCAAATGCTGGTACTTCTTATCCACATGTCTTTCTGTAAATCCCTTCAATTCTCTTTGGTAGTTTAATGATTAGATACCTTGAACATAGAAACATATCATACATTTGAGATAAGGTGTTTCAGCATCTTGTTTGCTTTGGATATTCTTTCTGAAAGATGTTCTGTTGCTGAGGGATATGTATATTACTTGTGATGTTTTTGACATACCAGAACTTCATAAAATAGCTTATATTGGAAACTTCCCCTGTGGCAACTTGTTCAACTTGAACCTGAGTCATATGGGGCTCAGGGTGGGTTTTTGCACAACATTTTATTGATTCAGCTAAAGAAGTAAGTAACCTGTAGCAGCTAGGCAGCAACAGTATGGAAGACTGTTCTTAGATCAGTTTAAAACTTGTTCACGCAGTCATTTGCTCAGTGAGGGGAAAGTGTGATTGCCTTCAGCCTCTGAACTGAATCAAATGGCTTCTTTTTGGGGTCTGAAAGTGCAGAGGGATATTCCAGCTCCCAGTTCCTGGTTAGCCTAATTGCTGTATGAACAAGTATACTTTGCTTTCAGTAAGCAGGAGGTACTGATGAGCCAAAAGTGCTAAAGATCCTTTGCCTCCTGTGCATGCTTTTTGTGTTGTAAGGTTCTTGCTCAGCTGTGTATGCTGTTTTCTGAAATCCCAGCCTTTTATAAATTTTTTGTTTTGATCCTTTAAGCTTAATCTCATTAGCATAAGGCATTGCCAGAAATCATTTTCCAAGAGAAGCTTCTAACTAGCTTCTTATTTCACAGTCAGGGAGAGGTATGTGACACACACTGTAAGTTTATGAAATTGTGTTGAATTTCTTTCCAACCTTATGAATCTTACGCTTGAAATTTTGGCAGAGATTTCTAGGAACTTCTTGCTTTTCCTAAGTATGGTGCAGCAAAGTCAAAACGTGGCTCTTGATGTCAGCTGCTGGAGGACGTGAAGTTTTGTCGGGTGATGTCTTTCTACTTCAAAACAGTTTCCAATGTTTAGCATGTGACGTTTTCTGGCAGTATTCTCTCAACACCTGTACTGTGTTTCAGCATTGATTCACTGTTAGATTTATTTTTAATATAATTGTATACTTATTTTGTAATATAATTGTATACTTAAACCAGTTTTGACCTCAACATCTGACCATTTGATCTAGTAGCTGACAGTTGCCATATGTTGGCTAGCTACTCTTTTACCCATATGTATGCTATATATGGTGCAGATAGTATGGAAAATAAGCAACTTATAGGATAATACTTCTAGGTAACTGCTTTATGTCATGTTGGATTAAATTGTCCCCACAGATGATAGCCAGAATGGCATGTCTGAAGTGCTTTTGGCTTTGCAGGAAGCTTCATTTATGATGATCAGCTGTTTCTGTACAGCAGTGGTGTACAGTATAGACCTTCAGTCTGTTAAAATTAACCTTCTACGTGGGCTTTTTGCCTAGTGACCTTGTTGGTGGTTTGACGTTATTGTTGAACTTCTTAGAGAATAAAATGTATCCCCTTAAAATGTATCAAAATAGTGATTTATTTGCTTAAAAAGAAGAGAGATCAATTATTTCTTATGTTTAAAAAAGAAAAAAAAATTCTTTTTTCTCTTATTCACTTGGATATAACCTCTCAAATGTAAAATAATACTGAACGTGTGGGAAAACAATCTTTATTATCACTGTTTAGCCTGCAAGAAAAACATTCTTCAGTACAGAAAGTTCCTCTTCACTGATGGTAAGAAAATGAATCAGTTGTTCTTAATGATACATTTCATAAAGATAAGTCATTATAATAGAAGTGCACAGGCATTCTTTAAGGACAAAATTTCAAGAGATCTTTCCATAACTGCTCTATTCTGTGCTTTCTTTGTATGAACAATCATGTGACTTCAACGTGAACATGAGTGAGGAGTTCTGTCTTCAACTGATGTTTATTTAGTGCAATTTGGAGTATCTGGAGCTTATTATAACTAAAGTAAAGGAGATAAATGCCATACTGAAGAATGCATCGTGTAAAAATCCTGGAGAGCTGCAAGCAGGGAACAGAATTTAGAAATGAATTTTTGAAGACAGACAATTAAAAGTGAGGAAGTTCGACTTCCAGAGTTCACTACGCTGTCAGAAAGTGCAAAATATTTCTTTAGTCTTAGTGATGGGGGATAAAGGTTGCATGGTTCCAGCAGGGAGTTTCTCAACTATGAACCCCATTCATATTTCCTAACGGTGAAAGGGGAATTAATTTCATGGGTCTGTAACTTTGATTATTTTGAGGTCAAATCTGAGCTTCTCTGAACATTAACCCAGGAAATATGAAGTATATTTTTTATGGATATGAATGAAGACATTCAAAACTGTATATGTTGAATGTTGTCTAGAAAGTATAAGAAAATGGTAATTTATTAAGCATATATACTAAAGCTACGGTGCATAATATATCACAGAAGTAACAATAAAATCAAAGAATATGTCAGGTCAGAAGGAGTCATCTGGTTCAGTTCCCTGCTCAAAGCAAGGCCAACCTCAAGGACAAGATAGAATGAATGCCTGATGAATTGAATTTTTCTTTTCCGGGAAGAATTAAAAAAGAACAACAACAACAAAAAGGTACTCTGACAGTTTAACCTGAAAGTGTTTCAATCCTGAGAAGAGGCCTGTATATGAGAATAAAATGAGGAATGATGTATGGTCAAGTAGTTCAGTGATGCTGTTTTTCTGAGAGCAGGAGAACGTAGCGCTACTTACTGCTAGCGAAGATGAAGTAAAAAGAGTGCAGCATATTAGTATTTCCTGTATAAAAGATCAATGATGCTGAGGGATGGAACAAAAACATGGGCTGCCTGTGGTCTGGAGGAAGAGAAACACAGTAGATAAATATGAAACAGCAAATAGGTTTGAAATTTTCTGTAGAGACTAATAAATTAGTGTGCGACCGTGTTTGTTTTTCATTTGGGTGTGCTTGCTGGGGTTGAGATTGAAGTAACTGTTCTAATATAAAAGCAGTTATTTGCTGATAAATTGCCTCATCTTCTTTTTTTCTTATTTCTCATCTTTCTATTTTTGCTGTTGCATTACTGTTTTGTGCTACAAATTAACAGGGAAATACCTATTTGTAGACCAGAAATGTGCATGAGAAGAGTAGGAAATTTAAACATTTTGATGGGCAGCTCCTGTATTTTTCTTTCACTCTCTTCATGAAAGATGAGGAGAGATGGAAGGCTTTTATTGACATATACATAGGGAATTACTATTTTATTTGTCTGCCTGCTACGGGGATGCATGCATTGCAAATTAAACTGTAAAGGTGAACACTCTGCTTTGGTTTTTGTGCCCCTCTCCCAGTACGTAATCTAACAGTCTTGGATGAGTGATATCTGATTCAACTCCTGCTAGGTAAAAATACATTTTGTTTTTATAAATATTTCTCTTCAATGCGAACTTATATTTTCACTGCTGAGAATAGTATTTCTGTAATTACCATAAGATAACATGAATTTACCATGGGGACAAACATTCTTTCCAACATATTTTTTACCTGAAATAGTAATATATTCAGCCAAAATGCTGAATTTATTGCTGGAGGAGCATAAATATCAATCATATAATTGTACCATTGCTTCACTTCTTCATTTGAATTACCAGAGGAGAAGCGAGCAAGCAGGCAAAAAGGTCGTGCTGTAGAAATGTAGCTATTGAATGTATACCTCATTAGTGGATTTCAGACTCTTGCTTTGGCATGCGTGTGTATTTTTGGTGGAGGTGAGAGAATGGAGGAATGAATGTTAAATTGAGCCACATGTACCAGTAGCTACAACTTGTTGTTCTTTGAATATGTCTGGCTACAAAGTCATATAGTGCTGTTTAGTCTTCCTGAATGGTAAGTTCAACTATTTGAGTAGGTCTGTGTCCAGTGTAAGTAGGTGGGTTTTATTATTTGTCACACAATGTTTCTGGTCATACAAGAGTAGCAGTTTTCATGAGAGGCCACGATGATGCATTAACCAAAATGCTGTTTAAAAAAAATCACTGCCACCAACAAAAGAGGACAACAGTAATTATTTGCTAACATTCATTTCTTGCAGAACATCATTCCACTGTCCTGATGTAAGCCATCTGAGTACTGTAATGGTTTGGGTGTTGAACTGTCTTCCACTGTGTACAGTGACCAAACTGAAAGTAGAGAAACTGTAGATTTGCAATCACAAAAAGAGTATTTCTTCTTAGGTAGAATTTGCATGAGATCATTTTTTTTTCATCTCCTAATTATGTTTTCCAGAATGACAAATCCCCAGGGCGTTCCACGAGTCGATCAAGTAATATTTCAAAGGTATGTGAAATCTATTGCCTTTAGGAGAAAAAAACCAAGGTGTATTAAGTACAAGATAATACTCTATTTAACTATATATGCATATTCTGATGTATTCTTTATAGACATGAAGTTTTATGTTTTTGCTGCATATTATTATGATTACCGAGTAAAATCCATCTTAAAGTATAAATATACAATTAGTCCTTACTGTAATATGTAGGAACAATAAGTAAATAACAAGTGCACATTCTTTGCCTTTTTTCTACAGTTGCTAAATCTTACATTAACACTTGTCTTAAGGTAGAATTACCTGTTGATGTTTCTCCCTCTGCTCCAGCCACTCAAATAATAATAGTTGTTATGTATGAAGTCTTTTGGTTCAGATGTGGCTTCAATCTATTCCAAAAAGCCAAGATTTAGAGGAGGTAAAAGCTCAAAACTCACTACTTTGGAATCCCAATCTCTTTATCTGCCATATTTTATGTTTGCGTCTGAAGATGAAATATTTTGCCTCCAGTGCAATATTTTCCCTTCCTTACAACATTGTCAGCAGGGTGCACAGGAAAATGTTTACTGCACAGAACCTTAAAAAGGAAAGATTTTTTTACTTAAAGAAACTAAGTGTTATGTTAGATTCTGCTCATTTACATTGAGAAGAAGAATTGAAAAAAAAAAAAAAAAAAAGGAAGGAAGGATAAATGTGATTATATCTAGTCTGTTGTAGGATGTGGCTAAATCTCCTCCTTTTTCCCTTTAGAAAAAGTATGTATACTTTCAAACTTGGTCTCAGTCAATTATATGTGTTATTTTCAGTATGAGTTTTAAATGCATGTCTGTAGTTGTAGTTGTTGTAAAATGATGTGGATTTGATATCATTTTTTTCAACTTCTATAAATGTCAGTCGTCTGTGTTACACCATAGCAAATCATATATATTCACTAGTATGAGAACAATAGTGTCATTTATTTTGAAGTATTCTCTACAGAAATCAGTGTAGATGCTTATTTGGAAGTGTTTGCAGCTTTTTAAGTGGCATTTTCATGAGCTGGATTTTCATGTATGCAGTTAACTCAATCTGCTTCTGTTGTATGCAAAGCTACCTACTAGTGAAGCTTTTCTAGTGCTTGACTGGAAATCTAGTTTGTTGTTTATTGTCTGATTCAAAATACCTTTTTTGTATGATAAGAGAATATGCATGTATGTATCCTGGAAACATTTGCCCTTTCAGTATTCATTGAATCATAGAATCATAGAATGGCCTGGGTTGAAAAGGACCACAATGATCACTCAGTTTCAACCCCCTGCTATGTGCAGGGTCACCAACCAGCAGCCCATGCTGCCCAGAGCCACATCCAGCCTGGCCTTGAATGCCTCCAGGGATGGGGCATCCACAGCCTCCTTGGGCAACCTGTGAACAGTGCCTCACCACCCTCTGGGTGAAAAACTTCCTCCTCATATCTAACCTAAAGCTCTCCTGTCTTAGTTTAAGGCCATTCCCCCTTGTCCTATCACTGTCCACCTTCTTAAACAGCCATTCCTCCTCCTGTTTATATGTTCCCTTCAACTACTGGAAAGGTGCCTTACCAGCACCGTTTTATTCAGTGGGAGTGAGAGCATTTCTCCAGATGGATTTGCTTGTCCATCTCTGTGTTCATCTCCAGAACATTACTGTGACCACTTAGGTGGTAACCACTGAGTTGATTGCAGGTTTATAAAGGTAATCTCACATGATTTTGTACTCTCTATACTCTGCCTCTGTCGTAGTGCTTCTGACTGACAGGCAGCTATGGCTCTCCTCAGTGAACATCCATCTGGGATATTCACTCATTATCTTCAGCCTACACCTCATTAAAACAGCCCTGGGATTCCAAAAGCAAATACTTCAGCTAGCTTTCCAAGCAGAGATGATTAGGAAAGTGTATTAGTGTCCAGCTTGTTCTGCACTTCTGGTAATAACCTAGACTCTTTCTATAGGCTCAATATATCAATAAACAGGTCATCTTGCATTCTTCCTGGCTAGCACTGGGATTGATGGATTGTATTTGGAACTGATCTCCATTTCATATTATCTTTCAGTGATGAGGTGGAGCCTGAATTACTGATTGTGGCTTTCAAAGCTTACCTATTATAAAAGAAACAGAAGTATTGGATGTGTGTTATGAACCACCCTTCCTGTTATATTTATTCTTTTTTCTGTTGTGATTAGCTAGTGGAAAAGTTGTTGTGTTTGAATTACAGCCCATAGCTTGCATGTGTTCGTGAGGCTGCCTGGTTGTGTTAAAATACTTTGTGGAAGAAACGTTTCTAGCACATTGTAATTAACTTTCTGCATGCTAAGTACAAATCAAGAGCTCCTTAGAGGAGAATTTCGAATTTCAAATTCTCTGTTGGTAGCTTTGGGCTTATTTTTCAGCGAACCTCAGACTTGGAGCAAATTTTTGTTTAAGCTCAAGTGCTTCTCAAAAGCAGGTGTCAGTACACTTCTTGTTTACCAGTCTCTGAAGCAGCTATGTGATAAAATTCAGTTAATTTACATCAGTGAGACGACTGTTCTGGAATAGTCATTGTCATGACATTCATTAGTCTGATTTAATATATGAAAACCAACAGAGAAAGTAAAGATGGTAAGTATTGGTTCCACTATATGTTTGTCTCCACTCTGTGCAGTGATTTCTTATGTCAGGTCCAGCTCCTCTCAGTGATACCAAGTTTTAGATGAAGTACGTATTGCAGCCAGTTTTCTGTTTTGAGCTGCTCGGGTTTTGGGAGAGGATTATTCCAGGATAACTGTGGCATGATTGAATTCTAAAGAGTAATTGTGTGGCCCCCTTTTGATACAGGGGACTGTACAGCTAAAATCAGGTCAGTTTACATCATTCTTCCTATTCTTTGCCAGCCTCACACCGCTCATAAGTGGTGATTCTCTTCAGATTACCATGGATTCTTTCTCTTCAGTCCTTTCGAAGTGTAGCTCCTAGTTTACTCTAATGAACTTCATTTTAAAATAACCTAGAAAGTTGATATAAAGTTGATGTAATGTTCAATCTTAACAGAACTGAGAGAAAACATAGAGCTTTTAAAAAAGAAAATAAGCCAAGAACAAACAAATCCTTGCTCTTGTAAAGTGCAAAATGTCAGCCTTTAAAAGCACTGTTACAATGAATAATATAATGTATACAAAACTGGCATTAAAATGAGTGTAAATGTTATCTTAGTCATCTAAATGATTCTTCTTGCTCATAAACAAAATCATTATTTTCAAAGGTGAAGCTCGCTTAGTTCTTAGCTCTCATTATGATTCTACTACTGTAGGAAACAACAATACAGAGCAAACAAGTAAGTGAAAAGTATTTTCTTCATCAAAACATAGAGCAGAAAAAGCAAAAATGAGAATGAGCTGCAACAGCTTAAAATCATTGCTGATTTTTTTTCCTATTATATGCAAATTTGTGATTTCTTTGACACCAGAATGCTTTGTGGCTTGTCCATGGAATTCATCCTTTAGTTGCAGTAAGCTTAATGAAAGGAGTGACTGCAGAATTACTTATGGCTGCTTGACACGTGAACTTTTAAATAAAATTGCCTCAAGATTGTCTCAGTGTCAGGGGGCAATCAGCAGAAGATAATACATGTTCAATTTATTCTGGGATATAGTTGGCCCTGTTTTAAACTAGTGCTCTAGTGAAAAGGAGTGCAGAAAAACAGTGTAATATTTCATACAGATTCTGTTTTCTTAAGTCATAATTCTTACAGTTCATACTGAGTTTTCCTAAACGTACCACACCAGCTCATCCAGATACAACTGGATATATATTTGAAATGTGTTAAGAACTGCAAATTTTATGTCAATACTAGTGATCTTTATGCATTGTGCCTATACAATTTCCACTGCTGTAGATGAGGAGGTGATAGTGCTTTATAACCAATTTCAACCTTGTCCTGTGCAGTGCAGTAACAGGTAGGTGAAGTAGCTGTGATCTGTTTACATTAGATATGGCGTTCAAGTTATGACATATGCTTACTGTCCAGTTTTTAACAGGAACTATAATCTGTAACATACCAACTCCGTATGTCCTGGGATTTGTTATAAGTCTTTTTTTTTTTCCCAATAGGTGGCACATGAAAGCACATTTCAGGGCTTTGTCCTAAAAATAATCCAGTGAAGCAAACTTTACATCTGCACTGATATAAAATTGCCCAAGGAGGCTGTGGATGCCCCATCCCTGGAGGCATCCAAGGCCAGGCTGGATGTGGCTCTGGGCAGCCTGGTCTGCTGGTTGGCGACCCTGCACACAGCAGGGGGTTGAAACCAGATGATCACTGTCGTCCTTTTCAACCCAGGCCATTCTGTGATTCTGTGAAAATTACTCTTTTGCTTAAAGTTGAGGCTTTTTGTATTTCAAAAAATATGGTGTCTTCTGTTTTTTAAAATGGTGTGTTAGGATTTCACCATCTTTTGCTTAGTCATATAAATATTCTTTATACAGCTCTTTTGCTCTTTTTGGGACATTTAGATCTCTTTCTTCCATAGGGCCAGAATAAATGAATATTACATAGGCACACCAGGCTGTTTGAATATGATGATCATATCCTCACATGTGCACACATGGGAGAATTGCAGGAATGTCATATGATTCAAAGCTGTTTAATTAGTGTACAGAAAAATTTGGAGGCTTTATGTCCCGGAGGTTGAAGGATATGTAGAAATGTATAACTCTCTTTGGAAGAAAAAAAAAAAAAAATCTAAACAGTGAATACTGATATTGGCTGCTTTGAAAGTAAAATACTATACAATCCAGTAGCGAGGAGGTGCATGTTTTGTGCTTCACCTTTCCTTGGGCAACATTTGTACGGAGCTCCTTGCAGATAGTCAAAAGCTGCTGGCTTCAGGGCTCTGCACCTTTTGCAAAAAGAGCAGCTCCCTCTGGGGTTTCAGTTGCATAATTCGGTGAATCAATGTAAGTTTTTCTAGGAACTGTACAATATTTTTTGCTAACAAAGCAATAATGCCTAAAAAGATCCCTAAAAAGAATGAAGAGAAATATGAATCAAAAATATTGCGGAGCTGCAGGATTAATTCCTTGCCTTCAGAGACTGGTGGAAGGAAGGGAAAGAAGACAGGAGAGAAATAAAACACCTGGGGAAGAAGTGTGCCAAAAAGAACACAAAACCAAACTTCGTTGTGAAAGTAAACGTAACAAGTTGAGTTACCAGTTCCTTTAATGGTTGCTGGAAAGCCATCGGTCAGACAGCAAAGAGGTCTGGATCTGAATGAAGGAGCTCCATTCTGAATTAGCAAAGGGAGGAAAAAAAAAAGAGCATAAGTTTCAATTCCAAATGGAAATGGAATCTCGGAAGACGTGTTATAGGATACACCTGGTTGTAGGTTAGGATTTGAGCCTGAGTTATTCCGACCGTGTTTTTGATCTTTTTAGACCTGAGAAATTCCTTATTGTCTTATAAACTTGTAAAAGTTCATAAACTTACAGAAGTTTATGAAGACTCATGTGTTCTATAAAAAGCTACACTGTTTACCAAGTAGGATTTTTCAAGTGTAAATATGCAGACTGGATCTCCTGCTGAGCCTTATTGCTGTGCAAACTGATATAATCTTCTAAGGTATCTGTTCCTTGGGGTACCATTATTTTAATAGGATAAAGCTTCAGCTTTTTAACTGTATTAGCAGGTGGGATCTGGAGGATTCTGTGATGCATTGCTGCCATAAAGCACACTTAGTGTGAGCATAAAAGCATTAGTCATATTCCCTGCCTGCCCTGCCTCCGCCAATTTTCTGTGACTTTCTACCCAAGCTGAAGGCTGAGCAGCTTTTTGAAATGCCTCTGGCCTTCCTTATTCAGAACAGAGGCATTAGAAGATTCGTTAACCTTTCGGGGGGTATCTGCGAGGCCATTTGATGTCAGCTGGATTGTTATTTTAAAGCCTAACTCCGTTCGGATATGAATGCTTTGCACTTGTGAAACGTGTCTTTACTGAGCTCTTCTGTTAGTTGCAAATAGAGCCCTTTGCTCTTAAAGAAGGATACGATCCCTGCTCTGGACTTGGCTCAGCATGCAGTGCTGAGCAGTAGTTGGTCAGTGAGGACTCTCATTGTCTGTTATTAACTGGGAACTTCTGTCAGATTCTGAACATCCATTACAAGGCAACGTGGGTTTTAAATTCTTCCCTTTTTGTCATTTGCACATCATTCTGTCCCCCTCTTTTCTGTCTTTGCTGCAATCCTTTAACGCAGAGACACGAGGGTGACATTCGATTCCCATTGTGTGACAAAATGATTATCTTGCTTGCCTTGAAAATGCCACATCTTACCAATACTGTGTTTGAAAAACATATGACCAACTTCTGTTGAACATATCAAAAATAATTATGAATAAGCTCCATGTCATGTTTATTAATTGGATTGCATATCCTTGATGCATCTCGACTGGCCAACACAGCAGAAGGTGGTGACTGGGAATCTCTACTACCAATATTTTTGAATTGCCAAACCCAACCAGCTGGAGTTGGTGTTATCCTTCAGGTATCTTTCTTGTGTGGATGTCATAGAGAGATGAGATGCCTTGCTTATAGGATTGTCAGACAAGTTTATTTTGAATTATCACCCTTAATTATGTTGCTGGTATAATTTGCTTATGATAAAATTGGTACAGTGCTAGTTTAGTTTTGCCATTCTGATGAGCTGCACAGTATTGCTGTCTGAAATAGACATCAGCTCAAGGAATGCTGTTTTTAAAAGAATTCATTGTTCAGCCTGCCAAGTGGAATTGGAGTCCACTGCATCAATCTGATCCCTCTATTCAATGAATGCAGTAACTGAAAATATTCACTGTGCTAAGTAGTCATATAGCAGTGTGATAGCAATTCTGGCAGTAAGATCTGCGTGCCTGAGACTGTTTCCATCATCTGTTCTATATACATTCCCATAAGAGCTCATTATCAGGATGAATACACATGAGCAGAATGTATACAAATGATCATGGTTTGACCAATACACCTGTTAAATAAACTTGATGCCATATATGGAATTTTGTATTTTGTTACTGAGACTAGCACTAAAGATGATTAAAAAAACAAAGTGTATATTATGAGTGGGGGTGATGAACTTGTTCAGTGCTGCTTTTTGTGGCAGCACGGTGTATCAGGCAGTCCAAGGTAGCAGCAAGTTAATGATGTGTGCAGTGCTTTGCTGTGTCAGTGCAGGTCATGCTGTCAGAATGTGGGTGGAGTGGAAGTGCAAAGAGATTTGGGGTAAAGTTCTGGAATGGTCTTCCAGCTGAGCTGAAATTCACGTGTTATTCAAAACAACTTAAGTGTGATTACATTCATGTGGTCCTTCCACTTCTGTTTAGTTTAGAGAGAGAAATCTGGAATTATTTGTAAAATAAGACCCCCCCAGTGCCTGCGAGGCACAAAGGGTCTACTGTTATTCTAAGTATATATCAGAAAATGAGTATCACAAACACATTCTCAGTTTTGGAAATCACTCCATAGCTCATCTTACCATTAGAAGCTATTGTAAAGTAGATAAAACCAACACTTGTATTTAAAAGTTGTAGAAGCCTGTTGAACAGAGCGTTCAGGTCTGAGAACCTGAGTTATCTCACACGTAACTTGGCACGTTGGAGTTCTCTTGCTTTGTTTTTGAGTATCCAATCAACACATAACCCGTCTGCCTGCTCAGATGTCAGGTTTGCTCCAGTAGGGATTGAACAAGCAAAAAGCATTCGTTTTTCAGGAATGTGTTGAAAATTGTTTTAGAAGAAAAGAAACCGTGCTCTGAACAAAACATAATGATGCCAGTGCAGGGGAACTAGAAAGTAAATGTGACTGAGCAGGGCTGAAACTGTCCAGACCTCTGTGCAGCCGAGAGCGAAACGTAAGATTTAAGCAATTAAGCTGCTAATGTAATTTTTATCATAAAATAATTAAATTTCCACCTGTCTCCAGCCCCAAATAATAAGTGTAAAAGCTTTTCAAACAATTTGTTTTAATTCTTGGCTTGAATTCAACCCTCTTAAGAATTGCCAGGCTGACTTCCTGCCTTAATAGCTGCTGGAACGTTCATGAACTTGTGCAGAACTACAGTGCAGTTATTGTGCTGTTTTGATGTTCTCTGTATCCATTCAAAGGGTAAATCTTGCCTCGGTGGTGTGGGCATAACCTGATCACTGCTGAAGATCAAGCCTGAACTGTATGTAACATAGATCCAGGGAGAAGTGCTGATAAAGTCCTGCAGCTGCAGAGAAAAAAAATAAAATAACAACCCAAAAAAGAGGAAGTAGGGATGAATTCAGTACTCCACCCTCGACGGGCTGGATTTGTTCAGCTGTCTTTCTCCTGCTGTTTATCTGGAGGGGCATTTCTTCAAACTGTATCAGCATGTAGTCCAACGAGGGAGCTCTGGTGTCATCTTTCCTCTTTAAGTAGCTGTGCAAACAGCTTAAGGTATGCTTAATCACTTAAAACAGAGTCCAACAGGTCACAGAGACTAAAGGGGAAAATGATTACATACCCAACTATGAACCAATTATTCATAGTGTATGTAATCATATCCCTTCAGGGAACATGTAATGATACTTTGCTTTTGTAGAAAAGGAGATTTGATGTATGAACATTTTTTTTTTTCTCATTGATACTTGTTCTGCAGATATTCTAGTGTTCCTCCATTGCCTGGTGGTCCAAAGCATTGAAATACCTTTTGAAAATTGTGCCTGAATGCTTTATCAATTTGATTTCTCATGTTAGTTTCATTTTCATACCTCCTTTGGTCTTGTGGTAGCACATCACGAGGTAAATAGGAGTGCCTGAATTCTTCAAGCTAGATTATTTGAATGCAAAAGCACTTCTGTCAAGTCTCTGATGGTATCCTGATGAGAGCATTATTTTGTCTCCACTTGGTAGTGGCACTCACAGTGGCACAGAGTTCCATACAGAAAGGTAACGTCCTTATGAATTACAGGAATGGTATAGCCTTAAGAATGCTATACATTTCCTCACAATACTGGAGCAGGTGAGTGAAGAATCACAAAGCTTTGGATTAGAACTTGGATTCCATGTAGCCGTGCTGCCGAAAAAATGTGAGACAGATTGAAAGGGTTTTCTCTTAACTCCCTCAAAATAAGTTTTCAGCAGAAGTATTGAGCAACAGAGTTTGCAATGTGTAGCAACAATCTTAGGAGCAAAATGTTATATACTAAACGTGCTCTCTCCCTCCCCTGCTGTTTGCAAATGTGATCACTTCTGTAGAGTTGCAGCCCTCACATTGGTCTTTCCAGGCTCATCAGTTTGAGATTTTTCAGCTCTTCTTGAAGATGCAATTGCCTTAAAAACCTTTTAGAACATATTTTAATTTTCTTGATGTTTCATCAGTCTGCTCAGTATAGGTTTACTTTGTGTTCTTCATCACTCAGCATAATGTAAATGCCCTTTATTTTGCTTTGAAGGGAATTGTTGTGATTCCATGAGTTGACTGCCTGAAATAAAAACAACATCCCTTCCCATCAGACATTTACGGTAGATAGAAACCAAATTGAAATCTCAGATGTTGAAAGCTGCTTCCTCAAACAGTGACAAGAAGTAGTCATGAGCAAATGACAGCTGAAACACTTCAGTCATATTTAGTTCCACAAATAGGTTTTGCTTTTGGTCAGGCTTCCTGTATTTTTTAACTTGCATTTGTTCAGCAGTACGCTATGAACAGCAGCAGCAGCAGCAGCAGTTACTTTAATTTTGTAATCATGTGGCAGAGCAGTAAAATATCTGCAATGTATTTCATGGACAAAGATTCCAAACTGTCTAACTTATTTCAACAGGCAAGCAGCCCTACAACAGGAACAGCTCCCAGGAGTCAGTCACGATTGTCTGTCTGCCCTTCCACTCAGGACATTTGTAGGTATGTGCTGAGAAAATGTGTCAAATCAGACTGATATTCGTTTGTTATTGCCTTTGTTAAGTAATATGTAGTATATGTAGTTCTTGCTTCTGCATAACACTGTTCATAATTTCATGGACTTTAGTTTTTTTCTTTTGATCTGTTTTGTTTCTGTTTTGGCTTTTCAGTTTCATACCACAATTCACGTTCTCCTTTTCATCCTTTTTTTTCTGATTTCTCTCTCTCTTTCCACCCATCCATACCATTTCCATCCCTTTCCTTTGCTTACCGCTTTGTCTAGATCTACTACTTTGCATGATTTGTCAGAAGATGAGCTTGAACATGCAACCCCAGTCATGGTGCTGACCCCTTCTAATAGGGAGTCTGGTAAGAAACAAGTGAAAAGAAGGTTTAGGCGGAAAAGAGAGACTGGAGACAATGGTGAGCATGCAGAAAAGCAAGGAAAGGGGAAAGACTGCAAATTACATCCCGAGGCTGCAAAATCCAGCTGGAATGCATCTGATTCATCATCGTCCTCAGATGAGAGTCAGTGGGCTCAGGCTAGGAGGAGAGCAAGGGAAAAAGCCAGAATGTCCAGGAGAGGGAGAAGGAATAAGGGATCATGCAGTAACCAGGATGGGTCCTCGAATGCTGTTGAACTTGTCACTCTGGAGACAACGGGGAAAAAGAAGCAGGACATATCTGACCCTGAGAATCCTGCTTTAAATCATCGCAGAAGAAGGATTCCAAGGTTTAAGGAATCACAGTCTTCAGCATCATCTCAGGAAGCGAGGATTTCCTCACGAAAATGTGGAAAAAGTAAAGGGAAAAGCTATTGCAGAGATGGGCAACCTGCATCTTCGTGCCTCGGACACAATAAAGACATCAAGGACTGCTTTGCGGAGGCAGGCTCTGGCAGTGATGCTCTGGCTGCCCCAGACAATGGAGCACCTTTTGGGGCAGGGCCCACAGTGACTGACACTGGTCAGAAGCCTCCAGTGTTGTATGATGACTGGTCTGATGATTTAGAAGTATGCAGGTTAGTCCTTGATAAGAAAGATTTTACGTTTGTAGAAGGAATTTCTTACCACCGTGGATCTTCTGTTGATTGCCTTCTGTCATTGTTTCTCTGTCATAAACTGCTAGACAGGCTGTAGGAAGTAAGACAAAACCTCTGCTACAGAGAAGTTAGCAGGTATCAGTCTGAAGGTATACTTCCCTTATTAAAAAAAACAATAATTCTGCAAGGGGACCAAATGTTTTCATGCGCTAGGTTTTACCTCAGGAGGATGGACACATTGTGTGCTCTGACAGTGTATTACTTTTACATCTCCAGCCAGAGAATGAGGAAGGTGCCAGGTAGCTCAGTGCAATGGGATATAGAGTTTTTCACTCTGAGATGATTGATTTGAATCCAACTTTGTTCCGTGTCATTTTTCATTGACTTATGTGGAACAAATTTCTGGTCTTGACTCAGTGCCATTACCACAACAATCTGATGGATGCTGCCTGCAAAACAGTCAGGGCTAAGATGTGCAGTATGTTGGACTGCTCAACACCTCTGCACTGTGAACATGTAGAGGCTCTCAGTTCAGTAGCCATCGCAAAGACTGGAATGACACAAAGGATGTTTGGGCAGAGTAAGTGTTAGAATAAGCTTTGAGAAAGAAAAAGCAACACCAATAGTTCTTTTTAGAGAAGAATTGGTATCTGACAGTTTCATATCCTTTGGGGTGAAACATGCAATCAGAAGGTGTGTGCTTTCCCTGGAAACAAAGGCAAGCTGCCCACTTCTGAGCTAATATCTGCATTTGGATTACAAAACTAGGTGGATGTGAGTTACGCAGTCAGATGGTAAATGAAAATGTGCTGTCCCATAAGTTCGACAGAATTGAAACAAGATTGTGTTCTCTTTTAAAACTTGCATGCTTGCATTGACTCTCCTCTACAGAGAGGATGAGGCTTAGTTTGTTGATGTGGTAACCAGAAATGTCTTATTTTCTTTGCTGTGAAGAAATTTGCATGAATATGTAAGCAGTCAGAATGAGGATGTTCATATACCATGGCATGCAGTTTCAGGGCGTACTTCAACCTAGTAACACATTTCAAAGATCCTAGTGTTGAAAAGAAAACCAGACAACAGGCAGGCATTGTGCTTTTTCGTAGCAAGAGATAGAAGCCCTTACTCATACAGCTAGTTCTGTACTCCCTGCTACACTTACCAAGTAAGAATAGGCCTTTCAGTTGTCTGACTGTTGTCTCCTACGGTAATTTAAGAGTGTTCTGAGTGAAGTCCAGCTGTGTCTGTACATGAGCTTGCACAGTTGTACCACGCCATGGGCTTGGGACCTCTTCACCTTCCCACCACTGCTGTGTCTTTGTATTTCTGTAACTATGTTATAGATTTTTGAAGCACTTGAAATAAGTCTGCCTGGAGTGATGCAGAAATGTGCAGAGATAACTACTTCAACAACTGCAGAGTTGTCTTAAGTTTCTGAACCACCAAGCGAGCAAGTATTGAAGATATGATTCTGTCATCCAGTGTCGTAGGTACAGTACATATGTAATAGGATCACTTAGTCATTAGTAATAGAAATATTCAACAAATGAAATATTTTTTTTTAGTGCGGATCTTTCTACAGGCTTGCCTACAACACTAAAACTAAGGTCACAGCTTTCTAACTTTGTCATGTGTAGATCAGTTCTGCCACCTAAGCTTCCAAACTTAGACTTTGCTTTCAGATGGAAAGTGAACTTCAGAGTTTGTATCAGTCTTCTCAACTCATTCAATTTCATTATAATTATTCAAGCACTTTTTTGCAATAGGGATGAAATTTTGAGGTGTGCTTGCAAACTTTCCAGCTAGGCTCTTGGTTAGTAGAGGAAGAGTGAAAACTTTTGATGGGGACATGTTCCTGTGCTTGCTGTCAGTCGAGGTGCTCTCTGGACAACTGGAGTTAAACCCAACACAGGGGATAACGTGACCTGTGGTGCAAAATTTGTCAAGAGTCATAATTGCTCTTTTCTTCATTGTCAGGGGTAATGATTTATTATTTGCTGTCACTGCCTGTTGTGTTGTAGAGATGAAAATACATTGAGGAAGAACATGACAGAATCGGTAGCATGTTTACTTTTCATAGCTGCTAAGTTATCTTAATAGGAAGAAAAAGAAAGACGTGTTTTTATTGCTGTAGTTTCTGTTTTTCAGGTCAGGCCCATGCACTTGCTTAACTCATCTGTGGCATTTCTTTTCTTCAGATTCACAATCTCCCTGCTTCTGAAACAAAGGAAAAAAATCATTTCAATAGAGATGTGCGTATGTACAATAATTATTTTTTCTGCATGAGAAATATAAAAGGCTTTTTTGTTACAATTATTCCAAGACTGGAATTAACGTAGCTGGTTGTGATGTGGAAATTTTATTTTCTTGAAGTGTTTCTGAAGGTTTTCATCAAAGATATTCCCGTCTTGTAACTGATGTGACAAAACTGGCTGACAGGGATGCCTCTCACCTAGATGGGGTGAGTGTGTGAAGATACAGAGGATTTTTAAGCCTATCCTGGTGCCAGTTGTTTTTTCTTCAAATGTTTTGCTTTACTTCCTCATCCATTACTGGCAGTGGGAATACATTTATACATGCAGGAAAGAGTATAAGCAGTTTCCTCTATTTGCATTTAGCTGCATTTGTGGGAATGTGACAGGAAGACAGAAGTGTAGTGCCATGGCGCAATATATACTTCAGCTGGACTCAAGCCTCTTGGTCACTTCAAGAGCCATTTCCCCTTCTGTATTGTTCTTTCTTCTTTCTCTGTTTCCAAAATGATGAAACATTGACATTAATGACAATAATTCTTTGCAACCTCTTCCCTGAACCTATTTCTTTCTTCTTGAGTCCATGAGAAGGATGGTTTCTGCCTCTGTGATTACAGACAACTACATAAGTTCTGTCAATTGAGTTGCTATAGCACCTATCTATCTATTTATTTATGAGATTCACGGAGTAGGTTTTCTACTACTTTCTGCCTTTCCTAATCTGCCCTGTTTCTGAGATTCTCCTTGTGTATGCAGTTTGCTGTGTGGCTTAAGGAGAAGCCTCAGAAGTATCTTTCTCTGGTTTGCAGGAGGGTTATTTCCCAGAAGGAAGAAGCTGTGTGTGGGACTTGATAAAGTGAATGGATTGTGAGGATTTAGATAGGACTTTTCAGATAGGACTACTAAGCAAAGAAAAAGAATTAGTTGATAACACACTAACAGTGCTTTATGTATCAACTCTGAGTTAATTATATGGTATATTTCTTATTTATGTTGGAAGAATTGAAAGTTACTTTATTTGACTTATGTTTTCAGTGTAATATCTTTCTGTAGCACTGATGCAGTCATGTCAGCAATAACACTAAACTATAATTAGCTGTAAGAAACCACACACATTTAGATAAGATGGAATTCCTCACTTAAAAAAAAAAAAAAAGCATACTAGAAGTAGAATGCTGATTACTTTGAACTCCATAATGACTCTATATGTAGTCAGGTAGAGTAATGCCCTCGTTAGAGGAGTAAATAGCGCAGCAGAGCATATAAGAAAAGAATTGCCAGAAGTAGTAAGTGGATTAATGAAGTTGGATAATGAAATCTGCAGGATCTACTTTAAGTATTGCTTTTGAAAATCATCTTTAAGTTCTAGGACATGAATTAAACAATAGTTATAGGAGTGGATATTTCTATGGGTTAACGCAGTCCTAGATAGGAAGAAATGGTATGCATTGCACTACACAGGAGGCCGTATGACTGAGTAGTTTATCTCTGTGAAATCAAGTCTTTTAACACTTTTTTTCATAATATTATTCAGCAGAACCTGAAAAAGTAGTATACTGCATTAAAAACCTTTAAATCCTCCATTACTTGTATGGTACAGTGCTCTCAAACTCAACAGACAAGAAGCCTTTTGGGAAGGAACAAGTCTTCAGAGATTGGCCTTGAGGAAAGAAGATAAAGGTAAACAGAGAAAGATAAGTAGACTCAAATACTACCACTGAAATTGCACACTCATTTCAAATATTTATAGTGAAACTGAAGTTGGATCCAGTGAATTAAACTGCAGTGCCAAATGTATAGACGTGAAACACCATCCAGGGTCCTCCCGAATCACCAGGAACTGGAGGATGCTGAACTACCAGCTCGTAGTACTTGGCTGAAGGGGCTGCTTAACCCATCTTTCCTACGTTCATAAGTTGCTACATTCCCTATTATGAGCCAAATCTCTGAATATTTTCACACCTGTTGGCTCCTCATAAGAATTACTGTTGCTGTTTCCTTTCCTGTTTCTTGTTACAAGTGACGTTTCGATAGGAATCTCCTCATCTAGATAGTGGTAGTTCATCAACCTCTGAAGCAGTATCAAATCCTGGTTAGTTTTCATCTCTGCCTGATGGTTCAGAGCCCCATCTGTCACCTGTTTAGCCATCTGGTTATGCAGTATCTTTTGGAAGCTCTTTGTGGTTCAGTACAATACAAGATTATCTGAAAGAAGGCAAGCATGTTTTTGTTGTGGTTAGGGTTACATATGGAGGAAGAAGTGAGTCCTATTTCTGCTTCTTTCTCTCAAAACCTGTTATTTTCTTTATCTAACATTTAGTTAATGAAACCACACAATTTCCTGCCAGAAAGTTTGGATGAGAGGAGGTTTGAAGGGTCCTATTAGTAAGTACTTAAAGATTGTAAGTGTTCCGTGGGTAATTTTGTTATTTAACTTTAAATAGGTGAGTAGAAAGAAATCTAAATCCTTTCATAGGATGCAGTCCTTAGTTTCTTTGCCTTGTATCAGTGCAGTAAATCTTGTCTGACATGTATGTTGAATTGTATTGACAGTGCATCTGAGGCAGAGATTGCTTGTAACTTTGGATGGTTAGATATCCTGTTTATCACCTATAATGGAAGATAAATGGAAGGACAAGAAATGCTGACAAAAGAAATGATGTAGTGTACTTTTGCTAATGTGATTTGCTCTTGGGTCTCTTGCAAATTTTGATCACGTTTGCAGAAATCAAGAGAAAGCTTACAGAAATCAAGAGAAAGCTTTGCCTAAACTGTTATGAAATTACACTGGTGTGGTGTAACATTTTGAAAACGTGTTTTTCTCTAGTCAGATAAAGGCAGCTGACTGTATAATATAATGGAAGGGCAGGAGTGACAGGGAAGAGGTATACAAATTGATTGCATTTGGTATGCAGAATTAATGTGCTTCATTCAGACTGTGTTTAAATGAAGAAGAAGACCGGTTTACATTTCGATCACTGTAAGATTTAATAGTGAAAAAAATGGAAATGAAATCAGGAACTAAAAAAAAACAAACAAAACAAAAAAAAAAAAAAAAAAAAAAAAGAAAAGAAAAAAACCAACAACCCAGTCTGCAAAATAAAAGCAGGAGAAACATGGCATGCTGTAGTTAGTAGGTTGATAGGTGAACATATTTAGTGATTTTATTTTTTTTTTTAGTGATAAACTATGCAGGAGCAGAGTTTGATATTTTTCCAGTTTCTTTAATAACGAATAATTTACTCATTTTCTGTGAGTTGTTCATAAAGTATTTCCTTTGCAGCATCAGGTTCAAACTATCTAAAAGCACCATAGGCACTATATAAGCTGGGGGAAAGGGAGAGCATTCTTTTTCTTGGACAGGAGAACAGATTGGGTTTTTGTATTTATCAAGTAGTAATAAGCAGTTCTGGGGAACCTTTTGCAAACCTGTGGAGTTTGTTCCTTTTGGTCCAAAGAAGATAGTCTAAGGGCACGTGGTAATTCATGCTGGTGAATCATCTGCACAGCTCTGATCAAAGCCAGGGATCCACTTGGCCCTACAGCTATCTTGCTTCCCCCTGACTAAGCTGTCTTCAGTGACAGTTAGGTATTGCTGTGAGATGTACTCACCAAACCAGGTAACAGTCTGTCATTGCATAATCGTTGTCAGTCCAGCCATGCTTGCCTGTGATGGGAAACATTTTGACTGATTTTTCAGTCTTTTCTCACCCAAAACAATATTTTTTAGAATAGACACATTTTTGAGAAAGTTTAGTAAAGCTCCCTGTGCTTCCTTGCTGTAGCAAAACCCTTTGTCTATATGCAATGGCCAAAAATCCTCGAACACTTTATTAGCTGCTTGGATGGCTTCTTAATTCTCTGATACAGAATCCACTGAAGGAGTTCTGCTGATGCAAAATTGCTGCAAACTCTTTTCCAGCTGCCAGTTATGCCATTCTTACATAGCTTGAAGCTCTAGCAGGGACGTGCTGATAGATTCTTATCCTTCATCAGCCCTCTTTGACAATAGTCTACGGAAATCAGCTGTGTAGATAATGCTGTAGAGGAGTGCTTGCCAAATAATTTCCATACTGCACGTAAGATTCCTGCAAAAATATATGCATTTTCTACAGCAGCACAGAAATTGGCCTATTTTCTTAATTACTAAAGTGTAAAGTGGATTAGTGAAAGACAGGTGAAGATAACTGCTGTTTTTCCAATGAGAGTAGAGATTAGCAGCTGTTCTCTTAAGTAATGTTGTCAACTTGCATGTGATGAAAAAGCTCTGGACGTGTTTAAATCTATTTGTGTCTCTTGTAATAAGCATCTCAGGTAATGAACAACCATGTAAGGTTACCTAGTATTTCTAGGTCCTAATTTTGGTTACTGTGATTTTGCCAAACTAAACCACTGTCAGGAAGAACTGAAAATTTTCCATCTGAGCCTCTTTGCCTAATATTTATTTTAGCTGACCTTTGAGACTAAGATTATATGAGAAGTGTTTGTCTGAATGAAAAAAAAACCCACAACTTACTTTGATGAGATGTGAAGGTCAATCATCTGAGATATTTCTTGCTTTATTTTTCTGTAAATGAACCTAAATCCAATTAGCATATGAATGTCTGCAGAGGGCTGCCATCTCCTTTCATACTCTTCTTTCTGTCTCCTAACTTTTGTAAGAAACAGGACCAGGGGAAAGAAGGGAAAATAGTTCACTGACATGGATTTAAAGACACTACCAAATTCTCAAGGTGCCTAACTTCTGATTTCTTAGTTTAGCAGCATCTTATGATTTGAATAAAAGAAATTTTCATATATGCACTACCAAAATGCCCTTCAGTGAGGGGATGATAGACTTAAATTACTAGCAACTCCTTTGGCGACGTCATTATGGTACAAAATTTAATGTCACACACAGTCAAGCACTGTATTGTCAGTGGAGTTTTCAGCATCATTTGGATGATTATTTGATTGGATTAGTTTGAACAAAAAGGAATGCTGAGAAAATATTTTAAATTGCTTCTTTTCAGTAAACTTTATTTTCTCATTTTCATCTCCCTCTAAAAAATTTCTAACTCGAACTGTTCTACGTTTCTGTTTAGGAATTGGGTTCTGTGTAGTGAACATACGGAAAATCTACAAACTTTTAGATGAATTATGCAAAATCCTTCACAAAAAAAAGAACAAATTTTGTTTTCAATAGACCATTTTGATTTTTTTGTTTGTTTGTTTGTTTGTTTTTGTTGAATCTTCTGGCTTTCTTTCTGCTAACTTAAGACATTATAAGTGAACCTGTTACTTCAGAGAATTTTTATCAGGTATGTAGAGTGTTGGCATAAATTTCTCCATTTTCTACATCTGTGCTGAAGTTGTAGAAGCAAGTCAGAGCTAGAAAATTACTGTCACATAAAAACTCAAGCAAAAGACTGTGCACTAGGAGAGTATTATCTACTAAAATTTCATAGTGAGCCTTCTTAAACGAAAACTAAGCACAACGTACGTGTGTCTGACTCAGGTGGTTGTCTAATAGCTCACATGTGCTGTGCTGTCATGTGTACCCATGATTTTTGGAGCCTGGCCTCAGCACAGCCATAGTCCTCATCTTTTTTCCCTAGACAGTGCAGGCAGGAATCTTAGAAGCGCTAAGCTGCCAAACCTGCAAAACAAAAATAACAGAAAAAAATTGCAGGCTGAGTAAAGGGATTCTAACACAAGGCTCTCAGTCAGACAGCTGTCTTCCTTCCCTCCATTCCACTGCCAGAGAGTCAAAAGCATTTCTGTATAATGAAGGCCATTTTTCTAGCTAAGGACTAGAAAGTTGAGGAAAGCTGAATGCACAAATCCTGTAGGTCTGTCTGAGCTATTAACCACAGCCAGTGCTGCCCTACAACTTGTGCAGAAATCTCCATCAGCTCACTTCTGAAGTATGTAAGCCAAAGTTACCCCCAGGTCTTTAAAGTCTCAGGGGTGGAAATTTTGAACAGTTGTGATGATGTAAAGATAGGTGACTAGAATGGAAGTCCTGTGCTTGCCACTTGCTTTAGCTACACTTCAGATGAGTCTGTGCTTCGTATCCCCATCTCAGTTTGTTCTGCACATTTTTCAAAACCACTGTTTATAATTTATTTCCTATGATCTGTGATAATTATGATACACATGGTAAGTAAATATAGCAAAGAGCAAAACCACAGGAAATAGTGCTCATTCTAAGCGAGATATTAAAAGTTAGTAAAAGTCTTCAAAAGAATTAAGCAGCTAGCCAACGATCTGTTTCAATCACTGTCAGCACCCAGCTATCTTCGAAGACTCTGCTTCTGAATTTGGGTAGCACAAGTTTCTTCTAAGCTAATTTCTTCTGGATAAACAAATAACGAAGTCCTAAATTGCACCAAAGAGCATTCAAGCTAATGAAAACCATGCCTTTGGTTATATTCTCTGGACTTTAATTCCATTTGAAGTTTATTTTTCTTCTCATTACATATTTCTTGGTTAGAAAGCTAGAAGAGATCATTAGATTATTTAGCTGGGACTTCTGTATATTGTACATGCTTAATGTCACCGTGTTATTTATATATTTAGCTTGTAACTTATATACAACAGAAGCACAAATAGAATGCATAATTCATATGCTGTTTTTTATATAACTATTTCTACTGAAGAATACTTTTATTCATTTCAAATTTGCATTGTCACTTTATCTGAAGATCCCAGTGGAGTTTTAGGATTGTATTTTAGCGTTTACAATAATTTAAAACAATTCTGGCAATAGTAGAAAAAACACTCTTGGGTACCTAGTTCAGTTGTATAATTTCTAAATAGTTTAAATGCTAAGCCTGTAAAATAAATTATGTATAGCTTGAATTTAAATGAACAAAGAATACTAGCTTTCCTTTGGGAAATAGCTTTAATTTAAAAAGAAAATGATGGGTTTTTGTGTAACTCTCAGCCGGGAATAGGAATTTGTTAGAGAAATGACTATTCCCTGTTTTGACAAATTTAGTTCTGCTGTAGGTTCTATCAGAAGACAGCATACGGCACGTTTCTGTTTAAGAACTAAGCCACTGCTGCAGTTAGCTTGCCTGAGACGAAGACAAGATTGCAAATGGAGTTCTTGTAAAGTGTCTGTCTCTAAACTAGAATGTGTCCAAGACACAAGTGGCAGGTCTTTTCCTCTCCTTCTGCTCCCATGTGTAGAAGATGCTTATGGGCACCAAGTCAGACACTGAAAATCTCACTTTTATGTGCGGTGTTTCCAGAGCTTCATTTTCTTCTTAGCTTTTTTCTCTCCTGCTACATATCTAGCAAAGCAAGCTTTGTTCTGCATTCTCTTGATTGTAGATTTGTTTTGTCCTGGCTTTAGGCTATGCCATGAAAGAACAGTGAAGCTGATGTTCTTGATCCATAAAGCTTTCCTTTAGACTTAGAGCTCTCATCCTCATGCTTGGAGATGTGGCAGCCTGTGTATGCTGTGCACAGTCCTTCATGGGATCTTTGCTGGAGGCCTGCTCCTGTGGGTGAGCCAATTACCCTGCCTCCTATGCCCAGCTCTGGGAAGGCTTATTCCCTCTACAGGGCTCTCCTCAGCCCTTTTTCTACACCAGGAGCAATATGGCCACCCTTCCACAGCTGTTCCTCAGACCAGACTTGCTCAGATTTGTGCATGTATCTGAGCCTGCCTTTCCTAAGGGCTAGGCTGAAAGTTCTGTTTGCGTGACACAAGGATCCGTGCTGTTGCTATTACTTCCCTATTTTGAAGTAACAGTTTTCAGACTTCCCCCTCCTCTACCCCTCATTCTGTGCCAGTCTGACTCTTCAGACATTCATTAAGCCTTGGGAGTTTCGTTGTGTTTTATCTGAGATGTAGATGGAAGTTACTCTTCCCTGAGGTAGACCCTCCTTCCCTTCAGGTGTTTGATTAGGCCTCATGCTTACTGCAGAGCTTGCTCTGCCCTCACAGGGATGCTTGCAGATAAAGCTGACATCGTTTTCAACGAGTGACTGTTCTGCTGTGATCAGGAGTCTGTCTGGAATAGAGGAAGATCATCCAGACGTTTGGACATATGTCACAGGAAAAAAGCATCAGATTGCAACGTTATGACACTTAGTGTATGTGAAACTGCCATGTGAAAAGCTCTGTATCCCATTACAAGGTCATGACACTTCTGAGACCAGAGTCTGTCCTAGGGTCTGCTTGCAGCTCTAGTTTTTGTTTTCCCAGATAATGAAGGTATCTACTTCAGAGGGATGGTGAAGAGTGGAAAAGAGAAAGGATCATGACTTCCTAATACCTGCCTCCTAGAAAGTACATGGATGTGTGTACACGTGCTGTACACGTTGCTCCAGAGAGAACTCAGAACTGTTCTTTAATTCTTTTAACTGTGTAACTGTTAATATGCATCCCAGAAACTTGCTGCACTTTTCATACTGGATATTCTCAGTTTTGCATTAGATTATGCTGACTTTGGGTGTTTTCTTTCATTAATTACAGACCAAGAGCTACTCAACTCTAACTGTAAGAAAGAGCACAGATATTTGTCTTAAAGGTTTTGCCATGCATAAACAGGAAGACAGTGTTATTCCTATTGATTCATCTTCAGCTCACATAGCAAATTCGAAGGGAAATAGCTAAATGAAGAGAAATTACTAAGTGACAGAAGGGAACAAGGAGTATGGTCACAGGCCTTAATCTGAAAGGTTGTACACCTTGTGTCTTATAAATGCCAAGTCTGAAAATGAGAGTAAACCAGTGCCTTTGCTATGCTGATTGGAAAGTTTCCTCACTAGCTCTTGCTGTCTTCCTTGTCAGGATCTGTCACTGTGAGGGAGATGATGAAAGTCCCCTCATCACGCCGTGTCGCTGTACAGGGACCTTGCGCTTTGTACACCAGGCCTGCCTGCACCAGTGGATTAAGAGCTCGGACACACGCTGCTGTGAACTCTGCAAGTACGACTTTATAATGGAGACCAAGCTCAAACCTCTTCGGAAGGTATGGTGCCTTTGAAGTTAATTACACTGTAGTGCCAGCTGGTTGGAATGGCTGCACAAAGTACCGGCACATTTAAAGAAATGTCCAAAATGTCTTTATATTCACTGTTATTAAATCAGTCCCAGAGATTTTTGTTGTTGTTGTTGGCATATAAATTTATTATTTTACAAAATGAATAAAGACTCTCTTTCCACATGCACGCAATATAAATGTGCAAATAATAGTTTTTTGCATTTAGAATATTTATCTTCTGCGTTTTGCTATAGTTTGATCTGCCTATTCTTAAGCCAGAAAGAAATCTTGCTTATCATGTTTTACTCCTGAATTAAACAGCTCTCTTCAGCCATTAGTTCTTACATTGAGTGCATAACTCCTGCTTGAGAATTATGCTTATACTAACGTGGAGATGGCAGTTAAGAAATAACAGTCAGTCAATTTAGCTGCATCTGTTCTAACCTGTGGGCAAATTAATCACTTGTACGTTAAGTTTAGTTAATGGCCCCTAAACTACAGGGCAGTCTTGCATCTCGAAAGTCAAATCTGTGTTATCTGTACACATCTACTTTCCAGGATAAATCAACTTAATGGTACAAGAGTTGTCAGTGTAGAGAAAGTGAAAGGTTTGATAAGCATGTGCGGCTTTTGTTCTCTTTGGAGTGAATTTCTCCTGTAGGTTTTCTATAAAAATGCTTTCATCCATTTTAGATTTTGCCACATCTTTGAAGTCTCAGTCAATCTATTACATGGCAGCTTTTGACTTAAATTTCAGTGTGAGATGCCTTAAAAAACATATAGATGCTATTTGCTTATAGCTAGCATATGCATATGTGGTGGTGGTTTGAAGGCAGAAGACGTTCTGTCATGTCAGCCTTGCATTGGTAGTACTCAAGAGAAAGTAAAGCTAATAAAATTCCTGCTCATTTTTCATCCAGAGATATTGTCCATTAAGTCCCTGATAATAACTGTTGGAGAGAGTGCTGGAGCTGATTCGATGAGCAAAGCCTGTGATAGGAAGGAATGCAGATCTGCAGTGCTTGGCAGATCTTGCCAGGTAAACTGGCAATTGAAACAGATGTAAATCAAAAGATGATGGCTTAAAACGTAATTACATTGACTCAATTTTTATAATAGCAGATAAATTTTAGATAATGTGACGGGAAGGAGATAATGATATAAAATCCCCTGCCTGCAGCATACTTTTTTTGCAGCTAGCAGTGTTTTAAGCATTAGATAATTAGTGTCCTGAAAATCAGAAAGTAAGATGTATAGCATCCTACATGAAAAGGAGAGAGAAATGTGCATAACTGTTGATATCACAAGTGCCGCTGATATCAAAAGTAGTCACTTCCAACTGTGTGTGTTATCATTGCCACTCACCCCCATTTTCATTTTTATTTTTTTTGCATGTGACTAAATTAGTGCAATACTGGCTGATTTAAAATGTCAATCCCATTCCTACAAGTCTGTATTTTCTTAATTGAATGATTAGCACATTGTTAATCTCTTCAGCCACATCTCTTACTGGTTCTCAGGTATGGTTTTGATTTCCAGAGTAGCAAAAATGAGCCTCTTCTTTCAGAGAGAATATTTTTGTTTTGGCTCAAGACAGTACTGTAGTTTATCTCACCTGACAGTAAAAGGATGGCAAAATACTTCCTTCAAATGCATTGCTAAAAAATATTTTTCAATCTGATATGGAACCAGCATCTAATTGCAGAGCCTGGCTTATAACTGGGATTTGGAAACTTTTTCACTGTTCAAAGTTAAAATTGATTATGTTATTTACATTTATCGCTTTCCAAGCATGACAGTTTTCATGTGTTAAACTAAATGTATGATCCTTAGTAAGTGTGTGCACTATCATCACCATCTTTCACAGATTTATGGAATGCTATCCAGTTTATGAGAGGCTGTTTGATAAAGGATGCATTTTGACAGCTATAGCAAAAAAAAAACAGGATAAGGGGGAAAAGAGTTTTTGTAAGATTTACCATAAAAGCAGAGCTGCCTGGTAGATGTTCCAACAGAACATCTTTTTTAAAAATCATTAAAGCTCTGTTTTGTTAGAAGCTTTATATTTTGCAAAAAGAAGAAAATCCTGGCGAAACAGCATGAAGTTTCTTGCTCATTCATCATGCAAGCTCTTTTGGAGCCTGGGAGTCCAGAATGCCATCTGTGGGGCATTCCCAATACTGCCTGAAGACTGCCAGAGATGACAAAGCTGTGGGACAGGCAGCTCATAAAGCTGAAGCTCTCCACAAACTTTATTGGAGGACCTGAAAATCACTAAGGTGACTCTAGGACTTCCAGGCTTTCCTGAGAGCCGTAGGTTTTGCTAAGACTTGGCTTTGTACTTTGAGACATTCTGAAAAGACGTTTCATTTCAGTGTTTCTCTGACAGAAGACCACAGGTATAGTTCCGAAAGGAGACTGCTTATTCAGTTCCCTAAGTAACTCATTTTATTTGGGGGGAAAAAAAAAAAAAAAGAAATAAGTTTGCCCTAAATTGAAACTTTCTGGCCAGCTCGAGAAGAAGCTTTTTGCATGGCCAACAGACCTGTGTTTGAGGTGACATTTTACTAAGGGTCATGTTTCCCAACCAATTTTGATTTTCAATTCCTACCTTACTTACAGTGTGAGACTGTGGAGTTAGGTTCTTGATTGTACATTGCTTCATTCTGATGCATTTCATCACAGCATCATAGAATGGCTTAGGTTGGAAGGGACCTCAAGGATCACGAATCTCCAACCCCCTGCCACATGCAGGGCCACCAACCTCCACATTTCATAGCAGCCCAGGCTGCCCAGGGCCCCATCCAACCTGGCCTTGAACACCTCCAGGGATGGACGGGGCGTCCACAGCCTCTCTGGGCAGCTGTTCCAGCACCTCACCACTCTCTGTGAAGAACTTCCCCCTGACATCCAACCTCAATCTTCCCTCCTCGAGCTTCATCATAATACTTCTGCAGTGCTCCAAATACTGATCTGCTTAAAGGAAAACTCACAGGCCACAGAACGAAATTCCAGATACTTACACCTTTTGGTAATATCACAAAAGCAGGACTTAACTATAATACAAAACTGTTTCAAATCAACCGGTGAATTACCATCTTTATTCATGCACCCTCAACATTTTGTAACCATTTATTTAAATCAAAGTCTCGAGCTTTATAGCAAAATCCTTTATGAATATCAAGCCATATGGCTGCTAGCACCCAAAGGCGACAGTGAGCACTGTATTAGGTTAATATAATTCAATATACCTCCATTAAAATCAACACCCTTGTCCCTATATGGACTAGTAATCTAATTACAGAGTCCCTGAAAGTATCAGACGTCAAATACGACTTAGGTTAATCATTTTACTGAATTTTTGCATCGATGTAATCTTTTTAAGTAATGATCAACAGGCAGTACATGTGTCACATATATTTTGGGAGGTCTAATTACTTGTCTAAATATAAATTTAGAGATGAAGTACTAAGCATTGCTTATTGTGCCTGTTTTTATTTCTCCTGGTCTCGATTGTGACTATCTGTGGCTGTATAAATAATATGGTTGCTGTACTTTTTAGAATTTGCAGTGCATAGTGCAGAAATTCTTGTCTATAATAACCTTATTTATCAAGCAGGAATTACAAAGTGACAATAAGCTTGTGTCAGTTTCTTATTGAGCTTCCTCAGGTAATAGCTTCATCCTGAGCAAATCACTTTTTCATTAAAAAGGATGAGATCCTGATAAAGTAGCACCTGCTTTTTATATCTCTTCAATTTGGTATTCAAAGCAGAGTAGAAACAGGAACTGCTTCAAAATATTTGAGTATGAAATGGATTAAAGCACTTAAAATGCAGAAACACCTTCATATGGAGATTTCTCCACCATGTCTTGCTATTCTTCAGAATATTTTTCATATTTAAATTTGGCAGTCTGCTTAAGACTTCTGCTATCTGATCTTTTCCTTTGATGGCTTATCCCAACAGATTATTCTGGGGTGTCAGATATGTCTGTTTTCTCTCCTGATTTTATTTTCCCTTTGAAGTGGTTTACAAATAGTGCCTTACTTTTGTGTAGCATAAGTTATATGCCATTGCTGCCTTGTAGTAACTGCTGATCATTAAGAAAACAAGTCATTATTTTTGCTTAGGGAAGCACTACATACTAGTTAATGTACATTGTGTTTCTGATTTGGAAAGGCATCTGAACTTGCCTCTTTGAAAAAGAGGATTGGAAGTGTACTTTTAGAATTAAATGATAAGATTCTGTTAAATTAAACAGAAGAAAAAACAGTCTAAGTCTACTGATAATGCAAGAAACTTATTTTGAACACATGTGTTCCAGGCTGGATGTAGCTCTGGGCAGCCTGATCTCGTGGTTGGTGACCCTGCCCATGGCATGGGGGTTGAAAGTAGATGATCTTTGAGGTCCTTTTCAGTCCAAGCCATTGTATGGTTCTATGTGTCTTCTAAGTATTTACTCCCCTTGTATTCTGTATTTTTATTTTGTTTTATTGTGTGTTGATAAATAGCACTTCTGTATCTGAGAAAAGATGCATTTCTGTGGGTCTTGCCCCCTGAACTCTGTAGAACTTCTCGTGCCCCCACTGCTGTCATTAGAAGAGAAGGAAGGAATGCTCTTTCTCTCCTTGGTACCATTTATTTTAATAATCAGCAGCTTGTAATACGAGTGATCAAGATTCCATGCCAGCTCTGATTGCCTTACAGCATTCAAGAGTTTAAGTCTCAGTTGCAGATATTTGCTTCAGTGCTGCCCAGAGCAGGGTATTTAAGTCCTGGAGAGAAGTCATGTGACGGACTGACTGAAATTTCACAGTGCATATGGAAAACCCCAGGTCAGTTGTATCAGCCCCTGGATTAGTGGTCAGCCAGTTAAATCACCTTGATAAGGAAGATGTCAGCTGATGGGTATGGCAGTGATTTACCTGTTGGATCAAAAGCAAATACTTTGTTTTAACATAAGAGGTGAGAGAGATTCTGGTTGTCCCAAGGCCATCGGATCAGGAGAAGGACCTGTGTAACCAATTAGGGTTTGAGCCAACAGGCAATGTGTGGTGCAGGGTAATGCTCAAATTTAAAAATCAGTAAATCTGAAGGCTCCTTAATAAAAGCTTGATTACCTATGGAAGCAGCAGAAGAAAATCAGAATTGTGCTCTGAGTGCTGAGGTGGACAAAAGGAAAGTCCCAGTGTCCTGTTTCTCACCCAGACATGATGTGCGGGGCCACATCTGCTTCTGTTCCCTCTGTCTAAGTTAAGAGAGTACAGGGTGCCTTTTTTACAAAACAATTGTCACCAACACTACTCTAAATCTAGTTTGTAGAGCTCTTAGCTAGTGTTAGCTGATTGAGCTCCCTTCCAGGTGCTCAGTGCAATCCCATATAAAGAGTAAATCTTAAGAAATATGTCTGCCTGCAGGGACTCATTCAGAACTGTGTGGATAAATCTTTATTTGAAGAAATCTGGTGGCATGTGTGATAAATTCAGGGAGGGCAAAATGTGTTAAGGGAATTTCTTTTTGGTTAAAAACTTGGAGAGTTTGTATTTACGCTTTTTAGTTAGGAATATGCTGCTGACTGCTGGAAGGGAAGTAGCCTGCAGGGACGTCGTTGTGAAATCAAGCCTGGTCACCATTAGAAACCTCTCCTGCCCCCAGAGCAGACCCTCAGAGCCAGACGTGACCTGCAGTCTCCTAGGAACAAATGAAACTTGGAGCAGTCATTACCGTATAGCAAGTTGTTTACTTCTTACTGCCCTCAGCCTCTGAAGTACGTACCAGCTGGCTTTGTCATCACTTTCCTAATAAGGCTTATGATAAGAAGTGATAGCTAATATTGCATAGGTCAGGTAGCGTTGACTTGCCGTGGGATTAGTTGGCTTTTAACTCAATTTGGTGAATGCTTTGCAATCATTAACATAGCAGAAGATCCCACATTTCCTTTTGATTTCTGGTATAGCTGCACAGCGTCGTCAAGGCAACCTGCTTCAGTGTTTTCTTTCTCGGAGTAAACCATCTCAAAACATTGCTAGCCTCAAATAATTTCTTGTAATATGCAGGGTCAGATACTTCACCAATATGCACAAAGGCACAGAGCTATTACTTTCTTACTGGCTATCACGTCACTGTAGTGAATAACTGTGCTCGGGGGAAAAGTGGATATTAAAGCTTTGAAAGTTAAAATAATTCTGTGGAATTGATATCCCACTTTGGTGCTTTGAGGAGGCAAAGAACTACTTTGTTCAGACAACTGTATGTGTAATATTTGAGAGAGTAATAGAGCATTGCTGCTAATTTATCAGTCCATGTATAACATGCTGTAGTTCCTAGTGTTGTGTACCGTGCCATAAGAAGAGTAATGTATCTTACCATGTGCTTGCGATGGTAGAATTTGGGTAGGCTTGCATCTCTTTATTTATTTCCCTTACATTCAGCACAGCTTTTATTTACACAGCTGTTCCAGATCCCAAAGGCAGGAGATGCTGACTTGTGCCTCATGCTTTGAAACCATCATGGCATACCCTTGGCTTGCAAAAAGGCACTTTGCTGGGATGCCGGCCAACAAAAAAATCTTACACCAGAGAATGAAATGAAAACTGTTTTCTTCTTTAATTAAACTGCTCGTATCTAAGTTTGCTACTTCTGCTGCTCAGTAGCATTTACAAATGCAAAGAGAATTCAGGAGATTGTCCCACTCTAGCTATTACTGTTGTTATCCACTTTTGCACACAGACACGAACATGAGCTCTGGGAGGCACAAGTTCTTCTGTGCTTTCTGAAGCTGCAATAGTTTTGGCCTGAGCTCTTTTAGAAATTCAACTTGCATCAGAAGATTTCACGTCTATTTCACGTAGAGGATTCTACTCTACCCTGCAGTTCACATCAGTTTCTGAGTTATTTTCTAAGTAATTGGAGTCCTTCTTTTTCTTTTTAAATTTCATTCATTTCAGTGTTTCATTGCTCATAACGGAGGAGGGTTGGATTAGGTCTGGCACTGTCAGTCCCTTAATACTGGCTTTACATTAAAGAAAAGGAAAATGGCACAGAGTCCTTACACATAATGTATAGATAGTAATATGAAGTTTAAATAACAGAATGATCCCAGGCGTTGACTTAAACAGCCACTGCTATTCATGCCCTAATGGGAGCAGGATACTATTCATGATCTGGTGACTGTGTCTGCTAGTCTCTCACTTAAGTAACACACCCAATTTTACAGTGGTTGTTTGCATCAAATTGATTTTGTGTGAGAACTGACGATGTGAGTATGATCTGAACTGAGTTTTAGTTCACAAGCTGATGCTTGCTTACTGCATGCTAAAAATGGATTCTCTTGAGTGTAGCAATTGTATGTATGGTACATGATCAAAATTCTGATCATTTGGGAAAATTGTCATAGTTTATTCCCCAAACTTATGATTTTTACTGTTAATTGAATTTTATTCCTGTGGCATTTTATTAAAATTACTTGAAATAAGAGCCTTCTCCTCCAGGAGTGTAAATCTTTTATCATCTGTTCTAGTTTGTATGTGACAAAATTGGAATGTAGGGTGTCTGTTGGAGTTCTTTCACATTGAATAGGTTTCCTCAGCTCAGCATGCCAGAGCACTGGGCTGTAGTTTTATGTTAATTACTGTAGCTTTTCCTCAGCACGAATTTCCTGTATTTCATTTTTATTTAATTGGATCAAAAGAGTGTGTCCTGTGGGAACACTAAAGTAGAGAAAGTAACTGTAGTTATTCATTTGGAAATCAGCAGTATTCGGATCAATATTTACAGATTATGGAGCATGTCAGCTCCTTTTTTTAATCTTGGGAAGTAGCATATCAGCCATATGTGTATGTAGCATATACCAAGTTACAAAAACAAGGTACATCTAGATGTATTTAAACAAAAATATATGTAACAATGCTTGGGTTTTGGTACTCAGGGGTATAGAAGGCATATTTTTGTAATGGTTCAGACTGATTTAGTCAAAGAAAGAGGTTAAGTTGCATGTTACTTGCAATGTAGGTCAGTTGCTCTCAACTTTGGGAAATGACAATGATATAACATGCTTAAAACAACAAGAAGAAAAAACACCACCTCATTGTTCAGGACCACTTGTGCTATTAATGGTAGGAGAGGAGAGGGAGAATTGTGAAAAGTTTATTTGATCTAAATGAGAGAAGGGCAGAAACTGAGATGTACAACTGAGTTGTACTCCTCAAAAGACTCTTTCGTATGCAAACTCACCTCTGTGCCCTTCCCTCCCCTGCTTACTGCTATATTTCTCTCTCTCCATCTTACGACATGTGATGCTGAAGGGTCTGTAGAGCTTTAATACATGGTTCTGTAGCTCAAGTCACATGTAAGTTCTCCTGGCAAATGACTGTAGGCTTTTATTCTGTAAGATACAAATTAGAACTCCAATGAATTTTTACATACCAGTAAGAGTGCTTAAATTATGAGAATCGAGGGCATGATTGCAAACAAAAAAGGCCAAGCACTTGTTGTACAAAGCAGTAACGTGAATTTTGATGCTTGCACTAAGAGAAGGCAAACAAGTGAAAATATTTTCTAGGTGGACTATTCTATTGTAACTTCTGGAGAAGACATTGTGCACCGTTTACAATTACAGCTAAAGAAAAAGTGCATTGATTTAGCTTTTCAGTTGTCACCAGTTTCATTTCATCAGCTCTGATTTTGAAATGCACGTTTCAAGATATTTCTCAGCAGGCTAGACAATTAGATACCGAGGAAATTAAGCAGTGTAATGAATGTTGAATAGAAAGTGATTCAGGTAAAGACATCTCATTAACAAACTTAAGGTCATAAATTATAAGTGTATGCCTAAGGAAACACAATGAAGATTCATTCTTCTGGGAATTTTGTACTAATTGGAAAAGACTGAAGAAAGTGCAGAGGCGTACGATAGCATCTGATGGGATGTTGACCTTCGGCACGTTGCCATCCACCTCTCTCTAATTCCTCTTCTTTCCCTCTTTCTCTCTTGCTCTGTTAGCTTTCTCTTGCTTTTTTAAGACCCAAATACACTCAGATATGTGAAGACAGCCCATGTTATTTGGTATTCAGAGACAGAGACCCTAGCGTGAGCTGCTGAGAGGTGGTTTGCTTTGGCTGCTCTACTGGAAGAAGGACTGGGGGCTGCTTTGGCCACATCACGTGGCGTTTTGAGTCCAGCGCTGGACATATCACAGCTGTTCTTCAGTCACCCATAGAGCACATACCACAAAATGCAGTACCCTCGACCGCTTTGGCTGGAAAATGTAATCTCATTTTAAATGGCCTCGAAGCAAAATTATAATCGAAAAATTAATTAATATGCTTTTTAGCATGGTAGTTGTGTTGATTTTTATTTTGGTCTAAGTTAGTTCAAGTTTTTGTTTTTTTTTTTTGAGGCCTGGACTGTGATTGCAGTACTTACACTATGGAATGATAGTGGAAGGAACAGAAGCAATTTTGAAATAAAAGCTTATGATAGTAACAGAGGCTGGTCATGTAGACTTCTATTAAAGAAAGAAAGTTATGTTGTTTCAGCATTCAGGGGAGCCCTGGAAAGTAAACACTTCAGATAATACATTTACATTCTATATAATAATGTAAATTACTTCCTTGTGGATAGGAGCTAGGAAGAATCTTGCAATATGGAGAGTTTGTGGTATAAGTATTTGCCATGGGATTTCTTACACATTTCTCTGAAGTATCTGGTATTCTGCCAGAGACAGAATATGTATGATAAGACATAAGATCTGGCAACTCCTATATTGCCAAAATGTGGTATTTCTTTATCTAGTTTGTGTTGGAATGATTGGGATGCAGGTATTGAAGTTCTTCTGCTAGGTAGATGACAAGTATTCTCAATGGTACTTCCAGATTGCAAAAATAGCTCCTTCATTTTAGAAATGATCTTTTCAAATTGCTTAATATCCCTACTTTGCACTTTTTAAGGGTCTGCTAATTGACGATGTACACAGTCAAAGACCCCATAAGTTTGTGAAGTGTGCTCAACTGATTATGTCACTCAAGTCCAGCCCTTTTAGCTGTTGCATTGAAAAGAAATACAGGGATGTCTTCATTATGGTAAAGCTGAGTTACTAGTCCTATGCAGGTGACAATCTCAGAGTATGTATCCAAGTGAGATTTTTCATTAAGTAGCTCTTGCAGTAGTGTAGCCATGCTTATCACATGTAAAAGGGAATTAAGGTGTTTGTCTTTAGAGATGCACCTGAGGTTTAAACTTTTAAAACAGTTGTTTAAAACACAACACAGGCATTAATTTGCATTCCAGCTGGCTTTGTGTAGTGTCACATGGGGGACAGAAATAGATGTTATGTAAACTTGAGGCACACTTGCCAGAGGAGGATTTGTAGCAGTTAATCTAATGAGCTAACTAGGTCAAGGTAGGGCTGTGCATGGATATGGCCATACAGTACACCAGATGACATTGGGTGGGAGGGTTAAAATTTTTCTTTATGTTATTTTTGTGCTTAGTGGCAGGGTTCTTACTCTGGTTCTTTCAAGAGTTTCTTCTTTGGGATGCATCTTTTGACAAAAGGCAGTCACAAACGTTTTCTGTGTCTTAGTGAACTCACTGAGTTCTTTCTCTCTGAATGCACTCTGGAAATGTTTGGGGAACAGAACAAGGAGGTTTCATGGCCCATTCCTTTCAGTTTTAGCCAGGAGACTTGCATGACAGGTGCTCCACTTGGAACACGATGCAGCGAGGCATACTTGTTCCTTCTTTAAGATGCATTCCCTCGGGTACAGACTGTAACCACATGCTGTTTAAATAGCACAGTGTGCTCCAAAATGCTTTTCCTTAAATTACAAGGATTAAAGTCTCATCTCTGATCGATACTTCAGATCTACGTGAGGCTGCCTCGTTCCTCTGATGTGGGGAACCCCGTTGTCTTTCATTACTGTTATTTCTTCCTCCTCCACCCACTGCACAAATCCCATTCCTGCAAACTACTGTTGGGCTGCTTTCCTCCAGCTGTTGTTTGATAGTAGTGAGCCTGAGCCAATTAGGACTGCAACAGGCCACCAAAGAACCCTCCCCTCCCCACAGACAATAAATAACTCTAAGCTGCATGTTCACACTGCTGACATATCTTCCCTGCTCAGCTCACCGCTCTGTACGCTGCTCCAGATTCTGGGAGCTTTTTTAAAAACACAGCCTGGATCCTTCAGGCCTATATCTAGACAAGAGAGGTGCTTTTCTGAGTACCCCTAACCTGTGTGCAAAATGCAGTTTCTATGACAGCCCCTAACAAAATTAGCCTACATTTTGCAGGATTATTTCAAGATTGAGGTTGGTTCAAAGACTTTCTTTAGAAAATGTTGCATGACTTCAGCTGTGACAACAGAAGGAAATCTGTTTGCATTATATCCATTGTCATTTCTTTGCTAAATAATGGCTGTAGAGAAATATGTCAGAACAGCAAAAATATTTGATATTAAGAATGCCATGGCTGCTCCAGATTTCCCTATGAAGCCTCCTTACATGTAATTTATAAATAAGGTTCCTGCAAATACCTGAGAGTCAAAAGTCCAGGCACTCATTCTGGCTAAGCAGCTCATTAACTTCACATCCAGTTTGGCATCTTTGGTCGTGAGCCTCTGCAGGAAAAAAAGACCTTTTGTTTTAAAACATGAATCTGCAAACCTGGAGTAGATTGAGAATTGCTCCAGGAAGTCTGTACAGACAAAATTTGGTGCCCAACGTGACGGATTGTTACCCCTAGCAGGAGCTGACACGAGGACACAGAATTGTAAATCTGCAGTCTGACAGCGGGCAAAGGAATACAGGCAGCAAAGCTTGCAGAGGGAAGTTCTGTGGAACAGGAACAGCGTTGTGTGAACGGTGCAAAGCTGTTGTTTCTGCATTGGGGGCATCCTGACACTGCTTTGTGGAAAGCTCCGTGTGCAGGAGAGAACTAAAACTGTGGATGTGCTTCTGTCTGTAAGTAGAAAGGCTGTGCTGGTATTTTTGGGATACGAAGCAGCATCTTCAGATCCTCGGGCAATCATTTTTTAAAGGATATTAAAAAATATCCCAGTTTATTTGTTGCGTATTGATTAACGGAGGTTTTATTAATGTCAGGTGGGGTGGCAAATTGGGTCCTTCAAAACAAACATCAGGGATTTTCTCAGGCTGTGTGACAGGAAGGGGAAGTGGTTGACAGAGCCTGATTTAGATGTTCCTTGGGTACGAGGCTGTTCACATCTTTTCTCTCTCTCTCGCTCTCCCCCAGAGGGGTCATTTTTAAATTGCAAGAGTTAGGAAGCCAAGCAACTGTTTCCTTTGAGTTTCTAGGTAAGATGGTTGATAAGAAGCAAAACACAACGTAGAAATCTATAGCAGGGCACAAGCTTGCTACAGACTTCTTGACAGTGAAGCACAGAACTCGGGCTCGATTGCATGGCGTGTCTTAGAAGCAGCTCTAAGTGCTGATTGGGCTGGGAAGAGCGGTTTGGTTTTCTGACAGCCAAAGCAATCCAGTTTGTTTCCCTTGACACTTGGTTTGCCCTAGCTTGGTAGGAACTTCTGCAGCACGTATGTTGTCTCCCACCGCCCTCCAGTGGTTTGCAGAGCACGGTGCAAACTTCCCTGGGATGCATGCTTCCAAGGAAATTGCATCAGCACTCTTATTTTAGTCATTAGCAAAAATGTGATGCAACTTCGTGTAGCTGTGGGAATTGAGGAAGCTTGGAAGTACCACCGAGCTTTAATCTAATGGGAGTTAAGGAGGCATACCTATGATGTGGCAGCAGCTGCCAAATGTACCCATTTGTAACATACCCATTTGTACAAAATCCAGCTTTAGCATACGTGGAGCCAACAAGTAAACAACAAAGCACAAGTAAAACAAGGAGTTGTTGCTTTTACTGTCCAGTATATTGTTGCTTCAGAGCCTTTGCTATGGACTTTCAAGCAGGTTTTACTTCATCTGTTTTTGCTTTTATCCAGACAAGTCTGTGCTAACATTAACATTTAAATGTTAGATTTAAGCCTACTGCAAAAATCCTAAAATAGCAAATTGCTCATTTAAATTGCTAGCAGATCACACATCTAGCAGAGAATGACAGCAGTCACAACACTCAACTGTTCATCCAAGCTACGATACGTGTTTGGGACGACAAAATTACCTCTTCTACCACAGGGATCACCAGGACTACTGTACAAATGTTATAACTTGACTTCCCTGAGCTCAGACCACGGTGACTGGAGTAGAAGGACAGCTGGGACTACAGCTGGAGCTGGGCAGACCAGCAGCATTGCCTTGGGTGCCACTGAGCAGCTGTAAGCTTGTAAGCTGCTCCCAAGAACTCAGATCCCCCTTGCATCCATTCCAGTGAGCAGGATCCTCCCTGTGCCCTTCTTTTTTATTGCAGTTGTTCGGGTGTGATGTTCCAGCTCCGTAATCACCCAGTGGACTCTACCGTTCTGTTTCCAGCCTCCTTATTTCTGGTGTGGTAACGTGGTTATAAGAAACACAGGTACACTTTCTGGTGGGAGAAGGGGCCAGAGAAGAAGCAAGATTTGCTGTGTGGCCACATCTCGAGTACTGCATTCAGTTTTGTGTCCCTCACTACAAGGGAGACATTGAGGCCCTGGAGCAGGACAGCAAAGCTGTAGAGGGTCTGGAACACAAGTCTCATGAGGAGTGGCTGAGGCAGCTAGGATTGTTCTATCTGAGGAGGCTCAGGGGAGACATTATCACTGTCTACAACTCCCTGAAAAGAGGATGTAGCAAGGTGGGGCTGGCCTCTTTCCCATGTAACAGCAGTCAGGCAAGAGGTGATGGCCTGTAGTTGTGCCAGGGGAGTTTCAGGTTAGTTATTAGGAAACGTTTCTTCTCAGAAAGAGCGGTGAGGCACTGGAATGGGCTGCACAGGGAGGTGTCACTGTCACTGGAAGTCTTCAAGAAAAGGGAAGATGTGGCACTGAGTGACATGGTCAAGAGTGGTCACAGGCATGGACTGATGGTTGAACTAGATTATCTTATCAGTCTTTTCAACCTTAATGATTCTGTGATCATGGGGTGTTAGCAAAAAAGGCTTGCTTTAGCCCATTTCTGCTCTATCACTCTCCCCTTTTTGTAAATCTCAGCACAAGCTTGACAAAACTGTCCTTCTTTTTAAAAACTATTTTGCCTGTTGCAAATTTTTCCACCTACAAAATGTTTACATTTATATTATTGAGATCAACGTTCTTCTTTTTAAACTTTCAAATTCTGTATGGAAAAGATTTATTCGACTTTGCATTCAGATGAACTCCCAAAGGCTTTTGAGTGTATTACAGAGAACAGAAAGGCTATAATGAGCTGCTGATACTCATGGCAATAGAAAATTCAGCGTAGAATTTTCCCTCCAGTAGAACAGAACCTTAGTATAAGAGATGACTGAAAGAATCTGTTTAATTACCAGTTCATTTTTCTTTGTGTTCTTTACTGAACTTAAAGCATCTAAAGCTACATGAAGTGTTGAAGTAGAATCCTTTCTTCCTTAAGGACAAAGACAACTATTTCTCTGGCAAAGAAAGCCTCTTGCAAGGCCTGAGTTGAATTTTTCATTACAAAAATGATCAAAGTCTGCAGGTCAAATGCAGTGTAACCTGGTCTCTGTTAAGACACGATATAACTGTAATGATAAAGTCCTTTGTAACCACTGAATGCTACTAACTCAAACTACGTGAACCTGAGGTTCTGTTTTTTATTGCCTTTTTTAATGCCTCCAGTTTTTTCCAGACTTATATTTAAAAATCAGCTTTCACTACAGTTGTAATCACTGGAAACCTGACTGGAATGTTCAGACTCCGAGAGCAGCCAATTTGGTTCAGCTTAAAGACCTACTTAGCTTAGGATGCCATTTCCAGCAGTGGCCATAAGCAATTTGGGAAGTTTGTTACTTCCTCAAAACAGAGCTTCTTGTGCTGGATTCCCAGCTGCAGCCCAGGTGAGCGTTTGCATGGCTGGGAGATGGGTGGCACTGTTGTATCACACTTTGCACTTGCTGTGTTCCAGCTACGGGCTGCAAGGTCGTTCATCAGAATCGAGGCATTCTGCTTGTAAATGTCATATTCTTCTGTCTGTTTTCAAAGGCAAGCATTTTAGCAGAGAAGGTTTTGTTTTATAAAAGTGCTGATATCGCAAATGCGTTCACAAACAAGATTAAAAAAAAAATCACCTCAGAAGTTACATGCAGAGACTTGCTTATTTCACCTGAAAAGGGCCATAACTTAAGCTAGGATTTAATGCCATAATTCACAAGCATATGCCTTGACTTAGAGCTATAATATGCAAACATATGCCCAGAAGATACTTAGGTTACTGAGACTGCTGTCGTGTACAATCATTTCCACATGATCATCTTTTCAGGTTTATTGAATTTAATCCTCAGTGGAGCTGCATTTCTTAAGTTTTTATTTTATGGGAAGGCTGCTTCACCACTGCGTTCCTCTAATTGTAAGCAACCAAGAATATCTGAGAATAGTTTGAATATTACAAGCGAATCTTTGTGTTTTCTTTTCAGCTGTGGATCAGGCAAAGTTAAAACAAATGTTCAGCTTTTGACTTGTGTGTTAGCAACATGTTGTGGCTGTACTGCAACAAAATGACTTGAGATGTCATTCACAAATAGCTGAAGAACAGAACTCTTCTTCCTAATTCTTCATTCCCGTGGATCTGTGAAAATGGATCATTATGAATTGTATGGTGACAGCGCACACATCACAGTTCTGTATTTTACTGAAATGAAAGGATTTGTTAAGTCTATAGAGGCAACATGGCCTAATTAGTTTTTTACCATATTTCACTAGTCTAATTTTCTTTCTATCTATTTTTTTTTTTTAATTGTAGTGGGAAAAACTACAGATGACGACAAGTGAGAGGAGGAAAATAGTTTGTTCAGTCACATTCCATGTAATTGCAATTACCTGTGTTGTCTGGTCATTGTATGTCTTAATTGATAGAACTGCGGAGGAAATTAAACAAGGCAATGATAATGGTAAGTGTCTTTCATCTTCTATCTTGTTGATAATGCAGTGGTTGGATTTGAAATGTGGCTACGTAACCAGTCACGTTCTGTTCTCAAGGAACACCTCACTGCTACATGGCTACATCAGATAATTTAATGCAGAAGTAATGAACACATCTGTGTTAAAAGCTTGTGCTGTGCCCCTGCAGAGAGATCTCGACTAAGTGTAACCATTAGAGACGGCTTAACTAGCCTACTGCTTCTTCTTAAGTTAATCTCCCTTAATGAGAAAAGCTTACACAAAAAGATGAGTCAAAATCAAACCTCTCAGTGCAAGCTCAGTTCATAAAATAAGAACATATTACCCTCCTGAACCTCAGTATCCTGTAAAAATATAATAATAATCATCATTATTATTATTATTATCATCATCCAGCCCCCTGCAATAGGCAGGGACACCTTCCTCTAGACCAGGTTGCTCACAGCCCCATCCAGCCTGGGATTAATCTAGTTGTATTTGCTGTGGTGGCCAAAGACAGTGGAACAGTTTAACAGGAGAAGTTGTGGAGTCTCCATCAAAGGAGATAATCAAAACCCAACTGGACATGTTCAGAACAACCTTCTCTAGGTGACCCTGCTTGAGCAGGGAGGTTGGACCAGATGATCTAAAGAGGTCCCTGCCAACCTAATGGTTCTGTGATTCTGTGCTTCAAAAATAAAAATAAAAAATGTCAGAAATTGAAAAAAGTGTGGGAGAGAAGAGAGGGGGAAGGTAAGTTACTGGAAAAGCTTTAGAAACAAATTATTCTTAATTACCACTAATTTCCAGTAATCCTTTGGATGCTACATACAGGACTTCAGCCTGGTTGTGCCTACTGTGCACCAGGGAGTTAGTTAATGTAGAACTAACAGGTTATTCAGCTAGTATGTTCTGTAGTAGATTAACTATGCAGAAACAAAGTGCTTCTTTCATTAGCTTTAGCTTACAGTTTTATAACAGTTTGAATTCTGAAATTCAGAATTCGGAACACTGATTTATTGCCCCAAAACATTCAGTTAAATTGATAGATTGATTGAAGATGTCAAGGGGGAAAAAAAAAAAAAAAGAGAATTAGCTATCTGATTTAATTTCTGAGAAGCATTTACTGTGAGGCCTGCAAAGTCTGACAGGAGTGGTGATGCTAGCCTGTACTCTTCTTTCTCTAGTTAGAAGTTTCCAATTGAAGACATTTAAAAAACACAGCCTTTTGCCTGGGCAGCAGTAACTTACCCTTGTGAAGACACGTTCCCAGTTAAGCACTCTTGCCTTTCTGGGATGTCTCATGCAGTGCTACCCCTGCTCGTTACACTGAAATACTCTTCTGCCTGCCACACTGAGATGGCAGAACCCTCCTGTTCCTCATTCTAAAGTTTGATGACATGGCAGTCAGTCACGCTCTAATTCACTGTGTCTGAATTCTGAGAAGTTAAAATAAAAGATTTATCGTGTATTTAGAAAGGAAATTGACTGGTTGTAGAATTTACACTTAGAAGTGCACGTTTAACATAAATAGGTTACAGTTTGGACTACACTTCTTTGCATGTGGAGATTATATTGTGAAGAGATCTATTGCTTTCTATTTCTGGTCCACACTTCCTTTAAGTCTTAGTCTGTTCAATCTCAGATTCAGTCTTAAATATGAGGAGGTTGATTAAAATTTTCCCTTTTTTTTTTTTTGTTCTGAATTGACTTTAAGAATTAGACAGTAGAGGGACAAAGATTTGTGCTACACTCTCTAGTTACAAGGAAAGTGAAACAGGCAGAGCTTTTTGCCTTCCTAGCTACATCAATATTTGATACTCCTGATGCTATGCAAGAAAAATAAGTAACAAGCCTCTCTAAGTCACAGATAAATGTATGACTCAAAGTCTTGGTTTGTCATATTTCTAATGCCCTGAGGACAGGACTAGGAATGGCTTTGTAGTTCTTACTAGTAGAGCATCAACCATCCCATTTGTTCAAAAGGAAGGAGGTATGGGCTTTGGATGAGCTGAATTTACACAACAAATCAGCCAATATGAATTTACATAAAATGTGTGAGAATTGCATTAATTAATCTTGGTAGGCTCAGAAAGTATTTACAACATGGATGGAACTCAGTGTTTGCCAAATGTTTATGGATGATTCTCCACACTAAAAAATGAACAGAGAGATGCCTAAGAGCTAGTTACAGCACACAAAAACAAGTGTTGGTGAAGAGAGCTCTTCTGCCCATGAACTTGCTTGCTGGGAGGGAAAAAAGTATTTCTACAGACCCAAATGTCTGTAATGAGCAGGGAGAGAGATGTGCAGTTTGCTTTTCTCTCCTTTCATCTTTTCTGCTTCAGTGGAAATGCTGGGGAGAAGACACTGAACACTGGAGGAAAAGAACTTTCACTGTGTTGAGGAGGGGAAAAACTTAAAGCCCAGACCAGCAATAGTATTGTTAATATTGCATAAGCCTAAAATTCCTTGTTCAAGTGTGTATCTCAAATAATATTTAAGCTTTACTTTTCTCTTTACAAATGCAAATAAATGAAAGTATAAACCTCTGAATTGGCAAACCTGTCACTGGTGTATGAATGGCAATTTTAAGTGTATATTTTAAGTGTTCTAGAACTAAATGCTAGGGAATCGAGTTGCAGATAAATTTGCTCTGCTTGAAGAAAATGGCCTGGACTTAGCTGAGCTTTGTCTCTTCTAAAAAAGCTCAAATCTTTGAAAATATGGCAATCTTGGAATGCAGAGGTGTGCAATTCACTATGCTCTGGCTTAAGCAAAAGATGATGCATCCTGTGTTAGCACGTAAGAAGCAGCCAGCACATCCTTACTGCTACAGCATGGAAGAGACTCTACAGGAAAGCAGAGCTATTTATTCATCTTCTGTATTTTGTGTTCAGCACTCCAGCAATGGCTTGCTGGTTCTAAATGTCATGAGCCACTGACAGGTCTTAGACAGATGCAGACCATGCTGTTTTCATTGTTACGAGAATAGGAAGGAGATGGTGTTTTTTAAAAGCAGTTATTAAAGATGTTTTTCCCACAAGGAAAAAACACACAGTTGGATATGCTGCCTTAGCAAATAGCACTTTGCTCATTCTGTTTTTCCCAGAAACAGATTTATTAGCAAATTCAACAAACCTAAATGGATTTTTCCATGTCAAGTTGAACTGAAGAGAGTATGTGATTAGCGAGACACAAAGTGACTTACATTGGTTTGGCATGCTTTCATTTTGCTGCAAATTCCAAAAATTAATTGGCCAACACCATCAGTTAATACACTAATTAAGTAGGAGGTATTACATCAAGGCTGATCCAAAAGTAATACCTCTTGCTTTGTTATGTTGGCCCACAACGTCAGAGGTGGATGTTGGCGATTTGGCAGTAGAGGCTGAATCCTCCCTCCAGTATTCCATAACATTTTGTTGCTGTGTGGCAGACTGCTCAAAGACTGACAGCTTAAGCACTGGCACAGAAGTCTAACCCTCACGTATAGTATGCTGATCACATCTTTAATGTGATGAGGCAGTGTGCAATGGAAAGAAAGTAGCTGTTCCTTTACATTACGCTACGGAATGTCTGACAAAAGGAGATGCAGTGATATGAATTAATGAGTGGAAGGCTGTTCTTAATGCAACAGCAGTTCATTCTGTTAAAATCATAAGATCACATTTAGGTCAATGCAGATCGTGTTAACATTTTTCATATCAGATCCAAATACAAATGCTTTTGTCTCTAGCTCTTTAGTGTCAGCATCCTTAGATTTTTTTTTTCTGCAAGTATCAGTGTGATTCCTGTTTATTCAGTGTAATTGATCTGATAAAGATTAAGGCAAAAATAGTAATAGATAAACCCCAAACTGTAAAGCTTTATTGCACAGAAACAGAAATTCCTTTTGATACTGGTGAATTCTGGGGGTTGTACAAAGAGAATAGTAGGAAAGAAAGGTAGGCAAAGACAGTGGATCAGGAAATTGAGTTCTTTCCACTACGTTTTTTACTGTACCCTGGCTTCAGACTGAAGCTAGAATTGGGACATTGTAAATGCTGGCTTCCCAGATACTTTAACACTGCCGTATTTCTAGGATTAATAGTTGGTGAAGATGTGCATAGTGTTTCTAGGCGTAGAGTAGCCTCAGTTGTGGTATTTTTATTTTTGGTTAAGAAAACGTATGGAGCTAAAAATGTTGGGGTTTGTTTGGTGTGGCTGTATCAAGCATTAGAACACCTCTTGTGACTGGGCCTCAATTTCTTATCTGACCAAATTGTAGAGAAATCAGAAGTGGGTGTAGTTTCTTGTCTGTCCCTCTACCTGTGGGGAACAGGAGCATGTTTGTATTTGGGACAACGCTTAGCAACTGGCTTCTTTTCAACACATTTCATGACATTCAGTACTGGATGTGCATAATTACATGTGGTAATTACATGTTTTGTTTCCGAGGTGTCCTCGAATGGCCGTTTTGGACAAAACTCGTGGTGGTGGCCATTGGATTCACAGGAGGCCTCGTCTTCATGTACGTGCAGTGTAAGGTTTATGTTCAGCTGTGGCGCAGGCTGAAAGCCTACAACAGAGTGATCTTTGTTCAGAACTGCCCAGACACGGCCAAAAAACTGGAGGAGAAGAACTCTTCGTGCACCCACAGCTCGGATGTCAAGGATGCCGTGGTGGTGCCAGTAGCACAGACAGGTACAAACTCTCAGCTGGCAGCTGAAGAAATGACATCTGAGGTCATGCCGGTTTGACAGAGACAGCACTGTTTCTTCCTTGCAGAATAAGGCATAGTGTTTTCTACACTACAGATGCTGAAAGAGAGTAGAAACGACTGTGCATTTTTTGAGTAAAAACACAAAAAACAAATCCCTATGAGGAAAATGGATCCAGCAAAGCAACTTGTTACTGTATGGAATGTGACCATTTGTGAAGTAGTTTCTCAACTAGTCAGCAAGTGTAGTGAAAGTGGAAGTGTAGAAAGTGCAATAGAGAACAAGTTTAACAGACAATGCCAAACTAATGTGATGAGATTATTATTAATTTTTTTAACAAAAGAAGATTGGATGGCTGGGCTAGTAGACACAGACCTGCTATAAGCATTTTGTTTACAGGAAACAAAACCAAACTTTTCACCTGTTTACTACTGAAAGTTGTATTTGCTATTTACCTTCCTAAAGATACACTTCAAAAGTGTACCAGACAAGATAGATGCATTAAGAGAATTGAAGGATAAAGAGCTGTACTGCAGCGTGCATTCCCTATGCCTCGTGAAGTAACAGATGTTTGTGTGACTCCAGTGGAGCCTGAATGTTTGGGCAGCTGTGTCAACTGAGGATATGTGAAACCTTTGAAGGGCAGCACTGTTTTTGAATATGCCTGAATTTTTGACAAGTAGGCAGTTCCAGCCAGTATGAACTCATGTCTCCATAGGCTACAGATACGTACCTGCAGCTGTCAGCAAAACAAGTGCAGGAAGGAGAAAAATAGTAGATATTGTATTTAGAGCAGCAGCTCAGCTGTTTATTTTATTTTAAAAGAACGAATTTGATTATTATTTTTTTTTTCATAAATTGGATATATGAAGTTTTGAGGCAAAAGTATAAATTAAAAATGCATGCAAAACCATAGAAGTAAATTGCTATTGGCAAAGGTCTGAGAAAGGATTACACAGGGAAGATGGAAAGTATTTTTCATCTCAAGCTTGTAAGATTTGTGATACAGAAAGCTACACAGCAAAGAATATAAGTAGGTGTCTTAAAGGAAGGTTAGCTCTTATTCCCCTGTTCTGAAAAGATAGTTTTTATCTTCCTGACTGCAGAACTCAACCACTGGTTTCTCTCTGTACAGGCAAACTTGAAATGTTAGATATTCAACAGTTCAGTTGTTAATTTCATGTTTTGAGCATTCTCACAGAAGAATGAAGTGCAGATAGCATTAAAGGGTGCAATAGGTAAAATGAATGTAGATGTAATACTGTGTCTAACAGGCTGAATTACATAAAGAACACATTTTGTGATTTGCTTCTCATATCAGTGATGTTTATCATCAGGACAGGACAGCAAGGATTGACTTGGAGTAGTTATGTGTGGGCTCAGACAAGTCTACGGTTTGAACTTAGGTATATTTAAAAAGTAATGTTTAAAGGTTTGGGTTCTATTGGTATTTAGCTAAGCAAGAAAAGCAAACGGGCAAATAAAGAACCAGAATAAAGAGAGTAAGAAAGCACAGGTTCGTTCACAAGAGGAATTTGCTGTATTTGCCATGAATTAGTCTTCTACAGAAGCCTTGCAGTTTCTAATGGTAAATCTCCTCTTTACAAATTCAAACATCTCCAGTTAAATAATAGAATCATCACATTCTCCCAAATAGGAAGGGTGCTGGGCCTGATCTGTACTGAAATTCATTGTTAGGTTTCCTTCGTGACTGCGTTTAATGGCTTAAGTCTCAGAGATCACTGGAAATGGCAGTATTAGTGAGAATTTCTCTTTTCTCAGAGCATTGTATTCCTCTTCTAGAATCACTTGTGTAGTCTGGCTGTGACTAAGTGCCATCTGGCTAGACAGGACACAAGCACTCAGTGCCTGAATAGGTCTGAAGTATGTATTAATATTTGCTCAAAATTATTCTGGGCGACTTGGATTAACGTTTGAGTCTTTTCATATAAAATAACTTTCCAATTATACACTAGGAGATTTGGAATTCTAACAGCTTGCACTTGAAATCAGATAAGTGAGCACCCAAATAATTTCTGTTTATAACTGCAGAGAAGACTTTACAAGGTCTGTAGGAAACCATGACAAGTACTAAGGACTGCACATGCTTGAGGTTTTTTTCATATTGTGTGTCTACTTGCTCAAAAGTAAATCTCATGATACCTGAAGCAAGTCAGACACTTACAATTAGTAGATGCATCTACACACTTGGAATTATGTCTACACTTAAACCTGATGAATCATAGCAAAGTTGGCTGACAAGAAAAAATAGCATTATTATGTAAGTATTGGATAATGTTCAGCTGTCATCTAACAGGCAGTGACCTCGCTACTTCAGGCAGCTTGTTCCTTAACCTGCTGTATTATCATCACCCCACTGAAAGTGCCCCATATTTTGACAGCTTACCGGAAACTCATTCATTTTCTCTTCTTGAACGAGCATAAAATTCAAATTAAAGACAAATACTGTAGGCTTCTGAAAGCAGATCTGTGCCATCCAGTTAAGATTAGTGCTCCTTTTAGTTTCTTTATTTTAAATACGCCGAAGAGTCAGCGACAGAACAACTTGCAAAGCCATTTTATACTGACAGCTTCCAATCACCATTTGGCACTCAAGTATATCTGCAAATGAGCTTACAATTAAATGTAAGAACGGAGGAAGGCTTTGGTGGAAGTTCCTCCTCTCCCTTTGAAATATTTATTGGCCAGCAGAATGAGACACTGACAGCTGCAGTGTGCAGCAGCAAGAGAGATTACAGCAGCTTTGATGCAGTGTTTAAACTCCGTTAAGCATTACAGTATTAGCCCATGCATTCCCTTCTCCTCCGGTGCAGTGGATATTTTAGAGCTTTCAGGGATTTCATGCTGGGTTGGAATTTGTTTCTGTAGCAGGGTGAGACCTCTTTGAGAGGGCAAGGAGCTACCCACACCAACATGCCTTAGATGCAGGTCTGCACGAGTAACGGTGGCGCATGAATTCAGATGCCAGACAGCTGCTTATCAACCAGTGAGTTTTCTTTCCCACAAAAAGGGCAGCTTTCTAAGCTGCAAAAACAGCATCCTGCTTTTTTATTTTTTTTTAATGAAATGAAATACCAAATACAGATCAGTATCAAGCTACCTGTGTAGCCACTGCACATCTCAGGCAAACAAACACCCCGACAGTGGAATTTAGCTTGGCTACAATCCTCCAAGGGCTGAACCTTGCTCCAAGCTGCCATTACTGAGAAGAGCCTAATCTGCATTCCTGTGTAAGTGAAGCTGCAATGAAGGTAGGTGGAAGTAATCTGGTGTGAGAGCTCAAATTTTAAATAAGATACTGTTAATCTGTGGGCACGCACGTTTCTTCTCTTGGTTTAAGTTACAAGCATTATGAAGTTTATTTCAACCTGGCATAAATATACCATTTTTGACTATCACTAGCATTACGAAGATTATCAACTAGTCCAACTGTGCCATTCACACACTGCTTTATCTGAAAGCAGTGCTTATTTTTATTGTGTAGAAAGAAATAGTAAGTTCCCCATCACCAGGACAAACCACTTCTAATTTCTAATAACGTGATGAAACTTTATGATGAAAGTATTTTACTGTGTATAATATTTGGAACTACAAGTTTGTGTTACTTGTTTGACTCCCTCTCTTTTGCAAAAGAAAAAAAATGTGTGTTTTTTGTGGGTGAATGTGTACTGAAAGACAGAAAGTAAGGGAAACAAAAGTAATGTATCTGCTTATTGTTGTGAAAAAAAATGTATTTGTATTAAACAAATGATCCAAATTTCTGTAGTATTCTACATTTGTCAGTTTGTTTCAGAGGGCACTGCATGCAGAACATGAATTTGGCAGCATGACACTCTGGCAAGAAAGGTGAGCAGTATAATCAGCTGCACACTTAGTACTGATGAATCTGCTGGATGCCCACTTATGGGTATCACAGGTGGGCAGAACGCTCAGAAAAACACCTTGCTGTACAGAAACATTTGAAAAGAATGATGGTTTAACTTGCAAAGGGGAAGGAAGGGATCTTATCTGAAGGGATAAGATATGTAAGAGCTGGCTTCAACAACGTAGTCATCTGTTTTTAGAGCCATAGCAAATGAACAGAGCAAGCAAGGGTAGGAGGATGAACATTTTCTTAGGAGCACAGTGCTTTGGAATGAACAAAGGTATGTGATTCTGTAATGTCCACCACAATAAAATCTTAAAAATAGGTGGGACAAACATTATAAACTTACATTATTTAAAGCTAATCATACCTGTCTAACTCAATAAACATTTCTAGCCAAGCTAAATCATCTGTATTCTGAAGAGGATTGCATCCACCTGCCACAGATCATTGTTGGCAGCTGGGAAGGAGGTGGGCTAAGCTTTCAATCTTCAGTGTTTTTGCTGGAATAGGTCATCATAGGGCTGCTGCCTGCTACAGATACACAGGAGAAGTATTCTAACAAATTATATTCTCCACATCCAATGCCAACAGGTTGGTCATTTTGTTAAAGCTGCCCTGACACTAGCTCACCATTTAAATCAAGTATGGGTTCATGACTCTACAAGATATAAAATTGAAGGACAAGCATAACCAAAAACATACTAGTAACAGAAATATAATTGTATGTCAACATATACAAAAATATAACCATGTTTATTATTAGAATCTATAGGTATAAGCCTGCTACACCTTTTTGCTTCATACACAAGAGTTAGACTCTCTGGACCAGTAACACATTACTTTTCTGTTCAGTTTGCTCTCCATACACATGAAGAAGGATGCTAGATGGCACTTACTCCTCCAATAAAGTATCGAGGCTATTCTGTATGAAATTGATCCAAAAGCCAAAAAGCCTCACTGAAAAAGCAGCTCACTCACAGGACTTTGTACCACATACCCACAACATGATACTGTGTTCAGAAAATAACTTCAGATCAATTTAACACTCTGGTTGAGAACAGAAAAGGTTACAGATCTGCTGGAGGGGGCCCTAGGAGAAAGCCATCATCACAACCTACCTTAATGGAATTACAGAACATTCTTCTGTTTGTCAACAGCTGTAAGATTATTATGTATACACACACAAGTAAACATATATATATATATGCTTGTTGTGTTTTCTTGTTATTAATAAATAACAATCAACACTATTCCAAACAAAGAAGGCAGAAGATTATCATCATTTTTAAGTGTGTTAGCTAAATCAAGTCTTATTTTAGCAATGGATATCCTATCTTGGGAGGTGTATGGGAAACCATCCCACCTGTTTGACACAAAGGATTAACTGTTCTGATTTCTTTAGAGTCTTCTAGTTCAATAAACAGCATGCTATTTTATCAAGCAGAATTGTTGCACTGCTAATGTAGCCCTTAGATCCTATGCAATGTATTATTTGAGGAAATAAGGTTAGAATGAATCAAAGGTCATTTTATCTATGCATGTCTATGCCTGGGAGGTAATCAGCATGTACAAAACTTGATGATAGTTCACAAACAACACACGTGAAAAGTAAAATAACAAGATTTTCAATGGTTTTATTAAAAATAAACCAAAAACCCCACCTTAATAAGACTCAGAAGCAGGACTGCTGCTTACAGGAGACCCAAAGGAAGTAGCAGTCAAAAGAGAAAAATCAGATGAAGTTCTGGCAAAAGCTTTAGTAATTGTTCCTCAAGTGCTACTTTGCCTCTTGGTTTGCTAGCACATTTCTAGAGCTGGAGGGTTGGGGAAAAGAATACTCATTAAAAATCTATGGGTAAGAACTTCTGACCATTTCATGACCCAGAAAGAGGTACTGTTGCTTAGTAAATTTTTAAATCAGCATGTTGCTGTCTTGGTTGACTACATGTGAATGTACTTACACAAATAGAATGCTGCTGCCTTCCTCCAACCTGTCTAGAAAATGACTTTTTAAAGCAATAACAGCATTTTGGTTTAGTAAATTAATTTTATTTGTCATTTGTAACAGGGAACCTGTTGCACACTGAACTGTTTCTTTTAAGAATTTGTCATTTGAGCAGTTAAGCTTTAGGGAATTCAATTGCTGGACTACTGCAGGAAGTCTCCCATAGTCAGCTGGCTTTTAGAGTTTCATTGTTAGGAAAGTTGCACAAGATCTTTCCAGCTGCACTTAAGACAATAGCATGAACTGCAGAACAACTCATTAGCAAAGGAAAACAGAAAGGTGATGTATGGATCACACCATGCTGGTACTGATACATCACTTAAGATCAAGCCAGCTGATCTGACATACTTAGGAAGTGCAGCTGTTTGCCCTTACCTAGAAAACTGAGTTAGGAAGGTTCCTTAAGCGGAAAACTTCTTTTCTGCAGAGAAAAATGAATAAATCCTTTTTTATTACTCTTCTACTTGGGCTTTTTTTTTTTTTTTTAAGTTGGAGTCCAGCATTTCTGGATTCCAGATTCTATCTTCATATATGGCAGTGTCATTACAGAGATGCATGGAAGTGCTACCCCCAACAAAGTAAAAAAGAAAAATAAAAAATTCATCCATCATGTAATTCCCAAGTATATTTCTTGAACTACCTAGGAATGGCTTAGAAAATGGTTTGTATCTATTGCCTTTGTTGCCTTCTTGGCTTGTAGCATCCCATTGCACATAGTGACATTCCACAAAGGATCAGCATGCGCTTTGGTAGAGAGGAAGAAAGTGAAAATACAGTAACAAGCCAGGCTAACTGCTTAACTGCAGGCTTGCTTTTCCACACTAGAAATGTTTGTACTCTCATCCCTTCAGAAATCTCATTGTAGATCAGACTGAAAAGCCATGGTGAGCAGTTCCATTAATTCAGTCATTTGTGTTTCTGACACTGAAGAGCTGTCAATCCACCACTAGAAGCCATCCCTGAGAAGGGTATTATTTTCTCTTTCGTTTCTTAAATCAACAGCTGATGGCTATTTGCTTAGTGTATGTGAACCAAAATCCAACTGCTACTGGAACCAAAGCCAGCTAGTTCTTTCCAGCCAAGACCATCAATATGATCAGCTCTAGAATCAGAACACAACAGCTCTGCTACTAAAAAATGTGAATAGAATTCATCCAGTTCCTCAGAGAAATCTCAGCTCTCCGAGGCTGTCAGGAATAAAAGCATACCTAAGGAAGGATGCTGCAAATTACAGTGTAACAAATTAAAAAGTACAGTTCCTTTTTAAAAAAAAACAAAAAACAAAAAACAAAGTTCTTACATACAAGCTGGCTTCTATGTTAAAGCACTACTTTTTGTATGAATTTGTTTCTGTTTAATTTGAGCCCTGACATTTAAAGAAATTTGAGTTTTGACAATTAAAGCTTTGCAGGTCACAATTAAGAAAGAGAGAAGTGGTGAAGCAGTATCTGAGCGAATTAAGAAAGAAGTCTTCCAGAAAATAACCTAACCAGAAAAAAAACCCTGCCAACTATAAGAAGCATTATAACAGAGGATTTTAACATTAGAATTTATAAACCTTACAAGTTAGACAGCATTTCAAGGTATTCCCTACAGCAAATTAAGAACAAAGAACTTCACAGGAGTATTTCTCAATCCAGCTGTTAGCAGCAACTGCTTTCTTTTTTAAGAAACAGAATAAGAACACAGAACTCCTGAGGGCATTCATCCTGTTTTCAACGTAAGAGAAGAAACTCATCCCTATACAAAACCCTAACAGGCAACTTTAAGAGCACAGGCATGGGAGGATTATGAAACTGATAGGAAAGATTCAACTATCTCATCTGTGTAACATGAGGCAAGACTCTCTTATTCCCCTTCTCCAGGCTTCCCAACTACAGAAACTAAACATAAATTATATAGACAAAAAGGGGTTCCTTTTATTTTTTTTATTTCTTATTTTTTTTTACCTTTCTGTGGTTTCTCACAACTACATTAAAATATTGTATCACCTAAAGGCACCCCAACTACTTCCACAAGAGATGTGTAAGAGCTGTCACCAGCTGGGCCCTCTACTTAACAGGGTACCTGCTTACTGCTGGACTAAATGATGCAAATATTCTTGCAACTACCAGGAAAAGGCAAAGATCTCCCACTGCAAAGTATTTCCAACGGGTTTCTGAATCCTGGCTGCTCAATGAGCAGGGAAGATGCACTGAACTAGTCAGATTTCCAAGACATAACAATTTGTTTGCCAACTCAGAGACCTGCATCCTGAAGAGCAAGTACAGAATGAGACATAAAGGCACAAAATATTGAATTTGATTCATATTCAAAAATTTTAACCCAATAATATGCTGGCTGAATGTTCACTCTTCAGCACAGGTGCACAGCAAGCTTATAAAAAATGCAATTAGCAAACCCTCTGCAAATATAATTAGAAACACTAGCTTTATTCTTGATTCCACAATAACTGAAATAAGTTTCTTACAACTCCCTTCAGCTGTTCCAGTTCCTGAATCTTCATGATGCCACATCTTCTGTTTTATTCGGTTGTTCTTCAGCTTCCACATCTGACACCTCAGTGTGAATGCAAACAGCATCCCTAAATGACAGCTTTCTCATTTTGATGTTTGGCAGCTTTTTCAGATCACCATCCCACTCCCTTAAAGAAAAAAAAAGTCATGAAAAACAACTAGCAATAGAAATAGCAGGAAAAAGTAGCAGAATTTGTTCACCTTTTTTTCTGAAGTGAGGCTGCTCTTAAAGTGAGGAGCCTCTCAAGTGAGGCTGCTTTTCTGCATTATATTATCATTCCAACTGCAGTATGAAAGAGCATCCATGTGTTTACCTCACCTTGTACACTACAGCAGCTGTGATTTCTTTGTGAAGAACTAAGTACTTTCAGATTTGACAGTCTGGACAAAAAAAAGCAGAAATCAAATAATTCACTTTATTCCCAAAGCCTATTTCTCTCCTCAGTTACTTCAGGGCAACTGTTTGTAGGTTTAACATATTAAACCCCTGGTCTTTTAAGTAATGGAAGAGCAGCTTGGAGAAGCTTACTTCATCTGGATGCTTAATTTGCAAAGTTAATATCACAGGTACATGAAGTGCTTTCTTCTGATTTATGACTGTTAACATTTTGTATGACTTTAGGCAAACAGATCCATTGCATCACTGCCCATGGCAGTGGGGTTGGAACTGGATGATGTTTAAGTGCCTTCCAACCCAAACCACTCTGTGATTCTGTGACTGACTTTGTGGAGACACAAAATGTTAGTAAATGTTAATTCACATGGGAAGTGTATTACTTCAAAAAGCTGCATAAAAGAGGAAGGGGTGATGTAAATGTCACAAGACAAATCCTGTATCCAGTTAATTGGATGCTTTTTCTGAAGGACAAAGAGAGAATTTGCCAATTGTAATGCAGACATATTTGGCTTGCCTCTACTGAGCTAATAAAACAACATATTCATCAGATATCCAAGTACAAAAAGTCAGCTGTGTGTGAATAAACAGAGCAGCCAAAGGTCTCCTTTTGTCCAAAAAAATTCTCTGAGAATAGCCAAAAAGAGATACTTAAGTTACAGAAATAAAACTCTAACTGTTGAAACTTTCTAACCCTTTCAATGTCTTTCTGATTAGCTGTCACTAACACTTAGGCTGTAACAGCTAAGAACTGCAGAATTAGCAACACCTCATCTGGTTTTGCAAATGACAAATTCTTTAGCTGTCTGCATATGTTTTTTTTTAAGAAAAAAGACATACAATAGGTCAAATTCAAACACAGTGTTTTGCACAAACAGATTTAGTAGTGAGATTACAAAGAACTTACCTGAAAAATTTAAGGTGCTTGCTGTTCACAATGTCTGGGATTTCTAATGGGAGTGAAATTAAATGCTATTAGATGTGCTACATTATACAAGTGAGTCTCATTTCAATGAAAGAAAAGTGAAGTAAGGGCTGGACACAGTATTTCAGAGAATGAGGAGTCATACTAGAAAGCTCCTAGAAAAACACATAAATAGGAAGACCTCTCATCAGAAGTGAAATTATACTTATCAACTATTCCAGAATTCAAATGTACCAAACACTGAGAATTCAACTTTAACAAGTTATAAAAAGAAGATGCTTCAGCTTCTCTTAAGTCACACATCTGAGAAACAGTGAAACATTTCAAGTTTGTGTTTAAAAAAAGACCATTGAATAAACCAGAAAAATAATCATTATTTGTTTTCAAAGAGTTACTAGCATCCTCAACCAAGATCAAGCTGTGGGTTGTTTTTAAATAGACATTAATTCACCCACATAATAAAGAGATAATTCCACTCAGCAGAACTGGCTGTGAAAACAGTAAGGAAGCTTACTGTCAAATGCTGCACTACATGCAATGTAGTATTTATAAAGAATGTTGACACCCATCTCTTCTGATGAACTGATGTTCCTCTAAGTAAAACAGAAATGTACATTGATAGTTTTTTAGACTGAAAGTTTTCATAAAGGTGAAATATCTTTCCCAAACCTAATTTGAGAGAAATATACTGACTGCAAATCTTTATGACCTTTGGTAGTAAAAAAAGGGCAAGAAGCACAGTTACTTACGGCACACGTTATTTTTTTTTGCTCCCTGGGAATCCATAATGTTCCTACCAGATGTGTTCTTTGTAACTCATGCAAAATTTTACCTAGAAGGCCTGCACTGCTTTGATTCAGTGCCATTCTCTTCCTGGTCAAGCCCAACATATGACCCATGTTTAATATCATCACTAACTTATAGTTAATTTTTTTTTAAAATGTAAAATAAATCATATAGTTAAAATTGACTGTTGACCTTATTTTATACTGTAGATTTCACAGCCTGCAAGAAGAAAGGCTGCTTGCTACCTCTGAAATGTTGAATCCACTTCACTATTTTAGCTCTTAAAAATACAACATTTTAGGTACATCTTAAACTGTCCTTGAGCAAGCCCTGAACATACAGTTTTGCGTTTGTTTATCTATCAGTGTTCTTGGGCCTTACAAAAATAAATCAGACGATGCTATCAATGTAGGATTATATATGGTTTTGCTACAGAATGTAGAGTGATGATACCTACCCACTTATCTTTGTGGCCAGACAGTCTTAGAATTCAGAAAAACATCTCTTCCCTTTACATTGGGTTATGAAGTTAGCTGGGGACTAATAATATATGCAACAAATCTTGCTACCAATTACTTTGACTTTTGAAGACTGCCTCTTGATAAACAGGTATAGTGATAATGATCATGGCTGAGTAGGGCAAAGCAAAGAAACATACACCTTACTCCTTTGGTTCCTGCTGTCATTTCTGAACCTAGTTTGCTTTAAAAACGTTAAGTCACAAGAGTGTTTACTGAGATAAAAATGGAAAAAAATGGCAGATGGAGAAACAGAGCATGAGAGCTAGTGGAAAAGACATGAAGGAAGTATTTCAGGGAACAGACAGCATCTAGCATTTCTAAGATGAAGTGTTCAGCAACTTATTTGCTGCAATGAAACAGCAGTGAAAAATGTAAGTATTTTTTCCCCCATTTCTGACACTCTCAGATACTCTTAGTGATTTTCTTCTGAGGAAGAACAAACTGTGCTAGCTCTCAAGTTTTGTCATGAAGATGATACTCAACACCATTTCAAGACAAGGAACTGAGCTTAATTTGTAACAGAACTTTTGAGAAATACTGGCAAATCAACCTATTTATAGTTGATTGGATGAAGAAGCATCAGAACAGATTATTTCTAGTTCCTATGAGCACCAGGAGTGACAAGCTGTGGGTCTGAACAATCCTGCCTCTGTGCACAAGCTTGAACTGGAGACTTTCTAAAACATAACTAGAGAAAAAGCAGGTGGAGGATGCAATCCCATTGTCAGAGTGCCTCACAGCACTACTTTTTACCAACCAATCATGTTCTGTGACAGTCTCCTGAAATATTTTGTCCTTCCAGAAGTACATTGTTCATAAAAACATCGTTTTTCATATATTCCTCTCTCCAAAAACAAAGAGCTGCACAAGAGATTTACCTAAATCTCTAAGGAACTGGAACACCACTGCTCTTGACAGAGACTATAAGCAGCATATGTATAATATGGTGTGCCTTCCCCCTGACTTCCTCCTTTGGCTTGGCCTCTCAACAGGAAGACTGTGAGCAACAGGACTGATAATACTCTCATCAAGTTAGACTGATGATCACAAACCTTACACCTCAGTATCAAGACATCTTGCTGATACAGATCCATACTGATTAATAGTTTGTCTTAAGCTTTGTTAGCTTTGCTAAGATTATAGCTTAGATTGGCTGTGCACATGTGATCCTTTATACATAAAACACTGATTAAGTTTGGGATTGGATCTAGCTGCACCTAGGCTTGTTGTTTCTATCTTTGAAGGAGTTTAGAAAGTAAAGGAGTCTACTGCAAACTTCACTGCTCTGAACCTCCTCCTCTATACAATAAATAATCAAGTGTATTCATCTCAAATCTTCTTAAGAAGCTGGTTTATTTATAATTAAGTTTTGTGAAATCACTGCATTAGATTTATATATAAGTACATCCCTACTTTTCTTCATGAGTGAAATTTGTAGTATAATTCCTGTCCATGATAATGGTTGTCTATCAGTGTTGTAGCTACACTAGCAGATACATGCAAGTGATACAACTTTCATTTCAATTAAAATCAATTTCCTTATATCCTGAAGTTTCAAGAACAGACTAATAGAAGTGGTACATTAAGCTTTAAAGGCTGTTCTTCCCCAGAACTTACACTGTGCTGTTGTAAGAACATGCCAGTTAAATAGAGCAATAAAAAATACACAATCTTCAGATGAAATAATTCTGATGCTTTCCAACAAAAAGTGTACTAATTCTGAGTTCCAAGTCTATGGCACGTAATGATTTAGGATTCCCTTTCAATGGCTTTCCAACAAACACATAAGACCAGATTTGACACAAATGATGATCCATCAGGAGCAAAATGGTAGTACAACTGATTTAGATGTATTTAAGGAATAAGGAACTGCTAACAGAACTGAACAACCTTTCAGACTGAATGCTCCCTGTGTAGATACCCTTTTTTTTTCCCCCAGACTAAGACTTACTATGCTTTTGGATATCCTCTACTTTTGTAAACAGCCAGTAAAATAATTGCTTCTCCATTTACATGTATCTGATAAATACATCAATTTCTATGATCATTTCTTCAATATAAACAATTCATATCATGTAGCTTGTTCATAGCAAGCGTGCATCTACAACAACTGAGTTCAAGAATGGGTGTAAAAACTTAACAACCACTGTTATAAAAGCCCCTCACATTACAGCTTTCAGTGACAATAATTACTTAGAAGCATAAAAGCAGTTTCCAGCTGATTCCCATTTATCCCCAATCTGTAATTACAGTATTTAGCAGCAACTATTTTCTGTGAATGAATACTACCCTAGACAGAGAGCAAAACCTGCAGCAGCTGTTATAATAAATAATGAATAATTTGAGAGCATATTTAATACACAAAGTTGCACTATGCTCTCTGAATGCTTTACTTACTAATACTATAATAACCTCCAATTTTGCTTGCAATACTTCTGGATTCTTCTTTATTTTTTTGTTGTGCTTGTGCATTTGATGTCTTTGTCTAGTTTTGCTTGTTTTGTCAGCTTTCCACAAGGCAACAAAGGAAAAATGGAATATCTGAGCCATTTGATAACATTCATAGCATCTATTTTCCTGTCAAAAAAGTCCTGACAGACTTTTTCTGTCTTCTAAGTAAACAGTATGGTTATCCATTAGGCATGAAGTCATACAGATATTTCTGAATTCCTCTCTGATGGCAAAGTGTAAGTGTACTACATAACACTTCTAATATTTTGAGACATATTCATTTACTTTATTGGTAAAATAAAGTGAAAAGGGAAATATGACACACAATCAAAACCTTGCTGTCCTTTTATCTCAACAATTTTGATTTGTCACTTCTTCCCCAACTTACTTTCACTAGCTGGACTGACTTTGAATGCTACTTTAGCATTAAAGCAAAGTTTATCACTTGCCTCTAACACCCTTGCTTGTTAAAGAAAAAATGCAAATCACAAATTTTAGTACTATTCTGTACCTGACTCTAAGCTCTTTGCTTTTTTTACTTTCATTATTTTTTCTTCCTTACTTAACCAGATTACTGATGCTTCCTTTCAGCCGACTTCCAGCTATCTACTTCTCAGTCTTGCATTCCTCACTCACAAGCAGTTTGCACCTGCATGCTGTCTCCTGTAAGACAAAATACTTTCACAGTGCATTTATTCCTTCTTAAGGGAAACTCTAGGCCTCTTTTGAGGAAATGTTTGCTTTGTGGTTTTTGCACAACTGCTTCCCAGCTGATCTCAGAAAACTTAGCTAGATCCTACACTGCCAAAGGATGATCTGTGATAATATAGAAGTCAACAAGAATAACTGGCATTACACTTTTATTCAAACTTGTGATGATGGCCAATGTAAATGCTAAAAATCTGAAACTGCTTTCAGCTGGGCTCCCACTGGTGGCTTTCATTAGTAACGCTTAATGTGAAAGCTGCACAATTCTTGTGTTTGATTATTATGAGGTTAAGTATTGGGCCTCCTCACATATTCCCTCCAACACCACCTCCTGTAAGTTAAAGGAAGCACAGAGCCTCTACTTGAGAGCAAGGGGGAAAATGTGTTTATCCTACTTGGTGACTATCATCTGTGCCTGTAGAATTGTTTGCAGAATAGACATGTCGTAACAGTCCAACATCCTCCAGGACTGCCTAAATTCTAATAGGAATACTCCAGAAGTATTCAAGCTTTGGAAATATATCAGTAGTACAATTTTTGATGCAATCATTTTCCCACATAGAGAACACCTTGAATTTAGAGGAATGATGGGCCTCTCCCCAGAGCTCATGAGCTTTTGGCTCGTGAGTTTGTGGAGGCTTTGGTTGTCTTCAACTTCATGAACCCTAAAGGCCAATCTCTCATCATATCAAAACTGTTGAAGTTCCTCATGCCACTGGTCTGCTTTGGTGAAAAGGTGCAAGCTGGGTCACAGGATTAACCCTAATGGTAAGTTTGCATATTATAGAAAAAGTATTAAAGCAAGCCATGCATATGGATTTCACTGGTACAACCCCATCCAAAACCAAATTGATTTGCAGAGGAAAACAGTTTATTCCCCACATGGAAAAATAGTCTTCATGCCAATGCACACTAAAATATGCACTGAAATGCATTTTTAATATAAAAGTCTTAGCATAAAATGAAGATCCAAGCATGCTGGATCACTGTATACACATAATATGTATTTGAGACTGGTACATTAAATGCCACTTGCACTTCAAAAATATATTATACTTACCTGTATTAAAGATACAGTACAATTAAATGTCAATTAATGTAGTGGAAATATGTCAGATCTTTCTCATCCTTCCCTCCCTCCCAGCAATGCTTCTTTATCCTGCCCTTCCTCTGCCTGCCCGACTTCTCTGTAAGGTACTCCACAAATACCTAGCAGTTAGTTAACTCCTCTGAAGAGTGAAAAACATAATACTTATAAATTTTACTTTGATTTCGGCCTTGTTAGTCGGTAGAGAGGTATGATCACAGGATTATTACTAAAGCTTTTACATACCTATCCCATAGCCTTCATAGAGCAGTCTTTCACGTTCCATGGTCTGCTTGATGACAGCTTCCCTTGATTCATGCTGTCTTCCCTGTCTACCTTTAATACTGTTTCGTAACTCAATCTGCTCCAACTCAGCAGTGAATCGTTCCATATATCTGAAAGAAATACAATTCATTTAGGCTAGATGCAACTTTTTGCAGAATTACTTTGACAACCTAAGAAGATATTTTGCAAATCGTATTTTCAAAATGAGTCAGATACAGTTCATCAAGTCTAATAAAAATAACTTTAATCTACAAACTGGAAGTTCCATTTAGAACTACATTTGAATCACCTGCTGCTTTCAGAAAGGTGTTGTGTTTTTCTTTCTTTAATTTGGCTTTTTGTTCAAACAGTTTGAATCAAAGTTTCACATTATCATAACTGATCTGCTCTGGATAACCACTAAGCTTTCATTGCTGAAGTTCTTCTTTGCAAAGTCATCACTGTGTAAACATCCAAACAGTTAAAAATGGATCCAGAACATAAGGTGGTATTGCCTTCACAGTATCACAAGTGTTGACCAGCATAGAAAGTATTTCAGAGCTCCTGAAAGGAAACTGATATGATGCAAATTCTTAAGAATACATATAGGTCATTATTCTTGCAGGCATAAAAACAAAATGGTGGCAGACCATAGGTACACATGCACAAAGCTGAGCTCTACCAAAATCCCATTTTGATATTTCCTTAAAAAAAAAAAGTGTCCTGAATACTGATTTATCTTCACAAAATAAAAGGATTAAAAAGTACAACTACATTGGTGCATTTAAGTTTCAGTGAAACCCAACTAGCAAATTCAGACAATTGTAATACCTCTCCACATCATTAGCTGTCCACACACTGCAAAAGCAGGGACATGCTTCAATAAAAACACAAGGGTCACTTCAGCAATTTCAATGCATACTGAAAGATGCATACATTTTAGAACAGAACAATCTTCAATTTTAACAAAATTAACTACTTGGTATTACTAACAGGCTTACACAGAAAGGAACTCCTAAGTCACTATAGAGATCTTATTTAGAAACATTATTTTTAAAGGCAAATCAAGTTCTTCAGTCCTCTTTTAACACCCAGACTTACTCTTCAATTAGTTCACATGCTTCCTTCTTTGTGTATTCAGTTTTATTGGGGTCAAGGTGACTCTGGAACCACTGCAGTTTTTCTCCTACAAGAATGAAGTTAATGTTGATTATATCATCATGGTAGCACCAGGAAAGATTCAAGTTCTTCAAAGTTACTGAAATCAACTCCTTTTCTTTTTTTTTTTCCTTCAAGAACCTGAATGGCATCATAAAGATCTGGCTGGGTATGAAGGCAGCTATAATAGAAATATTATCTTCCTTATGGAGAAGAGTTTTGATGCTTTTATGTAAAATACTGGAAATAAGAGTCTAAAATAATAGATAACCAATAAAATGGTTTAATTACTTAAGATGGCAAATAAGGAAAACAAAGAAAAAGAAATCACAATAGAACAATGGCTGAACAAGAGTTCCAGTTACCACAATTTTTAATCAGATTGAATTAAAAAGGAGAGAAGTACTTCATATTGTGTCTTGAAGTCTTGTATTGACTTCAGAGCACAGCATGTCCATTTATCTATATCTATAATCTTCTTTCACAAACATTTATGAAAAGCATGGAGACAGTTGCTATAAATACAGATTCAAAAGCAGGTGGTTGGTTATACTGACCTATTATAAACAATCTTTATGTAACCTTTCTGTAAAGCCTAACCTTTTGTCAAAAATCCAATTTCATCTCCTGTATGTACTACTTCAGAGAACATTTCAGGTACTTCAGCAAATCTACAAAGTCTATTCTGCAATTACAGAGTCAGATTATAAAGACACCCCAGTTGGAATAGCTATAAAGTTGGTCATAAAAATTTATCATAGAAAGTTGTGTAATGTATTTGGTAATAAAAGTTTCTGCTCACCAATAATACTCAGACGTAAAGCTTTCTCAGTCTTTAACCTAATGGAGCAAAACAAACATGTTAGCAAGGAAAAAGTACAAATAGTTTTCTTTATTTTCCTTCTTCAAAAGAAAAATATTTAGATGAAAGTCAAGATGAAGTGGCAAACAGAAATATCTGCCAAATGTAGAACAACAAACTATCATGCTACTATTTAATAAACTTCTAAATAACTAAAGTTAGTGCTTAGTGAACAGTAAACATTTATGTGAAAAGTTCATGTGTTAAGAAAATGAAACTAAGAGTTTTTTGTTTTTTTTTTAAATAAGAACTATGAAGAAAATTAATCTGAAAGTATTTTTCAGATTATCCCACCTCAGTCTGTGGTGGGAAACAAAGCCTTCTGCATCCTGTAGGATGTGTGTACATAATTCAGTTTGAGATCAATTCCAGTCCTACTGAGAAGTTCTCAGGGACTACAAGTTTTATAACAGAGCCTTATGCATTTAGCCCTGGAGTTCTTAAACTCATTTTGCAGCAAGGAATGCTTTGAATTCGACTTTATTTCCAGAAGGGAACGGAATAAATAGTTGGGATTAGTATAAAATTTGCCACTGGAAAAAATACACTTGCATGTTCACTGTCTATATTCAAGGACTTGTGATATTATTAAGACTTTTTTTGCCCGTTATGTAATAAAATTGCTCAAGAATAAAAAAAATAAAGGCTATATTTTGAAAGAACAACTGTCAAAGTTCAAGACACTTCAAAGCTACATGCTTCTGTATTAAATTCTTTGTACTCTGTAGAATCTAATGAGCATTTCACAGTTAACTGAAGTAACTTACAGGACAAAAGTGTCTCACCTGTTAAAAAATATTCAGATCAAAAGAGAAAGTCCTACTTTCTAGAAATAAACATAAATGGGTCACTTGGCCATTAACCTATATTACTAAAATAAATACAGACTTTTCAAGTAGCATTTCATTCTCTGAAGTGATACTGAAAGCCACACAAAAACCAATGCGTGTCCAAGTTGCTGAGATTTTCACAAACACATTAAAGGAAAGCTGCTTTTTTTTAGTTGTTACAGATGCCACAGCATCTTGGATAAGAATTTTTAATGTAAAAAGCTACAGAAGACAAACAAGCAGGATGAGTGTTACCATACCTGCAAAAAGCTGGTTGGCTAAAGAAATGTAACGTTTAAACAGAAATGACATCAGGGTGAAAGGACAGATCTGGATGAGACTTAGTAAAAACAAAGGGAAAAGGATTAAGATTAGAAGCCAGCTTTAAAACTCTGCTGTGGAAGATTTCTTCAAGATAATTATGGTTGATAGCCCATGGAGGGCTTACAGCACACAGCATGGAGTTTTGACAGGTCACAGTGTGCACGGAAAGGATTTGTATTCCCACCCAGCAGAGCTGCACACCAGCAGTCCCAGCTGTGAATCTGGCATAGCAACAAAGTGAGCCAAGCACATCTGCAACGAGTTGCCAAGGAGAAAACTACAATGCCATCAAGAAAAGCTCTCTCTTTAAAATCATAAATAACACCATCTATTTATGGTTTACAACCATTCGGATCTGCAGCGGTCAATGGATCACTTATTTATCTAGGCAATTATGTACATAATCAAGCTTATTTTCTGGCAGAAAAGCCTTCTTTATTAGAGAGTACACAACTTATCTCAGTATGAGAAATACTAGAAGATATGATCAGATACTGCCTCGCTGTGCTTTTCCTAAGCTAATCAAATAAGGCAAGGCAAAGACAGTTCCTCATCTCCTTCTACACAATGAGTAACATCTACTCAAGGGGAAGAGAGAATAAGGGCAGGGATTCAACCTTGCAGCAAGCTCTTGACTCTGACTGAAAGAACAACGTAAATCATACGTTTAGACATTGATTATGGAAAAGGATGATTAAAGGTTTTCTTGAGGTTTAGTAAATACTGTGTGAAGAGCAACACAGGGAAGAAAAAGGTGTGATTCAAGTGGACAAGTTGGCTGAAGACTGCAGTCAATTTTCTAAAACCAATTGGTCTGTCACACCTTATTATGGTTGGGATTGGTCTTTTGTAGGACAGATAGAGTTTCTGGACAAGCTTCTTATTTGTCATATTTCATTGAGAATGACTGCATTGAAGACTATCTGGATGACATGCTATGAAAGACTTCTGTAACTTAGAGAATTTCTCCTTCCTTCTTCCCCAGTGTCACACTGTAATACTGAAATTCCATGTGCAGATAACAATGGGTAATTAACTGGTTTGGACACAGAATTTATAGAACACTTTGCTATCATAATAAGCTTTGAATGGTCCAGGTTGACACACTATCTTTGGCAGGATAGTTTCTGTATGAGTAACAAAGGATTGTATCTGTATGGGGCTGCTGAATCACGGCCTGAACCTTTGATTGATCACCTGAGGCAAGCAATGAGTCAGCCATGGGAGCACAGGTGAAGGCAATTCACCTGTGCTGCAGGAAGGGGTGGAGCCTGGCTCCACCTCTCCTAGACCCATTTAAGAGCTGACTGCCAGTGGGGAAGGATCTCTCTCTGGAGATCCGCTCCATCAGGAGTTTCTCTCGCGAGCCCAGGACAGGGTGAGTGATTTTCTCTTATTTCTCCAATATAAATTCTATTAGCCAAGCTCCTGGATATATATCTATACCATCTGTATATCCATTGATTAAACAATTGGCGAGCCAGGCAATTGCCTGATGTAAATCCACTTTACATCGTGTCTCTCTTATGGAGTTTCTATAAATGGGTCAAGGGGGAGAACGCCATTTCCCTTGATAAAATGATCCCTGGGCAGATCCCAGGGTTTCTGGGATCTCCTTATTATCAACTGGCAACTATAATTGAGAAATGGGGTCCCCTCTGTACTTTGGGGAATATTTCCCCAGTACGTTTAACAGAATACTTTCAGGGACTGGACAAAGATGTCTTAACTACAAAAGAAAGGCAGTTAGCTGCATCCACAGTGGCATGGCCACTGTTGAATGCTTTAAATCAAGCAGAGACAAGATCAGATAATTTAGAAAATGAAAATCAGCTACTAAAAGCTCAGATTGACAAATTGGAGCAAGAACTTAATGTATTGACAGGAAAAAAAACAGTTTTACAGTCTGTAGGCCAGGTCCGTAGTATTTCAATAGATGATAGTCATACCTCTGAAGTAGCGGACCTGGTTCAAGAGGAAAACAGGAGTTCCAAATCAGACCTAGAGGCTCCAGTTATGGCGGATCCCCTGGAACTCTGCCCTATTATAACGCAGAAAACTAAAAAGGTGCAAGATAGACCGGCAGGGGTGCCCCCTGACCAATGGCCTCCTGCCGAAACACATTTTCATATGACAGCCAGACCATACACTCCTACTAATGGACCTGATGCAGTGATCTCGGCAGAGGTCGAGAGAGAGTATACCTGCATGGCTGCTCAGATTATGGGATTCAGGAGCAGAAAGTGTTATGGTTAATGGGCCGGAAATGGCAAAGCTGGCCACCATAACATTACATCATGCTGTCAGACAGACACTATAAGCTGCCATCCAGTATACCAAGGAGAACCACTCAATAATAGATTGGCTGATGGCAGGGTGCCGGATGGTCTGGCCAAATAAAACAGATATTCCCCTAAACATAGGACTATGGTCCTCCATGGAGGACCTTCAAAACTACATTCGCGAGTTAGGCATGAGAGAAGCAATATATGAAGACTCGTATGATAGCCCGGATATGATTAAGTTCTCGGCGGGCATGCGAGATTTAATTTTACAACAGGCCCCTTCCCACCTATATGGGACCTTGGTTTCAATATTAAACCCTCTGGTGACCTCAGAAGCCGTAGATCAGCAGGCTGCTCAGATAGTTGCTGATCTGGGGGAGACAGAACGCCTACGGACCAGGCGCAACATTCAGATGTTAGAAGAAGCTGAGGTCCTGCCGGTGACTAAAACCAAGACGCTGGCTATTCGAGCTCCTCGATCAGGACCCATAAGGGTTTCCCGAAAACAAATGTTTAATGACCTAATTTGAGCTGGGGTCCAATTTGCTAAGATTGACCACCAGCCCAACCATGTCCTTCTCCAGCTTTAGAGACAGCTAAAGGACAATCAAAAATTTCAAAACTACCCTAAGAAACCAAGGGTAAGAATTATAGAGAGGATACCAACAACAGCATGGAACCTAGAAGACTTCATTGTTCCTAATAGGAAAAAAAAGCCGCCTCAAGTGTCTCGGGCCACAATGCCTGAGCCATCGGAAGCAAAAGAATTGGCCCTAGCACAGTTCATGGCGTGACGGGGGATGTTAGTCCCCCTAGGGCCTCCAGACGGGACCGGAGGCCCTATGTAGAATTAATGATTTATTGGTCCTGAAAAAATATTCAGAGATTTATGGCATTAGTGGACACTGGAGCAGAAACATCAATCATTTACGGAGACCCAAACAAATTTCATGGAAACAGAGTGATGATTGGTGGTTTTGGGGGACAAACTATTCCTGTCACCCAAACATGGTTAAAATTGGGGGTTGGGCGTCTCCCACCCCGGGAGTATAAGGTATCTATTACCCCAGTCCAGGAATACATCTTGGGCATAGATATTCTATGCGGTCTGGCTCTCCAGACAACCGTGGGAGAGTTCAGACTCCGACAGAGATGTATTAGTATCTGGGCGGTGCAGGTAACATTAAGAGGCCATGCGAAACATGGGCCAATTTGCCTGCCGAAACCGCGCCGGATTACTAATGTGAGACAGTACAGACTCCTGGGTGGGCAGGACGAAATATCAAAAACGGTGCAGGAATTAGAAAAAGTGGGCATTATAAGACCTGCCCTTACAACAGCCCATATAATTCCCCCATATGGCCAGTGCGAAAGTCGGATGGCACATGGAGAATGACAGTAGATTACAGGGAATTAAATAAGGTCACGCCGCCTATTCATGCAGCCGTACCCAATATTGCTTCCCTAATGGACACATTGAGTAGGGAGATAAAAACCTATCATTGTGTCCTAGATTTAGCAAATGCGTTCTTCAGTATCCCAATTGCTGAAGAATCGCAAGATCAATTTGCATCCACGTGGGGAGGCAGGCAGTGGACCTTTCAAGTCCTGCCACAGGGGTACGTGCATTCATTCACCAACATATTGTCATCATCTAGTGGCGCGTGACCTGGCTGACTGGAAAAAACCAGATCATGTTAACTTATATCACTATATTGATGATCTCCTGCTGACATCCGACTCATTGGAGGCAGTAGGGCAGGCGGCGGATTCGTTAACCGCCTATTTACAACAGAGGGGATGGGCTATAAATCCCCAAAAGGTGCAAGGTCTGCGCCTGTCTGTAAAATTCCTGGGGGTAGTTTGGTCAGGAAAGACCGAAGTACTGCCCAGTACTGTCATCAATAAGGTTCAGGCGTTCCCAGTCCCTACAACATCGAAGCAGCTGCAAAAGTTTCTAGGTATATTGGGTTATTGGCGTTCTTTTATACCTCACCTAGCGCAGCTGCTAAGACCACTGTATAGACTCACAAAAAAGGGACAGCTTTGGGATTGGGGGAAAACAGAACAGGACGCTTTTCAACAGGCGAAACTGGCAGTTAAACAAGCCCAGGCATTGGGTATATTTGATCCTACCCTCCCAGCCGAGTTAGATGTTCACATCACTCAAGATGGCTTTGGTTGGGGCCTGTGGCAACAACGCCAGAGTTCTGTTCGGACCCCCATTGGTTTCTGGTCTCAGGTTTGGCATGGAGCAGAAGAGAGATACAGTATGATTGAAAAACAGTTATTGGCTGCCTATTCAGCATTGCAGGCAGTAGAGCCAATAACTCAAACGGCTGAAGTTATAGTCAAGACCACTCTGCCGATTCAGGGGTGGGTAAAAGATCTGACCCACCTTCCTAAGACGGGGTGGCCCAAGCACAAACAGTGGCACGATGGGTCGCCTATCTCAGCCAAAGGAGCAGTCTGTCTTCATCCCCTTTGAAAGAAGAACTTCAGAAGATCCTAGGCCCAGTAACATATCACAATGATGCACCGAAAGGAATACTGATCGCTCCACCGCAAAAGAGTCCCGTTCAGGAGGGAAAATACCCTATCCCTGAAGATGCTTGATACACAGATGGATCCAGCAAGGGCAATCCGAGCAAGTGGAAAGCAATAGCATACCATCCTTCTACTGAGACCATCTGGTTTGATGAGGGGGATGGTCAGAGCAGCCAATGGGCAGAACTGCGAGCCGTGTGGATGGTTATAACTAAGGAACCCGGTGATGGTATCCTGAACATCTGTACGGACAGTTGGGCTGTGTACCGAGGGCTCACTTTGTGGATTGCGCAGTGGGCCACCCAAGAATGGACTATCCATGCCTGGCCGATCTGGGGCAAGGACATGTGGTCAGACATATGGAATACAGTCAAACACAGGACTGTACGTGTCTACCATGTTTCTGATCATCAGCCCCTACAGTCACCGGGAAATGATGAAGCCGACACGCTGGCCCGAGTTCGATGGATTGAGAATTCACCATCCGAGAACATCGCCCGTTGGTTACATCAGAAGCTACGGCATGCGGGACAAAAGGCAATGTGGGCAGCTGCTAACGCATGGGGACTGCCCATACAGCTACCTGACATCGTCCAGGCATGCCGGGATTGTGACGCTTGCTCCAAGATGAGACCAAGACCGCTGCCCGAAACAACAGCCCATCTTGCTAGAGGACATAATCCTCTCCAGCGATGGCAGGTCGATTACATCGGGCCCCTTCCTCGGTCTGAGGGGGCGAGATATGCCCTGACCTGTGTTGACACTGCAAGTGGGCTACTGCAGGCTTATCCAGTACCGAAAGCAAACCAGGCATATACCATTAAGGCACTTACAAAACTTATGTCTGCCTACGGGACACCTCAAGTCATCGAGAGCGACCAAGGAACTCATTTTACTGGTGCGCTGATACAACGCTGGGCAGAAGAAAATAACATCGAATGGCGATTCCACCTGCCATATAATCCAACGGGGGCAGGCCTCATGGAACGTTATATAACGTAATCATGGTATTCTTAAGGCTGCCCTGAAGACAGACTCCCAGTCTCTGCAGGGGTGACAAAGAGACTGTATGAAACCTTGCGAGACCTGAATGAAAGACCCCGAGATGGTAGACCCAGTGCCCTGAGAATGTTACAGACAACGTGGGCTACCCCGCTTAGGATCCAAATTACGGGCACTGATCATCAGGTAAGACCCCTGATTAGTAATGAAAATAATCTTCTGCTCCCTGCCCCTGAGAATTTAAATCCTGGCACCCATAGAATAAAATGGCCATGGAAGGTGCAGGTAGGACCCAAGTGGTGTGGCCTACTTGCACCTTGGGGGAGATTGTTGGAGGTGGGAGGCTCAGTAGTCCCTCCAGTAATAGGTACATGGCCTACTGATGTTGTGGTCAACACACCGATTTTCATTGCTAAAGGGACTCCCATCACGTCCCTATGGCAGATCAGGACACCTCCTTTGGTGCCTGATATTATTATGCAGCCGCAAACATCTGGCCAGAAAGTGTAGTACAGGCAGCCAGGACGTGCCCCTGTACAAGCGGAAGTGTTGACCCAGGATAGAAACACGGCCTGTATTTTGCCCTGGAGGGCAGACCTTCCCCTCTTGGTACCTCTGAAACATCTGTATTTCTCCCCGTGAGTCTTTGAGCCTTCAGGATCACCGGAAGGAATGAAATGTCATCAAAACGTTCCAGTGTTACTGTTAGATCATGTGTAACACCCGGTGATGGTCTGCATGGGACTGATGGAACATAGGACGGACCTGCACCTCACGACCGTATGCCTCCAGTAACATCATCGAGCACTGGCCCATAGAAGGAAGTCAACTTTCACCGATTGTCACTCATCTTGAAATTTACCAACGTGTTGCGATGAAATTGTATAAGTGTCGCGGTGTATTGGATCTCTGTATTAGGGAAAGCTCACCCTTTTAGTTAACCTAATCATTGGTTCACGCTGTGAAGGGGTGGAGTGTATGGGGCTGCTGAATCATGGCCTGAACCTTTGATTGATCACCTGAGGCGAGCAATGAGTCAGCCATGGGAGCACAGGTGAAGGCAATTCACCTGTGCTGCAGGAAGGGGTGGAGCCTGGCTCCACCTCTCCTAGACCCATTTAAGAGCTGACTGCCAGTGGGGAAGGATCTCTCTCTGGAGATCCGCTCCATCAGGAGTTTATCTCGCGAGCCCAGGACACGGTGAGTGATTTTCTCTTATTTCTCCAATATAAATTCTATTAGCCAAGCTCCTGGATATAAATCTATACCATCTGTATATCCATTGATTAAACAGTATCAATTACCATCAGACTAAAGAACTTGCACCTGAAACAGTAAGAAAGCTTGGAAAAGGAAAGGCAGAAATCAAGAAACAGAGTCTAAGACAGAATCTGCATCTTCAAACTGTTGAGCATGTCTGCTTATTAAAAAAAACTTTTAACATTCAAAACAAAGAGAGCTTAAAGCAGAAGACAGCTCTCTACATTGTCTAATCTTAAACTGAGACATTCTGTGAAGACAGTAGACTTCACTGATCCCTCATAGAATTAAGGAGGAAGCAGCTGTTCTTTCACTGGCTTGTTTGAAGCACACCCTTAATTAGCCTGCTGAGTAGCCAGTACTTAATGGCTTTCCATAAAAAGGTGCTTTTTCCTCAGGTTAACCCATTGCACGTATCAAAAGAGGTCTGTTTGTTTCACTTGGAAGAATACTGCTGCCATGACCAGCTCCTTTTGCTGTATTTTAAAGAAAGAGAAAGACTGTGCTGTTACATCTCTTAAAAAGGAAAGAAACCCTTTTATAAATTATTTTACTTCCTTTATGTAAAATTCCTTCTTAAAAAGCAATTACATTTACAAAGTTAACTTTTTCCATGAAGAAAAGTAACTAAATAGTAAATCAAATGGGAGACTGCTATTCCAGTGAGTTGTTTATACTATTATTATTTGCTTCTTTCTGTTCTAAAAAGAAACAAAAAAAGCACTTAAGAATTTGTCAGTATGGGTATCTACACCAGTATAATTCTGCTCATATAATCAAATCTTGTTCTGGTTTAAGTGTGCCATGTCACAATGAGTAATCAATATATCCTTTACACACTGAGTGTTCTTGTGTATGTTTTTGCTTCTAGTGACGATGTAGACATAAGCAATAAATATCAAATATGATTTGGTTACCTTTTGTGACTAAGCTCTCTAAGTGGCAAGAAGAGGTATTTAAGGGATGATGTAGTCAATTTAGCACTGAGGAAAACAGTTATGATCAGTAACTAATAGCACCAGTAGTGAGACTGCGCGAGAACATAAAGCAGCAGGGAAAACCTCTTGCATACTAAAAAACAGCAAGAAATTCTACATGTGCTGCTTGTAAACTCTCACAGCAGCTCTGCTGAGGCTATGTGAGACAGCTGTGCTTGTAAAGGGCCCCTTCCCAGGTGCAAAAAGGTACAGGTTTGCTCTGTGTAAAACTGTACATCCATCCCCAGCCATAAAGGTCTCTGAGGAACATTTTAACTGCATCAGGAGCTCCCAGTGCAGTATCTTCAGCCATATAAATATTTTGGTTCAGCCTTCATGGTCCTTCCAAATTATACCTTGATAGAAAATGTCTGAAGTTTGCTTCAATAGCTTTCTAAACAAACAACAGTAGCATATCAATGTTTAAGGAGTTGGTCTATGCATTAGAGCTGCGACAGAGTGAAAATGGAAGGCAAGATCTGTCTAGCTATCTCCTCATTCTGCAGAAGGGGGAAGGAAAACTGAACTTGCCATGAAACATCATCCAAAAGGAGCTAAATATTAGGTTCGTTTAGAAGCTCCTGTTGGGCAGGGCAGATACCAATGAGGTTGTTTTCAATGAATTCAGCACAAGAAGCCGGTAAGTAAAAGTAAACCCAAGTAAGACTTGGAGTGAAGTCAAACCAGGTGACTAAGCCTCATGTGATGTCACTAGCACAACGCCATTCTGATTATAGTAAGCAAAACGCTTACTTGCAGTGCAAAAACCTTGCTTAAAATCCAAAAATGAAGTAGTTGAACTACATACTCCAGGAAGATTTTGTGCATGTGATCACGTCATTTCACGTCATTTCACATGGCCTAGCAGTGCTACACAGTCCTTTCCTTTAGAAAGAAAACCTTTATCGTAGCAGTTCACCACATACACGCTGTCCTTCGGTGTGTACATAAGGTTACACAGCACTTACTTTTCTTTCTTGTCCTTTTTGCGCGCTTTCCTCGCGAGCTGGGCAGCTTTCCTGCTGTAAGGATGGACAGCTTTCTTCTCTTGCTTCCCTCCTTTGGTTTTTGGCAATTTGGGCTGAAAAGAAATGAAAAGACCCCTCGGTGCTTAGCGGCCGGCAGCCGGGGGTACCGGCTCCCACGCCCACCCCCGCCACCCTGCCGCCCCGACACGCACCATGGCGAACGCCTTCCCGCCGCGGCCGCCGTCCGCCCGGTGCTCCTGCCAAAGGGATCCGGGCGGGCGGCTGAGCAGCGAACACGAGGTTCCGGGGCCTGGAGGGTGCAGCTGGGAGCTGAGACGAGCTTCCTAGTACTCGGATTCATCCTACCTAATCTTAAACTCTTCGGTGGGGAGTTAAGGAAGGTACACGCGATGTGTAGGTTGTACTTAACGAGCTGGTCTTTTGCCACTGACTGTGCTGAGATCACCCTTGGGTGAGGATGCTTCTGATTTGATGACCTTGTTCCAGACTTACAAGGAACACTAGAATTCAAATTTGGCATGTCAATTCCCAGCTTTTAGAGTTTTTTTTTTTTAATTAGTTTTTCTGATACCGTTGTAAATATATACATAAAAATAGATATCTGATTGAGATAGTCTCTACTACAGTACTCTGTACCAATGCCACAAAATAAAATGGGCTTGGTAGGTATAGATGAAGTATTCTCACACCCAAGAATAGACTTGTGTATAATCAATGAATATACAGGTGTTAGAATTATGAAATAAACAACAGAGTTTGGCTAAGCAGGTTATTAGAAAGAATAGATAGAGTGCTTACCCTTGTCCTGGGCTCATTGTAAAACTCCAAAGGAGGGATCTCCAGAAAGAGATCCTTCCCTACTGGTAGTCAGCTCTTAAATGACTCTTCTTAAGCTAGCCTGAAGAATTCATCCTTCTAACAATTAAAATGCATTGTTACATTGTATTATTGCAATGCAAATTAAGATAATAAAGAGAAGCTTAAGATATTTTAACTCTTTTACATCTACCATAGTGAATTGAGTTTGCTGCCCAATAAACTTATAAGATCTTTTCTGGATGTTTTCACTGTACATGCAATAGGAATGGAAACATAAGAGAAGAAATCTTGAGCAATTAAGAAAATAGTTACTGAATTAACCCACTAATTTCATATTTCTGTGGGAGACAGAAAAATGTGAAATGGTGGAAATCTCATTGTTCTGTGTACCGTAGATGTTTGAGTGGCAGGAGATAATTATGTAGTCACATCTGTTGCTGGTTCTGAGTGATGTCTTTCCTTCCTGTTTCTTTCAGTCTCCTTCACTTTAGGTCCTGTACCTGCTGCAACTGAGGCTGTTATATGAACATGCCGTATAATATTTTAGTTGAGGTAACTTTGGCAATTCTGTTTTATCTGAGATTCATGGAAACAAGTATCACTTCTAAGATCTTATGAGGCTTTCAGCAGCTCCTCTAGCATGCTTACATACAATTTCTGATTTAGTTGTTCATACTGATATTTTTTCCTTTTTTTCTGTTTTTTTTTTTTTGTTTGTTTTTTAATAACTTAGAATAGACTTTGTTGCAATAAAGGAATGCCACAGCATTGTGCATAGCTAAAACATATGTATCTACTCATATTCAACTCTGTTATTTCCAGTTTAAAATCACATAACTCAAACAAAAACAAAAACAAACAAACAAAAAAAAAAACAGCATTACGTTATACCATATCATACCATAAGAACTTGTCCTACAGTGTTTCTTTCTTATTAGATAGTCACCTTACTTTTGAGTTTCGAGCTGCAAGAGTAATGTTGGAATAGTCTAGGTAAATGTGTTCAGATGAATCACTATATACTTATACAGATGTCAGAAGTTAGATATTTTTAAATTGTTTGACTGATTTAGCTGAGTGCCTTGTTTTCCTCAGTAGACGTGATTTCCTGGTAAACATTATGCATTCTTAATAATTCGTCTGATTATCTCTGTAGTCTTTTAATGTGGGATTTTTTTCCCATTAAATTTTTTTTCCCATTTTTTTTCCCACAATTTCATTAATGTCTGTTTAAAGGAATTAGCGTTGTGGAGGTAATAAAGAGCTTGGATTGTTTTAAGGCTTTGGAGTCTGTAATTTCCAGAGACTGAATTATTTTGCCCTCTGCAAATTGTCAAGAACTAGCTTCTAAAATCACCGAAACATACCAAGACCCATGGGTACCATCTCCAAGTGTGTTTATTCCTTTAAAAAAAATGTCTTAGCCCCTTAGTGGAAAAAATACTTGTTTTGATGGCAGATCTTCCCTTAAGAAAATGGGTGACTAGTTTTATGAGTCCTTCTTAAAGGACTTGTTAAACAACAAGTGCACTTTGTTCAGCAAACATTTTGTTGGACTCATTTCTGTGCATATGTTTAGCATCTAGAACATGCAGCTTGTGTAACCCTGTGTAGAAGAAAATATAGATGACAATTTCCAAAGGATAGGATGTTATTTTGTGAATGACACAATGTAAAATAGGAAATTGAGACTTTGCTACTAGAGGAAGCATGTTATGCTTCAGATAAGATTGTAGTGACTGGATTACTCCTCATGAAATATTTCCAAATTTTACCCTCGTTAAATAGATGTGTAGATATCAGAGTCTGTGAATTAAATGCACTTCCCCCACGTATTGTAGATACTCTGGAGATACAAACTTAACAATTACTGTGATCCAAATCATTACTGAATACAATTAGTTTAAGAATGATCACTGTATCATAACAACTGTTGTTTAGTGCACTTCTGTTGTACGAAACTAAAACTGCCTAAAGGCAAGATCTCTGGTGAGCTCTAGGTAGGTTAACAGCACCAAGTGAAGTTAACAAAATCCTGAGGAAACTCTGTCTCTGTATTTTCAGAGCTGTTCTAGAGTAATTTTGTGATGATATAATTGCTTTCCATAGAAGATCTTAAACACCACTGATTAAAATTGGTGCATCCTGAAGAGTAAGAAATTGGGGAAGGGTGGCAGGAGGCCTGTGTAGATGAGTAAGGAACTCATGAATCAACTAAAAGGAAAGAAGGCGGCCAACGATATGTGGGAAAAATGGCCTGATCACCTGGGAAGAAGAAAGGAATGAATCAACAGTGAAAGGAATATTAGGGAAAACGTGTCCCCCCTACTAAATGAGGTGGGTGCCCTCATAACAGGGGATGCTGAGAAGGCAGAGATTCTGAATGCCTTCTTTGCTTCAGTCTTCAATGCTAAGACTAGCCCTTAGGAATCCCTGGGGAGTAGGAGTGAGTGTCAGGGGAAAGGAAGACTTCCTGTTGGTTGAGGAGGATCTGGTCAGAGAGCGTCTAGCTAATATCAGTGCACACAGATCCATGGGCCCCAGTGCGATGCATCATTGTGTGCTGAGGGAGCTGGCAGAGGAGGCTGCTGAACCACTCTCTATCATCTTCGAAAGGTCTTGGCGAACTGGGGAGCTACCTGAAGACTGGAGGGTAGCCAATAGCACTTCAGTCTTCAAGGGCAAGAAGGAAGATCTGGGAGTCTCCATCCCCAGAAAGGTGATGGAGCAACTTGTTCTGCATACCCTCTCCAAGCAATTAGAAGAAAGTTATCAGGAGTAGTCAACATGGATTTGCCAAGGGGAAATCATGCTTGACCAACCTGGTAGCTTTCTATGATGTCATCTCTGGCTGAGTAGATGGCGGAGAGCAGTGGATGTTATGTTCCTTCACTTCAGCAAGGTGTTTGACATTGTCTCTCACAAAATCCTTGTTATTAAACTTAGGAAGTGTGACATAGATGAGTGGACAGTGAGGTGGATTGAGAACTGGCTGACTGGCAGAGCTCAGGGTTGTCATCAGTGGCACAGAGTCTGGTTGGAGGCCTGTAACTAGCAGTGTTCCCCAGGGGTCTGGTCTTGTTCAGCATCTTCATCAACAACCTGAATGAAGGGATACTGACCACCTTCAGCAAGTTTGCTGATAATACAAAGCTGGGAGGAGTGACTGATGGAGTAGAAGGCTGTACTGTTATTCAACAAGACCAAGTCAGACTGGAAAGTTGGCCAAAGAGGAACCTGACTAGGTTTAAAAAGAGCAAGTGTAAAATCTTGCATCTGCAAAGGAATAATTGCTCACATCAGTACAGGTTAGGGAATGACCTTCTAGAGGGGAGCTCGGTATTCTGATGGACAACAGGTTGGCCATGAGCCAGCAATGGACCATGGCCAACAGGTCGAGGAAGGTAACTCTCCCCCTCTGCTCTGCCCTGGTAAGGCCACATTTAGAGTACTGTGTCCAGATCTGGTCTCCCCAGTTTAAAATGAGAGAGATCTCCCAGAAGGCATCCGGCAGAGGACCACAAAGATGATAAAGGGTCTGGAGCATTTCCCATATGAGGAAAGGCTGAGGAAAAGAAGACTAATTAATGTTTATAAATATCTAAAGAAAGGTGGGAGGCAAATGAATGAGATGACGCTTTTCTTGGTGGTGTGTAGTGATAGGACAAGGAATAATGGCCTAAAACTTGAACATAGGAAGTTCCATACTAACATGCAGAAGAACCTCTTTATGATAAGGGTGACGGAGCACTAGAATAGGTTGTTGAGTCTTCTTCTATGGAGATAATCAAGACCTGTCTGAACACCTACCTGTGTGACCTATTGTAGGGAACCTGCTTTAGCAGGGGGGTTGGACTTGAGGTCTTGACGTCCTTTCCAATGATTCTGTGTGATTCTGATATCTTCATGTTAAATAACATTAAATTCTAGAAAATAAGGCTCTGATGCTTATTGCTCATATCAGGACTCTAAATCCCCTTGCTCATTCCTGCGTATACTTGGAAGCTAATATGTAGGGATTGGCAAAACCATGGCTCCTTCCCCAGAGTATTTGTGAGTACTCTTGCTTCTAGAAGTCACTTCCCTCCATGCTGAAGTTGCAGAATGTGTGTTTTCTGTCTAAATGGCCCATGAAGTTGCAAGCTTAGGCAAAAACCTTCAAACCAGTTATCTTCTGCATGAATACACTAGGAAACTGAAAGTTCTCAGTTTGACTTTCAGTGACAAAAAGGCAAAACACTGCAACAGAGCCTCTATTCCTTAAAGCTTAGCAGCCATATGCTGAGCTTTTATAAACTGGCACTGATGTGAAAGTTTAATATGATTTAGCGGTGCTTTTCTTTCTTTAGGGAAAACAGTACGCCAAGTTATAACTCTTGAGGATTCAGGTCTTTATTACTTGTAATATGATGTGCACAGCAAACATAATTCTAGTGCTTTGTCTCGAGGGAAAGGGAAAAGCCTCATTATTTTTAAAATTAAGCATCACTACCTGAAACTGTGCAGAAATAACCAAATAATGTTTGCATTTTCTAGTAGTTCAAAATGGCTTGGGAATCCTAAGAAACCAAATGCAGCTACTAGCAACAGTGTTTCCTGTGGGAATATAATTACAGTTTCATTTTCCTATTTCTTCTACCTTGTCTTTTGTTCCTGGATGGTAGGAATGGGAAAGATAATTAAAACCAAGGAGAAGAAACAACTAAAACCACAGTGACATTAACTGAAACAGCACAATAGGTAGCACTGAATCTTGGGCAAAGTTAATATACACTCTTCCATACAAGCATCTCACTCTCTTCCATACTTGTATCATTAAAGACCTGCTCAAGCATGTCAACTTCTTGGTGTTTAGGTTACAGAGTTCTGTACCATGGGTAATGAACTGCTGTGTTGTAGTAACATATATAGAAATAGAGGTGTGGTGAAAATAGAGAGTATTAAGTATTAGGAAATCTTATCGTGTTGCCTTGCTTGTTTTAAGTTTGAAGAGTAGTGGTGAACTAATCTGAACTTTGTAATTTAGTGTCAGGAAACACTTACTTGAAAACACGTTGTGTACATGGTTCCTAATCCAGCAAGAGTGCTGAAAACCACAGAATTCCATACTCTACTTACATTTTTATCAGCTTTATTAAATAATAAAATGGTAGCATATATTCCCTGCACTGCAAACGAATGTAACCCTGACTTCCATAAAAATCTAAGTTGAACTATTATGCATCAAAATTGCCCAAGTTCAAGCTGTAGCACAATCTCGCTCAAAGTTTGAGTTTGTCAGCCTTAAAATTCAGCATGGTGTTGTCTTGTGTGTGCAAACCACATACCTGTTTTGGAGTGGCCAGGGATCAGTGGTTGAGCTGTGTAACCACTTTGCTCTTCTCTTGTCCTTCAGAAACCTTAAAGTACTTAATGATGTTGGACACCAGTTGTTTTGTTGTTGTTTTTTTTTTTTTTTTTTTTGGCTTTCCTGAGATTGGATCAGACATGGGATCTTTAGAGTAAGTATTCACATAGCTAGTTAATGTTGTATTCAGAATAAGTCTCAGAGCTCCAGAAAAAGAGAAGAATTTATTGTGTGATCTACTTGAAAGGAACTTGTTTGTCTGAGTGTCTCCCAGACATAACATTTATCATGTAACATATCAATTGTACAAATATTGTTTTTTTAATTTCATTTTTCATTTCTGTGTTATCAGCCAGAACTAGAAGCTTCACAACACGAAGTTCTGTGCCTACTTTGGTCCAAGTACACAATCTACTCAGTTTACACCAATTACTCAGTGTTATAATGAACTATGTGGGCAAATATAGATGCACATCAATTAATTTGATTTTCTCACTTATCTTTTTCCTGATAGGTAAAGGCAGCCACTTTGTCTGCCTCTTCCTTCCTTTGTTATACAGGCAGATATCTCTCCTTAGATCCTTCTGGAAACAATTTCATTTTTATAAGCAGAGAAGCAAAACAGATAAATTAGTCAGACAGTGAGTTTGGTGCTGCAAAGAGAAGAGGTAGCAGTTCATCTCCTTCTGATTTTCTTCTAAATTTACTTTTCCTTAATTTCCCAGAGGAAATTGGAAGGATATCAAAAAGACATGTGCAGTACTGTAGTCTCAATTAGTTTATAGAGAAACAGTGCCAGAACAGGGAGATGTAACTTTATTGCATGGGACCACATGGAATCTAAGAGCTGAATCAACCTGCCATTCTTGTCTCTAATGCTCTTAATAAATAAATAAACAAATAAAATTACAACAGAACAGAATTTGAGTGAGTTCAAAAGAACATTCCTTTGCTTACTTATGCTTCAGTGTTATTCCTGGCTGCATGCATTTAGAAGTTAATCTCCTTTCCTTTTCAGCTTTCCAGTTCATCTCAGCAATTTTCTGTTGTTGTTGTTTGACTACTTTCTGCTGGCTAACTGCAATAATTGGCTTCATAAGGCAACTGCTGGGAAGAAGTAGAATAAGGAGAAGAATAGAGATCATGAATACGTTTTTACATCCTTTCAGATGCTGGGCACTTTGCATGGGAACACCTGGATGGATATTTTCCTGGTATGTGGCACAGAGGAGATCCTGTCCATGGAGAGAAGCTCTCTCTTTTGTTCGTTCAAGCTAATATGTAATTAAAAATGTATTCCTGGCATCTCACTGCACTTTTAGACACATTTTAGGGGCCGAGTTCTCTTCAGTATTTTTACAAATTATCTAGACGTGGGAACTGAATGCATTCTAAGTTTGCAGACAAAACTTACATAGCTGTGGGCTCCCTCAGTGGTAAATAGGGCATAAATAATTCTGGTAATTGAGTTTGTCCCATAACTAATCAATAAAAGAAGCACATGACTGAGTGCGGAGGTTGTTAGTGCTTGTTGAGCACACATATACAGAATGACTTGTGGATTTGGTGGTTCTTCTGTAATGCCTCTCATCAGAGAGTCACAGCACCCCATCAAAACCATTCAGAGAGGCCTTCTCTGTGGTTTGCTCACATGGTCATAGTGATTGCCAGATTTTTACAGGAGGAACTTTATATACACTGAAGGGAATGTTTCCTAGTTGATGGACATGAGGAGTTCTTAGGAAGCAGAGTGGTGCCGTCTCTCCCAGCAGGCAGCCTGACTGCAGGAGATGGATGCAGACCCTTTTTAAAGGCCAGGCTAATGCATGACTTGAAAGACAAGTGTTTCATGTTTGCTTGTTTCTTTGTTTGTTTGGTGAGGGAGGAGGAACAGGAAGGAAGTTCTTCAGCTTTTGTTTTGTCTGTAAGTCCTATGAAGATAACTTGCCAGTAGTTCCTCCTGATAGGAAAATCAGCATAAAGGTTATAGGTCAAATAGAAAGAAAATGTAAAATTATTTCCACTTCCATTATGTTTCACACAATTTTATGCAGGCTTTATAATTGTCCAGTAATGTATTGGTTTTGCTCCTTTCCCCTGCTGTTTAAATTTCAAAGTGTAAAATACTGTTTGTCAGGCTAGTGATTTCCTTTTCAGACTCTTCAGAGAAATTCTACTCCTAAATGTGACAATTTCAGTCAGAAGAATTGGTTCCCTTTTATAAAAGTCTAATGTCTTGAAGAACAGTTTTATGCTTGATGGGCATTTGCTACTTTCACTGTAAAATTGTTCATTCAGTTCATCTGCCAGTTCAAATAATAACCCATTCATCACTAGCTAATGCGATTTATTGTTACAAAAGCAGAATTTTTGAAGTGCTACCTAACAACATGGCAAGCACACATACTTTAAAAGCAACATTTCAGTGAATGCTACGAGCAGATTCTTTCCTTTGGGGATGCAATTTTCATGAACACATATCTGCAGGTTTTAAGAAACTTTACAATTTGGCAAAAGTCCCTTTTGGATTTGAAAGTCTACAACTCTAAATTAAAGTAGATTTTTATACTGAAGGTTAGTATAAGTAGCTGTGTAAGAGAGAGGCAGCGCTGCCATTTGCAACCTGACACTCACAGAGCTGAAAGAATGAGATAGCAGGCTGGGCCACAATTAGTATTAGGATATGAGATAACAGTATATAGGATAGCAGTGCCTAACTCTTCCTAGAATAGAACTACTGGACAGCAGACTTCAAATATTTGATATTTACCTCTTGAGAATATATTGTCAGTGCTAAGTTTTTATCTTAGCAGACGTAGATAGGTTGTTTTGTACCAGATATGCTGTCATTAATCATATAAACTTGATTTAAACTTCTGCAATACCTTTGAAAACAAAGTTACAGATTGGCTGTGTACTGTGTTAATAATATCTTTTTACAATCTGTGGTACAATTTTGGTTTATGAGAGCCCTTTTCTTAATCGTCATTCAAAGGATTAATAGGGGCTTCTATTACCTTTTCTTTAAAGTTCCTCATGAAGTTCACCAGCGTATCTTTTTGTTAGTAATGTACCAGCTGGAGTTCATCTGATTCTTTGAACATCTTCTGTTCTGCTCTATTTAAATACAGGTGAACAGAACGATACGAGCAATTGCAGATGAAAGCATGCCATTAATTCAAAGGACTGGATGGGCACTTTTACTATTGTATTTTTCACAACCTTGACTGATTAAGAATAACCAGCTTGTATAACCCCTTCTAAAATGACACAGCCGTGCAAAATTTCCACTGGTATGGCTGTATTCTGAAGCTTGTATTTGTTCAAGAAGTTTTCTCGACTTTCTTTTTCCCTTTTGTATGGCGGAATTAGAAAAATGGAACCTTTTTTTTTTTTTTCCTTTAACTAGAAAAAGTATTAACAAATTTATATATACACATAAAACATTTAAAGGTCCAAACGCAATCCTTTTTTACAGCAGGCATCCAGCAGAGGTCCCCCACAGCTTGCTGCTGTCAGTGCAGCCAGTGCCTGGAGAGGGGGAGGTAGAGCTGGGGAACCTTCCTGCAGCATCTGCACGAAATCAGGTAATGTTCTGATGTGCTGTGCTATGGTAACTTCGGAAAATCGCTCTGGGTTTTACTGAAACGTGAAAATGAAGGATGCTGAGGTAGCTGGTGCAACTTGGCTCCGTTTCTTCCTTTATAAGGCTGTCAAATATTGCCAAACAGCATTTGAATGGTATGGCAGAAATCACCTTTGTAGACAGCGTGGCATGTAGACAGGTCAACAGTACAATGCTTGCTTTTGCCAAGGAAATTCCAGATACCTATGAAGTTCATTCATTTTGGGGTGCTTAATGTGAGTTAGTAATTGTTAGGGAAATACAGGAAAATGAATAGAAATGTATGGTTAATAGAGGAAACAAGATCTTTTGAATACTGTTTATGTATTTTTATTCTGTCCCTTGTATCAGGAAGATAAATTTATACTGGGATACAAACACAGAATCAGCCAACTCCTTCTAGTACTTGAAGGGGGCCTACAGGAAAGATAGGGAGGGACTTTTTATTAGGGCACATAGCGACAGGATGAGGGGAAATGGCTTTAAACTGGAAGAGGGTAGATTTAGACTAGATATTAGGAAGAAAATATTTAATGTGAGGATGGGGAGACACTGGAACAGGTTGCCCAGTGAGGTTGTGGATGCCCCCTCCCTGGAAGCACTCAAGGCCAGGCTGGATGGGGCTGAGAGCAACCTGGTGTAGTGGGAGATGTCCCTGCCTATAGCAGGGGGTTGGGACTAGGTGATCTTAAAGGACCCTTCCAACCCAAACCATTCTATGATTCTTATCACACATCTTATTTCTTAGAAATAAATACAGTAGAACCTTTATATGAATGCTGTTGCACAAATTGTGTGGTGGATGCTGAGTTCATTTTAGCTTTAAACAAAATAAAGCAAGGTTATTTGGGTTCCTAAAGATAATTAAATGAACTCTGCCTTTTAGTTATTGTTTATTGTTGTAAATTACAAGTTTTGTTCTGCTTGCAGTCTACTGTGAGCATTACTCCGTGAAGTTCTCTAATGGAAAGTAGAAATCAGTTTATTACAATGCGTACAGTCAGTAATAGAAGGAAATGCACTATTTATATATACTGATCTTTAAACAAAAGCTTTTTCTAATCTGTTCTTTCATGGTGCTCTTGGTCAAAAAATTCTTAGTACAGTCATATTTTTAATAAACTTTTATAATAATTTTATTCATAAACTTTTATAATAAACTTTTATAATTAAAGGGACAAATCAGAAATTCTATTCCAGCACTAGGAACTGCCACGCTGCAGAAAATGAGACTTTACTTTTCAGATATTTGAAAAAATGTCAATTAAATACGCTGAAGCATTCCCATAGCTTGTTAGAGGTAGCTTGATCTATTCAACTTCTCATTTTGATAAATGTACTACTTTTTTTTTTGTAGTGTTACTCTCATTAATTATTCTTGAGGCAGTAATTCAACAAAATCTTTTACCAGGACCAGACCTACTGTGTCATGTAATGAGCCAACAAGAAATAGAGGGGATACCCGCAGAGCCAGAGTAGTTTGGTCTTGAATCTGTATTCTAATGTTGTAAATTGTCCTTGGGTCAGAGGATACAGCAGTCCTCCCCTTCATTGAGTTAAAATGGATGTATGTTATTAGAAGAAAATCAGCAAAGCAGATAACCAACATTACATTTTTTTTTTTTAGACTTACTATTATTAAGGCCACAGAACCCTGGATGCATTAAGTTAATCAGCTTGTCCTGCACTGACAGATTTCTTCATATCATCTTTGAAATGCGATTCCTCATTTCTGCTCCAAGAAGTCCATTACAAATGTCTCCTACAGCTTTCTGGTACGTCTCCAGTTTTAGGCTATTTCAGAAGAGGGAAAATAAGCACTGGAGAGTTTCTAATTTCATTGCTTTTTCAGCCATCTCATCTCTTTTGTAAAAGGAACAGCACTTGAGGACCACTGCTGATGGCAGGTATGACAATGTGCAAGGAGGGGATGTGTTATGTGCCCAGAGAGCAGGACCTAATATGACGTTGATGGCCTTGGAGCAGTTTTTCTGAAGATTGGACTCCTACAGAACCAGTAAGAGATCAACTGTATCCCAAATGAGCTTTACTCACCAAATGACCTTGAGAAATGATTGCAAGTAGAGCATATTTGCAAATCAGTTCTGCCATAGGAATAAAACTCTGAACTTCACTCATCATGATGTGCAGTGAGGAGCAGAGGAGGCTATATTATCTGAAATGTGCTCTGATACTCTAGGATATTAATTGAGAGAATGTATCATCAAGGCTTCAAACAATTACCTTTGTGGGATGCGTTTTGGAACTGATGGAGCCTTAAAAAAGCTAATTGTTTTGCCTGTGTCGAGTCCCAGTTGTTACATAAAAATGAATTTAATTTTCCTGCAGTGAACAGCTTGCACTTCTCACAGTTGTACTAACACCACAAAAAGAAAAAAATCAGCAGAAAGTGAAGATTCAGACTGCATGCAGATCTCTTGTGTGGCTCTTTAACCCCCAGGCCAAGAGGCCAATATCCTTAGGAATACTAAGTGAACCCTAATTTGGTGGAGATGCTCATAAAGCCAAGAGAATGGCTAGCAGTTAAAAGAGTAAGACTATCATCTCTCTCAACCTAAGTAAATCTGGACATTCATTATGAAGGGACACTTCTTGCAGGGATATTATCTCCTTGCTTAGCTGTTTTTATTGTTATACCCCACCTGAGCTTCCCCCTTTCCACCTCCCCCCCCCCCCAAGAAAAAAACAACAACACAAAACAAAACCCATGAACAGTTTTATAGTTAAAATTACTATTAATGATCTGTTTTGGAGTTTGTGTCTTTCTGGTTCCTACTGGGTATGAAGAAATGAATACCTGTGAAACTGACCAGTGCCAAGTTACTCCTCTGAAGAAATTTTGCACTACAAGTAGCCTTAAAAATCCTTTTATACACTGCTTTGTTCATAGCGACAGGAATAAATGTTTCCTGCTAAAAATGTCAGACTACTGTGGCATTCAAGCAATATAGATATGATCCTTCTCCTGCTAATATAAAGCAAACATTTGATTAACTGGACATAAGAGCAGAGCCAGTGTATTCAGTCTTGAATGTCAAACTACTATTCTGCTAATTTCCCAGAAGAGTGCTCTTAAGCCTTATTATTAAATGGATCATCATAAGAATTTGACAAGGACACAAAGAAGTGTTTGTATTTATTGAAAAGAACTAAATTTGAATTGTGATGGTGTTATCTTTTCTTGTATTTCCTAATACTAGTTTGTAATGAAAAAAAAGTACTAAATTTCAAAGATTTTTGAATATTTCTTTTCAAAACCAAATAAGATTAAGAAAAATATCTTATAGTTATACAGTATTTACAACAGTGATGCTAGTTGTACCACTAATGCACAGCTTTTGGAAAAGACTACGACTACATTTTCCTGTCACCAGTAGTATTCTTTCTGGGGAAATAATATTTTTGACAAAGTATGTGTCAAAATCAATGGGTATTCCATCCAAGAACATATCGTATTTTTACTATAAAACGAGGCAAAGTTTGTTGAGGAGACCAGGAGGTCATGGTAACCTTTGGAGTACAGCAGATGTCACTATTATTTCTGAGATTGCAGAGTTTTAAGGTGCTGTGGTTAGACTTGCCAATTTAGATAACTTCGTACCACAGTATGACAGAGATCATCTTAATGGCATAGGACAGTGCATTATGAACGATCACAGGGCAAAACTGTCCTTATTGAATGGTTGGAAAGAAAATGCTTGCACTTCAGAGAAACAGTTTGAGAGTGGTACGGGCATGTGTACACATACTCATTTATCACTTCTCACTTCCTAACATTTCAAAACTTGCAATAAAGTTCCTGGTCACATGTGGGAGTAACAGTGTTCAGTGGTGTTGTCAGGGGCAGACATTTCAGAAGGGTCTGTTTAGGCTGTATTCCTTTGTCACTGGCACAGTATGGCTAGCTAATCATAGCAGAAATATGGTTTTTTTTTCTTTCTGTTTCTGCCTTTCATTTCTCTTCCTATCAAAAGTCACGTTAATTGAAAATGAACAAAAACAGCAGCTCTGTCTGCCTTCATTGGAACGGCAACACTTAACCAATTACACTAGCATCAAAACCAATCAATTTCAGGAGTCTCCATTAGGTAGCGCGTGTAGCACGCCTTAGAAAGTAAGGTTTGTTTGTTTCTCATTCAAAAGCATACAAAAGATATTAAGTAAAAGAAAAATCTGATCTTAGAGATTACAAACGATACATCATGCTCAAAAATTGTCCCCAACTTTACCTAATAACCTTGATAAATGACTTCCATGAGTATCATGATTTTATATAATTACTTCAGCCGTGAGGGCAGAAAAAGAAGAAGCTTGTCTTGCACCAGAACACTGCATTAAGGCTGTTCTTGGGCTTAATTTTTTTTTTTTTTTTTTACTTCCAGACAATATCAGTATATTTTATTGCTAGGACTTTTCATAATAAATTGCATAGGCATAGTTTGGTTTTCATCAAATTCAAAGGATAAGTTCCTGGTTCCAACCGTATTTATGAAGGATGCCTTTCTGCAGGCTATGATGTTTATGGCTGTTTATTTTTTATGCTGCAAAGATAGATACTGGACTGCTGTGAAAAAATGACTTTTTTTCTTCCAAAAGTGCAGTGATAGATGATGGAACCCCAGGGATTACAGAAGGGCTGTGTGATCTATTAATAATATTTTGGTAACATTAATTATCACAAGCATCAGTACAGAGGGAAGTTTCCATGCCATCTATCCTATTTTCATAAGGAGAGCCAATGCCTGTCTCAGCATGACTGGTAGTGGAGACTTTTTTTCCTTACCGTGCTCCTCTTCTTAGTTCTCCCACACCTTCAGGTTAGTGATTTATTTTTCATCCCTCAGGAGCTCACACTGCTAGAAAGGAAACATCATATTACGAGCTTCCAGGCTCCAGGAGCAGGGTGACATGCTTACAAAGACTGCAACCACCAGGGAATACAGTGGCAATCTGGTTTTCCTCTCTGTTTCTCCAGTGGAGTGCTGTTTCTCCACTGCCTGGTCCTCAGTGGTCGCTGCCCTGCCCAGAGCTCGTGCTCCTTGCTGCCTGACCAAGGCAATGCTCAATAGGACTGCAGCTGATGCAGATGTATGGGATATATACTTCTACCTCAGCCACTGTTGTCAAAGTACTCTGGAGGACCACAGTGGCTCCAATCTCTTCCCCTATATAAATATACTGTAGTGTCAGCCTATACTGAGTTTTTGGTGTGCTGGGATCCGCTGGCCTGGCTGGCCTGGGAGTGACCCATCTGAGATGGCACATCCTAATAGGCTCCTGTTTCCTTCACTACAGAAGGAAGAGGGACAAGGGCCAGCCATTAACAAGGTTTATGCTTTGACATTTCCAACTGTTAGCTTTGTCAGTGGTATTGTTTTATAGAACTACAAAAACCAAACCTATATTTTCCTCGTGTGAGTCAAACCGTAAGAGTTTTTAACATACATCATATATAATTATCAGCTGAGAGGATTCTTCCCCCCATTCTTTCATTAGAAGGGAAGAACCCCTTTATGACTATGTTCCCTTATTATGTGAACTCCAGTGGAACTGGCATCTGGCATTGTCTGATTCCATTCAGCAGATGCTAACAAAACAAAACTTCTATCATCTTCATTATTTAGACTTTTCATTACAGTAGTAATTTTTTCAATAGCAGTTTAACTGGCCTAAGGACTGGGGATTTAATGTGCTGTTCAAAGATTGATCTTGATGTGCTTTGTTTTCTAGCATATTTGTGTATGTACCTGCCTACCTACATAGAACAATGATACCATTCTCATGAAAATGCCACTGGACACTGCGGTGAGATGCATCTTCCCAAGATCTATAGATGTGCACGTAGGAGACAGCATCGTGCTGCCAGTCTGTTGTACAAGGAACACGTAGGAGCGCTTGCTTCAGCTCCAACTGGATTAGGACCACTCAAAAGCATGGGAAAGGGAGGATCCTTGTGCTTTAAGTTTTTCCCAGGCAGGAGAAGTGTTGAATATGCTTCATTTTTTCCTCTCTCGCTCTTTTGGGAAATGCATTCTGCCTGACTTAATTTGTTTCTTCTACTATCTTCTTCCTAAATATTCTTTGCCTGATACTGAGACCGAGGCTGCTGAAAGAAGATAGAAGGTAGGGAAAGTATTTTATTTTTATCTAACATGTCAGAGAAAAGATGGTGACATTTTGGAAACGTCAAACTCTAATGAGTATGATTGTTCTGTAAATAAAAGGTAAACACACATTCTCCCACCACTGATTGTAAACAAATTTTTAGACGTCACAGGAATAAAGAAGGTGACTAGTTGTCTTCATTTAATTTCCTACTGCCAAATTACAATTTCATGTTTTGATCAGTATAGTGGGGGCACAGATATTAACTCCATCCAGGCAAATGGACAGGGCTCTCATAAAATCACTGGCACACAGGGTAATCTTTGTGAGCTTCTGAAACTTACCCAAAGGACTTATCCAAATGTTTCTGTGTGTCACACACAGTAAAAGTTTGAGTTCTATTGAATAGAATTTAATCTGAAAAGATTTGTATTATATTTATATTATAGAAACAGTCCTAAATGTAGCAGGAAAAAAATGGTTGAAATTCTGAAAGTATATAAAGAAACGAAGAAATTAACTATGAATTGCAAATAGGAAGGAAGGTAACAGTAAAAATTAAAAATACATTAAAAGAAACCTGGAATAAATAGTAGAAGATGAAATGATGGCTACATTCCATGGTAAAAATAAGGTTAAATGACACATTGCAGTGACAAGAAAATGTGTGGATGTAAGTTGGGCATAATTTGCTGTAACTTTTATAAAACTGCATCCTTGTGTTCTCAGTGAGGATCTAGTTATTTTTTTTTTACTTACGTTTATCTAACAAGAATAACCGCAAGTATTTTCAAATTAAACAATTTTAAACTTTTAAAAAGCTACTTAGAATGTATTGTTTCAATATCCTGCAATGTTTGTACTCTATAAAATGACATACTGTAGGTTGTTAGGAGATAATAATCTGCAAAATGCAATAATCAGTGTCCAGCCAGAAACTATTTAAGTGTTTCACTAGTGAAAACAAAGAGCAGTGGGTTACTGGGAACTAGACTTCAGGGAAATACCTTAATGACAGAAACAATGATATTACCGACTAGTATGTAATAATCTCCTTACCCAATGACAGCCTGAGTCTCAAAGGTCTCAAAACTGTAACATTAGAATAATTTGAGTGTTCCTTCAAATAAAAGAACTTTTTAAAGACTATCTGGAAAAGAAGTATCCCAAGGCAAAAAAAAAAAAAACAAAACAAAAATAAATTTAAGAAAATCACGAGCCTTCCCATCCACTCATTTACAAAAACAATAACTTCATTTTTCAGACTGGAAATGCTATATTAAAGAGACTATCAGATTGGGAATTCAAATGGAGAAAAAGAAAGAATCACCAGCTAGACCCAGGGAGAAGTTTGACAGCTGAAAACTCAGAGTTGAGGTTTGTACGCTTATTGAACCCTGAGGGCAGAGGTGGGTTATGAAATTAGAGCGACCCATGGGAAATATATGTGTATATATGGATAAATTTTTTCCATTTCTGCTATGAAATGTATTGTGACCTAGGGAAGATGCATGTGATTTAACTGTGGAAGAAAAAAGACCGCTCTGGTTAAAAAGGAGATGAAGTTGGGGCTGATAGCATGTGTAGGTATGCGCACCAGGGCAGGTGTATCTTATAGCTGTTGACCAAAAGCAAAAGGGTCATCTATGATGAAATGCATCAAGATTTTGCTTTCTGGCAAAAGAGAAGAAAAAAAATCTGGCTCCATTCCCATTTTCTTTTTTCTTTCCACTATCAGCTTCTTAGATAATGAAGTCTTACGCTGATCAGAAATGTGCTACACGCTCATGGGAGCCATCAGTGCAAACACAAAGGCATAGCTATATGTAAGTCCAAGCCTGGCTGAAAATTACAAGTGACAAGCCAGAGTGAAAATTGGCTAAGGTAATCAGAGATGTGTTGTACTGGGTAAACAAGGATGAGACAGAAACAATCTCAACAATAATAACTGCCCCCAAACTCCTTTCAGGGAATGGGGCAACCTGGGAAGAAGCAGCAAAAGATGGTGTAAAGGTATTGAAAAATATGAGTTAAAGAGCAAGGGAAAAATATTTTTCTAATCCCATCCAGAAACAGACTTTCTATTAATTTAGAAAACAGTCAAAGTTGGCACTGAAGTAGTCTCAACAAGTAACTTAGTAAAAGATATGTATTTTATTATAATTAGATGTATGATTGTTAATACTGATAAGTCCAGGTGTTCGCACATTTATGACTCATTTTATATTTTGTATATTTCCAAAGTACAGACTGGCAATATTTCAGGTAATGGAATTTGTACTCTGGTTTTGTACACTGGGCATGATTTCCTATGTGCAACAGATAGAAGAACATTATAATACACTCATACAGTCTGGCCAATGCACAGAACTACCCACTCACATGAGATGCTACTAATCACAACCAAATCAGACTAATTAAGCTTAACACAGTTCATACAGCTATATGCATTAGTACGCACGAAAGGCAAACTATTTTATCTTGAGGCTCATAAAATTAAAGTATTTGGCAACATGGAATAAGGGACATTAGATCAGCTTTTATGCTGTTGTTAAGGAACCCATAGAGGACAGGATTCAAGCAGCAGGACATCATGCCAAGTAAATGACATACGCAGTACACTAATTTAAAATGTCTGTTAGAAATGAGAGTGGCATTAAAATCCGTCACAATGTGGAAAAGGTGAAGAGGCATCCAACTAAAACCAAAAACTAGGATTAGCACTGTCAGTCTGCAAAACACTCGCCTGGATCTTGTTTTAATTCTGATGATGGACTGGGATACCGTAATCATGTCCTGGATCTCTGTATTTTCCTCTGGTTTCATCTCAAAACAGACTGGTACCCCTGGGATGAATTTACTAGAGGAAGAAAGCTGGCTTTTTTCTGTGCCAGAGGTTTCTGGGAGGTCTCTGAAATCAGCATCCTGATGCTGCCTTAAAATAGCTGGCATCACAGTTGATGTCTTTTTGCTGTACCTTCTGTGGTGCTTTCGGACCAGGGCACAGCTCCAGCTGGTGTGGCTGGAGGGCTGTGCCTCCGTGCCCGTGCTCTTGGATGGGTGAAGGGTGAGGTTTATCATCTCTTTTTCTTGGAACTTGCCCTCTTTGCTGGACAGCCGGGAACCTACACTCCTGCAGACGCTGGTGTGACTAGCAGTTAAGCATACCAGTGGCAGTATGTACTGCATGAGCAGTAAGGATATGGTAAAGGCAATTCTGTATGAGTCAGAAGGCCAGGACTCAATACACAAGAGCCTGTTCTCCAGTGCCTCCAAATTGAGGCTTTTGTGGAGGTCCACAATTTTGTGGAAAACTGGAAGAGGGGAGCAAATGGCACAGCCAACGGCCCAAATGATAACTATTAAGAAATAGCCGTGCTTTGCCGTTAAGTTGCTGGAGAGGGGATATTTTATCATACGGTATCTGACTGCAGCAATAGATATTAGCATTAAAGTTGAAACCAGAACGGATGTACATTGGAGGAAGGGCATTATGTGGCACATAACAGTGCCAAACATCCACCGGTCAAGCAGGACAGACGTCAGCGTGAAAGGAGAACAAAACAGCACGACTAAGATGTCAGAAAAGGCCAGGTTACCGATGAGAATGTTTATTATTGTCTTCTGCTTGCGTTTTGTTAGAGCTGTTAGTACAAGCAGGTTTCCCACAAAGCCAGCCAGACTTATGAGTGTGTACAGCCCAATAAGAAAGTACTGTATGTCATCGACACTGCTCTTGTAGTCCTCCCAGGCAGAAAAATTCTTTGTAGTAGCAGAAGTGTTCTTGGTAGGTGTCCTGTTGGCATAATCTTTGAATCCTAAATCCATTTTATAGTCCTGCTTAGAACAAGAAAGGCATTGATTAGCAACTGAAGGAAATATGATACTGATGTACAGTAGACTGTACAGAAATGTAATTTTACTTTGTATCACCTTAATGCAAGTGAATTAATAGAGGTGTTATTATGCTGTAAGGCAATGGCATAACTTCAGGTTAATGCAAATTCCTTTGGTAGGTTTTATCATATGGCATTCAGCGCACCTAGATCTAGCAGTTGTCTGCTCATATCAAAGTCCTGGGGAGGGACAGATAGCGACAGGATGAGGGGAAATGACTTTAAACTGGAAGAGGGTAGATTTAGACTAGATATTAGGAAGAAATTCTTTACTGTGAGGGTGGAGACACTGGAACAGGTTGCCCAGTGAGGTTGTGGATGCCCCCTCCCTGGAAGCATTCAAGGCCAGGCTGGATGGAGCTGTGAGAACCTGGTCTGGAGGGTGGTGTCCCTGCCTATAGCAGGGGTTGGAACTAGGTGATCTTAAAGGGCCCTTCCAACCCAAACCATCCTATGATTAAACAATTACAACTTTAAAGACTAACATTATGAAGCTGGTTTTTAGCTATGCTTTGCTATAGACCATACTGCCAGGCTTTTCGTGAAGAACAGTCAGCTACAGAAGCAATCCATTTACAGTCAGTGAGATTACTCATGTGAATAACAGCTCGTTGATATGAGCAAGGAAATTACAAGTACCATCTGGGCATGTGCCTAGTCATTACATGACAGCAAACTATAATGAGAGCACCTGAAAACATATGAAGTTTTGACACACGTTAGCAACTGCAGTAGTATTTCTTCCCTTGCTGGTAGAAAATTGACACAAAGTAGGTAAGAGCTTTCAAATATGATCAGTTTCTAAGGAGATCTACTGTCAGCACCCGAAGATGGAGTTCCTAATATGGTGCATATACTAGCCATCCTCTACAAAGTATTGAACATATTTTAACTAGCACTCATGCAGAAGGAAAACTGTGTCCAAATCACCCAAAGTAATTTTACTTAAGACTGGGGGCACGGTTTGTACTACATGCAAACCTCACCCAATCATTGGAAAATTTAAGGAATTGCTAAGTATTGAGCACAAAAGCATCTAACACCGAATCCTAGCTCAGCACAAAGTTATGTCATATACAGAATCTTGATGTGATTAGTCTTCATTTTAGAGGAAAAACAGTCAAATTCAGTTTAACTTAAAAACCTGCTTATATAAAAGGTTTGAAGTATAAATCCCCATAAGTGCCAGCGTCCTGCCCTTGCTTAATGTTTAGAAATCTTAAGACAAAAGATCAAAACAAAACCAAAATATACGTTTTTAGGAAATGGCTATTATTTTTTTTTTTTTCCTTTTCAGGAAAGGGCTAAATTTGGCAACCAAAAAAAGGTAGTTCTCCTTGGGAATGCAGCTGTTCCCAGTGGACTGTATCATGCAGTCTTCAAAGCACAGTAACATTATTGATTTCCTCTACACTTGCAACTGTGCTCCTTCCTTTACACCACCGGTTGTATGCTCCCACTTCCTGTTGCCACTGGGGAACTAAACCATCCAACGCCCTCAAAACATTCCCTGACAGTGCTTTGGGATGTAACTCCTGTACCTGTTATCTCAAGTGAGATGAGAAATACTTTAAAAATATGAGTAAGATATGGCAAGTTTTTATGCCTTCAGTACTGTGTGAGAACTAAGCCTTGCCAACTTCTCACAATGTTGAGCTGAAGTTCTTTTTAAGAACAACTCATTTGACAGATGACTAACACTATCTGAAACTACCCTTCCCTCAACCATCTTTAAAGGAAGCAGACTAAAGACTCTGTAAGTGACCCAACGTCTCTCTATTTTGATATTGATATTACAAGCAGTTTTCAGTTTGGTAGCATTCCCCTTATAGAACTATCAGCTAAAAAAGTAAATAGCTTTTTACTTTTTTTTTTTTCTTTCTGAGTCAGTGTCTCTGCATTGCCAGCAATCATCTGAAAACAATATGATCTGATCTGCAGACGACAGGGACTTTCACAACCACCTGAAATTTCTTTCAATTCTCTAAATGTGAGCAAACTTAAGGAGTATCTTGGATAAAATACATAGCCCTACCTCAGCCTTATGGAATTATATATCTCGTGTCATATATCTTTCTTGTGTTCAGCATGAAGATGCGTGGCTTTGGATAATGACTGATGGTTTTGCCAATTTCGGAGTGTACCTGCAGCTGTAACCTGCAGACTCTTTTTCAATTTGTGAAAGCCATTTCAACTGTACATTGCATTTCCATATGAAATACTACCTGACTAACATTTTCAGGGTGAACAATCCATTATCTTTGTACAAAAGCATTCATCTTGGCTGAGAAGTGTGTAGGAAAAACCCTTCCAGCTGAGGAGTTAATAATGAAAAAGCCATTGGCATAATTCTGGATAATTTTTTTTGCTTGCCTTCCTTTTGCCTTCCTTTTCCAGTTTATATCTTGCACAAATGAAGAGGACATCATGAGCTGAACATGTCTTTGACTGCTTGCAGATACAAAACGAAGCAGGAGTTTTCTGAGAAAGGGAAATGAACCTTTAGTCAAGATCTCGACCTGTCCAAATCTTGCTTAGTAACCACACAGTCATTTCCTGAGAATAGGAAGACTAACAGGAAAGAGGGAAGGAATCCACTAGCATCTTGATATTTAAAAAAACCACATAAATTCTTAAAACGCTCTTGAGTTGATGAAGACTTTGAAGGAAGAAGCTTTCCATTTATTTTGTTTGCCTACATATGTAACTCTTAGCCAAGAAAGACCATTCTGTATTTTCTTCTATTTTAACTGGTATTAGGCTGAAAAAACCAGAAAGGAGCCGCAGATGTTTCCTCTCTCTAGAAAACCTGGAGATTGACTGCTTTTAGAGTATCTACAGTTTTTTTTTGGTAATGATAAACTCTCCTGGAGTAGTACCTGTCCAGAAGTCATACTGAGTAGTGACAATGCACACTGAAATTTGGTTAAAATAATAAGTTAATTTAAAATAATAGGCCTCCAAGGACAGTTACATATGTGTGAAAGTTTTGTTGATCCACGTGCCAAACCTGCAATTCCCTATCTTAGACTTTTTGGTGAAATTGTCATTGACAGGTTTTGTCAGCGTGTGGAAAATTATTTAATCTCCTATATTGAATGGGTGTAATGCTAAGGCTAGGGCCAAGGAGCAAAACTTTGTCTGTGTGTTGTTATGCTGGAACATGTTTATTAAATGAAAGTTTACTGGCTTCTTAAAAATTTAATTAAAAGACAGTTTGTGAATACTGTGCATTTCTGCCTTCACTTAAATATCCTGCAGTATGGTTTTAGCTCAGCTGCTAATCATGTTTCTAATGTAATTCTTGACAAAACTGGAAGTATGCTATTTTTTTACTGAAGACAAAATATTTTGCTTCAAGGCACCTTCTTCAGCAGAGGGTTGGACTAGATGATCTCCAGAGGTCTCTGCTACCCACTGCAATTCTGTTATTCTTGATTGACGCTGAAAAAAGCTTCAGAGGGGTGCCTATGAAGCCCAGGCAGGGATCACCAGCCATGTCCTGCCTGCACTATGCTGTCTTGTGCATGGGGCGAGAGCTCTGTAGGCAGCACACATCCTGCTATCCACAAGGAAGGGGCTACTGGCAGCATACATGCCTCCCATATGTTTGATCCACAGTCTCCAGTCTAACACTAGCATAACAATGACTTCACAGGGATCTAGATGTTTACTGGCATTAATGTTCCTGCTTTTTATTTTTTATTTTTATTTTTTAGGGATTCACTCTCCTCCCATCAGTTGGCCAACCACAACGTAGCATGTTTCACGTAGCTTTTCAATGGAATGAGGATTCCTGAAAAGCCCATTGTGGGGAATAGAATTAAATGATTTAGCTTCTTTTGATAACGTTGTCCTTGTTTTTGAAGTATATTTCTACACTGAAGGCACTACAGTGCCCAAGTGTTCTGGTCAAATTTAATCAGTTCGTAGGTCTACCCAACTGCAGTTGATCTAAGGTTTGCAAGCGACAGGCAGAACTTAAAACATTTCTCATTTTTAGCTGAATTAAGATATCAGATAACCTAAAATGTGCTAGTTTGATATTTTAAATCTTCCAATTTGTCTTCTTATTCCACTTAAAGCTGCTGTTTAAAATACAAACCCCATAAGCCACCCTTCAGCAGAATGAATACACAAGCTATCCCTGGTTATATTTTACATGCTTAAGGGGAGATTTTCAAGAACATGAAAGTCAGGCAGGCAATCTTACTCCCCTGAAGGCAAATTGCCCTTTCAGAAGATCTTCCTTCAACTCTACGTGTTGAAGAGGTTTGTTTACAGACAACATCTCGTATCCCACAATATTAATACCCACTGTATTGTACTGGCTGGTGTCAGTACAGACTGTTCAGTCCGTGTCAGACTGCCTGCACAGGACCATTCATCTCCACTGCTGAGAACAATTTATAATCTTGGAAGTCCTTTCTCAACCTTAAAAACAAAGATGTACAAGGAGAAAGCAAAATACGAAACCTCCCTGTGGAACACGGCCCCTGTAATACAGGAATGGGTAGGAAAACAAAGTCAGTCTTTTTCTTAACTCACACAAGGTTGAATGAGACAGGCTGTGCCTGCCTGGCTACCGGAGCTTAAGGGAAGCACTGACCTGAGAGATGATGCCCTCATCTCAGCACAGGCTGAACTGAAAACCCCAAATCGAAGCCGGTGAACTCATGTTCACAACAAAGGCTGAAGATCGACTGCAGCTGCTTTTCACAAGCAACAGTACAAGCTGGTCTGGGAACCAGCAGAGTTCTGAAGACTGACATTACTTCACCAGTCCAAAATATGGATTGTGGTGCCATGCTATGCCTCTTTATATATCCAATTTAAGCAAAGATTGCAACGCTGGACTGGAAAAAGAGAACATGGCTTCCCAAAACAAACCAACCCCATCTAACGAGATTATTTCCGCAGCTCCAAGGAAGCACGGGCAGATCAGAAAACTTGCAACGCTTTGCCGCAGAACGGACCAGCAGCGGGCGGGACGGGCTCTGCTTTACCATTCCCACATCCCTCTCGAGACCTCCTGGCAACGATGCCTTCCTGGCAACCCGCATCCTGGGACGGGACAAGGGGCGAAATTCCCGCGCAAAACTCCGCGGCCGTTCCGCGCCCCGCGCCGATGCCGCGCTCACCTGCAGCCGCCGAGAAGCCGCCCCGCGCCTCGGGCTCCGGCGAAGCTCATAGCCCCGGGGCTGAGCTCCTCGCCACGCTCCCTCAGAGCCGCTCTGCGCGGCCGCGCATCTTACGCGGAGACTGCGGGAACTGCGGGTCGGGCCGCTGTACAGGCGCTGAGGCTGCGGCGCGGGTGCATTTCGGGAGAGCGTTCCGTGCGGGGCCGGAGCCTGTTATTTCCCTATTGCATGCTATGACAATTAGAGTTTCCATGGAAATACAGTGAGACTGTAAACAAACCCCAGGCTCGATAGTATCGAAGAGATGCGTGGTCTTTTTTTTTTTTTTTTTTTTTTTTTTCCCTTTCTTTCCTCCTTGCCCCCCACCCCAACGCTGTCTTGTGGGCCTGCCCAAAGAGCTGGGCCATCTCTGGGGGCTGCCCTGAACACCTTGCTGCTCCCCTCACCTTGGCTGGAGCTCAGCTTTGGTGGCATTTATCCACCCTTATTTTAGAACAGGTGGGAGGTGATGGATTCCCCCATCAGTTTTCCACTCAGAGGTGAGTAACTCAGTTTTCCCAGACACAAATATCTAAAGGGTGGTTTTAATTTGTTCTGGGCCATCAGTGGGAAGGCAGGACGCTTTCCTTCTTTTTTTTTTCTTTTTCTTTTTCTTTTTTTCTTTTAAGTGAACGATATTTTACAGTCTAAAAATGGTTGGGTATGTCACAGCCCAACAGATGAAGAGCAATTCTGTCGCTTGCACCAGCTGCTATCTTCACATTGATCATAGCCCAATTACAGGGCTACTGGAGAACAGAGTGACGTGTGGGTCTTTGGGAGCACAGGTGGCAGAATGTGACACGGGAATGTAATGACTTTTCCATTTGCTGAGGCACTCCTTAGGCAGTTGATATTAACGGAGTACTGCAGAAAAGCTGTCAGTATAATTAGCCGGTGAAAAAGTGCACTACACAAAGGCATGCCAGCTGGATCAACCGACTTGTAAAATAGCTTCACAACCCTGAAAGTCCAGCTAGATTCCTTATTTAATTGGGTTTTTAGAGTAGACATTTTAGGCTGAGGGCTAAGGGAACAATAAACTTCACTCTTCATGGGATGGGCTCAGTATGGCAAGGAAAATCACATCCCATATTCTTTTCATCCGCTCCTGCCTTATTCACCACCCACTGCTGGTGAATCACTGCATGTGCAAGTGGAGCACAGGGAGCTGCCAAGTGGAAGTGACGTGCCAATCCAGCTCATCATTTTAAGACAGCTCTCCTGTTAGTCATAAAGGAGAATTAAATTAATCACTTTTAGGGCCGGGCAGCAGTTCCTAACATTTTTGACTGTCTTCTTACCTAACACTGGTGCTTGGAAAGTTTTCACACTAAAGACAGAAACCCAACCTTGGTATGACCTGCTGTTTAAGACCATCTCCCAGAACATCTGTTTAGCAGGGTGCTCCCCGTTCCAGGGCAGTTTCCCACAATGCTGACCCTGCTGCCTGACATGGAAGCTCCTTCCTGGAAAGAGAGAAGCTTTTGAGGCACTGAACCTTTCCATGAAAACTTTTGGCTATAGCAAACTGGCACTGCCTTTCAAAAACAAAGAAACCAACCTGCATTTGCTGGCAGAGCCCACAAATGAGAATTTGCATCCCACAGCTATGATTTACATAGGATACCATTGTTACTTTGTGTGATTAAAAAACAAACACCTTTCCTCTGTGCTGACCATTTCTAAGGTAGGCGGTCACCTTCTATGGTTTCCCAAGCAATCACCAAAAATTACATGCTTCCTGGTAAAAGCAGTCAGTAAGACAAGTGGCTACTCCTAAGAACAAAATATCTTACTCCTTTTGTTGTGTTATTTCAGGAGAGTTCATCAACCAGCGCTGCACTGCAGATGTGGGCTTTTTCTTTTTCTTTTTTTTTTTTCTCCTTTTTTTTTATTTTTTTTTTATTTTTTTAACCTCAGGCCTGTAAACAACACCAGATTTCTCTCAGCTGTATTTGGACAATTAATTGCTGACACTTGTGTATGTCAGAGGCAATTATTATTCAAGCCATTAACATTTTTTTTTTTCCTTTTTAGTGGTTGTGAACCTCAGAATTGCCAGTAATAGTACTGAATAATAAAATAGGTGATCTAGAGGTAGGAAAGGTACTGACGTTAGAGATGTGTCAGCACTGGCAACAGATGATGGTACAGGTTCCCTAGAAATTAGCCTCTATAGGGTTGTAAAACCATGGAAGAGTCCTTGAGAAAGTCAGAGATGATGATGATGGAGGAGCTGGCAAAGAAAACACCGGCGTGTCAGTGGGAGATTTGTGAGTCAGAAGGGTACAACAGAAAATACAGGACAGAAGTCTGCCATTATAAGGAATACAAATTGATGTTGGCGTGCTTCTTCCCTCATACTCCTGAGGGAAATGTACCTTTGAGAGTCATCCTAATATCTTTGAAAATTGAGCTTCTAAATGTTAACTGTTAAAGACATGAAGACTCAAAGCTCCAACTGAAGTCAGTGAGAACTGATGAATGCCATTGAAAAATCAAGCCCAAAGCCACCGAACTTCGAAATTCTGCAGTGTGCAGTTGGTTGCCTTGAATCAAAACTGGCTGAGTCAGAGTCCAATGTAATGTGAAGTCTGATGCCAGCAGAGCACCTATCCATCAGCAAGACAGCCTAAAATGGTAGGATGTAACTACTACAGAGTTTGAGGCATTTTGTGAGATACGTGTAAAGCATTCTTATTGGTTGGAACTTTCCCCACACATCAACCCAACTATTCATAGAACCACAGAGTCAAAAGGGACACTTACAGGTCCTCTACTCCAACTTCCCTGCAATCAACAGGGACACCTACAGCTCCATCAGGTGCTAAGAGCCCTGTCCAGCCTGACCTTGAAAAGACTAGGGACAGGGTATCCACCACCTCTCTGGGCAACCTGTGACAGTGCCTTACCACCCTGATTGTAAAAAGAACTTCTCCCGTATATCCAATCTAAATTCCCCCCCCTTTTCTATATTCACCCTACCCATGTTACAAATAAATACCAGTTATGTTTTTATTCTATGGATATATATTTAGCCAGTCCCTTCTACAGCTTCTTATCTCGTGTAAACCAGTTGGGCATGAAGGCAGTGAGCTGTGGACTAATGAAAATGTTGTAATGGTTGAGGTGTCTGCAAGGAGACAACACAGCTGTTGGGTAGGTAATAGAACACTTCTGAGGGTGGGCAATTTTGTTACTTAACGGGTCTCATCACTTTTGCTGGCTGGTGCTGTACCACTGTCTGTTGATCATGCTAAAGCACAGAGTCTATTTCTGCTCTGTTTGAAGCCAGGTGGATGCTTATACATGAGTTCAAGCAGAAAACATGACTTAGTATTTTAGCCAGGTAGCCATAATTTAAGTTACATCTCAATCAGTCTTCAAATAACATTGCATATAATCAGGGCAGCTTTGCACTGGTTAGCTTGACTTCCTCACCCAAAGCAGAACTGCAGCAGCAAGACACTCAGACAAGATTAACCACATAATTATTCATGCAGCTTCTTTGTGTTAGTGACATTAGCAGTCAAATGAAGTGTTGTTATGTTTGGTGTCAGTTGCAGTCATTGCAGAATAAACATGCTCTTAGCCAAACAGAGAATTTGCACTCAATGGCAAAACATCTATTTATTCTACTGATGACAGACTGTTGCCCCCAAGGAGAATGAGTTTCCTAATGTGAAATGAAAGCTTTTCAATGGTACCACAGTTCATTAGTAGAAAACAAGAACAATAAAAATAAACAATAAAAGTAGAAGTATAATCAAAGAAACAAACTCCTTCTGCGTTTCCATCCAAAATAGTGGTGACTTCAGTTTGTTTTATGTGCAGTAGGAACCTCAAACAAATCTCAAGGCGTTCTTTTACTCTGTGGATTATAAGTTTTAGGGAGAGATTGTGCTGGCTGAACACATGACAATATACTGTAGTGAAAGTGTCATCCTCATTTTATGATCTCTTTTCTTTTACATTTTTGGGGAGCTGCAGGAAGAGTATCTTAATGGGTTGATTTCCTGGCATATTTTCCAAGGTGTTTCTTCAATACTTTGTTTCCCTTTCAACACTATTGCTTCAAAGAAATGCTCTATTCTTTTACTCATGCTGTTCTATTTGCTTAGTTAAGACTCTTGCATTCTTTCTATTGTATTTATTCTCTTTTCACGATGTCATGTCTTCATACAAACACAGTCTTCCAGCCTGCATTGTTTGTGATGCACTGAAATAACATACTCCAAGGAGGAGGATAATCTTTTACACTATGGTTATTTTGCTATTCATTTGTCCTGACAACGATTGGTGTCTTTGTGTGCTTGGTGCTCCACTTGGAAATGCTCAACGTAGTGCTGGGACTGGGCATGCACAGAAGAGTTAAGAACTCAGAATCACAGAATGGCCAGGATTGGATGGGACCTCAAGGATCGTGAATCTCCAACCCCCTGCCACATGCAGGGCCACCAACCTCCACATTTCATAGCAGCCCAGGCTGCCCAGGGCCCCATCCAACCTGGCCTTGAACACCTCCAGGGATGGACGGGGCATCCACAGCCTCTCTGAGCAGCCTTTCCAGCACCTCACCGCTCCCTCTGTAAAGAATTTCCCCCTGACATCCAACCTAAACCACTAAAATCTGAGCTTCCTTCACAACTTACCTGACACTGCGTGGCATTTACTGCACAGCGTGCATTTTGTGTAGATGTAATGGAAAACCTTTGAAAAGAACACATCTGTTTATTAGAGCAATTGTTTATCAGTGTGTTTTAATCCTCACATTTCTAGGAAACGATTTGGTGAAGGTTGGTGTAGCTCCAACAGATTCAATCAGCTGAGGTGAGCACAGAGCAGAGGGCAAGTATGGCACAGCAGGAGCTTTGTAGTAAAACCTTGTTGTAGCATATATATATATATACACATAGCATATATGTCTGAAAGATTCAGTGACTCACACAGCCCTTTCCTTTGTTCCACTGCTCTGCTTGAAGCATCCATCTGCATTGCAAATAACTCCGTGAACGCCTGATCCCCTCACTGTGAGCTCAGGTCACTGGGTGACACACAGGATCCATCTTCAATCTCTCACATAAAATAGTTGATAACTATTTTATATTGTTGGGTCCACATCCGTAACAATGAGTGTCTTCAGCTCTCCATGTAATGGAGAAAATGCTACTGGCTCAGGCAGAAATACACTCTTTATGGGATGCTCAGCACCAGCTGATATCTTTGCATTATCTGCCTGTATCCAACATCGTTGTGCTTAGACAGATGTGGTGCACAGGAATTAACCAACATATGTCTGAAATCCTCAAGAGGCTTAATATAGAGCCTGCACTTACCTCTTGGTTGCTGGGGGTCAGTGTCAGCAGAGCCCAGGTTTGGAGCAACCTGGGGGTATGGCCACACTTTCCTTCCTCACAGGAGGGCTGCAGGTTAGATGCAGCTGAGCTGAGCTTCTGGAAATACAAGATATACACAAATTCTGTAGCATTCCCACGAGACTTACTCTGCAAAACATATTACAACCATTTATTACGTGCAGCTGTTATTTCTTTTTGCTGATAATACAATTACTCTCCTGAGACCTATCCTCAACATAACAGAGTTGTCCTGTAAAAGGGATATTGTCACTTCAACAAGTCCTTACTCTTGAAAAATTAATCTGGAGCCTTGAAGGAGTCAGGGCACTTTTGCTTTCCGCAAATTCTGAGATCACAATGCAGCCTGTTTGAGGGGGCATTCATACCTGAATTGATCCAGGTAACTTTTCTTGGACTTCTGTACTGGCTTCTAAACCCACTGTTTGTTTCTTATATATTTTTTTTGGTGCTATTAATGTAGGTCTGCAGCAGCAGTGCTTCCTATGCATGAGAGAGCAAGATATTTCAGAACCATGAAAATAATGGAAAATAAAATGTTTGGTTTTCTTTCTTTTTTTTTTTCATGGAAGTTGTTCAGTAAGCAGTGCACTAACCTGCTATAGCCGCTAGTAGTCTGCAGGGCAACTCATATCGGCTGCATGAAAAAACATCTGTGCTAGTTCAAATATCCAATGCCGAACTTCCTAACTGCTGCTCCACTTCACTTTCCAACAGAGCTTTTATTCTTCCGGCTTGAATGGCCACACGGTGGCAATAACTTGCAAATAAAGCGCCGGAGCTGCCTGAGAGCGATGCGAAACTCTCTCTCCCGGAGCTCTTCTCTCTTCCCCTCCTCTTTTGTTTCAGTATTTAATTGCACGCATTTCAGAATTACTAGGCAACCCACCCCCAGATGTGTAATTGAAAGGTGATGTGCTCGCAATGAGATTTTCGGGATCTGCTCAGCAGAGCCCCATCATGTGATGCTGGGATAAGGTGGAGTTCGGCTTTAAGGGGGAGTCTCCAGCCTTCCCCACCAATCTTTAGCATCTCAGCTGGAGGAACACCGGAGGATCTTTTCCCTTCCCCTATTCCTTCTCCTCCCTGCAGCCCCCGAGAAGATCGCGGATAGGCGGAGCCGTTACAAGGTGAGTTTCCCTGCGATCTCTTCCCGGTGCCGGCGCTGCTCGAGGCAGGTGACATAAGGTAGGGAGGAGCAGGTGCCAGGCTGGACTTGAGAGCGGCTGGGGCTGACAGTATTTTGGGCTCCCTTTTGAAAAGCTCCAATAGCTTTTACAGCGAGTTGCCAGACAGCTCGCAAGCACGTTCTTTTACCCTTTCGATCCGTTGGTGCCAAACTTTTGACAGAAATCCTGGAGAGCCGGAGGGACGGGTGTGTGTGGGAGGTGGGGAGACCCTGGGGGTCACAGCAGGGCTCTGCAGAGCTGCCAGCACCGCCAGCCCCCGGGATGGGGAGGGATGTCCCTGCTGGCAGGGGACATGGAGTAGCACCGTACCCCAGGAGGGGAGTAGCACCGTGCCCCAGGAGAGGCAACTGCATCCCTACCGATGCCTGGTCCGTTTTGGAAAGGTGGGCAGGACGCATTGCTGCTTGCCAAACAGTGCTGTGCTTCTGAGCTGGTTCCCAGCCGTGGTCCTACGCTGGTCTTTGCTATGGGGAGAGGCAAGGGGAGGCGAGAAGCAGTGGCATTTTCTGGTTTTGAATTTGGTATTTAATAAATAAGCAAAAGCAGAGCTGTGGGCTTCTTAATTAATAAGAAAAAGCAAGAGCTTGAAATCATGTCCTGACCCCGTGCTTGCTGCAGTGAGATCCCAACTGTTGAGAAAACCTGCCCACTTCTCTCCTTGTGGGACGTGGTCCCTCACCCATCTTCCTCCTGCCATCAGCTCCAAGGGCTGCACTGCCCATCTTGTGCTGTACAAGTAACAGGGATGTGATTCAATCCACATGGTGATTTTCAGGTTGGAATAAAATCAAACCTGTTGGAAATTGAATCCTGACTCCACATCACTCACACGCTTGTCCTTCAGATAAAGCACTTTCCTCTGATTCTGGCTGAAGTGATGCTTCAGGAGGCCCTGGGGATGCCTTTTTATTTGTTGGACCCCAAGACAGTCTACATGGCCTAGGGAGATGTGGCAAATTTAGTTAGCAGAGGCAGCAGTTCCGAGAAATAATTCTCAGGTGCCTGCCCCAGCTAGCTAGAAAATCAGAACACCAAACTTCAAGCAGAGATGCTTTTTCTCTCAAGCTGTTGCTGTTAACTCTGTCAGTAAGATGTCACCCAGAGGCAGGCTGTGTTGCTTGTCGTGGTTCCATGTAGCCAGGTGGTGATTACAGAGGACCAGCAAAGCTGTCTGACGTGATCTTGTGACACTTGAGACAAACATCATGTCAGCACGGTTCTCTTTTCACTGACCCTCAGGAGGAGCTGGAGGCACAAGTCTCCAGTAGGGATCAGCGGAGGGGATGTCTGCCACCAGTACCATGAGAGTCAGCTTAGGTGGCACCTAGATTTATATCCAGTATTTCAGAGCAAAGCTCACGCATTCTCACTTCCACTGAAGCACATTTCAGTGAGCTCTTGTTTTCACAGCTTTAGTGATTACTGCCATATGGAGCCAGGTTTAGAGCCCACTTGTGTGAATTTTAAGTGGCATCACTTTCATTAGCATAACCTGAGGTTAAGTGAGCAATAAATTTAGCATGTAGGAGAGGGTGTAGAGGGAAACTTCCAGATTGAAGGTGGCTGCTGCTAATGGTAAGTTGAACTAGGATTTTATCAGGTTATTTGATTTTTTTTCATTTTTCTTTGTTTTCTTTTTCCCTCCTTAACACATACGCCTGAGTTTCTCTGACTTTAATATCAGAGGCCTTGCACAGAGGTGGTTATTTACGCATTACTATTTGTTTTATACAGGTATGTGCTTTGCAGTGTTTAATTTTTTGCTGATTTTTTTTGTTGTTGTTTGTTTCTCATTTTGTTTTGTTCTTTCTTCATGGTGCAGTCCTGCTAGTTAAGATCAAGATGTTCAGAGGTCCTAATTTGCCTTTGACTCACTGCTCGCGCTGCTGTGAGCACTCGTGTAAAAGACCAAAGAAAAACACTTTCTGACAACTCAGACACTCAGCATCCTGTGTGCATTAGGTAAAAAAGAGTACAGGAATTTTTTGGTGTAGTTTTTCTACCCCTCAGGTGGAGTATAATTGCACTTAGAGCAGGCTGAGAAGGCAAATCTTTCCAGATTAAACTTGTAGGAACGAGATGCGAAGCATCAAACAAAGGCTACCCTGGTGTAAGACTGAAGTTGATTCACAATCTGTTGTTTTCTATCACTTGTGCTTATGAAGCAGTGCTGCGAAGGGCTGTGCCTACAGACCCACATTTAGACTCTGGTTTCTTCCTTTCTCTTTGGATACTAGGCCATGACCGCCAGTCACCCATGGGGCTTCCCCTCTGGCCTGGTCCTGATTCCTGGCCCTAAAGTCCAGTGGTGCCAGGGGACTGGTATGCTGAGGGTGGGTGACAGCCACAGCAGGGTTTTGGGGTGCTGGGGTAGCCTACATGCAGGAGGTGACCGGTCCTCCTCCTTCCCCCAGGTCTTGCCATGGAGACGCGGCATCGAGGAGTGGGCTCTGCTGAGGAGCTCCTCGTGGGCTGACTGACATATATTGAAGGTCAGGAGCAGTTTGGATGAGACCTGTGGCAGCTGAGAATATTAAACAGCGAGCTGGAAAAAAACCCAAAAACATGAATGCTTCGTTTCTTGATCCTCTGGAAAATAATTCCAGACACCTGAACTTTTCGGAGAAGAACTCGCAACTCTTGCAGTTTGAAGACGAGGACTGCCACGTGCCTTTGGCCATGGTCTTCACCTTGGCCTTGGCTTACGGGACTGTGATAATTCTGGGAGTCTCTGGGAATCTGGCCCTGATTGTCATCATTTTGAAACAAAAGGAAATGCGCAATGTTACTAACATCCTCATTGTCAACCTGTCCTTTTCTGACCTTCTAGTGACCATCATGTGTCTCCCCTTTACCTTTGTGTATACTTTAATGGACCACTGGATTTTTGGGGAGGCCATGTGCAAATTGAACCCTTTCGTGCAATGTGCCTCAATCACCGTCTCGGTCTTTTCTTTAGTTCTGATTGCTATCGAACGCCATCAGCTGATCATCAACCCCCGTGGCTGGAGGCCAAACAACAGGCATGCCTACATGGGGATCGCTGCCATATGGGTTTTGGCCACGGCTTCCTCCTTGCCTTTCCTGATTTACCACGTGCTGACAGACGAGCCCTTCAGAAACATAACATTTGATGAATATAAGGACAAATACGTGTGCCTAGACCTCTTCCCCTTGGACACTGCCCGGCTTTCTTATACCACCACTCTTTTGGTGATTCAGTACTTTGGACCGCTTTGTTTTATATTTATTTGCTACTTAAAGGTAAGAGAGAGCTCCCTCTGTAATATATATACTTTCTTTTTGTCTGATGTTTGCTTACCTTAGCAATAGCTATGGTTGTAGGTTAAATTATCCCACGTGTTTCTCTTTGTTGAATTTCCCACAGATTTACTTTCGCTTGAAAAAAAGGAGCAACATGATGGATAAGATGAGAGACAGTAAATACAGATCTTCTGAAACCAAAAGGATCAACATCATGCTGATCTCGATCGTAGTTGCCTTTGCAGTTTGCTGGCTTCCTCTCACCATTTTCAATATCGTGTTTGACTGGAACCATGAAATTCTGCCCGTTGCTACCTGCAGCCACAATCTGCTGTTCCTGATCTGCCACCTCACTGCCATGATCTCCACCTGCGTGAACCCTATTTTCTACGGGTTTCTCAACAAGAACTTCCAGAGGGACCTGCAGTTTTTATTTCACTTCTGCCACTTCCGCTCCCGTGAGGAAGATTATGAGACTATAGCCATGTCCACCATGCACACAGATGTCTCAAAAACCTCTCTAAAGCAGGCAAGCCCAGTCGCATTTAAAAAAATAAATAGTGATGATGACGACAAAATATAAAGAAGTAATAATAATTCTACACCAAACCTTTGAAAGTTCACCCGCAGGTGAAACGTGCCCAAGGACAAGCACAGTTATGTAACAAGTACAAAATGGGTAATGCTATTCTTCTTTTTCCAAGGAACTTTGATTGTTGTCACTTTGAAATTTTACGCTGTGCATTTCTGCCCCTTACGCTGCTTTAATGTTCACAGCAGTTATATCTGAATCTTATTATTAAAAAGTAGCTGGACTTGCTACTACCTATGGTTGTCATCAACTTTCTCTTGTTCGGTTTCTTTGTACAGTTAGGTACTTTAGCACAAAGACACATTATTATTTGATTATTATTTTTTTTTTTAGATTTTTTTTTTAATTATTATTTCTTTCCCCAAATAAGTAGTTCTCAAGATTGTCCATTTAAGACCATTGCGATATGAAGCGCATATGAACTGCAGGGAGGCTGTCACTACAGAGGACACCGATCCCAACATAAAATTAGGACAATCTAATTGGAAGAGTTGTTCCTTTGTTTGTTTTTGTTGTTTTTAATCTCTCTTTTGATGAATTTTAAAATCCTGTGAAAGTAGTGTAGGCATGCACAAAATGATTCTGAGAAACCCATAGATCACATTAAATGGGGACATGCCTTTGTCTCATTCAGAGAGGCAATTCAGACTGTAATCACTTCGGTTCAAAAGCAGGATTAGGAGAGAAATTCTGTTCTCATTTATGAGAATAAAAACCTGGAGTAATTCCACAGAACACAATGGGATAACTCTGATTTTCACCACAGCAAATGAAAGCACAAATGGGCCTTTAATCCCAAATTATTATGGCTGATTTTAGTAATGTAGGCTTTTTTAATTTAAAAAATCCAAACCCCATTTTCATCTGCACCACTGGAAGACTGGGATGAAATCTGCCATCGGTCCCAAGTCTATGAACCATGTAAATTCTCCTTATGTCCTATGTATGAATGTCAAGAATCTGAAGGGAGGTGGCAATGTTTGTTTTCTGTACAAGGTGTGATTCCATCCTTGCAGATGATGTTACAAGTCAGGTTTGGGATTAAAAAACAAAAAATAGCTGTAGCTACCTGAATCGTTTCATAATAATTAGTGCTGATCTGTATAAATGATGTATAGCCTCATTATATTCTGTGTTCAGATGCAATGATATAAAACCTGGATTATCTCCAAGGTGATGGATGACTTAACTAAGATCTGCAAAACTTAAAAAAAGGATATAGCATGGTTGCAATTGGTACATTTTGCTTCCAAACTCACAGTTTCCACAGTTGACTGAAGTGTGGGAATATTTGCCAAATGTACACAATAGAGCTCTGTGTGTTACTGCTTAAAATATATATCCTCTAATTACGCGAAATGTACGTGACTAGATCCTCAGCTGAGGGAAGCCTGCATAACTTGGCTGCTGTAAGTGAAACGATACCAATATCAGCCAGCTGAGGCTCTACGTCATACAGTGTACTTTGCTATATAATCAATGCCTTTTCAAATAATCAGCTTTTTAAAATACAATATGGTCTTCATTTAGCAATATTGCTTTATACCCTTCTGACAGAGAAGAGTGTCTTTAAAATAGGTGTAAATGTAGCATCAGTGGGAACCAAATCTGATATCTTTCTGATCTCAAAAAGATCTCAGGATGTGATGGTGAATTTAATACTCTCTAAATTTGATATGGATAACTGTCTGAGAAAGGAAGATTATTCGATTTGCCAGCATTTAAAAGTCCAGAACTGTGCCTTGTGCAGTCTTAAAAACAGTGTAGAATATTAAAGTAGCAATGTGTTCTTGTGCATTATAATTCAATGTATCTCTTTATTGGCAGATAATTTAATTAAAAAGGAAGTTTCTGTACTTGAAAACAGAGAGAGAATGTATAAAATGAATTATTTGACAGTGCTTTCTTTCAGAGCCTTGCCCTTTTGTATTTTATGAGATTTCCTTTTTCTGGTGGCTCTTCATGGAGTGTGTTGCTAATACGACAAGATGCTCTTGAAATTATTCCCCTGTCACTTCACAGTAATTTTGTTATACCAAAGGGCGTGTATTTCCACAGAGATGCATTGTAGAAACCCAGCTCTGTTCTTCTGTTAATAATGTCACACCACAGTTTTCCCATTAGGAAAAAAAAAAAAAAAAAAAAAGTCACGATGTATTTTGATTATTATTATTGTTCCCATTTAAAAGAAATAAAGAACATCATCACTTTCTTCAAACCCAGTGGGAGAAGAAAACAAAATTGTTTGGGGAATTTTCCAGTTAGTTTGTTGGAAACACTTAATCAAGCTGAATCAGAAGCTTACGCACAGTTGGTGCGACTTCAGAGGTGTCTGCTGGTGCACGGAGATTCACAGGTCCTCAATAGGACAGCAGCACAGTTAGTCCCACACCAACCTTTCTCCTGCTGGTGGTACTGCCTCAAATCACAGCATCCATCTCCTAAGGATGTTTGTCTGGGGATTTTTAGCCTACCTGTGGCAGCAGGTGCAAGCTAAAGCATCCCTTCAGCTCATCCGGGTGAAGCTCAGGACCCATCTTTCTGTTGCACTGCACCCTAGGATCAGGCTTCTTTCCCACCTTTCCTCCCCTCCCTGTGAGAGGCATGCTATGCTGCCTTTCCTAAGGCTCCACAAAGGGTGCAGATTCAGACATGGGTTATGGCTGCCCATGCTGTCAGCAGGAAAATGCATTTGGAGAATTTCAGAAGCAAAATCATTGCTGTTCAAAAGAATCTTTTATGGGAACAAAGATAAAAGAAACCTTCCTGAGGTGCTGACCTGACATCTGCAGGGTGTAGATGACATCTACAGAGAGCAGTATTTTTGTCACAGGTTGTATGACTTGACCCTAGAGTCCTCAAAAGCTGCTGGAGTTGTTTTCCTCCAGACACCTGGCTCCAGCACTAATCCTCTTTTCCACTTTCAGATCTCCAGCATGGCTGCTCATCCTGTGTGCTAAGTTTCTATATGGGGCAAATTGTTGGGTTTCATGTTTCTGAATCATTTTTCAGTCATTTATTTTGATACTTGTTCTTGCTATGTGCTGTTTTGTCAAACTCTCCACACTTCAGCATGTACCAATTCCTCCCCTAAAAGCCTTATTCTTTCAGACTGGTAGAAACCAAAACAATCTGACAGAAACACACACAGTGAGGGATCTATAAGGTATCTTAGCATTTCTGTGCACCACAGCTTCCGCATATATGTTTAAATCCATCCCTGTTTATTCAGTTTTGATTCTGAGTTCATGTGAATGGACTGAGATGAAACATTGAAACTGGAAAATTTGCTTAATCATTTGCCTAAGCACTCTTACTGAATGATGGTGAACTGCTGGCTGGGATTTCACATTCTTTCCTAAAAAACAAAACAAAACAGACTTTGGATTTCAGATTATCAGAAAAATAAATCTGCATATAGATTTTCCTGGCAGTTTTTCTCTGGATTTTTCTTTGTAGTCCAATGCCTGACAGTACTTGAGGTTAATGCCTTGGTTCAATTGTATTTCTCAGTTCTTGGTTAAAAGAATTTACCAAAGCAGTACATACAGAATGAAGGCATTAAGGAAACTTTATTTATTTTTTTAAACATGCATTAGAGTAGGAAATGTGAATTTAAATACCACCTTCATCTGCAAGAGGCTAAAATAAATCAGTTGAGTATAAATAGTGGAGAAATTATAACTAATACATCATTTTAAAGTTGATGTGAAAGAAAATTCTTTTCTTTTATTCACGTATTGCAGAATTTCAAGTGTTTGAGGATTACGTGTAAGAGAGGGAATAAGTATGACCGGTGTTAGTCTCTTATATTTTAATTTGCCTATGGCCCAAAGTAATTTTCATACGATATTTCTGCCCATGCTAAACAGTGTTAATATTCTAACTGAAGCTGAAACTTTGCAGATGAAGGAGGGCATTCACAAAGACTAGCTTTAGGGTAGTTTCCCTAATCTCCTTCAGTGGCAATTCAAGGGCATGCACACCTGCTCTACCATCTGCCAAAGTGTTTTTCTCTCCATTATCTCCGTGTAACACCATGTACATGCAGCAGAAGGATGGCCAGCTTCCAGGGCCAGCGCTTCTGAATTCTTCCTCCCTTATTCCATGCTCCATGGTGTTCCTCACATCTTTGGAAGGCGTTTCCTGAGGAAGTCTCAGGAATTTGTACTCTGGTTTTGTAAAGTGCAAGAGTAAAACTCAACTCTGTGAAGGACAGTGCTGTAAGCATGAGGTAAACTTTAAACAATTCCTTCCACAAAAATTCTCTTTCAGCAGGCTCCTGGTAGGCAAACCTTCTCAGAATTTGCACTCCATATAAGTCCAAAATTTACAAAAGTATTCAGGTTGGAAACATGTCCGTACAAAATATCCTGCACATTACAGCAATATCATCAGTGCACTGTGTTTCACGACTCCTGGAGATCTGTTTTTCTGACCTAAATGAGACTTCATTGCAAGAAACTTGCACCAGATGCAACAGTTTCTGAGGTCACTGCACAGGGGACCCTAACTTCCTACAGATGATGCTAAATTTCAGAGACACAGGGTAGGCTGAGTTTGGAAAAGAGCAGAAAAAGGCAGAAGGTACAGATGAAGCCTCGATGTGTTCTGACAGATACATACAAAAAACATTAAAAGGCAGACTCATATATGTGTGTCTGTTTGGAGTCAACAGACTGATATGTAAATGTTTCTAAGGCAAATTGGTGGTCCAATTTGATCGTGTAAGATTAATGGCTTCTCTGCATCTGTTTTCAAAAAAAGGGACATGGATCTATAAATGAAAATACATTTGAAGGTTCTTCATCTTAGATGAATGTAAATCTTTTTTAAAGATGAAGAAAAACAAAACGCTTTTGGCAAAATCAAAAAAGAACAGCTTTTCCTTGCACCCACCCACAGGCACATGGGTCCATTTTCTTCTGCATGAAATGGAGAACATTTGTCTATGGCAGGAGGAGCAACACTGAAGCGGGCTTTTCTTTCTTGCTTCGTGTTCATACTGATACTGTGCTGCTATTTTTCACTTTGCAATCTTCTTTTGTTTTCCCCCCAAAGCGATGTCATTTTTATTATGCTATTTATATTCTTTCTTAATAAAAGTTCTGTGAAAAAAAGAAAAAAAAGCTTCTTGCAAGATCCTGTTCTACGTGTGCTTGAACATATGGGTGAAAGACTTCAGAGAATTTGAAGTAATGTGCCCAGAACTGTGAAGATATTTCGGGGTGTAGAAAAAGAAGGAAATGTATTTGATTTGTTAGATGCTGTTCTCCAGCCTTTTTTGGGGGGAGGGAGAATCACAGCTTTATTTCATGCAATTTAAATGACACCTAAGTCCACGTATTCAGTATTCCTGCTTGGTGACCAGTCCCTGGAGAGAGAGGAAACACTGGGCAACACCTTATTTCCTTACTTATGGCCTTAATGATTGCCTACAGGCTTCTCACTATCTGTAATACGTTTGGACATAAAAGCAAAAATGCTCACTTCTTTCTCTTAAAGACTAGTAAGCGTAGTTCATTTAAGAGGTGATTGGAAAATCTTTTCTGATTTTTTTTTTTTACCTCATTATTATTACAGTAATGTTTGAGGCTGTTCACATGAGCCTTGATTTATCACAGTCTAGGGCAGCCTCACAATTGCCAGTTATGGTGTTCATGTGCTCATAATTAGGTGGGTTCTGAAATAAGAGTCTTCAAACCTGACCTACAGCACTGCAAGGTTGACGGATAGCCTGCTATTGACTTCAGTGAGTTTTGGGTATGGTCCTTCATTTAAGTGACACTGAGCAGCAGTACATGTCTGAATTTCTGTTTCCTAGAGAGGGCAGCAGGCCATAAAAAGTGACTTTTTAGCTCTGTGGACCTAGTAGAGACACAACTCCACAGCTGCCATGTCATTCTGAGGGATATACCAGACAGTTGCCTTCAGCTAGCACTTACAGGTTTGCTTCATCCATGAATTTTACTGTGATGTATTTCCTTGATAGAATTACCAGTAAAACGTCTCTGCCAGCTTGTCGGGCTTGCTGACTTAAACCAATTTGCTTCTCAGAAAATTGAAGAGGGCACTAGCACTTCTGAATATAGTTTTGGTTGTCTACATATTCATAGATTTTTCACTGCTACAAGCGTGGATTTTGTTTATTGTTATTACTGCTGTTGTTTTTTTTTTTTTTTCCCCTCCACTTTGTCAAAAATAAAATAAAGTAAAAAAACAATTATTGCCACCTGGACAGCATCACTGAGATTTTAAATTCACTCCAGATGGTAAGGGATACAGGCTGCAGTGAGAGGCTGGGAGCATGACTAGCAGTGGTGCTCTCACAGCACAAACATCAGAAATAATGATTAAAACTACTTTGAATTGTTGCTTACACATGGCTGTCTTCAGAATTAGGTAAAGGTATCTTTAAAACAATGTATTGAAACTTGAGCTTAAATACTAATATTTTATGGTGACAGATTCAAATAACTCAGTGTCCTCATGAAATTTCAGACCCTGAGCCTAATCTTGCTCCTATGCATCCAATGGTGCAGTTGCTCTTCTATCACTATTGATAAGATTATGATATAGATGAGGCACATAAGGGCAATCAGCCTATGTTACTTAATCAGCAGATGTTATTTAGATCCGTGTTGCCTAGGATGAGAATATGTCCTTGGATATTTAACTCTTTTGGTTCTTAAGAAAAGAATGTACAAGGTCTTAAAATTGCTATTTGGACAAGGTCCTGATCACTCTACTCTTGGTGTCTGCAGAAGCAGGCAGTTGGACTGACTCAACCTCCCTTCCAACCTCAACCTCAAGCCTGTGAACTACATCATCAAAAATTGCTTCACAGAATAGAGCAGTTTCTCTCTTTAAGTAAAGCATTTAGGGAGCTGTTTTTATCTCCAAACTATGAATTACTGTGTGTTTGCAAATTGTATCTATTGGCAATTCTATTTGCTATGATGTTTTAGCTTTCCATTTGTTTCACTCTGGTGTTAAAACACCACCTGAGATGATGTTCTCAAATGTCAATTCTTTAAGCATCTTGAAAAGCACAACCTGATTTTTCTAATCTCTTAAAATACACTGGTCTCTGCAAAAAGCCTTTTTACTTTGTAAACATTTCAGTGCTAACCCATTAGATGATACATTGGTGTTACTAATCCATTAAGCAAGATCCAAGTAACCCTCTTGTATTGAAGTATTGCCACTTCTCCCCAATATCCGGATTTGGCGTAATAAACTTTTGGATGGACTTGTGAAAGCTTGATTTGATTTATATATAAAAGCACTGAATGCAAGAATAACTTGGTATAGTTGTATTCAGACAAGTTTGGGGAAGATTTGGAGCTACGCTGGTGAAAAGCATTTCTATCAATGATTAAATAAGGAAAAGAACACAAAACTCACTCATCTGCTATATAGAGCAGCAGTGAGCTGGCCAGCGTTATCTGGTCAAAGAGCTCAATCTTACATCTGACTGAGTCAGGGCAACGTGGGAGGAAGTACCATGGTAGAATTTGATGGAAGAGCTGTGGTATTGCAGAGCTGGTTTGTATAGGAACACGAGGAGAGAGCTGAGGCAGATTTGGTGGGCTGAGGAGCAGATATATGACATAGAGACATGAAATCCAAATCTTTATGCTATTATTTACAATAACCTATGTGTGGAATCCAGGATAATTATCAGTTCTAGGCCAAGCTATAGTACGTGTATATATGTTTGTCACAGGTACTGTTTTGGTAATAAAAAAATAAAACTTACTAGTTTATGCAAGTAAAATCCAGTTTAGTTTGGTTCCCGTGAAAGAGAAAGAGCTTGTCAGTGCAGATGCTGACAGCACAAATTATACTTTTGCAACTTTAAAGCCAGCTGAATTTGAAAGAGTTCTGATTGCTCTAATACACTGTGCTTACTCGGTGTAATGTATTTTTAAAAAGCTACAGATGAAGCAATGTTTCTGATGAATATATAAGCAATAGTACTAGCTGCATAACAAAGATGCAAGTGTTGCTTATGCATTGTTTTTAAAAGCTGGTGTTAGCTCTGTCACACTGGATTTTGCCATTTAGTTTCCTACATGGCTTCTTAGAAAACCAGTACTGTTTATACAATGACTATGATTGCTGCTAGGGGAAAAAAAAACACTAAATGATGGTCACACAGACCTCTCTTAGGTGTGGTTCAGGATTAAGCAGTCCCTCTTCCTACCTTCTTCTCTTTCCACGCTTCTCAATCACTTATTCCTCTGAATGGTAAACTAAGCTGGGACGCTGATCTGGCTTAATAATACCTAACAATAAAGTAGGTGCCCTGGGTGAAGTGTGGAAGTTAATAGGAGGACGGAGCGACCAGCCATGGTTGGACATACACAGTGCTTAGGCTGGAATGATCATGTAAAAATGTTAGTCAAACCACTCCCTAAACTTGTAATAAGGAAAATACTTGTTTGTCCATCAGTGTTAGCGCTGACCTGGATTTTGGGTGTCCATCATCTTGTGAATAGCTGTTTTTTCAAGACTGGATTGGCCCTTATATGACACCGCTGGTGAGCTTACTGTTTTAAATGCTCCTCTTTTTGTTTAGGCTTTACATGATGACAATCATTATTGCCTTTCCATATAAAACTGTCTTACTTGTCTGCTATGTGGCAGAAGCAATAAACTCAGTTCCAAGAAATTCAATAATCATGGAAGCATACACTTTCTAGTCAACTCTACAGCCACAGTGTGGGTCTCTGGATTGCAAAGACTGGCATTTCTGTGATTTTATTTTTTTCCCCCCTTCATTGGAAACTACTGGGAAGAAACAGATTGCTGCGGGGTACATCCAATGAGTAAAGAAAAAGTTATGCCTCTAAATCCAAAGGTATGTATTCAGGAAAGTGCAGTGGTCAAGATTTCTGTTTGAAGAGGAAGCCAGGCAATGTCACTGAGATGCCTGAGATTCGAGCTTGCTCCAAATATATTCTGATGATTTATTAATAGGAATAGCACAAGTAGGCTCAAATTGCCTTGTTTAAATTGGTGTGAGACTTTTACCAGCAACTACTATTGTGTTGAACTGCTGTGAAATCCAATTTTGAGCTCACTTTCAAAGTTCTAACTTGGAGTTTCCTCACTTCGGCTACCCTGACCTATGAAATTTCACATGACTCAGCATGCCTCTCCTGTGAAGTCCCACAGAATATATGATAATAATAAATGGAAAGAGTTTATGTATGAATTTATTTACTGCACCCACCGAGGCCATTCAGCATTTTCATGAAAGAGAAAAATAACCAAAATCTGCTATGTGGAATTGTTTTAACTGAGTTTCAGTCATGCTCCAGAAATAGGGATGTGCACGTGATTATAATACAGCTGAGATCTTTTAACTGACTGTACTAACAAGTAGTTGCATAGGAATGTATCTGTGTTATTTTTTCCATGTAAATAAATATGTACATATTAAAAATAGCGTCCAATGGATTGGAAAGATCATTTTGAATAGGAGTCACCAAAACAAAAAATCTAAATGCTTTTAGAATGATGTTACTCGAATTTTCAAAAGTTTCTCAGTAAAACAGAACTTTGACCCAGTCAACCTGACTTAAAAGCATATGTCTAAGGGGACAATGGGCTAGAAAAATATTTGGACAAAGTCCTTCTTCTCACTAAGTTCTTGTTCATAAAACGTGATAGATCAAAATGGAGTTCCTCTCTGTTATCAGTATCAGTTTCGCCAGAGGAAAGTGCAGCAGGAGTTGCTGGTTTCACCTTATTTGCCACATCCATCAGTATTATGTTAACACTGCCACGCTCCCAGTTATGCTCCTCCTCTTTTGTGGAGTTTGTTCATTTGTTTTCCTTCTGTTTCATCCCACTTTCATTAAAAAAAAAAAAAATTACTTTTTCAGCTCAAATGATCTTACTTGTTTTCTCACTTGCAACATGCAAAGAATTTGGTGGCCGGTTTTATAAGATTAAAATAGACTTTATGATGGTCATGGAAGAAAAGTGTATGGTTAAGCGGTGTACAAAATAAATCTAAACTATTAACATAACTTTTGTAGAGAAGAAATTGGTCAGTATTTTCCAGAAAAAAAAATGTGGTACGGGCCTCTTGGGTCCTTTCTTCTGCCTTTACAGTAACAACATGATCCATTTACAATTAATACTGTGGTCAGCATATATATTGGGAAAACTGACCCAAAGTCTTAATTTCCAGACACATTAAAAACTTAGACACCTAGCACTCACTAAATGGCAATATCTCATGTACTGGAAATTCTTTTTACTGTGCAAACAATCATTATGAAGCTAGAAAAAGCAGGAAGTAATCTCTCATTGGAAAGGAATCTTGGATCCATCTTTATTCCTGTTAATTTCTAGCCTTGAACTATTCTGACTACTTGTCTTTGTAAAGTAGCTTCAAAGTGAAAAAGAACATTGGCATTAAGGGCCACATTTACAAGAGGGCTTAGGATGCTCATCAGAAATCTCATGGCAGCACATCTATAGCATGTAGCTAGTTTAAATAGAGGCACATAGATAGAAAGACCAAAATGCCATGCCTGCAATACTAATCAAGTCTGCCTTTACCCAACATCATCCCTGTGGCTAGTTTCATTAGTGATATGTAAGATGTAACATGATACATATCATCATGAGCAAGGAGAACTAATTAAAATAAATCATCATAAATTGCAGTCAGCTTCAGTTTCTTAAACAGATGTTAACCCCTAAAAAACTCATTTGGATGCCATGTATGTCTACAAATGCTAAAAAGTCTCTGGAAACTTAAAATGGTATAGCTTCTTCAGTAAGAGATGTGGTGGTGTTTAGCTCCAGCACTGCATCTGGCTTATCTCTGGAACTCTGCCATGTGCACTGTGAGTATATTTTAGGTGATTTAGGTAACAGCTGTTACATTTGTCTTCTGCAAACTGGGGGATTAAGATAACTGGGCTACAAATTGTGTCAGTACACAAAAGGGATGACCCATTTCTGTCCCTATGCTCTCTGCCCTAAACTCTTCAAATAAAAATAAAACCTCATTTACACTTCAGATTTAACAACTTGGTGTAGGATCAGCACAATTCTTATCACTAGCCATTTGTATGAACATCTTAGTTTTTCTTCCCTGCCAGTTCCCTCCAGCAACTTTTTGGAAATGCTTTGGATTTGTAATTTGTGATAATACAAGTTTTAAATGAAGAACTATCTTACATTTGATTGCAAGAAGACCTTGATACTTAATAGCCAGAGTCTACTCCATGGGGAAAAGAAATTAATTGTTATGTGAGATGTTTTCTTTACTACCTTGTTAAGCAATGCCTTTACCACATATGAGCTCTGCTTCATGATGCATCACGCATTTTTAATTTATGTGAACTTTTTTACTTCCTTTCAATTACAATTAGGGTATTCTGCATCCAAACATCTACAGGCCATATCAAACACTGTCTTGGGTTGCCCTCTTTTAGAGGAAACTGGAACAGAATAATCTTGGAATGATGTTCTTCTGCTGTATAGGCTGCTTAAGAGACTAAATATTGTTTCCCATAGTTTTTACTATCGTGTAGATGTTTTTACTCAGCAAGTAAATAGAATCATAGCTCTAAAATCCAGTAAGCTTGGCTGCTAGTTCTTGAAGTTATATGGGCGGCATGATTTAACAAGCCTTCAACTGCTACAGAGGTAATGAGTGGCAACTGGAAATGTCAAGGTAGGAATTAACCTCCATATACACATGATTTAAGTTACCTTTAGATAGGTCTTTTAGAAAAGCTTTCTCCGTGAACCTGGAGCTCATGAAGTTTCATAGTTAGAAGGAATACTTTTATATCCAAGTAAGATGAATAAGGGCATTCTGTCATAGTAAGCACTGAACCCATAAAATCCCATTATCACAATTCTATGCAAAATGAAGCAAGAACATCAGAAGTTAGGGAACACGGCTATCAGTAAGAAACTGACAGGGCAACGAAGATGGGGACAGAAGTAGTTTTGACAACAAACCTCTTAACGCTGATTCAGTATCAATGTCTCATGACTGGGGAGAGTCAGAGAGAAGCACTATTTGTAACTATCTCTATACAGGTATCAGACTGCCAACAGAGCAAGGAAATCCTTTGGTAAATAAACAGTATGATAAACACATAAGAAAAAACAATGTTGCTTAATTGGACACCAAAATAGGAGATAAAGTAATAACAGATCCTTTTGTTTTGTGATCAAAAGGAAAAAATAATCAGGGAAAAAAACAGCTTGGGTTGTGTGAAAATTCCAGAGTTGGATTTAATTCAACAACAGAAAAAGAAAAGAAAAAGAGGATTCTTGCACTCCAGGGTTTATAAAGGTTTTTAAAACAAGCTTTTTTCTAAATCTTGATAGAAATTAAAAACTTATGAAGTGAGAAAACAACATTATTCTTAGATGTGCAAAGTTAATGTCCAGCATTTTTTAATTAAAATACTACATGTATATGGAACCACAAAATTAACTACTAGGATGCATTTATAACCCTTCCCCGAAACAAACAAAAACCTATTGGCGAAATAAAGCTCAATTTTGTTCCAAACAAGTTACATTTTCTTGTGGTTTTCTTATTTTTATACTTATTTTTATAAAGATACATGATATCCCTTGTTCATTCCCATAATTGCTCTCTATAACTTCCTGAAGGGAGGTTGTAGCGAGCTGGGGGTCGGCCTCTTCTCTCGTGTCATTAGTGATAGACCAGAGGGAATGGTTTCAAGCTACAGCAGGGGAGATTCAAGCTGGACATTAGGAAGTATTACTTTTCAGAAAGGGTGGTCAGGCACTGGAATGGACTGCCCAGGGAGGTGGTGGAGTCGCTGACCCTGGGGGTATTCAAGGAAAGACTGGATGCTGTGTTGAGGTTTAGTGGGAGCTATTGGTAATAGGTGAACGGTTGGACTGGATGATCTTTTAGGCCTTTTCCAACCTTGGTGATTCTATGATTCTATGAATACCTCTGATGTTAAACGCAACCTTATGATAAATCCCAGCCCTTTTAGCATAAGTGAAAACAAATTGTCTTCTTCCATAATTCTTCTGCGTGAAACATCACAGCACTCCATGCCTATGGGTGCCATTATTAGAGAGCTTGTTTACAGTATACAGTACTTCATTTAGTCAGGTATCCTATTATCATACAGTATGTAATGACAGAAGGAGTAACATGATGAAAATATGTTACAAGGGAAGGGATTGCTCACCTGTGTGAAGAGCTAGGTTCACACAGTAAACTCTACAGAGGAGCAATCTCCAGAAGGAGATGCTTCCTTAACGGCAGTTAGCACTTAAATGAGAGGTGCAGCCAGGCTCCACCCCTTCTGGTCACACATGTGAATTGCCTTCACCTGTGCTGCCACGGCTGACCGGGTCCTTTCCCCAGGTGCTCAATCAGTGCTTCAGGCTGTGACTCAACAGTTACCATGTAAGTATATTCTAAATTATGGCATGAGATGATAAAGGCCTGGCAGGACCATTCTATGTAGAATTGGTTCTGGAGGACCACAAAATAGAAAAGGATACAGAATGTCTGTGCTGTACATTTTCATCTAATTTCCTAATGAGGAGTTTAACTAAAGAAAAAAAAGCAGGAACTGTGAAGGAGAAATTAAAGAGAAGCTTGGGAGCGTGACCTTTATGTCACATTCATCTTAAAATCTATACCAATGTTATGGATTAAAAAAAAAAAAAAAAAATCATTTTGCAAATTGTCTAAGGTGAATACAACTTCAGAAAATTGGGGAAAAAAAATAACGAAATGTGTTCATTTTTCAAATGTGTCCAGAGATGTTTTATTAAAAACTAAGGTGAAAACTGGAAAAAGTCATGAATCCCTGATAAACTCCTGTCTTTGTGGTGATAGGACTAGGGGGAATAGTCTCAAGTTGTGCCAGAGGAGATTAAGGCTGGTCGTTAGGAAATATTTCTTCTCCGAAAAGGTGCAGGAATGGGCTGCCCAGGGAGGTGGTGGAGTTACTGACCCTAGAGATGTTCAAGAAGTGTTCAGACATTGTGTTGAGGGACGTGGTTTAGTGAGAACTATTGGTGATAGGTGGATGGTTGGACTGGATGATCTTGGAAGTCTTTTCCAACCTTGGTGATTCTATAATTCTGTTTCCACAATAATTCTGAACACGTGCAGTTCACACTTCTCTGTTATTTTTCCACACGTCAAAAAAAAAAACAAAAAACAAAAAAAAAAAAAACAACCGCTCAAAACAAACAGAAAAAATTCAGTCCGATGTGTACTGTGCTTATTCTGTGGCATTATGTATTAAAATGTTTATACAAGGAAGAACAAGCTCAGGGATGTGTGGGCGATCGCTTTGTTATTGTAGAAAGACTAAGCTTGGGAAACAAGCCCTAGTCACTATGGCAACAAACTTAAACTTGCCACGTGCCAATGTACACTTTTGAAAGTTCAATTTTTTTTTTTTTATAGTGTAATATATAAATAATGAAAGAACAAGTGATGGTTTACTTCCCAGTTCTGCAATTCATATCAAGTTTCATGTGCAGATCCTGTCCAGTATATTAACATCAACGAGTCTTATTTAATTTTGACCATATCTGTTATTACAACTTAGATTTGTTTAATTAGAGTGGGAAAAAAAAATGTGGTGTGTGGTTTCTGAAAATGCAGCTTCCAAAGTGGCTTTTTCTCTGGGATCTTCTTGGGGCATGCAATATTAGAAGAGATGACCTTGGTTATTGATGCAAGTCTTCTGCAATAGCAGAGTTTTTCTTTGGTTTGAATGTAGGCTTTTTCTGTTGATTTAGGAAGGAATTTTTTTCTGTTGGTGTTATAAATTAAACAAAAGTGCTGGAAGTAATCAAAAGGAGAACAAATTGCTTTTGCAATACCAATAATTTGCTTTTGCAATACCAGTATCTGAAACTCTGTCTGTTAGCTAAAAGAAGGTATTGGATTAAGCACTGCATGGAATACATACTGAGCACTGTAGCTCGTGCCAACAAGCTACACAAGTCCTTAAATTCATGATAATGGAACTTCTTCCATTTTTTCAAGAAAGAGGAAAAGTACAGAGAGACAGAGTATGCTGAAAGTATGTGTGTGTGTGGGGAATGAAATGCAAAAGATTGGACAAAAAATGAAATTTACAGTCCGTTCTTGAAATTTTAATGCTGGCAAATGGGCAGTTACCTTATTCCAAATGCAGTTAGTGCAAAACGTAGTGAGATCAAGCTCTCTAATGAAATATGACTTAACAAGTACTAGTCATGTTGCTAGTAGGCTTCTGGAAGAGCATTCAGATGCCACAACAAGGCTAAAATCAGAGCTTGAGAAGAACAGGTGTAACTGTGTAACCCAGCTGAAATCAGGCACCTTCAGTTTTCTGTAGGGTTCCTTTCACCTTAAGCTATAATGACTTACACAGACAGAATCAACAGCTACTAAATTTGTTCCTTGTAACTGGTTCTTTGTCTCCTTTGTTTCCCTGGCTTCTGTGCATGCACTATGGACAGTTAGTACCTGCATGTCCAACCTGGTGCTTTGTTTCCTCTTACCTCTGTTACTTGTGGAACAACAAGTTTTTTGTTTCTCCATCCGACTAGCTTTAATTATACTGACAGATTATATTAAGCAACCAGGAAGTTGATTGCTAAGTGTGGTGAAAATAATTGCTTATGAGCCCATCAGGCCCATTTAGCATAATAATTATGTTTTCTCTATTTATCAGCATAGAATTCAGACAGCCAATATTCTAAGATAGGATTGATTCGATTATGAACGCCACTCAAAATCCATATTATGCATTGGTTTTGTCAGAATAATACAACGTTTTGTAATGTCTAAATAAAATAGCCATTGCTTTACTTTCAGGGTTACAGTTCCTGTTTATTATTGTGTAACATAGTTATATATACGTAATTTCCTCACAAACCTGATGCTATTTAGACATTCACACCCACCCAGAAACCCCTTCGAACTGAAAGCATGCACAGGTTTATTGCAGACTGAGTAACAAAGAAGGAATCCTTTTGTGACACTGTCTTGGTGGCACTAACTCTGGCTGGGATGTGAGAAGCAGCAAACTGCTACTTGATTGTAATGATAGCAGTGAGTGTTGTCAAAGTTTAAAGAGAAGTGAAGATTTTGTTCTAAAAATGTGCATCCTTTCTATTTTTTTTTTCTTCCTAATTTATCTGAGGTAAATTCCAGTTGGTTACATGGTAAATTCAAAATCTTAAATTTATAAATTCTTGAGTATATTAGCATTCAGGTAGGAAAGGGCAGGAAATCATGCTCACAGAAATTTAATATCAAAAAACTCCCACAAAAAAACAGCACGTCCATAGGAATATCTTCCTACTTTCAGGTATGACTTTTCTGAAACCTTGAACAACTCATAGAAAACAGCAAAGCTGAATTTATGGAGATAACATAACTGTCTCACCTGCCTCCACCATAAATAGATTGAATTTGTCTCAGCTGCCCTCTCCTTGATTACATTTCATATTTGAAATGATTATTATTCTGAATTATTTCCTGTTTGAAGTATAGTTTTTTTCAAATCAATCTGACAGGCATGCACCTTACAGAGATGCCTAATTGCCTTTTATACTGGAAGGTACTGCTTGGAAAACATGTACTTTGTATATCTAGATTGCTTCATACATAAGGAAACATCCTGACAAGATTATTACTATGCAGTAGGAGGTTAGTAAGTGATACCAGATCAGTCTCTTACAGAAAAGAAATCTCTGAACACCAAAAAAAGTCCCCTTGAGCCTGTAGGATCGACAAGGATTGAAACTAAGTGCTAGAGATGCTTCATAAAGAAGGTAAGGATGTTATGTGCTCAGAGACTGCGTTTTGCCTGGTCACCCTGACTGGGATTGTAAATAAATGCAGTCGGAAGTTTCTAAACATGAGCGGGTCAGAGTAGTACATGTTTAGCATGGGTAAGATGATTTGTCTCAGGAAAGGTGCATGTAGCCTTGATGCAGATGCACAAGGTTCTCATATTGAATTCTAAAGTATGTTCTTCAGATTTCAACCTTGTGCAATACAAATAAAATAAAATAAAAATCTCAATAAATAGCTGCAAGGGTCTTTCCAGCTTCTCTCTTGCTTAATGTGACTTAAATATCTTATTAAACAGAACGTTTCTGTGGGATTGGATGAAACTGACTACCACAAGAAAAAGTTTTTGTTTTCTAAGCCTGTTTCCTTCCTGTCAATAAGCATCTTCGCACGTCCAGTTTCTCCCTAGAGTTTCTAGCATCCTAGCTGAAATAAATGCCATGAGATTATTTTTGCTTGCTAAGCTAATATGCTGGTTTTGCAGACTGGAGAATGTTTTCTCAGCAGGGAAATAATAATTCTCGAAACAATGGATTTTTTTAATGACATCTGAATTTTTATAAGACATCCAGGGCTTCAAGTCAAACTATCCACAGCATGAGTTTTCTTCCCTTTCATCACTGAATGCGTTGGTAACTGTGCGTTGGCAATGATCTTCATTTTACTTCTGGGTGCATAATTAGGTACATCCAAGAGCTAGCACAGTCAGTGTGTTGAAATAACCTCTTCTGTACATTACTCAGTACTGAGACATGCCGGTTCCAAGAAATTCTCAAGGTTGTGTTACTTTCACAGATTATGATATAACTTTGGCTATCTCTATGGCTCTGAAATATGACATTCAAAAATATTTTTTCTCAAAAGCATTCATTTTAGTGCCAGAATCACTTACTGCACAATAGATATAAAGGGAGGAAGTTGGATTTAGTTTTATTGACACCTTGATTTATTTGCATCCTACTCTCTGTCTTTCAATGTGGTTTTAATCAAGTGTGAAGGTACTAGTGAGGAAATGGAGCTAACCTTACTTTAGTCTTACCTTAGGCAGTTGCTTCTTTGAGATTTCTAAATCTTCAGCAACTTGATTCAAACCAGATTTGACCTACATTGGTGGTTTAGCCCAGGTTGCTGAAAATTCAGCAATCTGGCATGAAATGGCCGCATCCTAATAACTTGTGCTGCCTGTGCACATTGCCACCATAGACATGGCTCATAGACATGACATTTTTCAGGCAGGAGAGTACTGAGTGCTGTGTTGTGTGTTGTGCTTGCAGTTGTAAAGCTCAGCAAAGATTGAGGTTGTGTTGATACCTGTATCTCGTTCACTCGGTAATGGATTCCTTCCATTATATAGCGCATGCTAAATAATGGAAGGAATCAGAAACAAGGTATTATGAACAAGGTATTGTTTTTAGCATGAAATTTAGCCTCAAAAAACATTTTCTGGAAGTTTAGGGTTCATGTTAAACACAGCATGGTACGTATAGTTAGTGAGATTTCCCAAATGTCTTTAATGTTGCATGGTGTGAACTTCTAACTGGTAGAAAGCAGATTTTTACTGTTCTGTACATTGTAAGTCTTCATAAAGCCATTAATTCAACTGATGACTCACTTCAATTCTGTGTTCTTAATTATCTGGCACCCCTAAACTTGGTATTCTGATGTGTGAATACGCTATGAAATCTCTTATGCCTTGCCACACAGAAACATATTCAAAGGGAACCCAGAACTGGTCTATGAAATTTTGTTTAATTTCATGCTACAGTAGACTAGGAAAGTGAATATGGTCAGTTTGGCACAGTAATAGTAATCTTCATATTGAAAAGAACTTTCCAAGCTGTGCTTATTCAATTTCTTGCTCTTATCTGAACATTTTCTTAGCATCAGAACTCTCAATTCTACTTTTGCCAAACGAGTTTCATAACAGGGAGTAAATGTTATCTTTTTAAACCTGTATCTCTGTTATAATGTTTACCTAGATAGTCCACTTTTCCGTTCCTTATGCTCAGATTATTAGCATTAGCAATAGCAGAACAGCAAATCATAGCATTATCAAATGAAAACATGCCGAAAATGTGATGCTGAATTGAGGGTTACACAGTGTCGTATATAAATATTTTAGGAAGCATAATTAACTGTTCAGAAAAGTTCCTCTTCGCCTTTCCTGACTTTATCCAAGAGAGATATTTTTCCCAAACTGTATCTGTATTGGATGCATTAATCTCTCTGTGGCTGCTTAGAATGTTTTTTTTTTTTTTTTTTTTTTTTTTGTATGGCCATTATTTTACAGTGGTGATTTCTATAGAAGAGCTGATAAGATATTCTTGGGATTGCGGTCATCTCAAGTGTTAAGCAATGTGATGCCTTTTTTCCCAAACAAAACACAAGTGTTGCATATAGCCTTCTCCAAAAGCCTTTCTGGGGAAGCTCTTACAGTTTTTAAGATCTTACATCTGAGCAGTATTGCATCTTGTCAAAGAGATCTGCTGTGCATTATAACATTTCAAATCTTAGATGATATGTCAATAATCCTTGTAGCATCACCAATGCAGTATTCATCTTTAACAATTAAAAAACACCTTTGCATTTAGCTCGGGCTTTTCAAACTTAAAAGTGAAGAATCCTTATTACATTTTATTCAAAGATAGTCAACAATCTTCAAATCCAACTAAATTAGTACTGACATTACTCTAATTGAGATATGTCATCTGAATAGTTGAAAATATTCTGTAGACTTAGGTGGCTTAAGCCTGTCTGGAAAGGTAAACGTTTACATCCAGTAATCCTTCAAAATGCTTTTGAAGCACTGCCACTTCAATCTTGTACAGAGATCGCTATGGGATGCCACTGATCATCCATGGACAATGAGATTAACAGTTTGCTGCTATTTCTGATGTTCTGCTGCTCTGCACTGACTCTTCAAATAGCCTTATGTGGACAGTGAGAAAATGATGAAAACAGATCTATGACTCAAAATCAGAATTGTCAGAATGAACAGTTTCTGCATACTGTTTCTTTCTCTAGAAAGGAATGAGAAGAATATATGACTATTTCAGGATGCATCTGTTTGAAAGTTATCATGAATTTTCTTGTTTTGTGCTTATCTTTCACCTAAAAGGACATTTAATGGAACAAAAGCTGTGTTTTGGACCTGGAAACCAAATGAAAAGCTCGTTAGAATTAATGGAAACATACCTCGTTGTGTAATGCTATAACCACATAGGCAGTTTGTGTACGTTTTTTTTACAACACACAGCAAATTTTCTGTCTATGCTCATGAGAAAGAGCATTTAAATTGTGTGTGGAACACTTCAATTTGTGCAATAGTGCCCACTTTCTAGTAAAGCATTAGAGGGATGATCTCTTCTATTCAAAGACTATGTGAATAAAACGTTCTTTTTCAGTCTCTGTGTGCTGAGTCTTTGCAATAAAGATTGCTGCAGCAGTGATAGGAAGTGAGACAGTGAGAAACAGGAGAAGAAAACCTACAAATGTTTTCATACAGAAACCTGAAAGCAAAAACATGTTTTAAGAGTCAGTGTCAGCTTTTCTGATTATTGCATAATGGGAAAAATGTTTTCTTTACAAGCTCACTGGTGCCAACATTTAAAAAATTCATACAGCAGCTTCATGTCCATGTTTAATTATCTGTAAAGTATAGCTTAATACAAATCTGATAATAATTATATAATCACTTAGAAGAAATAGAAATTCAAAATAGTACTCTCTCAATTATTGCTAAAACATAACCAAATTTTTACCTAAAAAACAGTTTTACCCTAGTTAAAGCATATGCAATGTTTCTTATGCTACATAAAAGCTTTATCCCAAAATTATGAGTCTTGAAATGTATGGCTATGCACAGTTACTTGCCTTTTCCCAGTATCTTACACAGGCTTCCAGAAATAGCTTGCTTACCTCAATTTTCTTTATTAAACCAGGAATCAGAACAGCTGGATAATATGAATCATCCCTCACAAGTGGAGGCAATAACTTTACTCCGGGGGTATGTAGTTGAGGAGAACTGGGCCTTAGTCTTGTTGCAGATATAATTTTTCCTTGCCTGCTATTTTTCTCTTCTTGCTGGTGTAAGAAAGTGAAGTGAGGTAGTAAGTATACCACGATTTTATAGGGAAAATAAACTACACAGTGAAGAAAAAGCAGTCAGAATATCAGAACAGAAGAAGTTCTTGTGCTCTTTTCCAACACGCTGCTGGAATAGCCAGCAGCATTCGTCATTTTGACAAATCAGCACATTCTCCACTTATCACTAAAAAGGGCAGGTCTGCTACAGTGTGGCTGGTTATTCAGCTCAGCCTCATTTTGCAAGAAAACTGAAAATCAGAACTAGTTAATCTAACTAAAGCATTCTCAGGCTGGTTGCTGAACCAACATTTCCCGCTGTTGTTATCTCTACAATGAGATTTGGCTTATGGTTTAAGATGCGAGTCCATATCTCACTGTTTTATGAAGCAGTTACATTACAATCAGACGATGCCACTGGATATAATGCTTTCCATAAATTCCAACTTTACCTAAGAGTGATGTATGACTCCATATCTACGCATGTGCAAATTAGAAACCCATACATCCAATGTTACTGACGTGAAATATGCATGTCATCAGTTCTTAGAATTTCAGTTACATAAATTTGCTTTCAAGGCCTTATTTAATGGAAGCGGATATTCCCTTTCAAGGGGCCTATAATCTGTTCTTCTCTCAAGGGCTTTTAGCAAGTCCTTTTATTCATGAATAATGTTTCTGATATCTAGTGTCACTCATTTCTTCCTTTCATTGAGTTGACCAGAAGTAATGACTCTTTCAAGGCTTTCTGTGCACACTGTGATGTTAAAATATTAAAAGATTTTTAATCTTGAACAATGTGATTATCTCAGGACACAGTTCCATCAGCAAGGCCCATTTACATCCTTGAATGCTTGAAATTTCACAGTAAGACGCAAAGTGCAGTGCTTAAAATCATACGTTGTAGCAAGCGCACACAAACCAGCAGGTTCTGCTGTTTCCAGGAATGTCAGGAACAATAGAAGATATGTCAAACTTGAACAAACAGCCGTGGGCGATTATCTCAGAATTCATATAGTTCTACTTTCTTTTCCGCTATGGGAAAATGTCAGCGGGGCTCATGCATGATCTGAGCCTCTCCTCTTTTTCTACTTAGAACCTTCTCATCCTCTCAGCCAGCATCTCCCAAAGTCATGGAACAATCACCCTTATCCTTAGGCAAATGTCCTGGAGCTCTGTCCCAAACTCATGGGCCTGCTCCCCATACTTGCACCTTCAAGTGTCAATATACAGTCTAATAGTTTAGACTACCCAGACTCCCAAAACCATCCTACAGGGTCTACGTCCACTACTGAAAGAGCTTTGTGTTATTTGAGGAAAAACGAGAACAACTTTTTTGGGGCAATGAAAACATGATTCTCTCTCATTTTACATCACCACATCCTGCTAATACCTACACCCATCTACTGAATAGTTGTGGCTGATGTGAAGTAGAACATACTCAGAGAAAGGTCACAAATTCTGAGAAGTAATGGATAAAAATTTCCCATCAAAGGAACGTTATCTGTAAATCACACTGCAAGAAAAGCTTGTAGACAAAACAAACAAACAAAAACCACAACAGCTTTCTATTATGAAACTGCAAATCTCCCAGAAGAGCTGAGAAAAGGTATGGAGTTGACTACGTGACCTTGACTCATGACATCAATACTTCTGATGGCAAAGAGATCAAGAAGCTGTTTATATTCTGTGAAAGTTCAGAATGTAAAATTCTAGAATTAATTATTAATGTTCTTGATTTGCTCCATATTCTGCGATGGGGTAACAAGAGAAATACTGGATTCAGGAAGAAAGCAGGTGAGTTCTCACTGAAATACATTAAAAAAAAAACAAGCAAACCAAAACCTTATATAGATATTGGAGAGTCTAAACATATACTCACCTGCATGAGTGGAAAGGATTATTGTTTATGCTTAGCAAGTATGAGTGTTCCACCATTACGATTACCAAATCCTTCCAGAGAGTGTAAAACACTTAGCAGGATTTGGAGCTCCTGTTCAGGTAGTTCATTACAGATTATTAAGACAACTTCGTAATTGGTGAACTTACGTTCTGAAAATACTTAAGATAGGACTGTGCCATATGGAATTATCAACAATTTTTATAAAATTTATTGATATTGCTGGAATCTATATTATTTATTATTATTATATTATCTATATTATTTATTTTGCATTCATGACTAACATCAGAATATACTTTGCACAGAAATGAAAATTTTGCCTGACAAAAAAAAAAAAAAACAACTAGCTTTTTCTTACACTTACAGCTTAAAATTGAGAATAGTCTAAGAATATCTAGCAGATTAATCATTGCATTACCTAAATAAATTCTTTTCAATATGATAAGTGTTTGGTTAATATTGTTCCTTTATTCAGTATTGGTCAGTTTCAAGAAGGACATCAGAATCCTCCCCTCCCAACATGGTTATTGATCTTAAATAAAAAATTAGTTTTAATATATGATATAGGAACAATGATAAAGAAGGAATTGAGTGCATAAAGGGTTGATAGCTAGAGACAATAAGTACTAAATCAAATGAGGAACATGCTGTTTATTTGCTTTAGTAATTGTCCTTCAAGCAGTTTATCCTCTTATTTTGCATACAGATGTTACTATGAGTAAATGCAATAGATTCTAAAAAGGTAAAAAAGAGGTAAGCACTGAAATAATACAGCTGCAAAAATATATGCTTTTTTTTTTTTTTTTTTACTTGAAATATACTCATTCTTCCATCTAGCTTTATTTTTTTTTTTGTTTTAATTTTGAAATTACTATGGGTATGTGGACCACACAAAACAACTCCACTTCTTGATTATTGTCCTCCTCTTACCCCACACTAACACAAATCACCTCTGCTTTTGTTTGTTAACCTTTCCCATATAGCTGAATATGTTCACAGAACTGGTCCACAAAGCAGGGCTTCATATGCCAATGTCACATACGTCACAGTGTCACAGTCTAATAACTAATGCTCCTAGACTGCCTTCTCATTCACAGTTTTGCTTCTCTTTTACCAGCAGCCACATTACCCCTTGCTACCAAAACTAGTATTTTTGTGGTGCTTGGTGTCAGGGAAACCTCTATGGAAATAATTATCCTTTCACTGTTATTTCATTTTTTTCCATCTTTTTAACCACGTTTGTCACCTAGTCTGATCTGTGCACTGTCATTAATTTCTCTTACTTCCAGTGAATTCCATCTGTCACTATCTACTCTTTATTTCCCATGAGCTCATCTGCAACAGAAACTCTCTCCTCTACGGTGGCACTGAACAAATGGGATTGTTACCTAAGAAGCCTAGAAAGCAGGGCATCCAGAGGTCTTACCTTTGTGATGCATATTCATGTGGCCCATGATTTCACCTCTATGAAAATAAGGAGCTAAATAATTTCCAGTAGACAGATGTTCCCAGATAAACAAATGAGCATCTCTGTATTGTATTTCCTTTGAATATATTGAGTTACTCGAGGAAGCAAATCTGGTTAAGGAAATTAGAGGCAGCTTTTACTTTTAACAGAGAGGGCCTTGTTTTTTTAAAGTTCAACTGTGTCACTTTCTTTCAAGATTTTGTCACATGTGTGGAATCAGATGCTGTACCTTGTAATATTTTGTTGCATTTTGTTTCCCTACTCAGAATTTTGGTCTGTTTTTAAAGCACTTTCTTTCTCACTTCTTTTTCTTCTTGCCCTCAAAGAAAACAGGATAAAAGAAGAAAAAAAAGTGGCCTAGTTTCTTATATCCAGCAAAATCTGATCTTGAAACAGTACACACTGAACATTGTGAGTAGTAATGCACACATTATTTCTGAGTAGAAAAGAGGGAACTTCTAGTGAAGTTATGCTTCTTTTTCCACGCTGTTTCAGAGCCGTTTCTAATGGAAGTATAATAAACTGATATGAAGGATTTCATACATAAAATAAGGAAGACAAAGTACTAGAATATCTACATTTACAATAACTACTTGATAGAAAAAAGAGATGGCCCAAAAGTATGAACAACTTCTTGGCCATAGAAACTGATTACATGCAGATGGTGAATAAGGACAGATCTGTACATCTGTAACCTTTGCTCCCACATATTTTTTTAGCTTAGTTTATACATCAACTAATACTTATCCAGTGTTTTTCTGATTTTCTGAAGCAAAAGCAAAATATGTCTCAGGGAAATTCTGCACAGATTATACAAAATTTCCTATGCAGTACACATACAATGTAAGTGACTCTTAGGCAACGTCATGACAGTTGTGAATATATTAATAAGTTGACCTGAGTGTGTGCAGTACCCCAGAGCATCACTTCTGTATCTGTATGTAAGCAGATCAGGCAAAGAGTTCCTAAGCAGTAGCCATTGCTTCAGGATTTCTGGTTGTTAGCAAGTCTCAAAGAATCGGTCACCCCAGACCTACAACTTTGAGAAGGAACACAAAACCATCTGTATTTGTTTAGACCAAAGACTCATTTAGCTGAATAATCTTTCTGCTGGTTATGGGTCTGGAATGGGTGACGTTGACTGTCTAAAGGAAAATATAATTAACAAAGGTAGCACAGGTGTTCCTAGCTTGCAGTAACCTGTAGCTCAGGAAATTTCTGAGGCAGTGATGTGACTTTTCCAATAAACAAAAACTTCTGACATCCCCCCAAAAACATGGAAAGGAGCTCTGTAGCTAAAGAACCATCTTTCTCTCTCTTTTCTTTTTCTTCTTCTTCTTTTTTTTTTTTCATTTTGACTTTTCTCATGCAGGTTTAAGTGTTTTAATGCCTTTTGTCATTGTAAAGTGTTGTCTCTTATTCATATTATTCATAAACCTCTCTGACAGCACATTTTGGTAATCCTTTTGCAGACTGAAAAAAATTGTCCTTTTAGCACAGAATCTTCTTTACACTTGTTCCAGTTCTACTATATTCTCTCTGAGATGAGGAATTGCATAGGGTATTCAACATGCAGGAGCAGAGTGGATTTATTCTGCAACATTCTGGTTTGTTATGTGTTTATTTTACCTTTTTGTCTTTCTCAGTCATTTTCTCCTTTTCCTTTTCTATGACTTTCCTTCTTTTTTTTTCCTTTTTTTTGGGGGGGGGAGGGGGAAGGAGGGATCTTATTGAATGCTCAGCTAGTGTTTTAATAAATTTATCATAAGCCTAAAATCTCATTCCAGATTTATAGTAAACAGGTCCAAACCCATTATAGAATATGTAAAATTAGCGCTGTTTTTTCTCATACATATGATTTTACAATATTTGATTTTGAATTTTTTCACAGAATCACCAAGTTTGAAAAAGATCATCAAAATCATCCAGTCCAACCATCCACCTATCACCAACAGTACTCACTAAACCATGTCCCTCAACACAAAATCCAATATATATTTCCTGCCATTTTATCTGCGATTCTTCATGGTTTCCCAAGAAATTTTAGAAAGCCCCTGGCAGCTACTGAGGATGAAAGCTCATCATAAAGGTAGTTCAATTATGTGGATTTGTTTCTGGAAAGAAATGGAGAAATGCAACTCACTGTTGTAAATTTCACAGGGAAACAAATTATATGACCCCTTAATTAAGGGCAGCAAAAATGCTCAAAATCATGATGCGTATGCAGACTTCCCTCTAGCCTCTTTAAATGAATGATATTGGATATTATTTCATCTGGTAGAATTAACATCCTGTGTAACATGCTTAGCCTAATTTTTCTTTCTGCTTTCTTTAGATTGCTGTGGTACACTGGGTACAAATCCTGTATCTAATGTGAAATGTGCTTGCTTGTTCTCTCACTCAATTATCTCTGAAAAACCATTGCTCTGAACTGTGTTTCTTTCCAGTGTGTTTTACTGGTGGGAAGATGACTTTGTCTACAAGATTTTCAATTTTAACTAACGGCATTCAGCTCAGAGGCATTGTAATTTCTCTCTGGAACCAATTCCATGTTTCTTCAGGTCGGTTTCCAAAAAAAGCTGCTTTTTACAGACAGAAGCCTTACTGGGGAGCTTAACTATTCACTTGTTGCTCTCATATTGGAGAGAGTGTGATGTAGACCTTACCTGCTAATGAGGAATCAGCGATGAGATTTGAGCACTAACGCAATGTGCTTTCAGTAGTTACTTCTGCTAGGTAGAAGGGCTTCTGTTTTCTGAGATATTTTCTTTTTGTAAGGTTTTTTTCTTTTGTTTCTTTTTTTTTTTTTTTTGTATACACAGAGAATTACAATAGTAGAGCAAAAGGTCAAAAGTATACTGGTTCTAGTCGTCCCAGTGGTTAATTCTGAATGCAAAGGAAAGATAATCATACTCCTGCCAAATAGATGGAGAAATCAGTACATTTTGTGAAAGGAACTCCCTGAGTACCAAAAGGAAGGTAAAGGACAAATAAGTATGCATAAAATTCATAAATACATAATAGTTTCTCAAAAGTATCCAACAATGAGTCTAAATTTGCAACTTTCTCACCTGCTGATTTCCTGAACCTTTTTGTTATCTTAGGTTAGATTGCTTTCTTCAAAAACTTCAAAGACGTGTCTTTTGTGGTTTTCAATACAAAACAGTTTTTGTCTCAAAGGAAGGTTTTAGAATTTTTCACAGTCCTTTTGTTATTCTGTTTCTTAACAATGGTCTTTGGGGGAAAAAAAAAATAAACAGGCCAGTTCATCATGATGGGGAGGAGGCATGATTTTCAGTGTTAGAAGCTTGGATATTATTCCTTAACTCTTAAATACCTTGAGTCTTGATGGAAGATTATTAGCTACATAACTCTCCTAATTTTAGCTGAGATGGAGTCTATTTTCTTCCTAGTAGATGATACAGCATTGGATTTAGGATGATGTTGATAACACACTAATAGTTTGGCTTTTGCTGAGCAGTGATTACAAGGACTTTTCACGTTACCCTGCCAGAGAGGAGCTGGGGATACACAAGGATTGAGAGGGGACAAGACCAGGATGGCTGACCCAGACTGGCCAAAGGGATGCCCCTTACCATATGGTGTCATGCTCAGCAGTACAAGTGGGAGGAGGTGGCCAATGGGTGGCTGCTTTTGCTGCTTCTTGGAGACTGGCTGGGCATCAGTTGCCTGGTGGTGAAGACAGTGTATGTAGCACTTGTTAGATTTATTCTTTGTGTTGTGGGGTTTTTTTTTTCTTTTCTTTTCTTTTTTTTTTTTTTTTTCCCCTTCCTTATTAAACTGCCCTGAAATCCAGTGCAGAATTGGCTCTGGCAACAAATGTCAGTCACGTTTTTGCCTCCTTCCTACCTGCTCTTTTCATATCCTGAAGCCCCTTTGTGTGGGTGCTATTATTTGTAGAGCTACAGTGAAATATGTGGTCTGGGACCAATCTGGCAAAAAATAATAATAATAATAATAACCTGTGTGTGTTAAATTTCACTGGATCACTTCCCTACCCTCAGTCCTTCGTGTCTGCATGAACATTAGTGTTGGCACAAGGAACAGGACAGCAAATCCAAACTGGGGGAAGGGCAAAGCCATCTATTCTGTCAGCAGTGCCAGTTTATGCTGTATTAAAATTCTGAAACTACAGTGTAAGAAATACAAACTGAGATGTACAGAAATCTACAGCAAACCATCCACATACAGAAAGATCTTTTAAGATTCAATTATTACATAAGTGGATTAAAAACTGCATTCTTTAATTTATTCAAGAATTTCATGCCTAATGTCTGTCACATATTGATGCTTTAATGAACGCCTGTCTACCAAAAACATTATTGCAAGTACTGAAAGAATACTTGGCTGTGCAGCCAAAATGAAATGGATTGGTAGAGAACATTTGTCAGGACAGAAAAAAAAGGTCTTCCACGTTTCAGAAACAGTCAGTTAAAACGTTGTTAAAGCTACAAAAACTTCACATGAAAGTTTGTGGGACATATGCCATAAAAACATACACAAGAACATACAATAGTCAGACAAACAAGCAATTTTTCTTGCTCCTAGTTTTTCACCTTGAGGTCATTATATGGAAGCCACAGTCAATTTTACAAAGCATATTATTTTCTCCACATATGATTCCCCCCATGTCCAATATGCAGATTTCAGCTATGTGGATATTTGAAATTTCTGAGCTATTTATGTATACTAGAATCAGTGACATTTATGGATGCAGCTTGCATGCAGTTGGTTTGGCAACTAACCAAATTATGCTTATACTGTTATAAATTTGAATATTGAAATGAAATCATAACTAGAAAAAGAATGTAATTGATTAATAAAAGTTGATAAATGAATTGCACAAACTCTTAGAGAATAAGTGGAGGTGATGCAGTCAGCCCCATTAGTGAATGGATTTCAATTGCTATTGATTAAATTGATCGTGGACAGCTCGATTATCAGAAAATTACTGGTTATATTTGGAAGAATAAAGTAAAAGAAGAATATAGGACTATAAGATGAAGTTGTGTATTTTTCCATTTTTAAAAATACATTATTTGGGAAAAACATGATATGCTTAGAAATCATTGCCTCTTTTCATCTTGTTATAGTTTTACATAAAAGTAAAGAGTTTGTGTTAAATCTGTACAGTAATTTGAAACTCTGAGGTGAGTAAATCATTCTGTACTGTAACTACTGTAATCTTGCTTCAGAACAAAATATCTCAGCTGTGCAAGCTACAGTATTGATTCACCTGAATGGAATTAAATGCAACTAGTAACAGTGATACAGAAAGTTCTGTTAATCTGATTTCTTCTCCTTTCACTGTTCCTGACCAGGAATACATCAATCGCCCTTGCAGTAGTTTAACTCACGGGTGAAAAAAATGCTGAGATTTGAGCAGTATTTTCAAAATTGTTGCAAATCTAAGGCTGTGCTTTCCCCTTAAAAATTGACTATATGTAAGAAACAGCATGAATATATAATGGCAAACAGGCTCTACAGTCATTACGACCAGGAACAATGAATATCCTGCCTTCCATAAGAGCAGCCAATCATTCTCAGACAGAACATTTCCTGCAAGTTGGTATGTATTATATGGCTGTATTACCAAGGATGTCCAGTACAAGAGAAACTAGAAACTGTCATTTCTTTCTGACCTTGTTTAGTAAGAGATATAGTAAGTTAGTCTTCCTGTTGTCAGCTCTGCAAAGGATGGAATCCACATGCAGCTTAAGACTACTTCTTGTAACAGCAACAAAATAGTTTTCTGAGGGTTTTTTTTTTTTTTTTTAGAGTCTGCAAACAGAATTCCAATGAAGTTTCAAAATGATCTGTTGAGTTTCCTGGAGTAATTACTCTCAGATGTCAGTGTGACAATTCAGATGTCAGCGCTCAAAATTGCTGGTCATTTTACAAGGCATTCAGCTCATGTAGGTACCTATTTTTGTAGGTAAGAATGAAAGTAATTTCAGGGACTATGAGAACAATTTTCTTTCCTTTATCAATTTAAAAAGGTAAGCATTATAAGGAGTTATGTGAAGTGCCATCCTTTTGCTCTGGACCACTTGGGGAAAATCTAAGGAGCAACTTGAAGCAAGTACACATATGGATGTGATTTTTTGATACGGTGGCAGCACTTTTATGAGTATCAAATGCTTTTTCCAGTACCATTATTTCTGTACTCATCAAATTCATACATTCTCTGTCTCTCTTTTCTCCCTGTATCTGCAGAGGGACTGGTGCTGACCTAAGATGGAAGGCTGACAAGCTGTATGTACTCACATCCTGTGAAGGAGCAGTACATTCTGCTCTGACCAGTCCTAATGAAAAGGTCAAAGTCTTTTTTTAAACATTTGCCTATATGAAAGCATGTTTGGTGATGCAATTCGGTTCTTCAGTGCAAGTTTTATTCTTGAATCAATGCTAACAAAATTTCAGACATCACTTGACCCAAAACAGCGATGAGTGATCAGAAGAAGAAATTATCGTCTGAAGGGTTTCCTCTGACCCACCTCAGGATATTTGGTAAGAAAGAAACAAAATTATATTTTAATCCATTCCCACACCACCTCTGAATGTGTAGATAGAATTCCCAGGCCTCATGTTTCTCAGAGATTGTATTCAGAGCAGTGAGGAGCAATCTGTCGCTAGGAACTGACTGCAGCTTCAGTTAATAAAGCTACAGTTGGGTGAGAGGAAAATTGGGAGGTAATAAGAAAAGGAAGAGTATATGGAAGATGAAACTGTCAAGACTGTTGTAACTCACTTTCAGATTCTGATCTGATACAGCTTTGAAACAATATTCGCAGGCTGTTCTTTCTCTTGCTTCATATTTTGTTAGAAAAGTATAATTCTTAATTGACACAAGAATCTCAAGGAAGATCTAAGTAGCTATTTATAGTGATGAAACACTGAATTTGATTATGCACAAAATGCTGCCAGACGACCTAGATAAATTGATCTAAAAATTAGGAAAAAATATTTTCAAAAGTATATTTTTCAAATTTACTGTGCTCCCTCTATTAATTAAAGTACAGTGTTCATATAACTGCACTTAATCTATGTGCATAATTGACTAGAATAAGAAAGCATAAAACACATAAATGATAAATGTCACAACAGTATTGGATTTCACATTTCAGGTATATTAGGAAACGCAGTTTCTTCATCATGTGTTTTTTGTTTTGTTTTTTTTTTTTAATTTATTTTCCACTGAAAACATAAAAAACAGTGTACTGAAATCTCCAAGCAATTTTCAGCCTTCAAGTCCAGGAGAAATATTGAGATTAAGCTATGTTTTTTAACTGATTCCCCAACTGCAACCAAGGAAATTTAGTAACACATAATAATAATTTGAGTGGTGTCATTTTAGCTTTAAAGGTCTGATGGAAACAATTATACACACCTGTCTTAGCAGCAGGAATCTATCAAACAAATCTAGAAAACAACAGAGAGCTCCTTCAAAGAAAATGCAGGCAGAAAACAGGCCTACAGCCCTGCCTTGACAGCTGACGTTGAATTCCAGTGCTAGCAGTAATATTTCTTAACTGTCTAAATCTTGAAAATTAGTTTTACTGCTACTGTGATTCAAGCGTTCATCTACGAAATTATTCTTTTCACAGAACACTTTCATGCTTGTGTTGCTACATCAAAGATTACTTAAAAATATCCTGGTTGAAAGGATGATGATGTTTACCGTACATCATGTTCACTACCCTCATTCTAACACAAATGCTATCTTATATGATAGAGGCTAAGCTGTAGTGTTTAGATGAAATGAAGTATCTTGTTGGAAAAATGCTGTGAGTTCTGCACGAATATGGAGGAAACTGTCAAAACACAATCTAGTTGCCAGTGTACAACTACAAAACACTTAACTAAAACACTTTAAAAAGCAGGAAAGACTTTGACAGTTGAATGATTTTACTTATATAAGGGCAAGTAGAAACTTGAATATGCTTCTGCATTGATAAGAAGTTTACATTCAGCAGATAAAATTAATTTTCATTACCTCATTACTCAACTACATCTGTCACATATTGACACCAATTATTATATCTTTTGCTAGGAAATGATTTGATGTATATAAAGCTTTGTCTGCTTTGGGAAATAACTCCCTCCCAGCCACACTGACCAACTTCCTCACATAAACTCACAAATCCTCCACAAAAGTCCACTTCAGGTAAATCTCCAGTTTCAGTTCTGAAAAGCAAAGAAAATAAATTTTAACCTCCCTGAAAATAATAATAATCTTCTCTTCCTTTATTTTAAAATTAAATTACTACAGGATTAATTTTTGTGGCATTGGGTTTTAGTAGGTTTCTGCCTCCGCTTTTGTATATACATACTCACTTTATCAGGGATGAGAACATGAGAATTTGCCACTGAGATTCAATATAAAACAATTTTATGAATGTGCAATATTTCATTCTTGTGCATCATCCTTGTATGATTTGCCATAGATCCTTTTTATTATAGAGCATACAGTACAGGGCAGTGGTATTTAGACCACATGCTTTACATACTTCAGGACCTCAATCCAGTCACTGGAAAAGATTCCTGCAGCAGAAATGCTAAGTCATGGCCTGAAACAGTGACAGACCACCTGATGGGAAGGAAGGGCCAACCCAGGGGAGCCCAGGTGCATGCAATGCAGCTGAGTGACTGGAAGGGCTGGAGCCAGGATCCACCCCTTCCCAAATCTCATTTAAGGCTTGGCAGTGGAAGCAAGGGTATCTTGCTGGAGATTTCTGCTTTCTAGAGGCCTTCCACAGGTTAGCAGCTCTTTTCCTTTATTTCTGTGTTCACGGCTGCTGCGTTTGGGCTTCTTCTTATTTGCTGCAACTGAAGGCTTTATCACCCTGCTACTATTGCATTACTTTCCATCACATTATAGCATTACAATTCCTAAGCTGTTCTGAGTAATTGTGTAATGACAGAGTTTATTTCTGCTCATTGTTTATACAGTTCTTTATACAGGCTCATTGCTTAATACAGTACAAAAAATGCTAGGTGCTTGTGATGTTAAACTTCTTGTGGAAACTGTTCTTAAAATGCCTATCCTGCTTAGCCTATGTATTATTTTAGGTAGCTGTCAATAAAAACACACTCACGTATAGATGCTTAATTTTCCTGCTAAACTCACATGGCATCTGCTCTTACACACTGTGAATACAGAATGGAACAATCAGATAAAGCAATCTATTTTCTGGCAGATGCTCACTTCAGCCTGCCTGGTGTATTTGTGAAGCACACTTCTGACTCTATATTAAAAGTTGCCCAGACAGTCTGGAGGGGAAGCAAGTGTTTGAGTGCACTCTATGTGGAGCTGGAGGGGAAGTTTATTGCATGGAATTTCTGAATTGGGAAATGTATTGCTCCCTCCTCTGCTTCTCACCATACATTCAAATCCTGATAGTTTGGTGTTTTTTTTTGTTTGTTTGTTTGTTTGTTTTGTGTGTGTGTGTGTGTGTGTGTGTGTGTGTGTGTGTGTGTGTGTTTTGTGCTCTCAGCATGTAATATCTTAAGTTTTTACTTATGATTTTCACCTTTAGAATAACTTTTGCACTCTGCTATTCGTTCATTCACTGGGAGTGAAAACACTGGTAGCTCTGTTTGAAAGCCCAACCACAGCAGTTTTTTCAGGTTATTATTATTATTATTTTTTCCATCGATGTTCAACGTAAGGCATGTGTTTTATCTCCTGAGTCACTGTCTTGGGGGAGAGCTCTGAGTAACTCTCCCTTAAGCTTGGCTGGGGCAGAAGGAATTTCCCCTTTCTCTCCTACAGGAAAGCTGCTTGTTTGCCTGATCGTTGCACGTCAAAAAGTGACCCCTGCTGTGGGATCCCCTGGCAAGTTGTGTGAGGCATCTGACTCTCGGGACCCAGAACTGTGGCATTCATGGCAAACCTAGAACAGAAGCCTTTACGTGGTGGTGAATGTTTTGTTGATATTAAGGGCGCAGTTTCGTGTTGTGGAGGTAGATACAATTATAGGGTTGTTATTATAGAGCTGGATGTTATAATAGTTTGAGATTATTAACTTTTAGTAGGTTTTTTTCTTTTTTTTTTCTTTTTTTTTTTAAATCGCATGCCTTCTCTATGCCAGCACCGTGACATCTTACAGCCCACAGAGAGCTCCCATGCAGAGAAACGCCAGCTTTGTCTTTTGGAGAAGCCTCACGCAGGCAAAAACCTTAGTGCCTTCAATTTAATAGCGGAGTTCACCAGTCACGTTTAAGTAAAATTAATTTAAAACTCGGCGCCTTTACTACCAGTTCTCAACTCAAAGGGAAGCGAAGGCGCGCACGCTTCCTGCGCATGCGCCCTGCCCCTCACCGCCCGGAAGCCGCGCGGGGTGCGGTAATGGCGGAGCAGCAGGAGGTGGTGGTGCGGCTGCAGACCCTGACGGTGGAGCCCGGCTCTGCCGGCGAGGAGCCGTCCGCGGAGGGGGAGCCGTCCGCGGAGGGGGAGCCGTCCGCGGAGGGGGAGCCGTCCGCGGAGGGGGAGCCGTCCGCGGAGGGGGAGCCGTCCGCGGAGGGGGAGCCGTCCGCGGAGGGGGAGCCGTCCGCGGAGGGGGAGCCGTCCGCGGAGGGGGAGCCGTCCGCGGAGGGGGAGCCGTCCGCGGAGGGGGAGCCGTCCGCGGAGGGGGAGCCGTCCGCGGAGGGGGAGCCGTCCGCGGAGGGGGAGCCGTCCGCGGAGGGGGAGCCGTCCGCGGAGGGGGAGCCGTCCGCGGAGGGGGAGCCGTCCGCGGAGGGGGAGCCGTCCGCGGAGGGGGAGCCGTCCGCGGAGGGGGAGCCGTCCGCGGAGGGAGCGCGCCCTTCCACGCCGCCGCCCGCGGAGGCTCGCAGCGAGCCGCACGCTGCCGCCTCGGACTCGGAGAGGTGAGTTTGGATCGGGCAGTGTTTTTCTATTACTCATCCAGAGGCTTTGTTAGGATGAGGGGAAGATCTCTTCTGTATACAGATGTATTTAAGAAAACGTGCGCTGTCCAAAGCTAGTTGCACAAAGTGTAATTTTAATATAGGAGTCTGTATTTTAACTCTGCTTTTTTCTTCTATTCAGTGATACAGATTCGGATAGTTCGTCAACTACATCGTCCTCTTCGTGTTCTCCTTCGGCAGTGTCTGATGATGATGATCATCCAAATGAGAAGGATAGCAGAATATGCTGCGTTAGAACAAAAGATGAGTTGCCCCTTGATGTAAGTAAACAGTGGTGTCTTTTTAAACACTGATCTAGTAACTCACCTTCAAGTAATTTACATATTTTTAAATTGTCAGGGGAAAAAAAAACTACAACAGTGATTAAATGTGCACTTCTGTACTAGTTCAGACACATACTATGGTTAATAGCTTAAAATGTGTTCTCTTGCTCTATTTCAGTGGTGAATGTGTGGCTTTATACTGAATAATGACTTGATATTTTCAGGAACTGCCTCCTGTTGAAGATTTAACCGTAATTCTACCCGATAATGTTGAACTGAAGCCTTTTGGGACAGTTTCCAGTATCATTGAACAGCTAGGTAGGCAAGATATGTTGAAATAAATGTTTTTTTTTTTTAATAATTAAAATATTTCCTCTATCTCTTTACATGAGTGTTTGTGAACTCTTACCCCAAAGTTTCAGTACAGCTGTGTTCAGTTTCACAGTTTCACTGTTTCACAAACCTTGTTGTTGATTCTTTGCCCTTATTCAGGAAAGGGGCAGCAGATTTCTGAATGAGAACAATTCTGAAGACAGGATACTGAATGGTATTTGTGTTGAGTACTTTTAGTTGGATGGTCTTTATGTGGTGTGTGAAATAAGACTTGCAGAAGTTGATATTGTTAAAACTTCTATACTGTATTTGTCTTAAACTTATCTGAAGTGCTCTGTGCTGCTTGAATTGCTCTTTAAAGCAACTTGCTTATGAATTGAGTTTAAAAACAGTGCATTTATACTAAATAGGAAACAAACAAATTGAAGTAAATAATGTTTGCTGTTAAAATTCCTTTTATCATAAAAGACTCTCGGCAATACAAGCAATTCCTTGACAGCAATTTTTTGCTGCATTGGTTTAGGATTAATCTCATTCATGTACTAGAAAGTTGCTGAAGGTGGTGGTTTCTTCATTGATTGTCCTGTGTTTCTACTTGTCCTTTCTTATTCATAGTAAAGATGGCTTTCTGCTGAAACAATAGTTAGGAAAGTTGGGGAGGGACTTCTTGTAAGTACAGATAACAACAGGGGAAATAGCTTTGAACTGGAAGAAGATATATTTAAACTAGATATTAGGAGGAAATCCTTTACTATGAGGGTGCTGAGGCACTGGAACAGGTTGCCCAGTGAGGTTGAGGATGCCCCCTCCCTGGAAGCACTCAAGGCCAGGCTGGATGGGGCTGTGAGCAACCTGGTGTAGTGGGAGATGTCCCTGCCTAGAGCAGGGGTTTGGAACTAGGTGATCTTAAAGGCCCTTCCAACCCAAACCATTCTATGAGTCTGTGTTGCTGGACTATTGCTCAGGTATATATTTCCAGTGGGGATTAAGGAACACATTCAGTTCTTTCACTGTGTATTTCCCTCGCTGCCTAAATTCACTGAACTATTATGTGTGTAGCATTGTGGCTTGGCACGTCACAAGATGTCTGCAAATTTAAATTGCAGCAAAACTTGAAGAGCGTAGCTTGGAGAAGCATTTACTTCTTGTAAATTCTATTACATAAGTTTAGGAGAACTTTGTTAGCTTTTGATAAAGTCTTATGTTGACACTAAGTGCTTGAATGACTTTGATTGAGAGGTGTGGATAATGCTTAATTAAGCATTATGTTTTAGGGTGGAGAAGATTACTTTCAGATTCAGAATTGAGTTTAATGCTGCTGTTTCTCTTGACATCTTTAAATTTTAATTCCTGCTGAGAGTCAAGACTGAATATTTCTGTTGCCTAGAAATAAGCAGAAAACAGGTGAGAGTAAATGATTCTAAGTTTCTTTAAAGAATAGGCCCTTTGAGTCTGGAAACAGAAAAAATAAAATTCATTCATAGCCTATGTATCAAATTATTTATTTAATACATGAAGAGTGTACTTCTGTGTCTCTTTGTAAGTGTTCAAGTCTTACAGATGTTTCATTTTTCGAGGCAGTGAAACAACTTGCACCATCTAGTTGCTCATACTATCCTTTATCATGAATTGGGCCAAATTGTAGTATGGATCTATTGTGTGACCTGAAAGTGCAGAAATTTCAAACTGTGTATCTGCACATGTAAATAATGCTACTGTGACTCGTCTGCTAGGCATCTTTTGTGTTTTTTGCCTGCTTTCTCTTAGTTACTAGGAGGATAAATAGCTATCTCTATTCTTTTTTCTGGGGAGAATTTATTGTGGAATACTAAGAGGGCAGAAGAAAACATACATGTATGTGCAATTTAAGATAGTACACAGCAATTTTTTCTCAGTTAAGAAACAACCTGGGGAAATGCAACAGGTATTTCACATAAGTGTTAGGTGCAAGAAGGAAGTCTCTTCATCTTTTGTGAGCAGTAATTCTGTAAACTGGTGCAAACTTTGTCACACATCACAGGGGAAGGACTTAATGATTGTAAGTATTTTAGTGTGTGGACAAGAATTTCTAGGAAAAGTGCTGATGTTTTTCACGTGGAGGGTGGTGACACACTGGAACAGGTGGTTGTGGATGCCCCATCCCTGGAGGCATTCAAGGCCAGGCTGGATGTGGCTCTGGGCAGCCTGGGCTGCTGGTTGGTGACCCTGCACATAGCAGGAGGGTTGAAACTACATGATCATTGTGGTCCTTTTCAACCCAGGCTGTTGTACGATTCTATGATATGTTTGCTTTGTAAATAATTGTGTGATTCGTTTTATTTCCCTGCAATTAACTGCATATTGCTGTTGCAACTTAAAGTTCTATTTGATTTTTGTTTTCCGTTTTAGTAATAATTGAATCTCTGAGAGGCCTACCTCCAATAAATGAGGAAAGCATAATTTTTAAAGAAGATCGACAAGCAGCAGGAAAGGTATGTGTGTGTAAAGCATAATGACCTGTTATCCTAGTGTTAAATTCAAGCTATTACGTTTCAACAAAGACTGTCCAAGTCATCTAAATGTAATGTTTCCTTGATACACAATTTTTCCTTGTGGTTTTGACTCTTGTTAGTATAATGTACGTTTCTTAATTTCAAGAATTCCATCTTGGAATTAATTGCATCCCTCTGGAATTACAGTTTGTTGAATTCCTGCCATTTGATGAATGTGCTTGTGATTGCTTTCAGGTGTTAGATATCTTTAATAAAAAGCTGTGTTCTTTTATTGCCAGGAGAATTTTTGTTGACTTTTAGGAAATATGGGGAATGTCTGCGTAGCTGTGCTCTGATGTTGTAGTCTTAGGCCCACGTGTGCTTTATATGACTGTGGTGAAGAATGTTTGCAAAAAAGTGTTGCTTTAAATTTTGTATATTTTCAGTAGAAAGAAAGCCATCATGTGGAACTATCACTACCATAACATCTGCCTGTGCTAGATTTGAGTGGAACACAGAAAAATCTAGCATGAAATTGCAGGTATTCAACGCAGTATCTATCAAAATTCTCTCCATAGAGTGACAGAATTGGAGGACATTGGAACTGACATAAAGGCATCTTGTAGAGATGAAACTTTAGAAATAAACAATCAGGAGATTATTGAGCTGTTCAGATTTGAAAGCAAAATAGAGAAAATCAGGGGACTAACAAAGGTAATGATGACTAAAGGAAGTTGACATTGAAGGCAGTGCATTTGAATGGGTGAAGGTGAAATCAACATGAAAAAACTTTCAAAGCTTTCAAAGTTATGACTCACAGTAGCTAGGGAAATACAAAAAAAAATGTACTCATAAGGGTATGGCATGAAGGTAACTTTATTTGCTGCAATTTAAGAACACCTCCAAATTCCTAAATACAGAGTGTCTTAAAGATTTGGAGTAGTGTACAGTGGTCTAATGTGGTCATTTGCTTAAATTTTGTGTTTCAGGTATTTGAGGTGTTTGGTCCTGTTCAGCATCCCTTTTATGTGTTACGGTTTAACAGCTCTGAACATATTAAAGCAAAAGGTATTAATGTACAAGACAGCATGTACTTTGCTCCATCAGTGGAGGACTTCACCCAGTACATATTTGCAGAGAAACTACAACAGTGAGTCTGACTTTTCTAATCTGCTTATAATGCATTTCTTAATGTATTTCTTAGTATAGCTGAGAATTATGAATTAAAGTTAGGCTTGAGTGAGAAACTATTGGACTCTGCTAACATTTTTAGTTATTCTCAACTGTGTTGTAATAATGGGATTGTACAGTTCTGATTTTCAGAAAAGTACAGAACAACTGCAAGCTTCTAGAGCATTACAGTTAATGAGGTTTGATAACTTTTGATTCGATTTAATACTTTTTATTATTTTCTTGTATAAATACCATAACCAAAATTAGATTGTTTTTTTACAAGAACAAAAAATAGTTTCATACCTGCAGTGTCTGGATGAATTTGGCAAGATGAACTCTCTTGCATTTTGTTGTTAAGAAGTTCAGTAGCTTAATGTGGTTTAATATCTTAATATAAACTTGTGTGAATTCTGAACAACCTGGTATTTACTATTTTCAGTTACAAGGCCAGAACTGAAATTTAATTATTAAAAAAAAAAAAATCTCTTAAGCAGATGGAGAAGAACAATTCTGTCTGGAAATGGCTTGCTGTCAGTTTGGTGGTTTTTTTGGGGGGGGGAGGGGATGATGATCAGAAACTTTTCAATATCACAGAATCACAGATTGGCCAGGATTGGAAGGGACCTCAAGGATCATGAATCTCCAACCCCCTGCCACATGCAGGGCCACCAACCTCCACATTTAATACCAGTCCAGGCTGCCCAGGGCCCCATCCAGTCTGGCCTTGAGCACCTCCAGGGATGGACGGGGCATCCACAGCCTCTCTGAGCAGCTGTTCCAGCACCTCATCGATCTCACAGTAAAGAACTTCCCCCTGACGTCCAACCTAAATCTTCCTTCCCTCAGCTTAAAACCAATAGTATTTGTCTGCCTGAGGCAAATAGAATTATTCAGTGGTTTGGGTTGGGAAGGGCCCTTTAAGATCACTTAGTTCGAAGCCCTGGTGTAGGCAGGGGCCACCTCCCACCAGATGAGATTGCTCACAGCCCCTTGCAAGGAGGGGGCTTCTACAACCTCGGTGGGCAACCTATTCCAGTTTCTCACCATCCTCACAGTAGAAATTTCTTCTTAATACCTAATCTAAATTTATCTTCTTTCATTTCAAAGCCATTTCCCCTCATCCTCTTGGTATGTGCTCTTATAAGAAGTTCCTCCTTGGCTTTCTTGTAGGCCCCCTTCAGTTACTGGAAGGCCTCTATAGGGTCTCCTCAGAGCCTTCTCTTCTCCAGACTGAAGACCTCCAGCTCTCTCAGCCTGCCTTCGTAGGGGAGATCCTCCAGCCTTCTGATCATTTTTGTGGCCCTACTTTGGACCCATTCCAATATCTCCATGTCCTTCTTGTGTCTGGGGACTCCAGAACTGGAAGCAGTACTCCTGGTTGGGTGGGTCTCACTAGAGCAGAGCAGAGGGGCAGAATCATCTCCCTTGACCAGCTAGTCAACTTCTCTTGATGTAATCCAGAATACAGTTAACCTTGCAAGCACACACTGCAACCATGTCAAGGCTGCTCTCAAGCCATTCTCTACCCAACCTGTATCTGTGCTTAGGGTTGCCCCTACCCAGGTGCAGGACCTTGCACTTGCACTTGTTGAGCTTCATGAGGTTGGCATGGGCCCGCCTCTCCAGCCTGTCCAGGTCTCTCTGGATAGCATCCCTTCCCTCTAGTGTGTCAACTACACCCAGCTTGGTGCCATCTGCAAACCTGCTGAGGGTGCGTTTGATCCCACTGTGCACGTTGCCTACAAAGATGCTAAGTAACATCAGTCCATGAGAAATGACGCTCATCACCAGTCTTGAGTTGGACTTTGAGCCATTGATCACAACACTGAGCGTGACCTTCCAACCAGTTTCTTATCCAGTAAGTGGTCCATCCATCAAATCCATTTTTCTCCAATTTGGTGACAAGGATGTCATGTGGGACAGTGTTAAATGCTTTGCACAAGTCCGGGTAGATGTTGTCAGTTGCTGCTCTTTTATCCACTGACTGTATAATAACAGGACTTGTTGCCATTCAAATCATAAAAGACTGAAAGGTAAGGATTAAGAAATAAGGTGTAATAATGGACTGCTGAAGGTTAATTATCTTGATTATTGATGAATTGCCTGAAACAACTATACTTTGGAAGTCTGTCACATGTGACTTAATCTCTGTTAGTATTATTTTTCATCTGACCTCTTCATAAAAAGTAATACTTCTTGTCTGCATTAGTTGCAACATGAGTATCTGCAGGAGTCTTTTTTCTTTTTGTTTATTTTTCCCCTGTGGAAACAACAGGTGTTTAAACTTTTATTTTTTCACTTTTAGTGAGTACCAAAATTATTTTCTCACTGTGCTGCTGCTTTGCTTTTTCTGCAGCGTTTGGATGCCAGCTGGTCTTTGATTTGTGCTGCTAAACTTTGTTGCTTAGCACAGTAACTGCACACACTTCAGGCATCTGCTTTCTGCATCTATAACTGAAGTCCATACTCAGCATGTGAGATGGCTGACTTGTGTTTTAGTTTGCATGCTTTGCAAGTTGTTTTGGGAGCTGTTTGTCTTTCAGTAGAACTTTTCTCTCATGTATGGTACAAAATTGAACACTAGCTAAGAGTTTTTGCACTTCCACATCTCACTGGCAACTGAACGGTGTGCCAGACTTTGTTTCTTGCCTTGCATTAAAAATGAGTAGTGTCAGTAGTAGCCTGCAATATTGTACTTCATGGATTATTGTTTCTCTTTAACTCCTCATTTTTCTCAGGGAAGGTTCTTAAGCTTTTGTGACATAACTGGTACATCTTGTTGAAGCTACCTTTTCACAAAGCAGGTAGAGTTGGTCATGTCAAGTGGACAATCTTCATGTCTTATCTCTACTATAGTATCTGTACAACGAAACCAAGATGACACAGACAATGGGAAAGTTGAGCTTCAGTCAGTGCCACACAGTAGGGCTTTGGGACCTTAATAGACTGCACATTTGGATGTCTGCTTTCTGTTAGTTTTCTGGACTCTGTAGATGAGCCTAAAGTTTTTAAAATGCTACCCAAAATTGGTGGTACCTTGAAAAGAGAAGTAATCAGGGTTAAGATCTGAAATACACCTTACATTTAAAGCATTTTTGAGATCTGGCACGCGATTTGCTTGCGTTGCACAAAGTTCATTGACATGAATAAGCCTTATTCTTCAGAGTAAAATAGATGGAAGTGTCATTATTCAGTGGGTAGTTTAAAACTTCTTGAATGCAACGTAATACGTTGCTAAAAATTGTGGAGTTTTGCCTGTATTGCTTGAAACATGGAATAATTCTAAACAGGCTCATGTATTTCCATGATTCCTCTGAGCCATCTTGTAGGCTTTCAGATCTTGAAAGTATCTGAATTCATAAATCTAAGATTTGCTATTATTTGCAAGAGGTAATTAAATATCTCAAAGCATGAAAAATGTTTATTTTGGTGAAATAGTGAAGGATGATTTGGCAGACTTGAAATAACTGTTCATCAGACAGCCTAAGTTTAAGACTGCTAACTTCAAAAACTGAATCTTGCATAGTGCCTAATGATCACAGGTTTTGGAGTTTTATGCATGCTCTGGTATTTCTGGAAGGCAGAAATAACAAGATGAGAGGGAGAAACAAAGAACCTTGTTCTTAATGAGGAGAAGCAATGTGTTTATTGCCTAAGTAGAGTGTTATCTGCAAACTAGAAGAAATTAATCATACAGAGAGCTCTTATTATCCTGCCTTTCCTGTAACAATTCCTGTTGATTGATTGAACTTAAAAATGGTTTGTATTCCAGGATTTGCTGATAATGACAAAAGTGCAGTTTTCCTGGTTTTCTAAGTGATGAATAAAGATTGAGCTTTAGTTTTAGGGCTTGAGGTGCAAGGCTGCCTGGTGTCATTGGCTGCCCTGTGCTTTGATGTTGCTGCTTGATTGTTTCTAACATAACAACCCTTGGCAATTTGAGTGCCAAACATAGAACACCCTGTAAGTGTTTGGTTCCATTTTGCAAGTAATAATTTTCACCATTTCATGATTTTGTATACTGTGCATAAATAGGGATTGTCTTAACATTTCAGAACAAAATATATTAAATTAGGGAGGAGTGTGTTCTACAGTCTTAAACAGCATAACTTAAGCTTGTTCCATAAAGTTGCTATTTATCAAAGAAATTATTTAATTTTTTTTTTAACGGAGTTAAAAGACCTTTAGGATTATCAAGTCCAGCCACAACCTAACCATCCTACCCTAACCCTAACAGCCCTCTGCTAAATCACATCCCTGAGCACCACATCCAAACTTAAACACATCCAGGGATGGTGACTCCTTCACCTCCCAGGGGAGCCTATTCCAGTGCTTAACAACCCTTCCTGTAAAGAAGTGTTTCCTGATATCCAACCTAAACCTCCCCTGGCACAACTTGAGGCCATTTCCCCTCGTCCTGTCACCAGTGAGAAGAGACCAACCCCGCTCTTGCTGTGAGCACCTTTATCTTGAAGCAGAGGATGGAAAAAAAAAAAAATGGTACTACTTGAAAATTTGTTAATATTAGCTGTGTAATATGTTCAGTCCACCCAGAAGAGGAGGGTTTTTCAAGTGGTGTATGTAGTAAAGTTCTAAGTTAACACATAAATTAATCTGTCTTTACAAATAAAATGATTGTCTTTTTTTTTTCTTTTAGAGAAAAAGGGTCAGATGCATCTTGGAAGAATGACCAAGAACCACCACCTGAGGTAACTATCATTTTTTTTATTGTTTTTGATTGCACAAAATAAAGACAAATTTCTGTGCAGAGTAACTAATGCTTGTTCTGTTCTTCATTGTTAAGTGAATCTGCTTTTGTTAGAGAGGCCCACCAATTGCTGTAGAGAGATCTTGTCCTCTTCTTTAATTTGCTTTTTGCAATTGAGAATACATGTTTTCAGTACCTCCATTTCTTCAGGAGTATGTTTGCCAATCTAAATGACCAACTTAGAGGAACAGTTCTTCTATCTTGCCTAATATTTTTATTTCTGCTAGGGACTTTTTGTACTTGCTGTTCTTTTACTGCAGTTTGATCTTGCAAGTAAACAATTGTATTTAAAGGTCTCCTAATGCCCTGCAGTTGGATATTGATCTCTTAATTTAGCACCTCTTCTGTTGCATTATTTGAATGTCTCCTTGATGAGGTTTCTTTACATTTTCTTACTATAAAATGCTAGCTTCCTGAGATCCGAGCTTCTTCCATACAAGTGAGGGTTTCTCATGACAGTTGTGTGACATCACTTACTATTCTACCCTGCAGTTTCTACTTTCAGACTGCTATATCCAGAATAGCTAAAATACTGTCTTGAGCAGGACTGTGAAAAGATCTGCCTAGCTGATTTTTCTGAAATTTATGAAAGCTTGAATGGTTACTGTAGTTGTTTGATGTGAGCTTCTTAATCTAAACTCTAAAGTAGGAAAGGATTTTTTTGTTAGTTTTTTTTGGGTGGGATCTTTTTCTTAGTATTCTAACCAATGCTGCATTCACAATCCTTATCTTAGGCCAGATTTTCTGGCTTGAGGGAGGGATGTGGCTCAAGCCTTTCAAGCTTTTGTAACATTTGAAGACATGACAGACTGATGCATCATCACACAACATCCCAGAATGTTGTTTTTTCTAGTATGATGTACAGTGGATCTTGAAATACCACCTTGATTTCTTCTGTTGTTTCTTAGTCATGCCTCTAAATCTGTTCAGGAGATAAGTATGTAAATGCTTACTTGAGTTTATGGGTACCTGAGTAACTTAAAAATTTGGCTATGTATAGTGAAACAACCAAGCCTTCTACAGAGAAGGATTCATTGCTTTTTCTGAAGTTAGTATTTATTTATTAAGAGATTTTTTTTTTATTAAGATAATACTGGTCTCTGAGCATTAGAACCTGAAAGTACTGAGGGAGCTTTATTGTTCTTCACTATAGGAACAAAGGAAGAAGATTTGGAAGAAACCAGTTATGGCGAGGATGGGCAATTTAGTTGCTTTTTGTGACACCTTTGTGTTTGTTTTGCCTTTGTCCATGTGTGCTGTTTTGTAGAAAACACATCTAACATGTTGTAATCCTTAGACTCTGTGCAGTTCTAGCAGTTAGAGTTTACAGCAAGATAAGCAGACTGTGACAGCTAATGAGATGGTAGAAAGCAGCTTCTGCTTTGAAGACAGTAAACCGTTGACAAGGGTGCAGATTAAATTTTATGCTACTGATGCTTGAAATTGTCTCACACAGCCAGACTCTTTCAGAGCCTTCTGCTGGCAATTGATTCTAAAGCTTGTCTGGCAGGCTCACATCATGAGCTGCATGTAAGTGCTGGAGTCAGTTCTTTTTGTGTTGCTGTGAAGGTTTGTTTTTGCATGAGTCTGAAATTAATGTGTTTTAGGCCTTTTATGCTTGGCACCTTTTTTTTAAGGTGTGGACTAAGTATTCCTTCTTCACCAACTTGTTGAAGTCTCAGTATGGTTTGTCTAGGCCTTGGAGGTAGTAGGATGATAGTGTGTGATCTGTTTGCTGTGAGGCCAGAAAGAGTGGCTAACTGATGTCTTGGAGGTAGCTTTTATAGGATGTCAAATGAAAAGCAGCTAGCAGCACAAAGTACACGTTAATTATTTCTGTTCTACTCAAGGATGGTATATTCAAAGTCTTTAGAAAAAATCGAAGTTAACACTGTTGGAGAGGGTCCAGAGGAGAGCCGTGAAGATGATCAGGGGACTGGAGCACCTCCCTTATGCAGACAGGCTGAGGGAGTTGGGCTTGTTCAGCTTTGACCTCATTGCAGCCTTTCAGTACCTAAAGGGAGCCTACATACAGGAGGGGAATCAACTCTTTGAAAAGGTAGATAACTTCAGGACAAGGGGAAATGGTTTGAAGTTGAGGGAGGGAAGATTTAGGTTGGATGTCAGAGGGAAGTTCTTTACTGTGAGAGTGGTGAGGTGCTGGAACAGCTGCCCAGAGAGGCTGTGGATGCCCCGTCCATCCCTGGAGGTGTTCAAGGCCAGGTTGGATCTACTCTACCTTGTAGAGTATAACCTAATTACACAGAGGGGGAAATGTTTATATTCAGAATTGACTTCTAAGCAGCTTTTTTCACCACTGTATCAGTGCCATTTTTGATGTCTGCTCTGGACATACTAAAATAATACATAATTTGTGCTGCTTGTTCTTCCTTTCAGAATTAGGATGGAGTAAGGGGCACAAGCCCTACCCCCATACGTCACTAAAAAGAGCTCTTCAGTTACTGACAAGAGTTCTTTCCTAACTTTAATAACTTTGCCCTTGTTCTAAAGGAAGAGAACCCCCACATAAAAGGAACAAAGTTTTGCAAAGAGTTTGTTAAATTGTTTTTCATTCAAAATAATAAAAACCACAAGTGTTCAGTGTATGACTGTTGCTGCTTTTTAAGAAAATTGCAAGGTATAATTGTGAATTGTGTAACTGCCTTCTGAATATTTGTTGAATGCTGAGTTTCTGATTATGTTGAGGAGCCAGCTGAATACAGTGGCTCTTTGAATACACAATATGAAATTCTAGTGGCAATATTCTTCTCAGCTGACTGCAGGATGGATTATTTTCTAAATAATGATTTATTTTTATATCTGAAATGATCTTTTTTTTGTTGTTTTTATATACCTTTGTTTTACTTTTTTTTTTAACCAGGCCTTGGACTTCAGTGATGATGAAAAAGAAAGAGAGGCAAAACAAAAGAAAAAGAAGCCACAGAGTCAAGGAAGGAAAAAAGTCAGAACAGATACAAATGCATCAAGTGAGTGAATACTATGGAGGAATGCTTTCATCTCTTAAGCTGTTTGAAAAACAGTGATATCTGCTTTAAAAATCGAGCTTTCCTGCAGCTAATCAGTGTTTCTATTCTTTTCAAAGTTGTTGTATTTATGAATTTGTGGCTACGTTCCTTAATTTTTTTGAATATGGCAATTATTTTTTTTTAATACGAAACTGAGAAAGGGAAGCAGTACAGAGCAGGAAGGTTGTCAGCAGAGACAGTATCAGCTAACACAGTGAGAGTATAGAACAGATACCACCTTTTGAAGTTTGGAAATTGCAGAGATTATTGCAATTATTGCAGAGATCATTGTGGTCCAGGCTTATCCTAAGTCTTAGAGTGCAAGGAGAATATAGAGGAGTCCTGATTACTTTTTTTTTTTTTTTTGAGATTCAGGGAGCAAATACAGCTTTAATGGGGAATTTCTTCCTTTACCTGAAAAAAGTATATATTTTTTTTTAATTAATACTTCTCCTTTAGGAATAAGTTGTCTTTTCACTTGACATAGTCAGTAGAAGCTATTACAAGCTTACCTATGAAAAACCATACATTTTATTGCAGAGTCTTTGTGTTTCTTTCTCCAGCTATTGACAGATCGGCTGCAATTGCTGCTGTGCTGTTTGCAGTAACCACATTTTCCAAAGTCTTTTCTCATGCAACTCTAATGATAGAAGCATCTTTATGAATTTAATTTTAGTTGAAAAATGGCTCTTTCTTTTAGTCTTACTGATTTGATTCTGTTTTCTGTACTTCTCCTTTAAAATACTACTGACCCACATCATCTCCCCTTTTCCTTCTCTGCTGCTGTGCTCATACATGGGCTTACTGCTTCTGATTGCTTCATTTCTGGTGTGCTTTTCCCTACTGGTATTTCTCAGACTGACTCCTGCCATCAGGATTCTGCTGTTTTTCCTTTCTACAACTGCTAGACAGTGCACCCCCACTGAATTCCTTTTCTCCTTAGTTGGGAGGTCAGCAACTGCCTTGTTATTTGCTTTCTTCTGTGCACAGTTTGTTCCCATCACTGCTAATGGTTATTTTCTCTCCTGGTTTCTGCTTCTCTGTGTTGAATCTGGTATAGTTTTCACCATTCCTATCCTGCAGATTTGTTGCAGAGCTGCATTTGCCCAGGGCTTTCTGAGGCTGTTAGTGAACTACCTCACATGAGTGAGAACACAAGAAGAGGAACTGTCTCAGCTTGTCAAGGGAATATGGGTTATGATTAGCTGTGTTTTTCTGTAAATAACTGTAAATAAGTGCTTTAAAACATGTCTGCAGTTTACTTATGGCAGTGGAATTTGGCTGCAAGGACAGCTGGCGAGTTGCAGTATAAACTCAGTTACAACTGGAGTTTTGCTTGGTTGTGTTTTCATAAAACTTAATATTGGCTCCTTGTTACAGCCTTCATTAGGAGCAGAGAGAACAGGAATGCCAAGTAGCAGTACATCTATTATGAACACTTAATAAATGCTTACGTGACTCTTTCAATAGGAAGAAAATTCTTTAAAAGACAAATGCTGAAAACTAATTAGCTTAACATACAGCCTGCCCTTTTTTTTTTTTTTCCCCCAAATTAATTGTTAATTTCATTAAATTTGTCTTGAAATAATTTCCTATGTCTTTTATGCTGTAATACCAACTCAGGTCAGAAAGTGGGATGCAAGGCCTGATAGGTGGTAAATGATTTTGTCTCCCTAGATATGTTTTAAATAGTAAATTGTTGCTAGGATAACTTTTGACATTTTACTTAAGTAGTATTAAACTATAATTTTATGCAGAAGGTCAGAATGCTATAAGCATGTGGGTTTTGACATGCATAATATGTTCTAATTTAACATATTTCCTTACATATCCTTGAAAATTTTATACTTAGATGCTTTATATTGGTTGAGTGATAGAATCATAGAATCAAATGAATCATTTGAGGTGGAAGAGACCCTTAAAGGCCATCTAGTCCAAGCCCTCTGCAGTGAACAGGAACATCTGCAGCTAGATCAGGTTGCTCAGAGCCTGGTCTAGCATGACAAAAAGCAGTACAATAAGTTTGCAGCAGAATGAAAAGACAAAAAGCAGTTCAGTAGCATTTTGCAGCAGAATGAAAGTCTGAAGATCTCAAGATGAAATAAGGACTGACTTATCTTCAGTTTCAGAATGTGCTACTTCTAAATCTTGTTTTAAACTGAAGCTTCAAAATGCTTGCAGTTTGAGTGTTCATTTGATAATGCAGAATAAAGCATGTGGGAGAAAACATGAGATGTCCATTTTAATGACTATTTGCAACCCTCAGAATCATTCTGTATTTACTTAGCAAATCAGGATGAGGTACTAAACAATGGACTTGTCAGTATTTCTTTTTTTTTTTTTTAATCTGAGGTTACTCTTCGTATTTCCTTGACTTCAGCTCTATGCATGATTTTAATGGAGATGTGTCTCTACCCAATTGTGGATTTCTCAGTAGAGGCTGCATATTTGTGTTCATTTTTGAAGAGAAAAGAGAATCTTGAAAGGTTTGTGAGGACTACTGTGAACTTTCAAAAAATATTATTAAAAATGTTTTTGTTTTATTTTTAAGGTGAGTATAAAGGACTTCATCAATCAATGCAACAGCCTGCTTCAAGTTATTCGAGGGGATACTATGGCAAAAGATTCTCTGGGGATCCATTTCTTTCTCCATCAGGACCCCGAGGATTTCCTAGACCACCACATCTATACTCTTCAGACAGCAGGATACGTCAGGAGTCTCCAGTGTTTCCACAACCTCATAGAAAAGAACATGTAATGATGCAACAGTATCCCTTTCCTCCTCCAGTTTTTGGTTCCATGAATGAGATGCATCAGTTTCACCTTCCGCCTTCAAATCCAAATGTGATTTGCACAGACCCAAACATGTACAACTTATATCCATTTTTGTCAATTTCTCTACCTCCTTCAGATAGCCAACCTTCTCAGTTCAGGCCTTACTAAGTTTTCGTAAATGTGTATAGAATGTTGCAGTTTAAGGGGAGGAAGAACAGGCTGCCTGGGCCATATTTGCTTATTTTGGAGATGGTTATTTTTTTTTCTGCAAGAATGAAACAAAAGCAGAGTTTAATACTTTGTGGGATGTCCACAAAATATTTTTTTTCTATGTTCTTTTTGTTTCAAAGAAGAAAACTGTATGGTAAAAAATAATCGATTATCAAATAATGGTTTATTTTTATAACTTTACCAACTTAGCATGCTAACTAATAAAAATTTTTTGGAGACTGCTATGTAGTGCTTGAAATCTGTTCAGTAAGAAATAGAATTTGATGTAACTACTGTTTTGTGGTAATCAGGGGTGTTATAGTTGTTTTTAATAGCATAGCAGTATAACTGGTCTAAGACTAAACTGTCTCTTTTATTTTGGCAAATTTTAAAGTTATTTATAAGGAAAATAAAAATCCAGATTTACCTCTGTATATGTAAGTTACAAATGCCTGCTATTGGGCTTCTGACACCTTGTTAATTTCATGTAACTGAAAGAATGCAGCTGGGTTAAATTAAAATAAAGTATCCTACAGTAGCTATAAGGACAACACTGAAATGTATTGACTGAGATACTTTGAAATGAATGTTAGGATGTAACTGCATAGAATGGGAAAATTAAAGGCCGTGGTAATTTCTGTAGATTGTTTTTATGCCTGGTGTAGAAATGCCCATGGATGCATATAGGCTTTTGTCAGCCTTTCTAAGAAGAAATCATCAGACCTTAGAGAGACAGCATATCATTTCAGAACCTCATTGATTGCATTTTGGACATAAAAGGCACTGGATTGAGTAGGTTTTTTCAGCTTGCTTCTGGGAGGGGGTAGAATTGTCAACCAAAGGCAACTTGGAACAAGCTCTCCCTGGCCAGAGTTGCAATTCTGCAATTGCAATTTCTTAGTCTCCAAGGAAGTGGCTTTGACTGATTGACTAGAATAGAAAACTTGGTGTGCATAAGGGGATGACAGGATCTTAAAGGTGCTTTTTTCACATAGAAAATATCATTAATAGTTATATAATTGAACAGAGTGCTTAGACTTGTGCAGTGAGTGTTTTTTATTCTCAGACTCACTGGCTTCATTAGGTTCTTTGGATAAATATTTAAAGCCTAATTAAGCTCTGCAGGTATTGTTTTTTATTTCTAATTCCAAATAAGAATGAAGCAAAACCTTTAACATGTAAATGAGGTACTGTCATATAAAGAGGCTGTTAAATCTGGAAGTAAATTCTAATTCATAATTTCTTTTATATACAGAAATCAGTTCTCTAAAATTTGTTTCATAGGCCTTCAACTGGGAAGGCTGCATAGATCTCAAATATGGTTGATTGTAAACAGAAGGAAAGATCTATATGTACAGCAGCATCAAATTCTGTTTCAGAACATTTGGTAGTTTGGTTCTTGCAGATTTTTTGTACTGAGACTGTCTAGTATTCATTTATTGTAAATGCATACATCTTGTGAGGGATGGAGGGGGGTGAATTTCTAAGTTGTAACCCAAGTATTTCTGTTGGAAGCGACAGGTGTTAAGCCTTCTATTCAATTCTCAATATTGCTGCAGGTTACATCAGGTTTGGTTTATCTGAGATTGAATTAATTCAGCTGGAGTTTTATTTTCTACTTTGTTTAGCTGTAAAAGCAAATTGTTAATGGATGAAAATAATGTTTTATGTACTCTCAATTGTAGTGTATCACACTTTTAGTGTAGCTAGTAGCAACAAGTATTTATTTTGTGTAGAATGGGGTATTTATACTAATGGAGTACAGTTCTGGTGTTCTGGGAGGGGCCTTGAGATGTGATCTTGCGGAATGCAGTATTGAGAGTACATAAGGTATCAACAGAGAGCACAGGCTGGCAATGGAAGGCCATAGATTGCAAACTGCTCTTGAAGCAGTACAGTCTTGGCTCTGGACAAAATCAGTTTGGAAAAGAAACAAATATAACAGGAAATACACGACGTAGAGCAAAATTATATCTTTGTGTATGTGCAGACAGGTGAGGAAAGAGCAATGTGTTACAACTGCGTGAGCAAATTTGGAAGTGATTCCAGGTGGATGGTAGATTGAAGAACCCTTCATTATCATATTTGGTCCTGGGATGCTGATGACTTGCTCTGTACCACTGGCCAAAACCATCTGTGAGCCTTAAGATCTAATGAGGCACTTGAGGAAATGTAAGGTCAGAAAAAGAAGTGAGACAATAGAAAGTATGTGTGCACTAATATTAACTGTTACTACTATTAAGATGTTTTTTAACACATAGTACTGTCCATTTCTTTATTTTTTTCTGCAGTAATTTGATCTGAACTAATAATTTAAGCTGTTCATCTTTCAGTTACATGAAGTTTATCTTGTTTCCCCATACAAAGATTTTGCATGCAAAAATGCATGTATAAATAGATTACACAGTGTAATAGAGCTTTGTTATGGTTTAAGTTCAGGTTTAAATGCTTGGGTATCATCTGCAGTAGTGTTTTTGTGTATGAATGTGTGGTTTTTGTTGAAACAAATTTTATGGGTATTCTGTCGTGCTGCAGGACCTTTGCTTGGAATTCACTTCAGTTCTTCATGATAAAATTATTTGAGAGCCAGGTACTGTTGCTGAGTTTGAAATATATAATGAAATATGATGAAATACTTTTTTGTATCTAACAATTATTTTTTTTTTTCTGTAAAGATTTAATCTTGTATGCTACTACAGTTAATATTTCTATTACAGACACACCAAGACAGAAAGGTTTAAAATGTTTTCCTTCTGGCTATTGATGGCATCCAGTCCTGATGCCTGTTAGGAACTCACTGTGGTTTGTTTTCGTTCACTAAGATAGTTGGGAAGTTTATGATAAAATGCTGGTCTTTTGTTTTTGTTTTTTGCAGTTTTGTTTTGTAGCTGCTGCTGCTTCTGAAAGGTGAATGGAGCATTGTCAACATCAGAGAAGTCTTTAGTCCTGGCCAGAGTTTCATTAGGTGCTGAAAGTAGTCAGTAGCTCGGTGACTGTTGGGCTTTGGGCTGTGAGGGGTCAGCTGCAAGTCATTAAGTAATGATTTTTAGCAGTCCAGTTGTTTTCTGTTTATGACTAGTACCTGTTCAGATTTAGCCTGGAGAGCTGCAGTGGAGTTATACCACTTCTGTAACGTTTTTTGTTATTCCTTCATAGGATTTAACGTTTCTTTGTGGGCTTCGCTTTGTAGTGAAGGCTTAAAACATGGGTTGAAAGAAGAGCAAGAGAGCAGAGTCAAGAAAAAGCAGAGGCTTAGGGAGAAAGTTGGATGCAATTACTGAAAAGGTTGAGATTTATAAATATGAGTATGGGTGTGGTAAACTATTGTACTGTATAAATGACTGTAACTATAGTAACATGGGAAAATGAGAAGTGAAATCACATAGCTGATGACATTGCTCTTTAAGTTGGAAATCAACATTGGTGTTTTGCTGGCTGTTAAATCCAGTTTGATCAAGAGCTGGTGGAAAAGGGTCAGGCTTTTGCTGGAGGTGCAAAGAGGAAAAAAACCCAAGTTCTTTGAAGGAAAATATTGAAAGGTGCTGGGGGTTGAGGGAGAGCTCACTGCTGTTGGTTGCTCGGAGAGGTGGATGACATTCCAAGAGGGCTTCACAAGCTGACTTTGGGCAAGTGTCCAAGGCAGCCTCCCTTGCAGTAGAGAGCTGAACCAGAGGGTACTGAAATGACCCTTTCAACCCAAGTTGTTCTTGCTGCAGCCATTCTTTTGGCTTTCTGTCCTCTTACTAGAGACTTTGTCCATAAAGACTAAAAGGCATGAGTAGTCCAACCTGAATATCTGGTTCATTTGTACTGTTGTACATTATCCTGCAGATACTTATATCTAAAATATCCATGCTGTGCTAAAAGTTGGACTTGCTGTGGAAGATAATGACTGCTATTTTACTGGATGTAAGCTGATTTGAAGAATTGTTCCTTTATTAGTTGTTTGGGAACTAATGCTAATGAAAGTCTCAGTTGCTGTCATTTTCTCTTAGGGGGTAAAACATTTTGTACTGTGCAATTTATTTTGAGAATGGTGTAATGAATAATAGTACCTAAAATGTTTCATTTTAAACAAAAAAGAGAATTATTTTTTAACAAGTGTTCTCTAATACAGGGATGTTTGCCAGAGGGAAGACCTTTCAAATCCTGCTGGGTACTCATAACAGTATGAATAATAGTGTGACATAGATGAAAACTATAAATAAGCAGATTTTTTTTTTTTTTTGTGAGTAATACTTAGCTATTTTCACATTGGTTTTTTTATTACTTTGCAAGTTAAAGGTATAGTCAGTTATTTTTGTTTAGTAAATTTAGTGATGTATGTAATCTGCCTTGAAAGTAACAAGGATTGTTGAGCATGCCCAGAACACTTGGTCATAGAGCTTACTGGGGTAATAAGTGAACATCTGGAAGACCCTGCCAAGGATGACATGGCAAATAAATTGTTACTGTAAGCATAGCACCAGACATGTCCAGTGCAGCTTACCACTTGGGGTGAATTCTTTGGAAAGAACAAATAATGCACTTTTGTGTCAGTCACTTGAGTGTATTTAACATTACTGAATGGTGATGCAGAGTAGTACTCATTTGCTGTAAATTAAATCTTTGGTAACTATGGAAGAGTAGTATTGTTGGTTTGTCTGTGAGTCTGACACATTTTCTGGGTAACGATTAAACAAAAATACTTCACTAGAATTTTCAGTGTGATTTCTAAAGTCTAAAACAGAGAGTAACAGTGCTTAAAGCCTGCCACAAGCACAGACTCAGACATCTATATGCAGAGTCAGCATCAGGGAGCAGTCAAATATTCTACCTCTGAACTGGGAAATGGAATGTCTTCTCTCTGCCTTTTCTGTGCCTGCCTGAGGAGTAATTAATCTGAGTACGCCTTACACAGGCATAAAATAATGCTGAAACTACTATAGGGAGTGCTACAGGGAGATTATGGACATCTACATTTGTGTGTAATAAGTCTCAAACGCTACGATTTGCATCGTGTTCAGAACAAGAAACCTTTGGCTACGTGGTACTGTGAAAAGTAGGAAAGGAAAAACATGGAGATTTCTTGATATTGAGAACAGTCTGCTACCTAATTTCAGACTAACTTTCCCCTGAGGACTGTTTTTGGAAGAAGTGATGTAAGATTTCCTGAAAAGAAAAGGATAATATCATTACCTGTATTCATTTAATGGCCTTTATTTGGCTTTTGATATGTAAATTTGGTAACTTTTGGCCTATTTTGCGAGGATCATGTGAATTTGAGATCTGAAATGATTAAATAATTCCTTCAAGGTAGATCTGAAGAAAACAGTACATTTAGTGGTTTCAACTGAATCCTGTAGTTGAATGTTTGACCAAATATAGGCTCTCTACAATATTCACTTTACAAGTGAAAAGTATATGTGGGCCGTATTCCAAAGATTTGTTTTTCTACTGAATTTGCCCATTTCTAGGTTGTCCTGTATAACAGTATGCCCCCTTATATCCATCCTACCAAAGTATGAAGAGACATTTTAATGACCAGTTTTCTAAGAAATCACGGTCAGTATTTATTTTTTGGTCGTGCTGTTTGTCGTGATGCCTTTATTTCTCAGCTTTCAGCTTTACTTTGCTACGTAATCTTGGCTAAAGTCTTGGCTAAAGCATCCAACATTTATATGTTTGTTATATTTTTGTAATTCTCTTTTCAGTCATTGGTTGCTTATATTTTCCCTTATCTAGTATCTAGTGTGTAAATCATATGTTTTCTTTCTCTTTACAGTATACTTAATTTTGCTATTAGGACACTTCTGGCCCTGAAATTGGTCAGCCTGTAAAGATTTCCATTTTCAGCATAAGGTGATTAAGTGATGATATTAGAGCGTGAGGTGGAAATGATTCCTCTACTCTAGAGGAAAATACAGCCTTGGGTAAGTTATGTAGGTCATTATGCTGTCTTGTCTGTAAGCAGAAAATGGTTTGCTGTTTGTTTCACTTCTCCCATCTGGTGAAAGAAGAAGGACTTGGTGATCTTAGCAGGAAGGGAGTTAGCATGGCCCCCCATAGTTGAGTGGCTCTTGGTGTGAGGTACTATGGTATTTAAATCATTAACTTGTAATCTTCAATTTCTTAGGTAAATTAACCATTCCTTCTAATAGAGAAGCAGGAAGGGGAAAACAGTAAAAAGCTATGGTATTTGTCAGGTATTAGCTTCATAGGCAAAATATTTTGTATGGAGTTCCATCTTGGTGGTATGTACAATATGATGGAAGGCGAGCTAACCATAGAGTAACTGTCCTTTAGTGAGAAGTTTATTCTAGTCTTGTCACAAATTAGCTCCATGTCTCTTGTACACTGTGCCTGGCTTGGAGATTCCATTCAAATGGCAGAGTGGATGTTTGGAAAACGTTAAATGGTGCATCTGGAGAGAAATTCAATTTGTATTTCATGCTAGAACTCTCAGTGAGGCACTGGATTCCTCTTTTCCCGTGCTGCTGAATCTAAACCAGGTACACTATTAAAAGCTCATCTTTGTGCATCTGTTTTGTTTTGTAATTCTTTTTTTGTTATTTTTGCAGATAATTTGGTTAGTAAAGTTACCTCTTGGATACTATAACATCCCATGATTCTGAATGTAACATCCTTATAGATTCAACAAGCAAAAACAGAGCAACAACAACAACAAAAACTCGTTATCTCCAGAGGATGAAATATCGTCAGTAGCTTTTAAACTCTATATTAGTTTGACTAAGCTAATTCATGGTTCTGGTTTGTGTATTACTTGACATTTACTTGTCATTTATTCTGTTGTATTCAGAAAGCTGTTGAGCATGAAAGATGTGTGAGACAAAACACTGGGGAGAAGAAAAGCTGAGTTATTGCTGGTACTTCTTTGATGAGCACTATTTGAGGCCCCAGAAAAGCAAATTAAGTCAGCTTATACTTAAAGTACAAGGGATTTAGATTTATATCTTACTTGAAGTTTAACAGGAAATACATTTAAATCCCCTGACTTTCTTTTCCCATGGTCCCATAGTCTGCTTTGAGAGAGATTGACACAAAAAATAACTTAAAATACTAGACAAATCAGATGGTTTTTCTATTTGTTTTATAATGTCAGTAAAATAATATTACTCGCATTGAATGCAGGTGCAAATGAGACATGAAAATATAGGACTTACTGACATACAGAATATTGATTTGACTTCTCAGGGGTTAATTCCTTTTTGAAAATTAGACTAAACTGATTTACCTGTTTTCATCATTCAGTTACTGGGCACCTTGGGGATAAATCTTAGACCTTTCCATGGTGCACTTCAGAGATTGTATATTGCCATGGCACTTTGTTAAATTGTAAATATGATGAGGGTGACTTCTATAAGTTATTCTTTTAACTTCTATGAGGGTGGTGAGGCACTGGAACAGGTTTCCCATGGAGGTTGTGGATGCCCCATCCCTGGATGCATTCAAGGCCAGGCTGGAAAACATTCTTTGCTTATCTGTCAGATTTCTAGGCCTATTCCAGCATTTCTGTTAATCTTTAAAGTGAAAAACTTACAAAAGGGGCTGAGTTCCTAAAGGTGGCTAATCACTAATCCAGTTAAGTTGTGATGTTTTGCTTCAGTCTCAGGATAGAGAACGTAAATGAGTAAACAAAGACTCATGACTGGCTCTGGGGTAATTGTAATGTAATAAGAGATGCAGAAGGTCATTGAGGCTATGCTTTATGCTTGGTTTAGATACTAATTTTCTGAAGTAACCTTGGGAAGCAGATCCTTTATTTATCAGGGAAGACTATTTTGATAGTTCATCTTCTAAGACATCTAATGTCTTATTTCTGGTATTAAAAAAAAGAAGTATAAATATGAAGAAATGTGTATGTGAATATATAACAATTATCTATCATGTATACACTTTAAAAGTGTAAAAGCTATGTTTTCCCTGAGAAGTGACCAGATAGAGGGATTGATGCTCCTCTTGCTTGAGTAACTTCCCTGGATGGGTCATCCTTTGATGTGATGTGCCTGCACAGTGGGACCTTGCTCTCATGTGGGAGCTGTCTGCTTGCCTTTTCATTAATTTTTTTCGTATTTGGGTATGGTGTTACAAGCAGTTAATTAGGGAAATGTGTACTGAAAAGTTGGCTATGGCCTTTCCATACGTTCCTGTTTTTCTTCTGTGAATAAGGGTTCTCTCTTTTTCAGTGGAGCTGGTTTTATGATTCAGCTGAAGAGCACATCTACCAATAAAAGATGAAGATCTCAATCATAGTGGAGCCTACCATACTGTCTTGGAAGTTACTAACATCTTGAATTTCTTAGTATCCACGTGTCTTTCAAGCTTCAATTTCATTGTGGAGTGTGTGTGTGTGTGTGTGTGTGTGTGTATGAATATGTATTTTCAGTTTATCAGCCCCATCAAACTGTCAACAATTCAAAAATAAGAATTTGGAACATCAACTTTACTGATTTACTTGGTTTTCCTATCATAGCTTGCTTCCTATGCTCAAGTCTGTTGGCCTGTATTGCTGCATTTCAAATTCCATTGAACTTGTGATTGTAAGGAGCTAAGTTTTTAAACTCAAGAAGCAACTTTAAATCTTTCAGATGCAATTACAATACCTCTCAATGATCTAGTAATCTTGATGATTAAAAACATCATTTGACAAGTACTTTCATATTTTGACTTAAAAAATCACACAGAAGCCAAAGAGGCAGTAACATAAGTACACTTCTAAAATCCAGTATAGAAAGAAAGCTATTTTTATTCCACTTAGAATGAAATTTTGCCTCTCTTAACATATATTTTGCTTTGTATGCAGCAGAAACAAAGTCAATTTTTTTTTTTTAAATAAATTCTTTCACTCACACCTCTGGTAAGGAAATAACTTTCTGAAACAATAGTATGTGAGATATAAGCATAAAAGGTACAGAGCTCCTTATCTGCATCCTATCCAAAAGAATTAACACGATTCGTATATGGCTCTTGTAAACAAGAACTAAACAAGTTGAATGTCTCAAATAGCGTAGGATATTTGTTCTAATTGGAATACATCAAAAGAGGAAGAAATCCATGGAACTAAGTTATAATGCTCTTACAAGAAATATCACTTATATACACAGAAAAAAAGTTGTAAATTCATAACCATTTGAAGGAAGATTCAGTATGCATTCACATTAGTATTCAGTACTCGTTAGTATTCATCTACATTCAAATTTGATAGCCTTTGTATTAAGCTCAAAGTTTTCTATGTTTCAGATTCACCTGTCTTTCCAGTCTTTGTAAATAAGAAATCATGATTCTCTGGCTCTCTAAATTGATTTCTCATTTTTTTTCCAATTAAATACTTCTGGATATGTAGTTTAGGATACAAGAACTTGCTGTGCTTCAGATAACTTGAGTCTCTAGTGGTTCTGACTTTAATTTAGAAGCTCTTTAAAAAGTGACATAGTCAATGCAAAAGCTATGGTTGAATTCACTGACAAATTATTTTCTATCCTTTACTCATGTTGTTGGCTTTGGTAAAAACATAACAATGGGTGCTCTGACAGGAACACGTGGATCTTGGCAGAGCTCCAGTATTTCTTTTTTTTTTTTAATCTCTTGGAAATGCAAAATAACTGGCAACAAGAATGTAAAAAGATGGATAATGTGATGTGGTTCTCATAGGAGCTACTTGCTGAAAGGAGTTCAGATGTCTCTTCGTAGATGGCCACTAGTGACAGTTATGGAAAACTGACAGTGGACAGGTGATCTAACTAGTGTGTTTTTTTCCTTTTATTTCTAGTATGAGTTCTCACAGCAGAGGCTTCATTCCTTTCCTTTGTTTTTCCTTTTTTTTTTTTTTATTAGGTTATTACTAACAGTATCTGTGGAATGCATTTGGACTTTTCATCTAAATCCAAGGATAAGAAGTCAGTATGATAAAAATACGCGATGATTGCGAAGTTATATGGGAACAAGCAGCTAAATGCTCACTTTCACAGAGGCTTCATTTCATTTCTGCCTAAATTTCAAACTAATAGCTCTGACCCTCTATGAATTGACTGTTTTCATCTAGATATTTACAGAAATAACATTTTACTTATGTGCTTTGGTATCTGACGGACCACTGTCTTCTCTGGAGAAACAAATCACGTAATGGGTTCCTGTAATCTGCATGGTTCTTGAACTGATGATGAGAGCAGAAAGTAATTTCCTACTGTTGCAGCTTTATTTCTTTTTAAGCACCTTGTTTAGAGGAAGATTTTCTTGCACATAGGTGTAATTTCAAGAAGAATCTTGTGGTTACGCAAAGATAGGCGTGTATTGAAGATCTGAGAAATTTGGTGTTTATAGAAATGCTTCTGGAGTTAAGGCTGTTTCAAATACTATTCTTACTTCTATAGATAATGAATAGTAATGTCCTACAAGGGTTTCAGGTCCACATGTCTTTCTTTTATGCAGGCAGTGAGAAAATGAAAATGTGCTTTCAGCAGAGTGAACAAAATGTGTCTATAGTCAGTAATGTTCATCAATAGGATCTAGCTTCTGGTTAGATCCTGGCATATTTCTAAACAAAAAAAGCAATATCACTTGCATAACGTTAGAAAAGTATATTTTATAGCCTTTAACTATAGATTGCCTTCATCTCTCAAGGGTAAGAACTTGAAAACATGATCGTTATGATCATTTTGAGTAAGTGTTTCAGCTGAACCGAACAATGATAGGTAGACATGCTTTTCGGTTCACAGTCTGAAGGAATATCACAACTCTGTAGGAGCTGGAAGGGACCTCTAGAGATCATCTAGACCAACCTCGTGCCAAAGGAGGCTCCCTAGGCCAGGTTGCACAGGTAGGTGTCCAGGCAGGTCTTGAACATCTGCAGAGAAGGAGACTCCACAACCTGTTCCAGTGCTCCATCACCCTGACTGTGAAGAAGTTCTTAAGCACATTTGTGTGAAACTTCCTATGCTTCTGTTTGCAGCCATTTCCCCTTGTCCAATTGCCACGCACCACTAAAGAGTGTCTGGCTTCATCCCTTTGCCTCCCAATCCTTAGATATTAAGAAATATTGATGAGATCCCCTCTTATTATATAGCCCAGGACTGGATGCAGTACTCCAGGTGAGGCCTCACCAGAGCAGAGTAGAGGAGGAGGATCACCTCCCTTGGCCTGCTGGCTGTACTCTTTTTAAAGCACCCCAGGATGCTATTGGCCTTGACTACCAGGGTGCAGTGCTGGTTTATGGCCAACCTGTCATCCACCTGGACCCTCAGCTCCTTTTCCCCAGAGCTCCTCTCCAGCAGTTCATCCCCCCAACCTGTACAGGTGCATGCAGTTATTCCTCTCTAGGTGCAAGATTCTACACTTGCTCTTGTTAAATCTCATCTGGTTCCTTTCTGCCCAACTCTCCAGCCTGTCCAGGTCTCGCTGGATGGCAGCACAGCCTTCTGGTGTGTCAGCCATTCTTCCCAGCTTCATATCATAAGCAAACTTGCTGAGGGTGGAACACTATCCCCTCATCAAGGTCATTGATGAAGATGTTGAAGAAGACCAGATCCAGTGCAGACCCCTGATGAATACTGCTAATTACAGGTGTCCAAATGGATTCTGCACTGCCAATCGTCACACTGAGCTCTGCCAGTCAGCTAGTTCTCAACCAACCTCATTATCCACTCATCTATTCTGCATTTCCTCAGCTCCATTATAAAGATGTTGTGGGAGATAATGGCAAATGCCTTGCTGAAACCAAGGTAGAACTGCATCCACTGCTCTCTTCCAATCCACCCAGTCAGTGATGACATCATAGAAGGCCACCAGGTTGATGGAACGTGACCTCCAACTGATGAACCCATGCTGATTACTCCTGATAACCTTCTTCCAATTGCCTGGAGATGGGATCCAGCACAAGCTGTTCCATCACCTTTCCGGGGACAGAGATGAAGCTGACTGGCCTGTAGTTTCCCAGAACATCCCTTTTGAAGAATTTTTCTAGTTTCACCAGATGAACACCATTTTCTGCAAAATATAATTGTAATTGTAGATGGTCTCTTTCTGGTGTGTACAGATCTCAGTTATGTAAAGAAGGGTTCTTTCAGACCACAAAAGACAGTGAAAGCATAGCTGAGATCAGACTAGTTTGGAGGTGACCTAGTGCTGCCTCCTTGTACTGTGAGCAAATTGGGCTGAATGCTTTGATGTGGATGATGATTACTTGGGTAGGTTTTGTAACAAAAGCCCATTTCATCCTAGGTGGAGGAAGAAGAATACGTAAGAGTATGAGATTCCATGTACAAGGTGCCATAACTCCCAGTTGGAGGTCCAGCAGTGTATGATTGAGAATTTAGTTTGGTGCTGCACAGCAGTGCTATGTTGACTTAACTTTACTGTGAAAACTCAAGAGGAAGAATGCTAACATGAAGAAAATACTGAACTGTAAGGGAAATAATAGGAAATTAGAAGTTGACAGCTTAGCAAGACTGAGGATTAGCCCATTCTGGGGAACAATAGAGATCTCTTGTGGCAAGAGATAGCATATTAATGTCTGTGGTCCTGCTCCTTAGTCCTAGGAACCTCTTGTGTGTATTCATGAGCAAATAATTCCTATGTACTCCAGAACCTGGTGTACCCTGCTTTGTGGAGTCTCTTTGCACCTGCTGAAAGCTTCTGACCAAAATGACTCTCCATAGAGGGGAGGGGTTACTGTGCCAACTACTGAAGCAGCCTCTATGCGGGAGAAATTAGGCTTGAATGAGTTTTTGGTCTAAAGATGAAGTTTGGTCAGTACTCTCTTAGGGGCAATAACAACTTCAACAGCCTATTTATTTTTTCTAGAACTTCTTTCAACTTCACTGAATGCTTGTCTGTCCTAGCACAGAGGAAGAAGTGAAGCAGGTAGGCATTAATGCATGCAGTGTTTGAGCTGCAGGATCAACTAAGAACCATGAGAGCCAGGTGTAAAGGTGAGAAAGGAAAGAAAACAGACCATGTTTGTTGTCTTGGCATATGGATCTCTGGAGTGACAGCTTGGAGAATTTCTAAATACGGAAACTAGACCTTTGCTCACCTCTATGACCTTCTGGGAAGTAAACACACTTTTATTATTCCTCAATGTGGGAGAAATATAACATTATTATTTTTATTATCTTGTTTAGAAATAGGATTCTACTAAGTAATAAGTCTGACTTGATATGTAATTTTGCTTTCTACCTCAAAGGAACTGGGTTTGCATATTAGCTTCCTGCTTGAACCATGGGGAGCAATATAGAGGAAATCCTACTAACTGTAGAATAAAACGTGTAAAGTCTACTGCTCCCTACAGAAAAGACTGGGAATTATGTAATTTTAAGTGGTAGAAAGAAAAGACAGACTAGAATAAAGAAAAATAGACGTTTCAAAATGCATTGATTTCCATTGTATACAGCGATTAAGTACAAAAGCAAGTCTCTTTGAAGGAGTTAGACCAGGAGGTGGATGTTGGCATCTAAGGAATAAAAGAAAATGATAAGCTATCACATTTAGCTAACTTCAATACATTTTGATTTTTCATGTGATATTGAATGCTTTTTCATGCTACCTTATTATCATATGACAATGCCGTAAGGTGATGTATGCCAGTGTCTGACCATAAAAAGCATCCGTGCTTTCTTTCCTAGTGTTACTTGCTCTTTGGTGAAAGCAAATGGCAGTTAATTATGAGAAGAACCATACAACTGTCTAAAGTTTTGCCAAGAACGGTCAGTTCTCCATTGGTCTTGAAAATATATGTTGATCATCTTTGTGGCCAAAGTAAAATTTTATTGAATAAGGAGCATATTTCAGACTTATTCACCCTCATAAAGAAGTAGAAGTAAAGGAATAATATTTTGCTTAATCAGTTTTTGAGGAGTGTCATTTCCAGCAGTGAGAAATATAGCTTAGAAATCTCAGAGATGATCTTTGTTAGGTGAAGCTAAACCAGAACTGACGTCTCCTATTACAGACATTTCCAGGGAAGATATTTATAGGTGTAAAACAAGAAAAGAACAAAGGAATGAAGCATAGCAAAAAGGTGCTGATGAAATATTTTAAGGAAAAAAAGAATAGACGCCTTATCTGAGGAAACAAGGATGTAATATAATGTACTGTAGTCAACAGAGGAAGAATGAAAGATAAGAAAGATGAATTTAGCCCCTTGCTAGTACAAACAGATGATAGAATTAAAAAAAAAGAATTAATTAAGGAGAAGCTGACAGACAATAAAGCTGCTCCTGGGCAACTGCAGAAGAAGAGCTGCCCACCATGTAAGTATTCTGTGATGCTTTACAGCTAAATACTGTGTGTATTTCTGTTCATAATACCCTCAGCTGCTTTCCAGAGAACAAGTTCTTTTCTTGAGAAATTATTAGCAAATTCATTTTAAAGACTAACCACAAATACTATAGGTATTTGTAGCTTATGATACCTGTAAAGTGACTCTAATTAAAGTGATAAAGTCTTGGGACTTAAAGAAGATGCAGGATATTTAGGGAGACTTTCTGATGAGCTAGTTTAAAAACCAAATTTGAGATAATTGGAGGAAGTTTAATCTGTAAAGGAATTGGAAAAAAAAAAATGCTAACAATACAGGTAGATCTTTTTTCATTGAGTTTTTAATCCTGCTGAGTTAATTTTTATTCACCCTTCTTTACCAGTCCCAGTTCAGTGATGTGAGATTTCCCTGTCTCCCATTTCAGCTGCTTATCAATGACCTTGGTGTCCTTTCCTATGACTATGTAAGATCACTTATGAGGTTATGCACTAAATCCTGTGTGTTATCACTCTTACTGTGCTACGTACATAGGTCTCAATAGATGTCATTACTGTGTATGTGGATGTGACCTCCCAGAAAGGTCAACAGTTTTTTAGATTGATGCCCTGTCACAGAAAATAATCACCCTCTATCTTTGTATCCTGACATAATTTTAAGGAAGAGGTGAATCCGTGTTTTCTTTTTATGGCTAGGTTTTAGCTGCAGAAATATGTAATAGATACTATCATCATTTGGAAGTGAATGAAATATACTGCTCATTTTCCTCAGGAAAATAATTTATGCCTATGAACAGAATAGCTGAAAGCAATAAGCCTTTTTGTGGTCAATAAGAAAATATAAGCATTGAAGTATAGATAGGACGTAGGACGACTACGTCAATGCTGTGAAAGGATGAGACAGGTATTTGTGAAGGGCCAGGTGCAGACATCCGTGGATGAGAATTATTCCAGAACCTCATTCTCTCTGTGGCCCATGCCAAGAGAATCACTAATCATTTCACTTAGGGCAAATTTAAATCTGCTTCTGTGCCCCTACCATGCTGTATAAAGTGCTTGCCTTCCAAAATACGTAGCTCAATTTTCATTTTAAGTGTCTTCCCCATGCAGAAGGTGTTGGATTTTGGCATGACAAATGCTTCGTAATGATTGCTGCATAGAGAGCAAAGGAAGGCAAATCCTCTGAAAGTTTAGTTTGAGGGTTATGAGGAAAATTTGTTTATAATACCATGTCCTTTTTTTTTTTTTTTTTTTTTGTTTGTTTGTTTCGCGAGCCCACTGTAGACTCATGAGGATGTTAATGCAGGAATACAATTCAGTTCTGTAGCTGGGTATTTGGAGTGAAGCTCTTCCACAGGTTTGAATGGCCTCAGGTTGTAGTTGTAGTGGCAGTGTCACTCTAGGAAAAATATATTGAAAATGTAGGCTCTGCTGCATGGGGAACTACTGCCATGATTTTCATCATATTCTTCAGACTGCATTTTCCAGCATTTGCTTGTTTGTAAAAATGCTTTTGGTTTGGTTGCTTGTATGAACTCTACAAAAGGGTAGATAACAGCAGGACAAGGGGAAATGGTTTGAAGTTGATGGAGAGAAGATTTAGGTTAGATGTCAGGGGGAAATTCTTTACTATGAGAGCGGTGAGGTGCTGGAACAGCTGCCCAGAGAGGCTGTGGATGCCCCGTCCATCCCTGGAGGTGTTCAAGGCCAGGTTGGATGGGGCCCTGGGCAGCCTGGGCTGGTATTAAATGTGGAGGTTGGTGGCCCTGCCTGTGGCAGGGGGTTGGAGATTTGTGATCCTTGAGGTCCCTTCCAACCCTGGCCATTCTGTGACTCTGTGAAACTCATCATTGCTCTAAGAGCATCTGAACTGTGTGCTCAGTGATGTGAGCAGAAACTGCCAACTTTGGGTGACCTTGCCTGGTTTTATAGAGATTAATTTGCTGCTTCTTTGGAGGTTGAAATCATTCCTAACAGCGTTTCCTCCATGATGTTTTCTTAAAAACCATCTGCTTTTCTTTTGCAATTCAGAATGCATTACTTCAGTTTTGAAGATGCTGTCATTCTGCTTTACAGCACAGGGGCCTGGCTATAGTAGTTAGATCTGTGACTTCTTTTATGGCTTCTCTTCTTGTTAGAAGAAAAAACTGCCTACATCAACTGGATTCATGAGTGGAAGGAAGATACTGTTGATAGGGTGGCAGCAACAAAACAAACACAATAATCCCCATCTCCCTAAAGACAAAATAGGCATAAGACTCTTGCTGTTGTTACTAGAGACTGTAAGGCAGAAGCTTTTGGGTACTGAGTAGAAGCTGACTAGCTTCTGCTATTTAAAGTATAGCTGTGGCCTGAGAGATAGGTTGGTGGCCCAGAAGTGAGAAGTGAGTGAATTATTTAAGGGAGGTGCAGCCTGCTGGATGGCAGAGGAAGGCGTGAGAAAGAGGTCTGACTCTGCTGGCAGGAAAGCCTTTGATTTGATTTGAAATTATATCCCAAAAGTACACTACTAGTCCATTCTTTGATTTTGAATGGGTTTTCACTTCAATAGGACTAAGATTTAACCCATAATATTTACAAAAGAGGCTTTATGATGTAGTTCTAAAGTGCCTGCTACTGTGATATTTTTGTTCCCACGTAGCTGATTCATTGGATTTGATCTTTTTTAGGAGTGACAGTGATATCGCTCATATTCTACTTGTTCATAGGCTCTAAATTCACCAAGGATACTTCCTTTAAGTGGTACTAACTAGAATTGCTGCTACCAACTTTGTAAGTATTTGCGAGTTGAATTGTTCTAGTGAGACTTGGAGGCTTTCTCTGAATGGCAGCATAAGTTCTATGTCAGGGATCTCGATCCTTAAAGGACTGGAAGGCAGAAGGGGTGGGTGGAAGATTTCTTTATCTTCTGGACAGGAACGGTGAGAGGGTAGCTGTGGAGATAAAGTAGAGATTTCTGCTCTTGATCTGAAGAAGATATCGCATGAATTGATGCGGGGGAAGGCAGCAGAAAAAGGTAGAATGGTCTCTTTTATTCAACTGCTCCTCTGAGTTCAGCTTTGTCACAGGCAGAAACTATACTCTTCACTTGTAAGAGAGATGCAGGAATATATTGATGTAATGCAGTGATTTATCAAAGAAGGCAGTGACTTAGCAAGATTGAAGATGACTTGATACACTTACTGATTGTTTACAGGGTTAAACTCATCCAGGAGACCTTCCCATTGAGTGATGAGGTTCAGAGCAGACTGTTTTGCTTTCTAAACTCTTTAGGCCACAGAGATAAGGAGCTGACGTGTAGCTAAACACACTTCTAGTCCTAGACTTGGTCAACGATCTGTCTGAGGCATTGCATGTGCAAAATCAAAGATACAGTTTTAGCAAAGCTAACAGAGCTTAAACTATGATTCATTTACCAAGAATCTGAATGAGCAAAGTGTCTTGATGTCAAAGTGTAAGGGATGTCTTCAGCAGGTGTAACCTCAAGAGACATCTCTGCTCAAGGAGAGATCCTTTCACACAATCTGCTGCCATGCAGGAAGTCCATATGGGCTCTTGGGTTGCTCACTATGTATGGGGTAAGATTTTTGACTCATATCCACAGTATTGAGCACACACAGTTGGCCCTCAGTCGTTGAAGCAGATTCTTTCAGCTTCACCCAGTTTAATATAGGATGTGGTTGCCTCTCTTAGCAAGACAGTGTTATCAGGCCCGAGCCAGGCCTTGGCATAATGGCCAAGCTGAAGGTGGTGGTGGGGAGCACACTATCACAAGCTTCTACTCTTCTCCCTTCCCTTTCTCTCCCAGAAAAACCTACTTTAAACAAATACAAATTCTATCTAACACCTTTCAGATGGAAAGTTACCTATCAAATGCACAAGTCATAGAGTCGTTAAGGTTGGAAGAGATATCCTCTAGGATCATCTAATCCAACTATCAACCCCTCAAGCCCACTAAACCATGTCCCTAACTGCTGCATTGGCTACATGTTTCTTCACATCTTTCTAATCCTAACCCTGTCACTGTTTACCTGAGAGAAGAGGCTGACCCTTGCCTCATTTCAGGTAACTGTAGAGAGTGATAAGGTCTCTTTCCTCTGAGCCTCCTTTTCTCCAGGTAAAATCACCCCAGTTCCCTCAGGTGATCCTCATAAGATTTATGTTGCAGACTCTTCACAGTTTTGTTGCCCTTCTTTGGGCATGTTCTATGCCATTCTTGTAGTGAGGGGCCCAAAACTGAACACACTATTTAAGGTGCAGCATTGCCAGTGCCAAGCGCAGGGGGATAATCATGGTCACCATGCTATTTCCGATACAAGCCAGGATGCCATTGGCCTTCTTGGCCACCTGGGCACACTGCTGGCTCACTTTCAACTGGCTGTCAGCTAACATACTCCCAGATCCTTTTATATTGAGAGATTTCCAGCCACTCTGCCCCAAGCCTGTAGCACTGCATGGGATTGTGACCGAAGTGCAGGACCTGGCACTTGGTCTTGCTGAAGCTCAAACAATTGGCCTTAGCCCATTGATCTTGCCTGTCCAGATCCCTCTGTAGGGCCTTCCTACCCCCATGTATATCAACACTTCCTCCCAGATTGGTGTCATCTGCAAACTTACTGAGGGTACAGATCATCAGTAAAGATATTAAACGGGGCTAACCCCAATACTGACCCCTGAGGAGCAACACTGGTGGTTGGTCACTAGCTGGATTTAAGTCCACTACTTCTCTCTGGGCTTGGCCATCCACCCAGTGAAGAGTATGTGTGTCTAAAAGTCAGAATTTAAGGATCGCAAGACACAGATAATAATTGGTATATAACAATTACATTTAGAGGTTAATTTCTTATTTGGGCATGGGAGAAGGTTTATGATTTTTAACACCAGCAATGGTGATTTAGTTTGGATATCTTCTCCATCAGTCTCTTAGGTAAAATTCTCACTCAACGTAAGTATATGAAATAGTATTTTTAGCTGTGTAGACTGAAAAAAATATTGTTAAAATATGTATAATGAAAGCATATGATACTCACAAGGTTAATGTTAAATTTAAGATTAATTCTGAACATAGCATCTCTGAGCATGGAAGCAAGGTAGAATTAGCATCACTCAACATTCTGCAATGTTTTTTCTGCTATGTGTGGCCTCTGTTTTTCTCACAGGTTGAGAAATATTGGATGATTTTTTTTTTTTTTACTTTTATTTCTATCTCTACTGAGATGCCAGCGTTTCAAGGAAATAATAGGAATTGAAGCCGACTGAGTTAAGACTATAGAATAGTGTAAAAATTACCCTCCAGGGGTCTTCTAGGTAACAGATATTCACTGCTAACCTGTGAATCAGAGTAATCCTAAAAGAAAAAGAAAAGCATCTTAATGGGAATTCTACACTACTTTCAATCATTCTAAATGTTGTTTTTTATTACATTCTTAAATTGATCAGTTACTATATGTGCTTTACTATCACTTTTATCTGCAACCTCAGCTCACTAAGAGTCCTCTCACTGAGGAATTAAATGGATGAAATTTTAAAGATTACTCGTGCCACTGTTGCCAACCTCCCTGACTCTTCTGTCTTATCTGCCTGGAGCCTCAAGTACCAGAATTTCCCTTTCCTGCTGTTATTGGAAGGGGTTGATTCAGCACAGTTAGAGATGAGTGTGTCAAATACAGCACAAAAACGTAAATTCAAGACATGATTGGGATTTTTTCTTCCAGAAAGAAGAGAAGTTCATCCAGATTTTTTACAATAACTTTCCTAGGGGCAGAAGATGTACTTTGCAGATGTGTCACTGATTTCTACTTATTCATCTGCAGCAAATATAGCGTTGTTGTTGTTGTTTGTTTTTTTTTTAAAGTGTATGTTACTAAAATTAACCCTTTTTCCTGAAGGAGTTTGTGTGATTTCTTAGCTGGTCATTCATACTGATCAAAGCAGTTGCGGACATCTTAATATCATCTACTTCATAAGAACAAGCTTTTTTTTAATATTTATTCAGCACATAGAGCAAAAGGTCGTAACTTATGTGACTTGTGAAGGCCACTAAGTCCAAGTGAGTAGGAACAATAATTCTTATGCACTTTCTTATGCTGAACCAGAAGAAAAAGAAAGATGCTTTAGTTTGTGAAACCTATTTTATTTATTTAACAACATAAGGCCACACTCCTGTGCATTCAGGCTCTCAGTCCTGAACAAGGATTTGCTCTTGGGAGGTGTGAGACAGATGTCCGTTTTATTGCCCTTTGTAGGATTTGCTCTTTTGTCTGTAAGTTTGGTCCCAAAATTTTTCCAATTTATTCATGGAATGGTGAAGCCAAGTTCTTGTAAGTTTTGTGAAAAGATTTTAACCTTTCCATAATGATTGCTCAATATTCTAAACTTGCTACTTTTAAAGATCACACAGGATTGTTTTGGGTAGACTGAAACCTAGCAAGAGTAAAAATGATTTCATGAGCAGTTAAAAATATGTTCTACCTCTGATTCAGCTACGGACGGTGGTTCAAGACTATTAAAAATATATACAGTTAAAGGATAAATGATCGATAATTTAAGAGCACTTGGAGCAAAAGAATAGAAGCTAAAATATTTTCCGTGGGGGAAAATATGTAACAGAGGTTATTTTCATGGTTATTCCATAGGCTGTCTTTATCAAGGTTCCATTTTCTGTTCAGAGGCAAGGAACAGACAACAGAGAAGCAGCAGAACTGAAGGCGATCATTGTGTTGGGCTTCAAAATATCAGCAAAGTTTGCTGTTTTCCCAGAGCTGAATGCCCTCAACATGACATAAAAGATACTTAATTATATCACTGTAAATCATCTACCTGAGAATTCTCTCCTAGAAACTGGATGGGCTGCTCGTTTTGGTTTTGCTGCGTGCTGTGAGGTCTTGCTTTTTACATGAGTGAATAAGAATTTTGTATTGTCTACAGCCTGACACTAGAAATGAGCTTAAGCTGGACAACAAGCTACTGTGAATGTCCAGCTGGATTTATAGTATCTGTGTTTGTCTCCCTGGGTGTTCAGACTAGGTGGATAAAGAACCTGAAAAAAAATAAAACAAATCATTTTAATTTTGTTTAGCATAAGAAACCAAACATTTTTGAGGGCAAAAGATATGTTAAAAAAATATATATATTTTTCCAAAAATGTTTACCTACAGATTTCCCGTCCTCTGATGGTAACCTAACTGGGAGTCTGCCACTGGGAGTCTGTAGCTTCTTAATCTCTCTGCATTTAAATCCTTGATTATTGTAGTGAAACTAATAATGGTAACACTAGAGAGGATGGATTTTGATGTACGTGTATGCACAAAGTGTATATATGCTATTTAGATGCTATTTCTTTCACATTGTGCTCAGAGTGTACAAACAAGAATGGTGAAAATTTTTCATCACTGGCAGTTTATTCATTCATATGCTATATTTTGCAGGGTTGATATGCCTAAGCTTGCTAGAAAGGCTCACAGACAGCAACTGCAGCTCTTTTTAAGAAGCCAGCTCTGCTCAGAATCAGAAATTGGGAGATTTGCTTGGTTAGAAAAGGGTACAGCAGATGTACTCATCTTTTGACTCCTCAGACAAGTGCATCTGCATCGTGTTTCTTTTTTATTGGCTTTGTTGTGATAAAGCGCACAGTGAGTTTACTTTGCTACAATCCCCATTAGATTGGCTGCTAGAGCTAAAATAGGGGATTCTGCAGCACAGGCATGAGGAATAGCTCTCTGTACATGTCCCCTAGTACTTCTCTGGAAGTGACCTATCTGCCCCTCATTGTGATAGAGGCATGGAAGGTTAACATCCAATACTACAAGGAGTGAAATCTGTTATCATACATTTGGGTAGGTCAGAACCCTAACACATCTAATACTAGAAGAAAATGCTGTAGAACTGGAATTAATTCACAAAAGTCTTTGGAAAGGTTTCAGGCAAATTCTTTGCTGTTTCACCTTGAAAAGAATCCTGGGCCATTTCTATTATGTTTTCTGACAGGTTCCAGAAAATTTTTGCTTTCACATAATAGTTTTGAGTTGGTGTTATGCAGATTTTTTAATCATTCCTTTCTCTATCCATGTAATCCTTTTGCTGTTCTGCATATGAGACGCTCTTATTCATATTAGGATCATCATACTGTTATGAAATCAAGGCCAGAAAGTCATCACAGTACAATTTGAGAAGCTGTACACCTTACCCAAAAATAAATTGATCAGTCTAATAATTCATGTGATGTTTGAGAACGCAGTCTAACCATTGGTTTATGATTAGAAGTACCTGTATTTTTGGCACATAAACTACTGGTGTAGTTCAAGTTATTTACTTCCTTCCAGAAGGAGGAAACCATCCATCCATATAAACTTGGGAAAAATTAAGTTTACAGCCAAGTGGCATAATGAGAAATACATATGGTGTATCTATGTAGAAGACATAGCTGAGCTATAAAATAACTTATGGACAAGTGTGTCATGCTGGTATAGTCTCTGTGTGGATTGGCATGATCAGAAACAGATACTGTATGGAATTAAGAATTCATCTTTGATGAAAAGAGCATAAGGAGGTGATGATGAAGAAAAGCGTGCCAGGCTTGCAGTGGAATGGTAATGAGACATGTAGGATATTTCAGAGGAGAATATAAGGACTGTTGTTTCAAAAAGACATGCCAGCTTGTTGAACTTGCAAATGCATCCGCCTAATTCAGGATTTGTAGCTTAAGTATTGAAGGTGGAAGTATTTAGAGGTGTTCAAGGCCAGATTATGGATGGGGCCCTGGGCAGCCTGGTCTTGTATTAAATGTGGAGGTTGGTGGCCCTGCCTGTGGCAGGGAGGTTGGAGATTCATGATCCTTGAGGTCCCTTCCAACCCGGGCCATTCTGTGATTCTGTGGAAAGGTCAGTAGTAACCGACTTGAATAAACCTACCAAGTATTGCTCATTATTCTGTTTTAGTTGGTTTGACTCTATGCCTTTAGAAAGAATACAGACTTGTGATGATTGCAGACATCTTCCATCCATCCATTACCTATTGGCCACTGGCAATGTTGTTTCTTCAACAATTTTCTGTCAGCTATTGTTCTTGATCTACAGGCAATACAGTATATGTCCAGTTCAGTCTAACTGCCTTCTTGGCGTGGCTCTGGACAACTCATCTTAGGTGTCCTTTTTGAAATACGAGGGTTGGATAAAATGACCTCCAGAGATCCCTTTGAACCCCAGATATCCTTTAATTCTGAATTTGTAAAACCACCATCCCAGAGGTAATATTTTTTTCTTTTCACTTGCTGGATTTGCTTTGAGTGATTTCCCTGGTTTTCAGGCTTTTCTCTTCTCATAGTGCACAATAGTGAGGAGAAATAAACTATTTTACTAAGATATAGGAATGCAAGATAATACACAATAACAATAAAATATAATATAATAATAATTGAAACTAATAAATCAAATTAAATGAGAGAGTGTCTGAAAAGCCAAAGGCCTTACTCTATTGCACCTGCAATAGAGATGAGCCAGATGATTGAAAAGGGGACTGCCAGGTAGCATATGAAGGGCTTTTATCTTTTCACCCTAAGCAGAAATGATAACAGAACATCAAGCAGCCCTCTTGGGGATGTAGTAGTTGTTCTTTTCCGGGGCAGGTGCCTGGGGTTTTAACTCTTTAACTCCCAGTGCACTACATGATGTTATGATTTGGAATACTGATAACTAACATCATAAAACCATGACACGTAAAGGAATGGTGCAGAGTTATCTTGTTTCTGTACTTGAAAGGGATTTTAGTAATAAAACAGACAGTTGCTGAGAGAGCGAGTCCTTCCCCAGAGATGTCTTTCCTGCTGTTCTTTTTGAGACTCTGGTGCTCAGCAGAGGCATCTTTGTTCTTTTTAAGCCTCTTTTGGGTTGTAGTCTGAACATAAATTAGTTGCTGACAAACAGAAAGGACTCTCATGAAGAATCATAATTTCACACCTGTGCAAAATAAGCTAAAGCTAAATTTGTAGTGAAATAATTTAAACCTCTGGAGACTATGTTGGAGGCCAGTATAAGTAGCAATTTCTCTGTGAAAGTTTTGAATTGTTTTCTTAATCTGCTTGGTGTAATTTGAAGTAACTCCATGGGAAATACCGAAACCAACTCTGACGCTTTCAGTCACTGACCATCCCATAGCTGGACTATCACTCCAACTCCTATGAGTCGTGATTCAGCAAAATTCCCAAATTGAAGGAAGAAACCAATGCCCTCAGTGTTTGTAGTAATCAAGAAATTTACTATAACAAGCTTTAGCAGATTGTCGATATGTTTGAGGCTAATGTTCATAGTTATCAAAAGTAAAACAAGTCCATTTTAATTATATTTTACCCACTATATTCTCAAGCAGTAAGAAAGGGACACAGTAACAATTTCTCTGTAAGAAGCAAGCAGAATGATTTCTAGGGACCATTCAATTGGAGTCCTCGCAGTTACATTTAAAAAGAATATAAATATGTATCTGTAGCTATGAAGTTGTGGGTATTTTTGTGGGTATTTTTGTAGAGAACAGTATAAATAATCTGTCTAATTTAGATTGCAGTCTGCATGGTTAAATTAATGTGCTTTAAAACCTGGAATGCTTATCCTTATCTTCTGCTGTGATTTACAGTATCACACAAAAAACAATTTTTCAAAGAATTTTCACTTAGCTATAAGCTGTAGTACAGCTGTTTTTAAAAAAAAGATTGCTTTTGATGCAAAAAGTGTCAAAGAGAGAAGAATGCACTGCTTTCAACATTTATTTCTATCAAGTTAACTCGAACTTCTCCAACGACCAATATTTTTTTTTTATCTGCAGATTTTGTCAGTAGTCTCGTTTGTGTGGAAGTGATAATTATCTGTATGTATGTATGAAGAGGTGGTTTACCAGGAAGCAGAAGACTGAAGAGGCAAAAAGTACATGCAGAGAGGAGCGTGAAAATCTCTTCCAAGATCTGGTAAGCTTCAGAGGATGGTAGTCTTTTTGAAACCAGAGCACCTGAAAGCGGGACACCACGTCTGAGCTGAATCCAAACAGTGCCACTCTTTCTGTAAGTAATAAAAGCTTGCTTAGTATTTTATATATTGGTTGTGACTGAGGTCTTCATGAGTTGATTGTTTATCAGAAAAGGGAATTTATAACTGTGATTTTATCTTAGATTTTCTAATTATTCTCACTATTCTCTTCTCATGTAGATGATGAAAGATAATTGAGTTTTTCTTTTCATCAAATATATGCCTGAGCATATACTGTTGATATGACAGAAGGAAGAGGTGCCATACGGAGGGACCTGGCCATGCTTAAGGAGGTCGATGAGAATCTGATGAGGTTTAACAAGGCCAAGTGCAAGGTGTTGCGCTTGGGTTGGAGCAATCCCAGAGGTGTACAAACTGGGAAAAAAAAACAGCCCTGTGGAAATGAAAGGACTTGGGGGTTCTGGTGGACAAAAAAGATGGACATGAGCCAGCAGTGTCCACTTGCAGCCTGGTAGATCAGCAGTATACCAGGCCATGTCAAAAAGAGGGGTGGCCAGCAGGGAGGGGGAAGGGATGACTCCATGGTTCTTATCTTCTTTAATTTAGTTACAGGCTGAGGATTGAGAAATGTTTAGTCCTTCCTCAGCTTTGCACGTGGCAATTGTATTATGACTCTCTGATCTGAATATGAATTTCTCAACAAAATCTGGCAAGGAAATTTAATATCCTGTATTTAATCTAGCTACTTAGCAGAGCTTGCTCAGCCCCATGAATCCAATTTAAAAATTTGTATTTTTTACAGTTGCAGAAAACTTATATCAGACAGTGCTTAACTCAAGCAAGCGACATGAAAATAAACAGTAGAAAAGGGGAGGTGCTTTTTATTGTTTCTAGTGGTTTTGTCAGTAGGGGTAAAGTTTAGCAGTTTGGAAACTAATGTTAACAGAAGTTTCTGAAACTGTGATTGAGTTATAATCATAGGTTGATATAAGTTGCACTACTTCCAGTGTACTCGTTTTATTTACACAGCATGGTTTAGTGACAGATATGAGACTAAAGATGGACTCAGGCAATAAAGAGTTTTTCTGCACTCTCTCTGTCCTCATCTTCTTATTACTTCCATGAACTAACTATCGAGAAGGTTTGGGAATAGCAAAGGTGCTTTTCAAGAACATAAACCTTTTATTGACTGTTTCTTGGCACCAAGGAAATCCATGTATTAAGATTACAAAGGAAAAAAACTCATTGATAAAAGGAGATTCTTCCGTGAATGTCTTGGTATAGTATGACTTATTTTTGCTGCACAATTGAGCTGTCATCTTAATTTCTTTTTTTTTCATCTTTCAAGCTACTGTTAAAATAGCAGGCTGGGAAAACTGAAATACTGTAAAATGGCAGCATCTGATAGCTCTGATAATTAGACTCTGCTTAAGCCTTTATGCTTCTGCTTTTGTAATACATTGTGACCCATTTTGTTGGAATTTTCCTTATAGAACTGACATAGTCTTGGAACTGTAGGTAATGGACATTTTCAGGTCTGTAAATGACTATTTACTCAAGTCTTGGGTGAAGACAGAAAATGAATTTCTATCACTGCAGTCAAATGTGAGTATGCATCCATATCACAACTTGTATGATTTAGTGCATGAAATCTTACTAATTACAGCCTAAAGCAACACCTGACGTATTTCTGTGGCTTTTTTTAACCTTGAAAGTCCTTGAAATAGCCTTTTATTTTTATTTTTTAACTACACAGACGATGTACAATTCGGACAAGTTTGGAGAAGGAGCTGGATATTTGAGTGAGTGTAGGGGCACAAAAATATATGAAGTTTGTCATCCGTGTTAAATCTGTTTATGCTGCACTGCATCGAGCAGTGAGATAAACTTTGAGATGAATTTTAGATATAGATTTTTTTTTTACCCTGCAACACAACTCAAACAGCATAATACTGCTCTCTTAGTATGATAAGATAAGCCTATTTGTTGAACCATTTAAATCTTAGGGTTTTGTATGAATAATAATGGTATAGATTGCTTATTTTTTGGAGGGGGGAATATGATCTTTGCTTCTGGAGAAGCATTTTCAGACAGTGCACTTGTAAAATAAGTAAAACGGTCTGACAAGCTCAGAAACTTGCAGGAAACTTGCAAGACGTTTGCTTTAGTTTAATAAATCTCTGCTCTGTTTGTCTGAATATTGAAAAGTTACGGAAATCTTTTTATCTTGCATTCCTGCTGCATGCTTTGCATCTGGATAGTTCCTATACTTCAGGTATAGCTCTGCATAATCTTTGAATTCCTCGTGTTAGTAGAGTAAATGTAATCAAGGTCTGAAACTGAAAATCATGTTGTCATCAAAAATTTAAGTCAAAATGTTAAATACTAATTTGCAAGACACTGTTCTGTAGAAGCGTCAAACAAAAAAGATTACAGATAGCATTTGATGGTTTTTAAAAAGGTACATCGATAACCTTTTGCCCAAGAAAAAGAATTTTTCAAGTTACCTCTATTCTAATAATAACTGAAAATAATCTTCTTACTATAGAACGCTGACTTTGAAGATTTGATACTTTTTGTTCACTGAGGAGAGAGAGAGAAAAAAATACAGGGCTGTACATTATTTCATGTAAAGAGGAAACTCTTTAATATTTTTTTTGAAAATTTACTTTCATGTCAGTATATTTTAATTGATCACCATATTTTTATTTTGAAATAGAAGGTTTTTTTTTCTTCAGGGGAAAAAATTTGAATTCTTTGAGGAGGATTTCAATAAAAAGTTGAGGAAGCAATTATAGAATCTGATTTTAAGGAAAGAGAAGGAAAGCCTGAAGTACAAGGACTGCTTCAAAAGTAATGCTTCCTACTTTGTTATGGTGGCCTACGATGGCAGAGGCAGATGTTGGTGGGATGGCAATAGAGGTTGTACCCTCCCGACAATATTCAGTTACATTTTGTCGCCTTGTGCCCAGAAGGATGGTAAAGAATTGTGGAGAATTCGAGTCAATTCCAGAGGTTTTTCTTCAAACACTTTCAAATTGCAAAGCGAGGTCTGTTCTTGCTTACTTTGGCACATCCTGAAGGGGGGTTCCTATTCATATGTGGACAGGCTGATAGCCTGCATAGAAGAGACAAGATTTGTGCAACTCGCTTATTAAGGCAGTGGAGACAATTGATGCTCTCTCATGGCAGGTACGGAAGCTTATCCTAAGAGTGGAACTTATCCTAGGAGTAAGTCTACTATCACTACCCAGTCATTCAATTAAATTTTCTGAAAAGACAATGAAGAGCTAAGGTTGTGTCAACTGTGCCAGCTTCAATTAAGACTTTTATCTAATTCTAGTGCTTGCTTTGCTTTTACTAGTTGATTTTATTATTTTGTTTTCCAGTGTCCATTTCCAGTAATAATCATCAGCCATTCTTTTTCCTAAGGGGAATGTTTTCATTGCTGCCCTTTATTCAGGATAATAAATTTTGGCCCTGGTTCTTCCACCAGCAGCAGAAGCAAAAAGTGAATGAGGATAAATGTTAAAGAAAAAGGAGTCCTTGGAACAAGATGAATCTCTTCATTGCAATTTTGCAATAGAAGTTTAGCACTGGCTTTGAGAGCTTTTCTGGAAGCAAGAATTGTACTGCTGAGAAGAGCAATTATTTGAAAGAAGGCTTGAATGTAAGTGGAAATATAAATTCGTGCCATTTCACATCAAGGTCTGGCTTCTATCTCAGGAAGTAAAAATAATAATTATTTTTTTTTTTAAGTTAATTTAGTATTAGCTGTCTTTCTAGAGACACTGATTTCTAAGAAGACATTTTTAAATCTAACATTCTTCAATTTGCTTAGAACAGAATTCCTTTGAAAAATCCAGAGACTGTGCTCTCAACTTGACTTAATGCTGCCTTGCCTCACTCCAGCACATCTCAAAACAGGCTCCTGCTCCTATGAAGACAGGCTGCTAACTGCGGCCAGGAACTGTGAAGAGACGGGCACCACAGTTCAAAGAGTTTTGGTGGCAGAAGAAAATACAGCGCTGCGTCTGAAGGCTCTGCAGTTAGAATTAATGGGGGAATAATTGATCAAGCTGTGGAAATCTTTGACCACGCAGGTGATAGTGAAGCTTTTCTTTACAGGATTGAAATAATGTGGTAATGCAAGAGCCCTGAAGCTTCCCAGTGGACTTAAAGGTAGCTAAAACAAGTAAATAACATTTGTATTTTCAAACAGCTTTGGGGGCAATTCTTTCTTCATTGGAAAAAATGATTGCATTACCTGAATGAAGTTTACAATGTAATACAGAGCTGGGATAATGGGTGAGGTTCCTGAATAAGGCAAAAAGAAGGCATTGCTTAGTTTGAAGGTGGAATTGTAACAGGGATTGTTAGCAGAATTTAATGGGCTTTATCAGGGAAAATGTGATGCAAAAGAAAAAGTTATTGTATTTGCTATTGTTCCAGTGCACCTGTCTTCTAAAAAGGAAATCTGGAAAGAAAGTAATTACTATAGAAGCTTTAATATTTTTTTTTTTTTTTTCAAGAGTTGGCTGCTTAGCAAGGACAGGTACATGTAATTCTCTCCAAATGTGTAGGACTTGAAAACAACAATAGGCAATGTACATAGAGTGAGTGGTAATCTCAGGACAGAAGCAACAAATTACATTCTTCTTACAAAAGAACTGTCAGTGGGCCAGAACTTCTTCAATCTATCTTTATTCAAAGGAGCAGATCCATCCATGCATCATCTGTGAGGAGAAAAGACTTTTGAAGTCAGGAGGTAGATGGATGTTTTAAACTATTCCTAGAACATCCAGAATGGTGTTAGGTCTCTTTTTTAAATAAGATATTGCTTGTGAAGTTCTTGATGATTAACCAAGTCACTTGAAATTGAAGTTAAGTAAGTTTAATTAAATCAGACAGCTTGAACACCCACAAAAGGCAAGTGTCAATAATTACGAGAGGATATGAAAATGGCAAATCTCTTTTTCCCATAGTTGAGATTGTGTTGGCGTGAACAAGCTATAACAGTTTAGTAAAATTCTCAGTAAGTGTTCCACTGCAACACAGACCCAATAGTCTAGATGTGCAATTTTGCTCTAAAGCCGTATTTTCCACTGCAAAGATTTGCATCTCAGGAGACAAAAAAAAAAAACCATGGAAGAAGGAAGGTGAGAAGGAGATCAGTTAGCAACCTGCAGTTCTGATGAAGAAATTAGAGGCAAAACTAATGTGGCAGCCACCATTCTCAGAGGTTCCCAGGACACAAATTCATCAGTGACAATCTTCCTGAGTGACCTAGGTAAAAGATGAGATAAATTTAAAGATAACTGATCAGATAATTGTCTGTACTGCCAAGAGAACTAATGCTCTTTCATATCTTGATCCTGATCTCATGAGTATTTGCATTGTATTTGTGCAGCCTTGTTCCTTCTGAAGTGAAACAAGCAAACAAAAATATATATGTGAAACTGAGATAGCTTGTTCTGACAGGATAGCTTACTGCATGGTCTGTCTCAGACACACAGTGCACAACATGGCTTCTTTGGACCAGATGGGCTACCTGCTTGCCATGCCCCCAAGCCCTCCTGCCCTAAGCCTAGGGTGTATCCTCAGTGAAGAGCTATGGCTGTAAATACAGCTCTAAATGTTATTTTAGATAATTTAAGGGAAAAATCTCACCAAATTTTGTCTAGGAGATGTAATGATGATATGTGGGCTGCAGGTCTGTAGCCTAGGTTTCTCTCTCCATGAGAGAGTTTGGAGATAACCTTCATATTATCAACAGCAAACACCAAGCAAATCCAGAGGTGTGAAAACTGTTAAATTTTGTTCATTGAATGATATTGATTAGAACTTGTCACATCAGAAAGTGGTAGGAAAAAGGAAGAAGGTGGATTATCAGGCTGAGCTACTGAGAACTTAAGCATTCTGTAGGTTTGACTCTGGGATTACTTATGAAATAGTCAGGACAAATCGCTTTTGTTGAATATTCTGTAAAAATAAAATTGTAACCCCATAGAATTTGAAACTGGATAAACAATTCAGTTGCCTGGTGTGCATGCATGTGTGTATATATATATATGAGGGAAGTTCTGGGCAAATTGACCAGGCGTAAATTGTCAGTTTTCATACATAAGCTCTGATATAATGCAAGTGATTAAACATAGGAAACTCATTACCAGAGGAAGAACAGCTATATATAAAATCCACATAATTCCAGATCTAGCAAAATCTAAGCCAAGATTCAAATCCTGAATATAATAAGAAAGAAACTGAGCTGAGAGCAGTACAGGCAGTTTTAAAATTAACTTTAAATAGAATCTGCTGTTCTAATGTTTTGATTTAGTTACAATTTGGCAAGCTTCAATTTTTCTTTTAATCACAAGCCCTTCTGTTAACTCATATGGTCTGTTGAAGCCTGTGCAGAACACAGCACAGAAAAAATATAATTCTGTACTCCTTATGATTTTTAAGTAATTCTGATCTGTGAATTATAAGTGGTGGCATCTGAATTCAAATCATCGTCTTAGCTTTGAGGTCTAGTGAGAAAGCAACAATTCTCAGGTCTTTGTTTATTTGCTTGTTTTGTTTTTAATTTTATTTTCATTGCTGATTCCTCACCCCACAAGACCGTATTGGGTCATATGTCTTGGGTAGCTTAGAAAAGATGCCTACTTGCTGTTTGTATTTTTTTCTCATGTTGCCAGAGGAAGTAGGTAATGTATTTGTGAGTTCACAATGTCTCGAGTGTCTCCCCGGAATAGATGCATTCAGCCAGGCATATTTTTGTTAGCTTATTTTCTATAATTCTTTGAGTGAAGTGCTTGTGAAATTGTAGGCAGCCATGAAATCAGTGAGAATCAAGAAGCAAGGCTTTACTTAAAGTGAAATCTTCGCAATTGGCTTTTGCATCGTTTGCTTCCTTAGGAAGCCACCACTTCTTTAATAGACTTTTCCAAAGGAGATTTTCAAAAGACTTAAGTAATGAACTATGAAATTTTTCAGTAGATGAACTGGTCAAGGAATAATAAAGGACATAAGAGGTGAATTATTTAATCTTAAAATTATGGCTCTTTGGTGGTAACCTGTAATACTAGAATTTTTCTGAAGAGTCTGAAATGAACAGCTCTAGGGTAAAGGATGTGTTGAAGAGTGAATACAGTTATGAAAATGCAATTGGTATGTTAAGCAAGTAATAAGAAAACTTGTTAGTTAAGAATTCAAAGGAAGACAAAATTTCATCATCTGAGGAATGAGAGATTACAAGAGGCAGAAGGTTTGTACAACCCTCTTCTTGAGGCATTAGAGACTATCTTATGGTGGGTGCTGAAGCTTATCCTAAGAGTGACATGAGTCCACAATCTCTACTCAGTTACTCAATTTTCTGAAGAGACAACTAAAAGTCAAGGTTGTGTCAGCTGTGCTAGCTTCACTTAACATAGTCTTTATGTAACTTTGGCATTTAATTTGTCTTTACTAGCTGAAGTACAGATTTTATTAGTTTGTTTTTCAGTGTGTCTGTTTTTAGTAATAACCATTAGCCATCCTTTTTCCTAACGGGAATATTTTCATTGCTGCTCTGTATTCAGGATAATAAATTTTGACCCTGCTCCTCTACCAGCAGCAGAAGCTGAAAGTAAATGAGGATAAATGTTACAGAAAATTGTGTCTCTGGAACAAGACGTACTTCTTGATTGCAGTAAATAAACAGTTTATTTAATACAACAGAAAAAATTCATTCAGAAACACTAACTTTTGAGATATTTTTAAACCTGATTTTCCCCAACTCATCTAGTACAAAATTCCTGTAAAAAATTCAGTGCCTGCCCTCAACCTGTCTCAGCACAACTGAGTGCTGATGTGTTTTGCATTACATCATGCCAAGGCCAATGCTGAAGTTCAGTCATAAAAATGCTTTCCAAGACTGGTAGTAAGCTCTGATACTTGCTATTATGCTTTCTTTCATCCAACTTCTTCTATTTATATCCTTTTCTTGTAATTGTGGTGTACTGCTTTTGTCTCATGAATGCAGAGATTGGGGCTTATTGTAGAAGAATGTTTCCTGCCTCATGCTTTCAAATGTATTTGGACTCTTCATTGTTGAACTAGATAATTTGGAGTAGAAAGAAAGCTATAGTACGCTCACAAGCAACAATGCATCTAAACAGATGTCAGTTAAAGCCTAATTTATCTCTAGCTTTTAAATGAAAAACTCATGTCCTTAGGTAATAATTTAAGCTGTTTCATCTTTCTAAATGTAATATAAATTAATTATAGCACAGATGGCATGCAAATACAACAGGTAGAAAAATCCGGTTAAATGGATGTAAATATTCAGAGTTCATAAATGTTTAGACAAAAAAATATTTTCAAGACTGAATGACTGATTTGAAGAACTCATCAATACTGGAGTGCAGCTTGGAGGCAAGAAGGCTTGGAAAAAAAAATACAAATAAAAATATTGAATTCAAGAACTCCAAAATTTAATCAATTACATCAAAAGAACTCTGTATTATAAGAGGCTTTCCTGAAAATGTGGAGAATTATTAGTAAATTTTTTCTGCCCCATTTCCTACTAATCTTACTGTAGATGCTAACAGTGAACTCTTCTACTTTGACTCCTCTTATACACAGATTAGCTCTGAGGAGAGCTTTGGACTACATCACTTTAATATTATCCTTTTTTTATTAATTTTTAAATGATTAACATTGCTTTGTGAGAAGCTTACATGGGATTCATTTAGATTTTAAATCATTCAGATATCTTTGCTTTACTGGACTTTCTATGGCTGCATAGAAGATGAAGATTTGCACGTCTGTTTCTGTTCCATTTAGCACTAAATTACTTAGCTTTCTAATAGCTGCTTTTTCTTTTTCTTTCTTTTTTTTTTTTCATTAACCAATTATCTAAACCACTCCTTGGGTACTGTTAAGAACCTTGATCCCAACACATAAAGTCTAGTCAATAAGCTTATGTCCTTATGGATGTCCTTTGTAGGTCACCCATCAGCTAGAATCTTTAATAAGAACCTTTGAAACTTCTGGTTTTCATCACTATTCTGTGAACTGTGACAGTTATGAGGATATGCGTGTATATAAGACGTGTATATAAGGGATACTGGATTCTCAGGTCTCCAAAGACGTGTTTTGTTCTTTTCCAAACCCTGTAGATACAGTGGTCATATCTGAGACTGAGAATAATGTTAAAATAACAGACATAATCTGAAATAGCTACGACTACTAGTACTTAAGAGATGCATTCAAAGACCGCTATCATGCTGCTTATTAACTGGTGTTGAAAAGTTTAGTGAAAAAAATAATGAAACAATGGCTATATCCAGTAAACAGAGCCAGTTCTTGATATGCCAGGCTGTCCTTTCTCAGAGAACAACACAATAAGAGTGCCTTCTACTGGGCCCATCGTTGATAGAAATGGAAAGCTAGCAGAGCAGATTTTTCTTTGTCCATGCTCTAAAAATGAAGTCTCCAACTGTATCCTGGGGTGCATTTAAGCACAGTCTAGCTAATCTGGTGAAGGGAGTGTGTCCCACTGTACTGGCGCACACTATATTGGTTCAATCTCACCTCAAGTAGCACGTGCAGTTCTGTGTTCCATAATTTAAGACAGTTGTAAGACCACTAGTCTTACTTAAGAGTTACTTAACGACTTAAGAGCTGTGGCTGAGATTGCTGGGTTTGCTCAGCCCGGAGCAGAGCAGGCTGAGGGCAGGCTGGAATGCAGCCTGCAGCTCCTCCATGGCTGAGCTCAGTTCTCTGGTGACTGCTGTGCCCTAGAGAATAGCATGCTGCTGTGTCAGGGAAGGATCAGGTTGGGGATCAGGGAAAATTTCCTCACTAAGAGGGCAGTTGGGCACTAAAACAGGTTCCCCAAGGAAGTGTTCAAGGCTCCAAGCATGCCAGTGTTCAAGAAGCATTTAGGTGATGCTCTTAAGTACTCTTTAAGTTGCTGTGTCAGGAGTTAGGCATGATTCTGGTGGGTCCCTTTCAACTTAGAATACTCTATAATTCTATGTAATTCCTTCTTTTCAGAGATGGAAGAAGTGCTTTCTATTTTTACATCTCCTGCAGATCTGGCCTATTCAAAAACTAACAAAAACAGCTTCACTCAATTTTATACATGCAAATCCTATGGCTTTTTTTTTTTTTTTTTTGAGTGAGATTTTGCTAAGAGATTTTGTAAATAATCTCTTAGAATCTACTCTCTCTGCAGACTTGATCACCAAGTATGTTTGGAAATACACATTCCTAAAAAATAATATATATTTTCTTAAAATTGATTATATTGTGGTTTGAGTCTAATACTTTCTGATAAGCTATTCACATTTTCTATTCCATTTTTTTTTATCTAACAAATTCCAGTACCTTTTGGAATCATTGCACCACCACAACAAGAGTGGGAAAACAATACTTTTATTCTTCTACTGGCATATTTTTCTCCATGAGACAGAATTTTCAACCTTTTTATATTTTCTCTCTTTTGACAATATTTTAGTACGAATAGCTTTTTGAAAGGCAAAATTAAGTGAACTGAAATAAGGCCTTATTGCCCAATTTACAGGATACAATTCATTACATTTATGTAGGATACAGCAGTAGGTGATTACTTCTCTAGACATTTTAGTATATGGTTATTTTGTTAGCAAAGAGCATCTCCAATGCATACAAATACTATTTTACACAGCTTTTCTTTTTAATTGCCTTCATGCTTTACTGGGTAACTTTACTGTCATTTTGATACCAATTATGTTTAAAAAAATATTAAATTGCTGATGCTAAGTATCTGTACTGTTTTCCTTGTGCTAGGGTACAATTTTAACAACAGCATCCATATGTAGTTACACACTTCAGGAAATTTAGAAAATAAGTTTACTTAAAAAGCTATAAAATATTTAGGTCTGTTCACTTTCATTTTGCTTTGAGCATAGAATGCAAGTTTTCATCCAGAGCTCCCAGGAAACAAAGGTAAATTCCAAATAGAAGATAGACTTGTGTAACAAAGCAATTAGGCAGGTCATCAAACTTGAATAGATAAAAGAAAGTATAGCACTTAGGGATTTTTGCTAATGTTTTGCTGGCAGGAGTTCTCAATGTCTGGAATGGAACTTCTTTATCTAAGTGTACTGAAAGCATCTTCAGTAGCTAGCGTATAACAGGCGCAATGCCAAAGATGGAATGCTGAACACCAGTATGAGTTTACTTGACCATAACATAAAAGGATGAACTTTTGTCTAATGAAATACTTTAATCTCTCTCTAGATATTTCAAGTTATATGATGGTAATTTTGGTCGATGTGATCAAAGCCATGTGTGGTTTATACCAAGAAAAGCATTTCAATCTAGGCAATGGGACAGTGCAGCCACACTTTCCTGGGGAGGGAGGAACTGCTCTTGGAAAAGCCTGAGGTTTGGCCAGCAAGTGTTCTCAGGGTCTCTACTGCTGTTTTGGGAGCTGGAGTTTCTCTTGAAGAATCACAACACCAAATTCAGAGCAGTGTGCAAAGTGTATGGTCTAGCATGTGGATCCTCAGGACTGGGTTAGTAAGTAGAAAAACTCTTCAGAGATGTACACCCAGTGATTAACAGTGGAGGGAAGTTATTCACCATTCAAACTTAAATAAATGGAGTGTGCTGAAATACTACTTGCTGCACTCCATGGAGGAGAGCTAAAAATTGTGGTCTTAAAAAAAAAAAAAAAAAAAAAAAAAAAAAAAAAAAAAAAAAAAGATGAGGTGAGGTATCTGCTGTTTTTATTTAAAAATGAAAAATAGGAAAAGGTAGGTAATTGCAAGGTAAATAAAGGTGTTATACATAATAAATAGGGAAGAAAGAAAACACTTAAGCCTCATTTCTCAAGGGTATTTAAATATCTAGTTCTCACTAAAATTCTCTCTCTGTGAGGCACCAATCAGAAATACCCAAGAGAATATGGGCAATAATCTATCATTAAATTACCATTTCTTTTGTTTCTTTTTTCCTAAAATGTTCCCTGGAAGCTAATCTTTTTATAAATGCATATTTCAGTATGCAAAAGACTAATCTTGTCTTATGCTTTAATATGCTTCTGAACAAACAAATAAGTTGTGTTCCAGTTCCCCATTTCATCCAGAAACCTGTAACTTATTGTGCCATTTTTTGCAGCTACAGAAAATTATTTATATACGTTCAATATTTTTATGGGAGGATGACAGCAGCTGGCACGGGTGTATAAATGTAAATGAGTTAATATCCTTTTACCTGCATTTCAGGTCACTTCATTTTTTTTTTAATTATTATTTTTTCTTGGGTGGTAGAGGTAGGAGAGATATAGGGAATAAATTGCAATAATACATTTTCTCAAAACAATAAAAATAACACTAGTCAAATGAACCCTGGACTTCTGGAAATACATGATGCTGAAAATCTACTCACAGCTTACTAAATGTATCGTTTTTTCTTCAAGCTGGTGTTAAAGCATTGTTTTATTGGCAGAACAAGGAGATGGCTTATGGAGAAGGAAGTTTGGCTTCTTTACTATTACTTATGTTTCACCAACAGACTAACAGTTTTATCATATTTAACACCAAATATTTTGAACTGAAGTGGATGGATTATCCACAATGGACAGGTTCCCCACAGTGAATAATATTCTTTAATATTTAATATTCTTTTGAAAAATGCAAGATAGAATGTAGTTCTCTCTTGGCTAGTTGTTGGCATCACTCTTCTTGATTCCCACTATATTCTTATGTTTCTGCATATTTCACATCTTCTTTAAGCAAAGAGCAAAATTAGTTGCTGTGGATATAAGAGGAATAAGAGGGTCTGTAAGGTGGCTTTTTTATTTTCAAATTTTATTTGCAGTGAAAGAAGAACATAAGAAATTTTAGGATGAATGAAAGTACTAGACCTCTGAACTTCCATCTACAGAAATAAATGATATTAATACATGGAATGTTTAGTCACTCATCACATTAAATTGCATAGGATAAAAATTGGAAGATATCAAAAGATTTTTCTGAAATTCACTACCAGCTTCCTCTGTATTTATGAAAGTTTCCTTTCAATTTTCTGACCAGAAAAGGGGAGATTAATGGAAGAGATTTTATGATGATTTCGGCTGTTTTAAAATATTGAGAAGGGCATTTAGGAGGTCGTTCTAAATTCTCAGTGGCACCTTGAGTCTGTTAGCCTTTCTGTCATCAGTATTCAACATTAGTACCCTATGAATTCACTATGCCTGAATTTTAACGAACATTTTGCCAATGTACGCATATTGTGCATATATATAGCATATATTTAGTACATATTTAAACAAGACCCATTTATTATACATTTGTTTTATTGTTATTTGCTGCATCAAAGCAGTTATAGCAGTTATAATTCTTAGAGAATAATCAGTTTGCTTTATTTTAGCTGTTCTCTCTATACCTGACAGAAACTAATGTCAATAAATTCAAGCTCACACAGAACCCCTCAGGCACAGACATTTGGAAATTTTTATTCCTTCTAATGCTTTGCAATGAGTAATAAAATGAATGGAAATAATACAGAGAGGGGCATGTGAGTTGTCTCAAGCTGTATAAAACGTCTCATGACTTAATATTTGAAATTACATCATGAATTATGGAGATGTAAAAAAAAAAAACAACTTGTAAATCTAAAAGATTAGAAAAAGGGAGGAATTCATCTGTATTTATAGAATAAGTCTGAAGTTGTAGAGTAAATCTTATTCCACAAGAGTAAATTACATAGACTATTTTGAAATAGCAGTAAGGAAGTATTTTGGAATGAAATGCTGATTTTCCTCAGAAGTTTCTTTTTAATGGAAAAGCTATGCCTGTTAAAATGTTTTCTTTTTGGTGTAATTTGACTTAATTGCAACTACGAGTTGATGGCTTCTGTTCAACTGATTTAATTTCTCAGTGGAGGTTTTCAATCACTAAGCAGAACTAATGCTGTGTAGTGCAAAGAAATGCACGTTACGTTTTCAGATTGTTGATCTGTAAGCGAGATCATAACACAAAGATGTATTTTTGGTAGCAAGCTTTTTTCAAGTCTGACTCTCCCACTGCACACTTCAAGCGCATGTTATCAATTCTTGGATCTTTGGCTGAATGCACCCTACCTTCAGGCAAGAGTGATTGAGACCCTACACCTCTTAGTTACTGTGTCAGCTGTATCCCTGTTTCTTCTATAGATTTCTGCAGAGTAGATCAGTTGATATGTGTCTGCAATGTCATGCTGCTTCTCAGTGGGGTGTTGTTATTTTTTCAAAGCTTTTGAAAACAAGAAGGCTGAATTTCAGCCAAATCCTAGAAAATCAAAGAGAAATGCAAGTGTTGTGCACTTTTATGTATGTACCTTTCCTGAAGATAATACATTTTCTGCACATAAAGGGCAATTCAGGGTGGTGACTCTTCATGTTTCATTATTATTATTATTATTTATAATGTTCTGATATTTTTGCTAGGTAATAGCTTTAGTATCCATGGTATCGTTTAATTATTTTTAATGATATAATATTCAGACCCCTCTAATGATTTCCCAGTTTACATGCAGTCATTTCTGTTGATGGAAGTCTATTGAAGGCTGGACTCTAATTTTAGCTTCAGTCAATAACAACATCAATTTCATGATGTTATAAAATAGAGCTAAAGCATGTAAGTCCAGAGATGGAAGTTGAAGGTGTGATACAGTAGTGTGCATGTAGAGGAAGTGCAATAGAGTATCTTGTATATGTGACAGTGTGATGTTTCTTTTGTTTCTTTCCTCTTTTATTTTTTTTCCCCTCCAAAAAAAAATCACATTTGGTACTGAGTTCTATGATGCAGGAAATAGCATAGCTCGCTATTTTTTTCTTTTTTCTATCAATTTTTAGTTTACTAATTTCTTTCATCAATCTAAAATCAGGTAGTTAAAATACTTATTACTTCATATGTTTCCAAGCAAGGAGGCAAAGAAAGAGTACTTGGGGTTTTTTTGGCTGCCTAAGCAGTCTGTTGGGAAAACCGATATTTACCTTGAAAACTTTGTTCCTGAAATGCTACAGGACTTCAAAATACCTGCCTTATATTGGTGCTGTGTAATTTCCTAGATTTAAAAATAACTACTGACAGATCTGTGGGGATATTTGCTTTGGCAATGCATTTAATACACAGCAATCACCAGCTAGCTTGCTAATGTAGTTAATAGACATAAATTTATTTTATGGGAAGGATCAGAATCATCTATTTAAAAATAGGCATGAAAATGTGTCTTGCTACTCTGAGACAGACAATTGCTTTGAAGAACACAGAACTATTCTTTTTAAAAATAGTTCTGTGAATTATTTACAAACATTGCAGAAAATGAGCCATTACTAAATAAGTTTGGGCTATGTTTGTTTAAATATAGGTGGGATCTTTCAGCTGGGATGACAAAATGTTATTCTGAACATTGAAATAAAAGGATTTTGAGGAAGAGAAGGGAACTTTTTGTCTGCTGTTAACAATTTATTTGTCATTTTAGGCCCCTTTCAGCATTCAGTATGCACTTGAAGTTGGTGTTAATGCACATGACTTGGAAGATACACCTTTTGTAAATTACTGATGCCAATGCAAACACAGATGTGGATCTGTGGGAACACAACTACCTGAATTTGCACACCACCAAAATAACAAAGTGCATGTACGAAGTAAAGTATGAATAGTATTTTTGTATTTTAATCAGATACAATTTCTTGATGCTTGTTTTCGTGACCATCCATATAAAGTCTGTACAATTTTCTTGTTTTCCTGACATAGAAAAGTCTTAATTCTTCACTGAGCAGCACTGTTCAAGAAACTTTGAACTTCCTGAATGGCAAATATTTAAACGAGTTTAAAACTTAATTTTCTATATTAAATGCTAAGCTTGTTTACTTGGCTTTTCAGGCTGTTTGATTGTAAGGCTTAGACAGTCCCGGGAGAATTCTGAGGTTGTAAATTCTCCATGAAAATGTATGCCATTTAATTAATTGCTGGTTAATTAAACGATGGTTCATAAGTAGAAAGACATTATTAATGCTTCCTCAAAGGACTGAGAAAATGCTTCAGCCACGTTTTGTGAATTTATCTACAGTAGGTGATGGTGAGCTGAAAATCAGGGCTCCTAAGCAGGTTTTTACTGCTTGGGCAAACATTTCCTTTCAGTTTTGAAAAGCTGCAGTTATCCTTTTTTGTTATTAACACATTATATATATGTGACTTAAATACTGATACAAAACTCTATAAATCTCTCACTACTTGGATGTCTCATCCATCAGCCTTGTAAGAACCAAGCCAAAAAAATTTTGTTTTTTGAAAAGGCATCAAAAAACTCTTTTTTTTTTTTTTTTAACGAGCATACTGGCACAGCTGAGAAATAATTCCCCCTGATGACCCCCTTTGCTCCCACTTAAATTTAAGTGATAGTACCTCAGGCACGGACCATGCAAAGGCATTCTGCTAGCATCCATAAGGTTAGCAAAACTGCTTTTGCTAATGAAATGCTACCTTCCTCGAGGAGGAGGAATTAACTTGTGAACACAGTGCATTTTCTGGCCTTCTTTTCTTGGGAGTTTTTGGGAGTTTCCACTGTGGAAATCTTCTTGAGCTGCACACTTAATAAGGCACTTGGTCATTGTGGAACTAGTAAGCAAGCTCTGTTCCTTGATCTATGATGTCTTCTGCTTGGGTGCTGCCTGCTGGCCCACACACATTTGCTGTGTTTGTGTTCATCCTCTTGTGCACCAGTAGCTGTCAGTTATCTTGCCAAGGAACTGTCAGGAATGTGTGCCAGTTGTCGTCATGTCTGGGAAATTGTGATGGAAAACTTTGGAAGCTAGATCAGAAGAGCATTTATACTGTTATTCTATGGCTTCCAGATGGCATCTACCTGATGCTTCATAAATTTGGCTTTGCTTGGCCACTGGGGAATCTGCCTACTTAGACTTATTCTGGCCTGTATAATGTCATTGTTGATGGTAAATGTGCCTGTCTGTCACCACACTAAATTATTGGCCATAACTGAAGACAGCCAAACATGTTAGTATAATCTAATTCAAGAAATATCCCCTGCTCCCTCCACCAAAAATAAAACAATCCACACGACCAACTACACGCATAAAAATCATTTTAATCCATTTACCTGTGCACATAATGTTTGAAAGTCACAGGTTACACCTGCAGTAGCAGACCAAAATGCTGTCCTGACATCAGGGAAAACTTAATACAATTTAATAATTGATCTTGATAATGATTCTTTCTGTAAAACTTAAGAAATGAAAGGAATCATAGGAAATATTCAAGAGTTTGTTTTCATTACAAGTTCTCTTATTCTTTAGTGCACGAAAAGAAATAGTGCCAGAATCAACCTCTAGGTACCAGTAATTACTTTGTATCTTGTTATTTTTTTTCCCCTTTTGTTGACTTATATCCAGAATATTTTCTTCTGATTTTCTTTATGCTGTAGCTTTTCCTATTTCCTATATTATTATTGCTTATTGCTGAAACCTTTTATGAGATACGCTGTATCTCTGAGATTCAATGACTGGAAATGAATTTTGGATTTTAAGTGAAGGTGTAATACCTTTATGATAAGCTTTGTATTTTCCAGAAAGCTCAACAAAGTATCAGTGACACCAAGGAAATGTTCCACTCCAATTACCTCAGCTAGAAGTGTCGCTCAATATTACCTTCACTATGATTTAAAAAGTATTTGACATTTCCTTTACAGTGGTGTCATATACAGCAGTTGTTACACATCCAGCCCACGAAGTGTACAAATATTTGTGCTGCCTCCAAGTCTTATGATTTTACGGTGTATTTTTTTTCATCTGGGTTACATACGCATGCAAATACGCAGAACAGAAGTTTCAATGCATACGTAAAAAGTCTGTAGTATTATAAATATTTCAAGATGAGATTAAATGAGTTAGTATGATGAGCAGGAGAAGAGAAGGTCAAAAGATGTTAATTTCATGAAGGCCTTGTGGCTGAAAAGAATGATACTGTGGCCGACTGATTCAAAAATCATGTGGACTTTCAAATAAATAAAAATTAAATCTAAAATAGCCCCAAGCTTTCAACATGCAAAAGCTTTGTTGAATTAGAATTGAAAGCAGCAAAAGCATAATGAAGATCAAGGTTCTCTTTCCATAAGTTTCCATCCTCGTTCTTATGTGTGCAACACAATGTTTAAATTGATTTTTTTTTTCCAGTTCATAAGTTAATTTATGCCACAGAAATAGGCAATCTAATTTCAGTGAAAGATGTTCTCAGACTTTCATGCAATATGGAAAAGATGGATTTAGAAAGTTAGAATACAATTATGCATTAAATTGAAAATATTAAAAAATAAAGATTTACCTATAAGGCGATTACATTAATTTAGCAGAAGAAATAATTACTACTTTTATTGGAATGAATAATGAGGCTAGTTGAAATGAATATAGATGTTATCACTGGGCTTCCATTATTTCTCCAAGGCAGACTTCTTTGACGTGCATAACTCTTATCTGCATTGCAGGTTTCTATTACATATTCTACTCTTGTTCCATGTTTGGGATTCCCAAGGATCTGCAGCACTGATCACAGAAGACATGAATATTTTAAATGCTCATATATTTTAAGTAAATAACATTGAAATGATGTAAAATTGAAAGTTAACTTAGTTTGTGAGGATAGCAGATGATAGGTCATCAGATCTCTTCATTTCTCTTCCTCCTGCAATGTTTTACTGAAGCTGAACCATGTGCATGTGAGATGTAGAAGTAGGTCAATGAAAATTTATTCCAAAATAGGCATGGCAAAAAAACAAGGAAAGAATAAACACGTGTGCAAGAGAGAGCCTGGGGGATTCTGTTTTATTTATTTATTTTATGTGATCTCTTGCGGTGTGATGATTGCTTAATTTTAATGGAATGTCAAGGAACTGGAAATGAAAACTGATGGAAAATTATGAATGAAAACCTGAACTGTTACATTCTTGTACACTTTTATTCATAAAGTTAGTAACCAATTTCATTACATTGTCACTGGGGACATTAATGATGCAATAGCCACCAATTAATTTTAGAACAGCATTTCTTTGGTTTGCCACTCTTGTGTTTTAAATTGTGATGGAGTATTTACATTGAAAGATGCTAACTGAAATGTTAGTGGCATGGTAGAAATTGTGTTCAATATGATGGTCACTGATATGAACTGCACTGGTGGTCTAGAAGTTGAATGAATTGAGGCCCAATAGGTGCTGTTGTGTCCTCTGGACAGGTTTATTTGGACCACTATTTTATTGAAGACATTTTAATATCCAGTTCCAGCTAGATATCTTTCATCCTTGTGTAAAGATTTCATATTTTCTGTTTGACTAAGCGTACCTGACAGAAAACAAGGTTTATTGTTTCCTTAGCTATCACTCAGTCATTTGTTCGGTTGAATTGCAACTAGCTAAGGGTAATAATAGCAATAAAAGTGCAAAGAGAATTTACGATAGCACAAGGCTCTTTTCTCTACAAAAGCACATCTTTCTGAAAGGAGGAGTTGTGTCAACAACCACTAGGTATTAGTCATGTGTTCATCTCAAACATTCTCCAGTGGTGCCATGAACAGTCATTGCTTCTTAGCAGCAAACAAAGTACAGTGTTCTTCTGCAACTAAATGAATCTAAATCAATCAAAAGCTCTATTATTTCTATAACAGCATGTATGGATAAGTAGTACTGCTAATGGCTGTGCTTATCCTCTGTGTGTGTTATCCCAGTTTTCATAATGTGTGACACAGTGAGAAAACAAATCAATGTTTTTTACTAGAAGCTAAAACGCTCAAAGATTATTTAATAGCACCTCTCTCTGTTAAGATAGTTTCCCCCCTTACTATGTAGTATTCTATCGTAGTGGACAGATATAAAAGACATCATACTTAAAACAGAAACCTCTGCTTTAGAAGTGGATCAGCTTCAAAATTAAAGCTTAATTTGATGTTGAGCACTTTACCTGGGTGTTTGTGGAGGACGCATTGAATGCTCTTCTGCCACACCTGCAATCTCTTTCATATCCAAGCTGGGATAATTTGTGGTTTTATGCAGCCTTGAACTGCATCTTTGAAAGATACCACAGATTGCTATTTTCAGCAACTAACACTCTCTCAGCAATTAGCAGAGAGAGATAACACCAACATTTTCTTTTTCTCTGAGACGCAATGAAGGATTTAAATTGCTCAAGTAAGATGCTATTTTTTTTAATATATAAAAGTAATATCCTATTGAGAGCTGATCTTCTATACCCGGAGAATGGTGGTTAATGGCACTGTGCCCTTGCAGCCCAGAAAACCAACTGTATCCTAGGCTGCATCAAAAGAAACATGGCCAGCAGAGCAAGGGAGATGATCCTGCCCCTTTGTTCTGGTGTGACCTCACCTGGAATACTGCATCCAGATGTGGAGTCCTCAGCACTGAAGAGACATGGACCTATTAGAGTGCATCCAGAGAAGGGTCACAAAAATGGCCCAAGGAATGGAACACCTCCGCTGCAAGGACAGGCTGAGAGAGCTGGGGCTGTTCAGTCTGGAGAAGAGATTCCAGAGAGACCTGGTAGCATCCTTTCATTATGTAAAGAGAGATCTAGAAGGAAGGGGACAGAATATTTACCATGTTCTGTTGTGATAGGGCAAGGGGAAAAGGCTTCAAAGTAAAAGAGATGAGATTTAGATTAGATATAAGGAAGAATTTTTTTACAGAATGTATGGTGAGGCGCTGCCCAGAGAGGTGGTGGATGGCTCCATCCTTGGAGACATTCAAGGTCAGGCTGGAGAGGGCTCTAGCTGTGGATGTACCTTTTCATTGCAGGGGGGAGGACTAAATGACCTTTAATGTTTCTTCCAACTCAAACGATTCTATATTTATAATCTTATAATATCTGTGTTACTCCCTGACCAATATCATCCATGCAGAAATAGAAACAAGATATTTATTCATAACTGTTCTCTTTTACCCCCAGGTTGGAATACTTCTGATGACACAATTTGTTTTATGCCAAAGAGGAAAAAGACATGAACAAAACTATTGAAATTTAAAAAAAAAAAAAAAAAAAGAAAAAAAAACAACAAAAAACAACCACATAAAGTTTGCAAATTAAAATTTCTAAAGAAACGTTGGATGCACCACAAGGGAGTTTTATTTCTGTTTATGATTAAAAAATTATATTAAAAAGTACAGGAAGGAGCTCCCACCTCTGTTGGGGCTTTCCTTTCCTTTTCCTAAGCAGGAATGGACGCTAATCCTCATATAACTTTTATGCACTGCAACTGAATGGTCTCCCAACCAGAACTTAGTTGTTACCAGAGAGTCATCCTCTTCTCAGTAAGCAAAGTTTTTACTGTGTCTATTAAAGCAGACGCAACCAAATTATCTGCTTGCAACACATTTTCAGTTTGCAGTTAAATACATAACTGAATATCAATGCCAATTAAAAATTCAATAATGCAGAGGTCCCTTTAAAATTGTTGTGATTAGCTCTTAATTATGCAGGTCTAATTAAGGACGTATCTTAGATGGTATCTTTATTTGTTTGGGTAGAACATGCACTCAGAATTGATACAGAAGTTTGTGTCTATAGTTACCATTAAATGAGACTGTCAATGATGAGTTTATTACAATCAAGGGTGCAGTATTTCTACTTCAAAAAACAACAGCCAACAACACTGAATCTCAAACTTGTGCCATTATAGAAGAAAGGTATCTAGTCTTGGCATTTAAAGGAGTTGAATGATTCCTGTGAGGCTGAGTGTAAATATTATCAATTTTATAGCGGAAACAAAAGCAAAAGTAATATTTTTTTCCTATGTCTTCCCAAGTTAAGCAAGTAATTACTAAGGCTTAGACCTGAATTAGACTTTAACATAAGGGTTAAATTCAGGTTTGTCATGATCCTATTGAAGTCATACAGCTATGGTTTGACTTTTTACAAGCAGCACTGTAAGTCTTGTCCAGATACCTTGTAAAAATGTTTACAAATCTGACTGCTTATAGCAATGACCAAAATTATGAGTTTCTGTCTCCTGAGAACATGATAGTTTTTCATTTTGATGTGAGGAAAGGTTCTATTTTTTTCCTGAATGTTCTGTATAGGATCTGTGTGCTATAAATGTACCAGAGTATGACCCACTTGTGCCCTCGAAAGTGCTTGAGTCTGTACAGTTTTATAGCCTTGGAATATATTTTGTTACCAGGAGAAAATGTTGGCATGGTAAGTGAAATGAGGAAAACTGAAATTTAGTAAGCTTTAACCTCAATCTCCTTTTTATTATTATTATTATTTTTTCAGATAGCATTGGTATGAAGAAGCAATGTTAGTAGTCCTAACCCATCACGTATGCCTGCCTCCTCTTTACCTTTTTCATAGCACAGTTTCAATTTTTCTTTCCTCCTTCATATCAGGACATCAGCCTCCTGCTTTACCTCCCTCACTTCCTGGCATGCGTCTCTACATGGCATGGTAGTCCTACTTCATTCCCCCCTTCTCTTGCTCCACAAATGGTTGCCCTTTGTCCCTCTGGCTCACAAGCAGTGATGTTTATTTCCTGCTTCACTTCTACTTCTTTCAGATCCTCACGGTCAGTTACCAATGGCATTTCTGCTGCATGCACCATGGAAGGAAAAAGCTGGGGAGAGACTGAAAGACTTTATCTGACTCTTACAAGCAGCGGGTTATTGAAAGAAACATCACAGCTTTCAATAAGTTTGAATATGCTATTATTTTGTCTTTATAAAAAGCACAAAGTCGGGATAAAACAGCTGTATCTACAAAACACCAGCAACCTCTATTAATAACTTGAATGAATTTTTCAACTTGGAGTCTGAGGTACAAATGATTCCAGGAGTATTTTTGATTACAAAGCACTGGCATATTTCAGGCACTAACTTTTTCAAGCAGTAGCTTCTTGTTAATGAAAATAAATAAATAAATAAATAAAAAGATGTATGCAAAAAAGTATGGTATTATACTGTGTTCTTGTACTGTATGTTGATGTTAAAAGCAAAAGTTATCTGAACGCTACCAGCAGGCTGCTCAAATGTGAATAGCACTGGAATAGGACATTAATGGTAAGTGGTAGCAAAGTACAGCTTGTGGAGGTCAAAATTATGGAAATTTTTAGTGAGTTTCTGCACAGAGAAGTTGTAGATTCCGGAAAAAAAAGACTACAAAGATAAAAGACTACAAAGAAAAAGAAGAACTTGACCATTAACATTTATATAGCAACACTACAAAGCAGATAAGACAGTCAAAAAGGTCAGGTAATAAAACGTATAGGATTTTTACGACCCAGAAGTGCTCTGAGGGATATTAAATTGGTTAAGGCTAACATTTGACTGCATAATGAAAAGCAAAATTTTCTATCTCTTCAGCTTTAGGCTTTTCACAAACTGTAAAAATTATAACCTTCCTATTTGTACCTAAAGATGTAGGTACAAAGAATTGTGAAGAACACGAAGTTTGGTAACTGTTTAAAAATCCAGTTGTATATTAGAAGTATGAAAAAATACAAGAGAAAAGAAAATGATATTATTTGCTGCATGAGAGGTGAATGAAATAAAAAAGTAGAAAATTGAAAAACCAGATTGATGATAAATAATAGAAATAACAAACCCAGTCAAAGGCGATTTATTCTTTTCTGGAAACCAATCCAGTTTTCCAGGTAATGGACTTCCATCAGTGCTTATTTATTTATTTATTTTCTTCTAATCCATGATCTGATGGCATTCTGTCAGATTTTATTTCTGCATTATTTCTTCTTTTTATTCGTTTTTCTGATTTCTCTGCACGGTTTCTTTACACAATATGTATGATTTGTATATACATAGCAACATACGTTTTTCTGTATTTCTGTGTGTTAATGTATATACTACATACAGAAATTGTATGTAATATGTACATATATAATTTATACATATATCCATATATATAATATATATATGTGTGCACTTTAGTTGTAATTTATGGCATTTCCCCAGCCGTCTGTCTTACTGCTATCTACATCTCTGGTCCTGATTCTCCAGGCTATTTCTGGGCCACCTTTTCCTACAAGTTATCCCACAAATACACAATATATTGTAGCTTTTTCTTAGCCACTGTGATGTTTTTGCAGATATCAAGTATATCAAGTGGTTGCTGTAGACCGATGAAAATGTTTGAGTGCAATTGCACAATTGTGATTTATCCACTTTGCAGCTCCTTGCTCAAGAGGCAGGCAATTTGTTTCAACCAAAAACTCCCAAGTAACCGTTTAGTCTAATTCCAGAGAAGTGAGTGCTTAACTGCCAAACTCTCTTTCAAAAAATGTCCTTGTGTTTTATATGCTAAGCCGAAACAAAACAACCTCTTTCTTTATGTTGCACTACAAATTTAGTAATCCCTAGGAGGCCTTTGAAAACAATGAGGCTTTAAGGATGGAGTGCGGTGTGAGCTCAGAAGTGACAGATGAATAATTGATTTATGGGTTAGTCGTAGGCACAAGCCAGTGAACTTGCTGCTGAAGGGCAGCGTTAAGAAAAACAGACACTAATGAATTTTGCCATCTACTTTGGAGAACGCATGCTGGGGTTAGCAATCAGCTCTCCGCATGGGCTGGTCCAAGAAAAGTTATCCTACTAAATTTCACCTGGTGATTTTGGAAGAAGACCTGCTGTGAGGTTCTGTTCCTGAGTGACAGAAATATAAAATGACTTAGGACATGAGCAGGAAGCAAACTGTATCACTTTCTTTTATTTCTCTACATCTGCCTAGGGAAACCTCTGGCTGTTTCATTTTTTTTTCCCCAGAAATTGCAGCTTCTACTGGAGGAAGAGTATTACTATTCTCCACTAAAAAATGTAATTTTAAACTCCAGTTGCTCACACAAATGGCAATATTTCATCTGTTAAAAAGCCTTCAGATGTCACACTTTCGCACTTGATAAACATGAACAAAGAATGAAACATTAGTCCTCAGTATATTACCGTTACCTGAATTACTTTAAAATGGCCACATTTCAAATATAACCTTCCTTTACAAGCCTGACCTGAAATCAAAAAGATGCTGTTACCTATTTTGTGGAGTGCTATTATCATTGAGCGTGGTTTGTTTTTACACCACTTTTACACAAATGAGACTCTCTGATCTTTATTTCTTTCATGGCAAATCTGCAGATTCAGTGTACTGAGTTATTTGAAAATTAATGTTATTTGTTTACATTGGATTATGGGTCAGCTGTTTTAGCCTGTGAAAACAGGACCCTGTATTGAAATGCAAAGTCATTGCCTGAACCAAAGACTGAGCACCTAGCAGGAAGGCAGGGCCAACCCAAGGGAGCTCAGGTACATGCAGTGCACCTGAGTGACTTAAGGGGTGGATCCATGCTCCACCCCTTCCCAGACCTCATTTAAGAGTTGGTAGTGGAGGTGAGGGTATTTTGCTGGAGGTCTCTGCCTACCTGAGGCCTTCTAAAGTTAAGTAGATTTTCTTTTGTTTCTGTGTTCACATTGGGTTTGGGTTTGGGTTTGTTCTCATTTGTTGCAGCCTCGGATTGTGCCACTCCAAAACTATTGCTCTACTTTCCTTTACATTATAGTATTAAAGACCCCAATATCAATTTTGTAACTCAGATATACCACAATGCAGAGTGGAAGAATGTATTTTGGGATGCAGTTTTTTATGCCCTCAACTACAAGCAGTTAGTAGGGTATTTATTGTGTGCTATGTGATTCCTCTGACTTGGAAGAGAAGTTCACTAGTAAGAAAGAGTTATGTATGAAATATTAATTACTTTTGAAAGATTTAGCTCTGACTAAATTGTTTTTATTACTCCTAAATGGCTTGAAGACAAAAATAAACGGTGGAAAGAGCAATGGCTTTTAATTATTTCTCTGAGGTTTACATGCTGCATGGGAATTTAGGGAAATCTTTCATCCATCTTCTGTTCTTATAATTCCTATTCCTATTTTACTCCTTGTTGTATTGTGTAACATTATTGAATATCTTAGTAGTACCTGAAGTAGTAGGGCTGCATCTGACCATGCATTTTATTGTTACTTTCTTTTCCTTTGTCACAAATACGAAGTAGAGTGAAGTGGCCAGTTTTGATAACACTTTTTGGTTTGCTGGTTTCCCTTGGCAGACATAAATTTTGATTTATGTATCTGTGGTTGGCATTTCATAGGAGGTGGCAAATCAAGGGAATGAGTCTTGGATTGGGAATATGGTTTGTACCGTTTAATCAGCAATAAGGGAATTTGTTCTTTTGCCTTGGTCCTGGCTTTAAGAAACTTTTTTCAGCATAGAAATAATTTTCGCTTTTCTACTTGAAAGATCAGTTGCCTGTGAGTATCATTAGTTAGTCATAGGCTACTTTTTTTTGCATATTTATTTTTATTATTCTGTTAACAGTTATAACAAAGTGAGCCGTAAGTAATGCTTTTGGGTTTATATGTAATCTGTGTTCTGAAATGGAGAACAAAAATATAGATTGAATTTTTTTTTTGTAATAGAGTATCTTAATGAGAAATAATTGTAAAAAAAAAATAAAATAACAGTCCTGTGGAATTCTTGGAACAAATTCTAATAAAGTTGTTGTTTACATTTGTAGCAATTGGACAGATCAGTACAATGGAAAGGCATTATACCAGAAGTGCAATGACAGAAGGATCATCACAGTAGAAAGGTGCTATAAAGGAAGGGAAAAGAAGATTGCTCATCCATATCAAAAGTTCTAGTTTGCAGGGGAAAGTCCATCAAAGAGAGATCTCCAATAGGAGATCCTCCTCCAGTCGCAGTCAGCCTGTAAATGAGGTCTAAGAGAGGTGCAGCCAGGCTCCACTCCTTCTGGTCACACAACTGAATTGCCTTCACCTGTGCTCCCAGGGATGACTGGGTCCTTTCCCCAGGTGCTCAGTCAGTGGTTCAGGCCGTGATTCAACAGTTCCCATACAACACTGTAAACTTACTTGGAGTAAATCACATTCCTAAGGTCAAATGAGATTGTTCCCGTGTAATTCCTAGTTCTCTATTTGTATTTCTGTGTGCATGTATAATAACTTAAATAGTTGTGAAATTCTATTGCGTGTCCTGATATTTTTCTCTCTTTTTAAGTGCTTGGATAAAAGAACACTTACACACATTGTTAAAGTGCATTTCAAATAGTAGGGGTTATATTTGTTTCTCAGATAGGAATTTCAAGGTTTTCTGATTAAGAAAACATGCAGAAATATAATTTTCACAACTAATTTATAAGTAAACATGTTATAGAAGCCAGAAGACTCTTTCCACCCAACATATTTCTGTTTTGCTATTTCTGAAGAATTTATTTGATTTGGGATTGTCTTCATAAGTCCTATCAATAAAAAGCAAGATGCTGTTTATAGGAGGTTTAAAGTACTATTTATTGAAATATGGTTTGCATTTAAGCAGGTTTAGGTACCAAGATTGCTTCTGTCAGATTCACTGATGTCAAAATGTGAATTGAAGTATATTTTCTGCAATTGTGACCTTGAGCAACAGCAAATGAAAACAGAAGGTAAGCAGAAATCTTTCTTAGATGCATTATGCAGAAATGTCAAAGGGAGATGACTGCAAAAAGGAACATTCCTGATGGTAAATCGTTAGATGTGTATCAGGAATAAAGTATTTGCAGTAGTATTGACTTCTCTGAACAATAGAAACATGGGCTGTCACACTGGAAAGGTCCTTTCAGATCATAGAATCTTGCTTCTTTCTCTGCCGTGCACAATTTTGCTATAGCCTAGTTAGCTGTATTTATGAGACCCCTGATTTTGAGTCGTAGCACGTATCTATTTCTTTAAAGGTAAGCAGCTTAGTGACATTTCAAAGATAGCATGCTCAAGCAAAAACACCCTGGAAGCAGATGAGTGTACTTGTACAACATTATAACATCTTCTCCTTCCCTGAAGCACATGAGGAATTGCATGCTACTCTGGAGAATTAGGTATGCTTTGATGGCCAGGAAATAGCACGAAGGGGACTGGATACTGCCAAATGCAAGGAAAGGGTATGGAACACTTAAACTTGAAAGACGAGCTGCATAAAGATACCGTAGAGAACATACCTCTTGTTTTCTCTCATAACTGAAATGTAATTTTCTGAACTTGAAGTTTCTGAACTTCTTTAAGTTATGCCAGTGACAAAACAGTGGCTTCTGTTTAAAGACCTTCTGAAGTAAAATACTCCAGATATTATTATCACAAAAACATCTTGCTAGCAGAGCTCACAGCTGGCACTAAGTGATGGTTGCATATTTGCCTGCCTTCAACTATTCCTCTGTCCTTCACCCTCCAGATTTGAGCTTCTCCTAATCTGCTATATTCTATTTTTAAATTTAAAATGCTTGTCGGTCTTACAGCCCAAATTCATGAAATAAAGAGGTTAGCCACCTTGAAGGCAAGAAACCATACTGCTCACCTGACCCCAGTTCAGTGGAATTGCTCATTTCAGTAATAAAAGAATCTGAGGAGCAAGTTGCTAAGTCAAGGAAGTTATATGGGTGTGTTTATAGAGGCAAGGAGAACAACTTGTGAGCAAACTTTATTTCAGATTGTTGAATAGAAGTGATTTCATTATCACCGTTTTTCACACAGTGCTGCATTGAAATTCAGAAGGGGATGCCTGTCTGCCCCCTCTTCACTTTCACCAAGTGCTGATTCCAGTCAGAGCCTCAGGCTACTGGATTAAAGACCTCATTTCTTATACTTCCTGCTGGCTTCTGCTGAGAAAGTGAGTGTATCTGAGTAATTCACATCTTTTCTATCAAATATAGTGGAAAAAAGAGCGTCTTGTACACAGAACTAGAGAAGCTGAGTAAACAATCTGATTTCCCCACCATTCTCCCACAGTTCATAGAATGGTTTGGGTTGGAAGGGATCTGAAAGAACATTTAGTTCCAGCCCATCCTGCCATGGGCAGGGCTGACTCCCACCAGGTCAGGCTGCTCAGGGCCTCATCCAACCTGGCCTTGAGCACTTCCAAAGGTGGGACATCCACAGCTTCTCTGGGCAGCCTGTTCCTGTGCCACATCACCCTCTGAGTAACAAGTTTCATCCTAACATCTACCCTAAACCTTCCTTCTTTTAGTTTAAAGTCATCCCTACTTGCCTTATTGCTCTCAGACCATGTAAAAGTTGGTCCACCTCCTTGTAAGCTCCCCAAAGGGCTTACATGCTGTACTGGAGGCCACAGTGAGGTCTCCTTGGAGACTTCTCTTCTTCAGTTCTTAAAAGCTGCTGTTGGAATATTGATGTATGCCTGTGCACAGATCCAGAGGCTTATTTATTGGTAGCATAGTTCTTCAGAATCTGACATTTGCCCAACAGATCCATAGAAAGCCCAGTTTGACCCTGTCACTGAATACTAGATAGCATATGCCTGGAATACAAGCAACGTTACTGTTATTATGATTAAAGATCTCTGCAGCTGCTTTGCACCTTCATTTATAAAGCCTCATTTATAAAGAAAAGTGTTCCAAATATCATAGTTTTCTGCAGGATGAAGTTTCTTGACAAGCTATGTTTTACAATCATTGTTTCACACATTGATAGTTGCTGTCAATAGCTCCTACAATGAACTGCAAGAACCTGCTAAGGATGCTGCCACAGCACAGTCTCATTAGGAGAAACAATTGTAGCTTTGCCTTTCCTTTTGAAAAGGATGAATACATGCTAGGAATAAGTAATGGAAAACTTCAACACTACTATTTTATAAATGAAGAGTGAAAAGAACTGCAACTGCTTAACTACGAATTATCATGGAACATTATGAATGCTTTTGTCATGGATGAAAATCTTTTCAGAAAACTAAGTAGTCAAAGCTTGTTGTCTTGGAAACTTTCTGTGCTTCTAAAAGCAAATAATAATAAAAAGAATTAAAAAGAAGAAAATGTTAAGCCTGCTGACACATACCTGGTGCTTGCACTGGGATTCAAATGTCACCCTGTGCTTCTAGGGCTATTTCACCTGAGGGCTATTGTGTTGAGTTTAGCTTTTTTTGATAGGAAAATTATATTCTAGGCTTGGTGCTTATGCTTGCTTTTAAAGGATTAAATTCACACTGCAGTTGAAGAGGTGAAAGTTACCTGGCCTTTTTTCACATTTAATTAATTAGAATTGAACTCTGAGGGTAAAATTATTAATGAAATGTAAATGCAAAATGATGCTACTCTGGAAAAAACAAATGTGCTGTGCCAAGAAATCCATTAGCTGAGTTTCTTATTTTCTCCTTAAACCTTTTATACTGAAGGGAAGCTAACCTGGACAAAGGACTCTGTAGGAACTCTAGGTTCCAGCTCTCATTCTGTAGCCTTCATATTTTTTCATGTTTTCATTTTTATTTTTATTTTAAATTACATTTCCTTTAATGTTTTAGGGGATATTAAAGATGAAAAATAAAAATAAATTAAGATAGAAATCCACAAGTGTTTGGATACACAGGGGATCTTATTCTAATTTACAACATTCTTCTTTTAAGATAGTCTTCCAAGGTTGAGCAGGTATGTGGCACAGTTAACACAGAATAAATCTAAGCACACTACCCTAGCAAAAGAAATATAAAGCACACAGATTAACAAGGATTTAAAATCTGAAGTCCCAACTTTGTTAATATGATGTATTTTAAAGACTAATTCTCTTTTCTCTGTTGCTTCTGAATAATTTTTCCTAACAAATGACATAATGTAAGAAACTGATATTTTTAGTATCTGGTATACTGGAGTTTAAAATATTGCTCTAGATCCAATATATCTTTGAATCATCTCTTTCACAATCTGTGATGTTTCATCCACCACAAACCCATGTCTGACATACCATACGTTTTTCTTTTATAAATTAAATGAAATTGAATTTATTGCTACGTCACTCAATTTGATGTTGTTAAATTAAGTCTTTTTGGAATATTTAACAATACTGGCTGTTATTTCTCCTAGCTAATCAATTAACAACAGGTTCAACTGTAAATTTAGACTCTAATGTATCTGACTGAAAAAGCTTGAGCAATATTACTTCATCCTTCAACTCTGGTATAAAATGCTATTATTTCTTTTTTGTACTGCCATTTATCATTCTTTTTTTCTGAGCTAGTTTGGGGTCCATCTTAAATCTTTCTTTTTTTTTAATGTGGTTATTAATACTTCATTGAAAACCTTTTTTTTTTTTTTCTCCAAAGACCCAATGCAAGTCCCAATGAATTACATCCTATTTTTTTTTTGTTTTGGCTTGTTGCACTTTTCTGTCTTCTGCAAAAATGATAATACATGCTATTATGGAACTCATGCTCAGTGACTCTTACTACTTTTACTAAATCATCTGATACTTCCATGTTTTACTTTTTTTTTTTTTTTAACTTATCAATGCAGTAAGTACCTTTTTGATCTTTGGTGCAATTTTAGTATTTTGGAAACACAGAAAACACACTGCCTATTTATCTGGGATTAGGTTATAGTGATTCTGTTTTCTATAAATGGGTTTGCTGATATACAGCTCTTAAATTTTCAGTCAGGAAGCTTGTATTTCCATAAAAATCTTTGTAACTTATATCCTTTAAAAAATTTTATTATTGTTTTCATGCCTACCAAGTTTTGATTTATTTTGTCTTGATCTTTTATACGTGTTATCTCGAAAGCAAATTTTGAGATATCAAATCTATTCTTGACTATATGGAAATTAAGAAAATAAGTAGAGATGTTGCTGCTGAAAGTTTATATTAACTCTGGTAAGGAAACGTTTGCTTTATATTATATGCAGTGTTAGTAGGGGAAGCTTCCTTTATCAGAAACAATCTTAATTCTGAAGAGGAGATGCTGGCTTTTTTTTTTTTTTGGAGATCAGCATCTTTCTCTTTTAGCCAAGGCTATTTTTACACTGAATTTTACGTTAGAAAAAAAGTGTGTGTAATAGATTTAAGTGGGAGTTTAAGTATCTTATTGGTTGCTTGACTGTTGGCACCTTTAAGTGTTTTTCTTGAAAGAGTTTTCTTTTTTGGAGTCTGGTTTCATGTTGGTAAGAATCACCAGTGGAATGTGAGCTACATTTGATGATTTTGTGCCTCTTACTAACTTGCTTTATGAAAACCCTGTGATTCTTTGACAGTGTGCTCTCGAGAATACCAAAACTGAGATAGCTGGTAGATGGATTTTATTCCAGGTCATGGTAGCTGAGTACTGATAAGAGCTCTCCGTTTACATACATAGCAGACGATGTCATTTAAAGGCAGGAGGGGAGCTTCAAGAGGATTCTGAGTGAATTATAGTTCTATGGGGCTGAAAGTTTAATGTACGTCTCAGATTTAATGTAGATTTTCAGACAACTGAGAATGTGAAGAAAAAGATGAAATTCCAAAATTTTGCACAAACATAGGGCTTGTGTGAGATACAGAAGTACAGTTTCACATGGCAGAAGCTGAGGGGGATGAAATGTTTGCACTGGCAGTGACCAGACTGTGTTCACGTACTGCTTTCAGTACCTAAAGGGAGTCTACAAACAGGAGGGGAATCAACTCTTTGAAAGGGTAGATAACAGCAGGACAAGGGGAAATGGTTTGAAATTGAGGGAGGGAAGATTTAGGTTGGACGTCAGAGGGAAGTTCTTTACTATGAGAGTGGTGAGGTGCTGGAACAGCTGCCCAGAGAGGCTGTGGATGCCCCGTCCATCCCTGGAGGTGTTCAAGGCCAGGTTGGATGGGGCCCTGGGCAGCCTGGGCTGCTATGTAATGGGGAGGTTGGTGGCCCTGCATGTGGCAGGGGGGTTGGAGATTCATGATCCTTGAGGTCCCTTCCAACCCTGACCATTCTATGATTCTAATAGACCCTATTAACAACAATAAGCTTTTGTTTATTAGGCCTTTAAGATGCAGTTATGATGGGCAGTGTTAATTTTACATAATCTTTGGCAAATTTTGTCTTAAACTTCATTATTTTCTGTTTCAGAGACAGTTCCTGAATGGTGCACAGTTTCTTAATACCAGTTTATCTTTTAAGATGATTTCTTACTCTCCTAGGTAAGATGAACCCACAGTTTTTGCGTTGGGCTTGCGGAGGTCATTTGTGAACACAGTTCATATATATTTCTGTGGAAGCTTCTAAGTTAATAGTTGTTAATGTTTATAGCTGCCATGTTTTTGAACTGCAGAACATTTAAAAAGATGATTTTTTTCTCCTTTGTGCAATTTCAGGTGGTTTTCTTCTTCCCCCCAGTTAATAGTTCTTCCATCAACTCTACTTACGCACTCATGAGTAATCTGCACCCATTTTGAGAGATGTGCCTTACACCAAGAGAACAGCCTGTGAGCAGAAGTACAAAAATTGAAGCTTAGAGCTGGAACAAATCAGGCAATAGCAACTGCACACAGATGAGTGGGCACAGCCTTTGAAAACATGAGGGACAAGTAAGTATATGAAACTGTGCCAGTTTGTGTCTTATGTATCAAGCACTAAATGTGCGTTGCTGGAGGAGAACTGATTTTTAGGCGTTGCTTCAAGACATCTCAAATTTTCAGAAGCAGGGCAGCTTGACTTGCATCTTGTTAGTTTATTCACATACCAATGGCATTAGTTATTTTTTGATACATTACGTGTAGGGAAAATGGTTTCTAATTCAGTGCAGTCTCCAGACACATGTAAGTGGTAATTTCTCCAGGCAGCAGAGATTTATTTTTCTGTCAGCATTTCTTGGAATCAGGAAAATCAAAAGTCTTGCAATGATTTTTTTTTTCTTTTTAAAGGAATGATGATAAATGAGAAGTACTATTATTGTTGTTTTTTTTTATTCTGTCTGTACCTATTAGGGTGTTCACAGAATGGGGCCATTAAATGTCTTTCAAAGAAGTGAAATACTACCCTTTGACATGGGGTATTGTCAATTTCTTTTGCATGAGTTGGGTTGTTGGCCAGATCAGTTTTTTTAGAGGCTAAGATGTTGTAAAAAATAGTATGTTTGCATTTACAATGTACATGTTATGTATGTGTATAATATACTTGTGTATGCACACACACATTCCTTTGAAATTCTGAGAAGCATCCAGAAATGTATGTTACACATGTATAGAAAGTAATAAATATTATTTTTAATAGGAGATGATATTTGCTCCTTTTTTTTGATAAGGAGGTTACTAAGAGTGAAAAATACTTCAAAATAATGTTTCCTTGTTGATTTCTGTAGCATTAAAATTGTCTGGAAAGACAGTACTTTTTTTTTTTTTTTTATTCTGAGCTACTCTGATGCATTGTAAAAAGGATCTGTTCACTAAATTGAAGGAGAAATACAGTTAATAACTGGAATAAGCTATGGAGGTAAAAAAAAAAAAAAAGGGACAGCTCGGTTAAGTGTGGCTGTCAATAACTGCCACAAACTGTAAGGAGTACAAATCTCTAGAAGAATTAGTTGTGAGGTTTTTTTTTTTTTTTAATTTTAAGAAGTCTCATGCCTATTTTAGAGGCATATTAGTCAATTATCCAATTCTATTTAACCATGTCCCATAGAAGTACCACTTATCAGAAAGAAAGACCTCTGTGTGCTACAGTTGTACATCTGGTAACTGATTTCTACTGACTGAGGATTAAGTATGTTAAATTTCCTGATAATTAATGATATAGAATTAATTTGTACACAGGCTTTCTTGCAACCATCCTACAGACCAAGTTCCTTCTTTTGGAAGCAATGTTGAGAGATGCTACTATGATAGATACACTGTCATGTGTACATTGAGAAGGGGGACATAAGTGATGTTACTGAATATACATATAAGCCAGATTTAGTTTCATTTTCTGTCCCAGCTGTCTGTACAGAGCCTCAGGAAGCTGGAAGTTGACTGAATAACTGATGGGATAAATTTTCTTTAGGTACTAAAACGGCTACTATTTTCATTGCTCTCAGAAATAGTTCCTTTAGATAAGCTAAATCTATATTGGAATATTTTGGAATACACTATAATCATTTTAGTGATCAGATTTTATTTTTCTATAGTTTTTGAAGGTTTGTTTTTGTGGTTCTATTGTTTTGTCATTCTGGGATGCGATGAATTCTCAAGTTGGAGTTCTGAAGAAGTCTTTTATTTCATTTATCCTGAAATACTAAGTTCAAAGAATATTGTTTTTTTTTTTTCTGGTTCTGACATTCTTTCTTCTCCAATTTCTGAGGATCCTGGGATACATCAGTGCATTAATTCATTTAGCGTACTGCAGTCAAGTCCCATCAGCAAAGTAATTCTTATAGTTACTGAATGTACTGAAAGGACTTTGTACTGCTGTGCTTCAGAACTTTGTTCTGCATTGCACTGTACCTGAGCAGCATCCCCTGTGTGGAAACAGCATACAAGAGCTAAAGATAGTAGCAGAATAAAAGCATGACTAGGTAAAATTAAATAAAATACTAAGTGCATGCTAAATACCAAATTGAATGAAATTTACATGAAGGAATGTATTTAATGGTGACTTAAAATTTTTGCTAACCTTGATTAAAATTTAGAGAAACCAGAAGTTAACAAGAGACATAGAAGTTCAAAAAACTTTTTTGATTATTTATTATGTTATCACTTTATCACACCTCTTTATTACCATGTTCTAACAATTCTGGTCGACTAATGTAGAACATGAGTGCATGCTCAACAGAAAACCATAACAGATTTATTGAGATTTCTTTCATAAGGACTGTTGGGGCAGTACACATATACATTTTAGTGAAGAATATTAACTTTTTCCAGCTATTTCACTGAAAAATATTCAGACATAAAGTAAATAAACTATATAAGAAAATTGAGCTCCATAAAAAAAAAAGTAAAATAAAATCAGTCTCTCCAGCAACATAATATTTTATGGTCTGCTCTTTTAACATTATAAATGTACCAACATTAAATATTTATGGCTCAGGTATTTAAAATAATCCCCTTGCTTTGCCTGTCAGCTTGCTGAACTCTATGGTCAAGGCAGATACCCTCTGGTTTTACGTCCCTCTTGATTATTTGTCCTAGCTGAGAGATGAAAGAACAAATTACAGTATGCATGAAATCCAGCTCTATTTACAGTACAAATTTGGGGATCTGAAGGCTGATAATATAGTTTGCAGTGATTTAAAAAATGAAAAGGAAACAAATTTTCCTTTCACGAATGGAAAAAAATCCAGCCTGTCAACAGCCACCTCTTACTGGTTTTTATGTTAACCTTTTTATAGAAGAATCATTTTTTTCTCTATTACTGAGTTGTACACGGGGTTGCACATTCTTTTTATTTCTTCCATCACTTTTTATTACTGTTGTTTTTACAGTACCCTACCATGCAGTGCCATCAAGGACACTGAAGTCAATAAGCACTAAAAAAAAAAAAAAAGCACAAACAAAAACAAAGCCATCAATAAGAACCAGCAATAAGAAAACAAAAACCCCTCTTTCCTGAGGAAAAAAAAAAAAAAAAAAGTATTTACCTGTCTGTTGATCTATCTATACATACAAAGGTGTACTTGTATTTATCTGAACACAATTGGTTCTCTTTGTTTCATTTTGACCCTTCCACTCTGTACCCTACCCATTCTTCCCAGGTATGCTTACGGAAGTCCACAATAAATGCAATATTTTGGCATTTTCATAAATGCAATGATTGCAGTTGTAGAGTAAGAAGAAACCACGGGCTACTGCCAGCTGTTCCCTTATGCCTTTTTGTTCCTATCACCGGTCATCCAGACAAACAAAAACTTTTGAAACTATGTGGAGAACAGAACTTCTTGAAAACCAAGTGTTTTGTTTTTCCAAGAACTCTTTGGTTAGAAAGAGGAACTTTTGCAATCTCAGAATTTATAACGGCATTCTGATTGGAGAAACTTGCTAAGAAAGCATGCCAAGAGAAGAGCTTACAACTTGCTCTTTTTTCCTTCTTCTCTCACCCTCCCCTTGTCCACTTTTTCAACTGTGGCTGTAACAACTGAATAATATCATATAAAACTTGTTTATGATGGTTATCTGGTTTTGCTGTCTCAGACACCCTCTACATACAAAGTTGAATCAGAGATCTGAAATATATAATTCCATTACCTTTATTTTATACTATGTTGTCTGTACTGTTCTGGTATTTGAGTTTTTGGGTTTTTTTTTAATGTCTGCTATCTCTAGTACTTTCCACACAGATTGTTTTTTATGTTTCTGTTCTTCAAGCACTCAACATTCATCTTGTTAGGAGGAGCCAATTGTGGGATAGCACTGATCATTCCCAGAACAGCCAATTACATAAGAAACAGGTCAGTTAAATGCCAGCGTTGTGGGGTTGAATGTGAAATTTCTCATCTTCCTAGCTCAGGATTGCAAAGTTACTTATAACATCATATAAAGTTGTGCTTGAATGAAAGGTCCGTTCACTCTGTGATTGAAAACGTCAGATTCAATCCAAGTTAATGTTCTTTCTGCTGTTTGAGCCATAAGTGGAAAATGTTAGAAACAGTGGGACCCAGCTGGATCTCTTTTCTCATTTATGCCAATAATGCTGTATGCAGGTCAAGGAAGCTTGTGTTCTTTCAAAACATGCAAACCATTTATAACGAGACAGATTGCTCTTCCTCAGTATTTTAGCATCTTCATAAATGGAACAATTGCAGTTTCAGATTAAGAAGAAAATACAGATAGGGCAGCTGTCTTGTTTGTGCATAATTAGATTTTTATGCACGCTGTTCATATAAATGTGAACAACCATTCATTTCTGAGAGAAACGAACAGAATGCATTAAATACTACGTGTCTGGCTTAAAGTTGCAGAAATGTGCTGTATTAGCAAGCCTGGTGTTGCTTCTTTTATCTGCAGTTCTTAGAACAGCTGCACAGGTTATTTTTGACTTAGTTGACATGTTTATGAATGAGATCTGGTGTCTGTGCCCCACTTATTTATTTATCTCCCTACCTATCCATTTGTTTGTTTATTTATTAAGCCATTGCTGTCTTCCTTCAGCGTTCACTAGTCCCTCCAACACGTTTACATTTGACTGTAGAAAGACAAAGTTATAATGATTTACAGAGCGTACAAAATTCTTCGTATTGTAAATGTTTTACTGTAGGAAGAGAAAAATCTTATTTGACATTTTGCTGTTGCTTGAATTCAGAAATCATATGTAAAAACAATGTTAAAGCAGATTTACTCTTTCATAAACATATTCTTTAATGTCTTCATTACTTAGTATTCCAAGATTTTATTCCTAACCTTTTTATAGACATTATATATTCAAAGAATAAATGTTACTTGAAGGAATTAGAATTGTTTTGGCACAGTTCAGTAGATTCACATTTATAATATGGGGAAACAGATGAAAACTCTGCATCACTACATCCCACTTTTACTTGAATCATTCAGTTCAAAATTAAATGCTCGACGGCTGTAACAATTTTCAGACATCTTAGACATTATACCTAATATATTCTCACAGAAAAGAACACTGTGGTATGGTATCTCTAAACTTTAGCAGTCCAAAATACTCCTATTTTATAGTATTTTCTTGATACTTTTGTTTCTTTTTCATGTTTTCGTAAGTCTCTGTAAGAGGTTAAAAGCCTTCGAAGATTTCTGTTTTCCCTTTCCTTTTGTCTTTTAAATAAGTTACTACTGTCTGAATCATCTCTTATTTGGCAGTAGCCAGTATTAAAAAAATAAAAGGGAGGAAAAATAAGAGCTGTGGTGGTGGGCTGGATATTTTACTACATTATTGGCCTAATGAGGTCAGACCTATGAATATTTAGGGCCAGATTGTAAAAATGCATTTAGCACTTTTCCTCAGGTCTTTATTCTCCAGCTGTAGAGCAGGTGACTGCTGGTTTTTTTGGGGATACTTGGACCTTTATTTGCTCTGAATGGTGCACTTATGGATGGTAGAGCTTTGTAGTTCTTTTCCAGGTGAATGTGCTAAGTGGAAAAACATTCACATCTGTATTGCTAAGGCAGTAATAACTTTCTCTTTCAGATGATGTGAAGCACAAATATTTGGATTAAAATAACAATTTATGATTTACCATATCTTTATCAACTAGATCTTATGAAGCGCAGGTGTCTACTATCTGTTTTGCATCATTTTAACTTTAATTTATAACTCATGTAATGTACAAAGAAGGAATCATATGGTTTCAAATACCAAACTGATTATATTTATTTCAGCTGTTAACAGGTGAGAAGTAATAGTTGGTCATTTATATATTGGTACCAAAGTTATATAAACATATGAAAAGATGGATTATCACAATAGCATTTACACTGCTGTCATAAATAGCCTGACAGAAATTATCTCAGCAAATATTTGATCGCTCTGTTTTCATGGTTGCTAGATTACCATAATAGATTTGAATAGAACATAATAATATGTAACCAAAAAGTAAACAAAAGTAAGAACAATTTTTTCTCTGGAAAAAAAAAAAAAAAAAAAGAAGAGAAGAGAAAAGGCACCACAACTGCAATCCTGCGCACTCTTTTTTTTTCATATTGATAAATAAGAGAGAAAAACCTTGAGAATGTATCATTTGCAATACCTATTTGAACAGCCAGTGCCATGAGTACTCTACATTAACACACTCTCAACAAAGAAGAAGCATTTGGGCCTTTTGTTTTAATTCTATACCTTGACCAAAGTTTATTGCTTGCTCTGAGGTCATAAAGGTTCTGTTTAATTGAGACAATAGAATCAGAGGGGCACTGTATTTCTCTGATTATGAAATAGTTATTTTTACACATCAAACTCCTGGGAATATCTTATTGAATGATTTATGCTACAGATGTGAAAGTTCAGAACTGAGTCAGAGTTCTAAAAAGGAAATATAGCAATAATGTGTAGCTACTTGTTTTTAAAAGCATCCAGCACTTGCAGTTTTATTTTTAACGTCTTAATGTAAAAACATTCTTATATTTCTGCAGCATGATTAAAAAAAAACCTTCAATAACCAACAGCAAGATCTAAATGAGCAATTCTTAATTCTCTTTTAGTGTGAAAACCTTTGGACTAGAATCAAAGAACATTAATCATTAAAAAAAATTCATGGCATCCTATGAATGCGTAAATTAAATTTGCATGAATATAACTTCTATATGTGTAGGCATATATGTTTATAATTAAAAATCAAAAATTATAATGTTCTACCATTGATGAGAATAAGATTCTGTGACTGGTATGTATTTAGGCTGCTATATTTCTGAGTAACACATGAACACTTCAAATTAAAAAACAATCTCAGTCTCAGGTTTTAGTACATTAGTTCTCACATAGTTCTTGAAAATAAATTAAGATTTACCAGATCATTAGGTTCCTTTATAGGTTCTTTCCAGGTGTGCTTTCCAGGCACTCAGCATCAATTCCCAGACTCTTAAGCATGATGACAGTTTTTGCTTATATTCAGGATGCTGACACTGTGCCAGGAAGCTTACGTTTATGAGAGCAAAACTGTGCACTGGAGTTGAACATGTCCAGAGTGATGGTGGGTGCCCCATCCCCGGAGACATTCAAACTTAGGCTGCACAGAGCTCTGAGGAACCTGATGGAGATGTAGGTGTCCCTGTTCATTGCAGGGGAGATGGACTAGATGGCTTTTAAGGGTCCCGTTCAACTCAGTTCCATGATTCTAAGGTAGTAGTGATTAGTGGATTTCCTTGAGATGTAGTTACGTAGCCAGGTTATGGATGTAGTTATGGAGGGTTTTTTTTCCCAGCAGAGCTTCCCTGGCACAATCGGAGAATATAGCATCACTGCTCAAATCATGTTAAAGATTCAGCTAATTAATTCAGTTTTCCCACCAATATTTCTTCCTTATGCTTCCTCATTTAGTCTTGCTGGAAATAATATTCTGCAAGCGCATCACATTGTGCTGCTTGCTGTGGATCTGATACTGCAGTCATCCTGATTACAGAGGAAGTAAATTGCTAAATATATCCTGTTTGTTCTAAAGTGGGGAAGGAGAGATGTAAATGCAAAAGTGGCTCCACAGAAGGTGAAGATGAGCTGCAGCCTGGGCTTATTTTGTGACAGCTGGGAACCTGTCTCTGTTGAAGGAACTATGAGCGTTCCCAGCTTCTACACTAACCCAGCCCCTTGCTGGATGCTTGGTTTGCTGTAAAGTGTCTGAGAGCTTCCATGTAGCATGGAAGAGGAAAGTCTTAAGTATCTCAAGAAATCAAATAGATTTCAATAATCAATTGATCTATTTGCACTTTGCTGTGATGAAAACCAAATATCTGTAGAGTTAGACTTTAACCAGCATAGATATATCACAGGGAGCAGTGATAGAATTATTTCTTGCTTATTTGTGCAAGAAAGCTACTGGATAGGTTATATTCTCACGTATAGTGCATAGGTAACAAATACATGTAAGAAGTATGTGAAAGAAGTTGTACCTGTTCTTTTTTCTTCCTCCTTCTCTGTCTTGGCTGTACTAAGCCTGTAAGACAAACCAAAGCTGGATTTTTTCTTCAGAGCCAGCTGAAGGATCTTACACAAACACAAAAACTGCAAAAGCCTCCCAAAAGTAATGGGCATGTGTTGACATTGGCAAAAGCATTCAGTAATTATTCCAGCAACAGTAAGGCATATGTGTGTTGAAAATATGTCAGTTTGATACTGTATGGGAACTGCTGAATCACGGCCTGAACCTCTGATTGATCACCTGAGGTGAGCAATGAGTCAGCCATGGGAGCACAGGTGAAGGCAATTCACCTGTGCTGCAGGAAGGGGTGGAGCCTGGCTGCACCTCTCCTACACCCATTTAAGAGCTGACAACCAGTAGGGAAGGATCTCTTTTTGGAGATTCCTTCTTTGGTGTTTTATAGTGAGCCCAGGACATGGGTAAGCACTCTATCTATTCTCTTTTTGGTATAATAACCTGTTTAGCCAAACTCTCTTGTTTATTTCATAATTATGACGTCTGTATATTTATTGATTATACAGATACTCTGTTGTTTTCAGTGAAATGACCATCTCATGTACGGTTGGAAAAATAAAGATACTGCTAAGATTAAAAGAAGAAGAAGAAATAATAGAATAGTTATCAACCGTTTATTCTCCGTAATTAAAGATTTGAATAATACTGCTGTATATTGCTTGCACACATTCAACTGCAAATAATGAATGACAGTGATTATATAAATTGCACTTACCCAAGCACGTGTATGTCCTTGAAACATCTTCATGTGACAAAGAGCCATCCAAGTGAACAAAGATTTAGGAGCATCTCATTCTGGTCTTATAGTTAGACATCAAGCTTTTTGAAGCTCAGATTTTGCTCCAGATTCTCCCAAAAGCTCCAGTTCAAGTTTAGCTCTGGGTTGCCAGCTTAAGCTGCCCTATTGGGCTGAATGAACTCACTCTCATGAGACTCCCTTCTCCAGTTAAAATCATAGAATGGCCTGGGTCGAAAAGGACCACAATACGCATCCAGTTTAAACTCCCTGCAGGTCGCCAATCACCAGACCAGGCTGCCCAGAGCCACATCCAGCCTGGTCTTGAATGCCTACTGGGATGGGGCATCCACAACCTCCTTGGCCAACTTGTTCCAGTGTGTCACCATCCTCTGAGCAAAAAACATCCTCCTCATATCCAACCTAAACCTCCCCTGTCTCAATGTAAGACCATTCCCCCTTGTCCTATCACTATCCACCAAATAAATAAATAAAGGGGTGCGCTTTCCAGACACCCCAATAAGCAACATTCCATAGAAATAAAGGGTTAACTGTTAAGGGCTGCTAATACTTTCCAAGGAATTCCAACATTTGCTGCTGGATTTAAAGGCAAAAGAAATTATGAAGAGCACACCTGCTATGGGTGTGAAGTGTAGGAACAATCTTTTAGTTCTACATTTAATGATGTTTTAAGTGATTTGAGAGGACGTTTTTTTTTTAAGTTAGAAGTTAATGGGTGAGACATACACAGAATGAATCTGTGGTGCATGTACCAAAGCAGTTTCCTGGAACCCAACTCAGTAGGGTCAGTGCAGCAGGTTAGGTAATAATGCATGGCATGCAAGGTTTGTATGAGAGAGGGGGAAAAAAAAAAGCCAGTGTTTTAGTCCCATGTTTTCATCATAACATTCCTTTGTAATTTTGGATTTTCTTGCATTATACTTAGATATTTTTTTCTTAGGCAACTGCCTTCACTTGATAAAATATTATGGTGTCCAGCTGCTGCTTGAAACCTTCATGTGTTAAATTATGAAAACATTTTTAGAGGTTACATTGGGAGGAAATGTGTGCAATAGTTTTCATAAGTAGATTAGAAATATGAAATAATACTTTTTCTATGCAAAATGTCAGCTGACACATGCACATATGCATATCTCTGCATTCTGTAAAACGTTCACAATGCTTTTATCAGTGTAATCACACCCAGTGCAACCAAGTGTATTTGCTGGATGTTGATATAAATTACAAAATAACCTCTCCTTGTTACAGGATATTAATGTGTACGTGAGCAGGGAGGGTTTGCTTTGTATTCCCACCACTTAATCTCTTAGCATTAGGGAGGTTGTTTTTAATTTTTTTTTCATTTTTTTCTAAGAAACATTTTGTAGTTTGCAGCGAAAAGGATTTTTTTTTTTCTCCTCCCCTCCCCATTAAAACTGTGCAAAGCACTCTGAAGGTCAGAGTGGCTGCATAATGGCTGCACTTGAAGATCTTGTGCTATACATGAAAGAACAAGCATCGTGCTATGCATTTGGCTTTCTAAAGTACATTTAAGTTAATAAGAGCCTCACAGTGCAGCTGGAACTAAAGCACAGAGTGAAGAATAATAAAAAAACAAAAAGAAAAAAACAAAAAGAGAGAGAAGCTTGTGCCAAGGAGGGAGGGATCCTGCATTTTAATAAGTGGTTTCTAAAATAATTCCTCTAGCTGTTTGTAAGCATTGCATAGCTGCAGCTTTGTGCATTGGGAGAAGTGGGTGCAGACTGCTTTGGAAGGCGAGGGGAGCAGCAAGAGTAGAGTGACAGCAAGGCAGAGTGTTCTGCCTGAAGTCTGTATGTTTTTTCTTATTGTTCTTTATAGCAGTAGTGAATGAGAGAATAATCTAACTGCAGATGCTTGTGAAGAGTACGGGAGTTGTATTTAAATTATTTTCTTGTGAAGTTTTGTTTTCTTGTGTGCTTTTGTTTTAAGACAAGTCTTTTGTTCTTGCTAGAGGTACTTTGTGCTACAAACAAGTGTATTCAAGCAAAACTGATCACACACACCTGAAAACAGACAGTATAAACAGACAATATTTGTGTTTGGTCAAGTCACTTATTACTTAAAGAAAGCTCATCAACTCGTCAACTTTAAAAGATGAGAGTTGGATGCATGACCTGCATATCTGGGTTTTTTGGGAAGAAAAAAAAAATCAGCAAATCCAATAGTTACAGAACATCATGGTTGTAATTTAGAAAATCCTGCTTGTTATCACAGAACGGTTTGAGTCGGAAGGGACCTCAAAGCCCACCCAGTCCCAACACCTACCATGGGCAGGGCTGCCTCCACATCCTTAGCTGCTTTGTGCCCAATCCAGCCTGGCCTTGAGCATCTCTGGGGATGGAGGCTTCTCTGGGCAGCTGTGCCAGCGCTCACCACTCCTTTATTTTCAAGTTAAAAATGAAATAAAAAATGTCCAGACAGTAAAAAGATCATCTTCCTTTTAAGTCTTTAGATTAATAAACCATAGAGAAATCACTTTACTTTTGCAAAGAATCTCATGGGAATACTTCCTATGAGAAATCCCTGAAGGTAAAAAGCTTTTTTGTTTGTTTCCAGTTGGAAAAGAGTGTTTATAAAAAGAAGTGGATCTATCTATTCTCTAGCCAGCAATTGCCAACAGACCAACAAGTAAATCAGGCTCAAGATTTCTATCTGTTAAATGTGGTAAATTTAGCCATACAGCTGAATTTCTTAGTGAATATTTTCTCTTCGTTGGTACTATGCTCAACGTGAACATTTTTCCAGGATATATTATTGTTTATTATTTGCCAGCACTTAAATTGTTATATAGCCATAAAAAAAAAAGGGAGCTGCACAGCAAATTCATAATTCTATTTCCACAGAACCACAATGTTTTTAGGGGACTGACTATTCAAATAAACACCCAAGTTATATCACTAGAGGAATTTTCCTATATTAACAACATCCTTGCTTTCTGATGAGATTTATTTACTGTGTAAAGTGTTTTTCTCCAATTGGCTTTTTTTTTTTTTTTTAATTCTGTTTCTTTTTTCTTTTTTCTCCCCTCCCCAGTGGCTCTCTGAGAGTTATAGTATCTCCCTGTATTCCTATCCAATACCTGGCTACTGCCAGAAAACATAGCTCATAGAACATAGTGATTATATAAGTGAGTTATTTCTGAGAAGTCTCAGGATCATTTGATGCTTTGTTAATGAGCAACATCAGGAACACAACAGTGTTTATTGAGTAGTCTAGGTTTAAGAATGATTTTGATGTTTGGAAACCCTAGGCAGATGTGAGGAGAAAAAGAAGGACACAAGGACACGGTAATGAGTTGCTAAAAACTCAGAATGTGTGAATATCTATCTTGAGCTCATCTGAAAGTGCTTCTGTATTTTAAAATACAGCATCTGTCTACTCTGATATTTTCAGATTCCTATCAAACTTCCAAATGTTGTTATTATTATTACTCCCCACCTTCCTTCAGAAGTGAGCAATGGATCTTGATTTTTTTGCTCTACAATGTGATCATGTTGATCCACCTCAGATTTGGGTTATTCTTGCTTCCTCCATCCTCCATTCCTGGATGAGCTCCTCCAACTAAGACTCTACCAGGTTTTTATTTTGTGTCTTCTACAGTCTCTTCTTCTCCCATCATGTATTGTTCTCTGAAACTTACTCTGTGTATTTCTGTGTCAAATTCCTGGGCATACAGCTCATAAATACTGTGGCTTTCTTGCCATAAAAAGACCACTCAGAGTTGTGAAGTGGCTTACTTCTAGAGAATTCAAAATTACCTCTCTCTTCCAGTCACGTACACAAAAACAGCTGTATCTTTGGGTCAATCAGTTCAGAGATCTCTCAACTCCAGTCATTGACCAGATGCTCTTTAACAATTGTGTGGTCGCAATGATGTTGGAATGGCTAATGTCTTGTCCTGTAGATGTATGCAGTTGCACAGATTTCTTAGAAGATGTAAAAGGCTTTGTGTCTTAAGCATTCCGCTGATAACTGGAGCACAAAAAACACACTCACGTTGCACATATTTTTTTCTGATTGCTGAGTCATATGTAACCAACTAGTTGACAAGCTGGTAGGTTCATGATCAGGTATTATATTTTATGAGTGTCTACTTCTGTCAGTCCAGAAGAATGTAAGTGAGCTTTGTAAATACAGTTCTTTTGATATCAGCCACTAACATAAACACTCGCTAGGTCTGCACATCATGTATGTGATATCCTAGGAATTACTATTTCTTTTTATTCTGTATCTTTTATTCATCACAGAAAAATATTAAAGGATAAAAAAAAAACAACATCTGTATGGGAACTGCTGAATCACGGCCTGAACCTCTGATTGACCACCTGAGGCGAGTAATGAGTCAGCCACAGGAGCAAAGGTGAGGGCAATTCACCTGTGCTTCTGGAAGGGGTGGAGCCTGGCTGCACCTCTCCTACACCCATTTAAGAGCTGACTACCAGTAGGGAAGGATCTCTTTTGGAGATCCACTCCGCTGGAGTTTTATAGCAAGCCCAAGGTATGGGTAAGCATCCTATCTTTCCTGCTTTGGTGTAATAACTGTACAGCCAAGCTCTCTGGTACATCTCATAACTATAACATCTGTACATTCATTATTTGTACACATATCGTACTCAGTACAGGAGGCTAGTACTTAGTGTTACTTAAAACTTTTCAGTGTGGGGGATTTCCAAAGGACCTCAGCTTGTAGCCCGAAGTACACTGAAGTATATGTGCTTTTGGGGCAAAGTGCCCTCCGTCAGCAATAGCTACATCAGAGAAATTGAACACGGTGTGTAAAAAGAAATGAAGCCTCTGCATCCAACCAGAGGTACAAAACCAGGCAATTACCCAACTAGATTTTGACCAAGGTTACTGGTCACAGTAACTTTAAGGTTTTGAAGGAGTAGTGATAGAGCAAATTAGATTCATGATCCCCAAAGGAAAAAAAAAAAAAAAAAGCTATACTCAAATATATTTTTAATTCCATTATAGACATGAATTCAATATTTCCAAGGAGATTTTATAGCCATTGTATCTAAGGTCTAAACACCTCGGAATATGGAAAATAATCTGTCTCATTGCTGCAGCAGGATGTAAACATTTTGTCAATTACATGTTCCTGGAAAGGGTGAAAAGATTGTAATTAAAGAGAAAAAGAAGCTCTTGATTGCCTCTCAAAGCACCAAGAGGAAAAAATGCCTCTTGACAGCATTTAAACGCTAAGTGTTAATGTGTTAAGGGACCATTCATTTTTAATTAGGTTTATAACACATGGGATGCTGTGTATCAGACGTCGCTGAGTCCTAAATGCTAACAATTAGCGTTTATATTTACAGAAGGCGTAGTGAGGAAGACAGCTCAGTTTGTATTTAGAGTCTGGCTTATGTTTCCTCAGCTACTGGTTCCATCCAGATTTTACATCTTCCATTTACTAATTGATATAATAATCCGTATTCCAAAAACAATAGTGAGGTTTCAGAATAGTATTTCCACATTTCCAAACTGTTTCTGCTTACTCTAAGGATATACCGTACGCAATTGTGAAACAGAATAATGCATGAAGTTTGTTTACCAGGTTGCATCACAATTGCTGCTGTTTGGAAACTCTTGTATTAATGCAACATTTGTATCAGAATCTTTTTGATACACAGTTAATGACACACAGATGTAGCATTATCTATTTATTCCTTGTGAGGTTATATCCATTGATTCTTAACTAAATATATTATCTCTGATTTACTTTGCTAATGCGATTTTTATAGAGAATCAACATAGTTCCTTGCTTTTAGCTACTGTCTGAGAACAAATAATTACTTAAGAAAGCCTTGTCTCCAGGATGATATATAAGAACCATTAAGACTGCTAATGAGAAAATGATGAAGAAAGAAAAGTGTATTTCTGCAACTGGAGAACTATGGAGAACAGTTCAGTTGCCAGAGAAAGGCAGAATTACAGTCCAGGTTGGCAGTGGGTGTGCTACATTCTTGGCATACTCAGAGTCAGCCATTTTGGAAGTAAAGGCAATGCACCTCCCTAGAAAGCCTTGAAGATGAGATGGAGGCGCAAGCAGATGTGTGTTGGGATTGTGAAGGAGAATTCTCCTGCCCCGTTTCATGGCATAAATCAGGGGACCAGAATTGAGCTGATTTGAATCACTTTCAAACTTTTTACTAGAAGAAAATCTAACAAATATGTTCTCTTCTTCAATATTAAAAGCAAACAAGGCAACAAACACAAAAAGCCTTGCTAGAATTAATGACAAAATTATTCCCTAACTTGCATGCTTGTCCTCTCAGTTTATTTCTGTCCCCATTTAGTAGAATCATTTCCCTTTACAGGCATGCATGGACATCTTGCTTTTGGGAAAGTTGAGATTTTGGAGAATACTGCTAATCCTATTATCTGGGTTTGTGCAAGAATGTGGCTTGCATGTCCACAACCGGAACAAATATTTCAGATATCTTCTCCTGCTTGTATGAAACCTGATTTATGAATTGCTTAACTGTATCCAAGGCTCCTTGTTTTTGAAATAAGGTCAGAGAGGCTTATGCATCTCTCAGATACCAAGCTTCTATATTCATTCTGTAAATAAAAATAGGATGATTTAAAAAAAATAAAAATATTTCAAAAAATAAGGCTACTTCACAGATGTGAAATATTTCAAAGTGAGATCTAAGCAATAGATTTTCCTCAAATGCCACACAAAGGACTAGCCTGTAGTTCGTTATAGATCTTTGTGATAGAATTTATCAATGGAAGAGGTGTGATAACAGACTTTGTCAGCTATAGCTTAAGCATTTTGAAGTTTAAAATATCCCTGTTATAATTCTTAGTAAAAATAACCATAAAACCAGCATATATTTATAAGAGAACACTGATTCTAGTCATTTCAAGTAAGGAGAATAAAAAGGTTTGAATACGAACCCATTTTTCTTACTCTGTAAAGTATACTTGTCTTAACAATGATCTAGTAAAAAAAATGCATAAGAGGTATGTTTTTTTTTTTTGTAATGTCAAGCTGTAACATTTAATACAATAGCTTTGGACTTTTTAAATCAGTAATGCATTCTGGTCAGCAAATTTTTAAAGCAAACTAGTGATAAAGTCATGTTTATTTAATTTCAGTCATTAATATTCAGAGATGAAGTAGACTATACTCAACATCATTTCTATAGGATCTCCTAACAGAGTTCAGTTATTTCTTTAGTATCTTTTTCTATTGCTTTCAGTATATGTAACAGTTCCTCCTTTAAGGAAAAAAGTTCTTTACAGAGAGAGTGGTGAGGTGCTGGAACAGCTGCCCAGAGAGGCTGTGGATGCCCCGTCCATCCCTGGAGGTGTTCAAGGCCAGGTTGGATGGGACCCTGGGCAGCCTGGGCTGCTATGAAATGTGGAGGTTGGTGGCCCTGCATGTGGCAGGGGGGTTGGAGAATCATGATCTTTGAGGTCTCTTCCAACCCTGGCCATTGTGTGATTCTGTGTGACTCTTTCTGACTAACATTGTAAAGTTTAACACTCAATGCAGAGGGCTCTGTGACTGAGTCAAATTAATTTCTCCAGATATATGTGGTTGTGAGCTAAGAACAAGCCTCCTGTTTCTTAATTGCATCATAGCATTAGAGGGAGCCTTTTCAGAATTTGCCCATTTTATCACCAGGTGTAAAAAACACAGTCCTGTTTAATGGCAATATCAAAGCTCAAAAATGCTGGTTTCCTAAAACTTTAACTGAATGCTTTATGCCAAGAGTAACAATAACAAAAGGAAGCTAAAACCATAATACATAATGTGCCAAGTCTAGAATGTTCACTGTTACATAAGTGAAATTCACAATAACTGCATTAAATTTTTCCCTTGTTGTGAGAGGAGGCAACAAATTTGAACTGTGCTACTGGTGTCTCGACAAAATGGTGCAGTTATTGTCCTTCTGTTCCGTCTGTTTTGCAAATAAGCTGAAACTGCCAGATTGTGTTCCCTCTCCCACTCTGCCATTCTCCCTCTTTCCCCTTCCCCTTTTGTTCCTTCTGTCTCTGCCAGTAGAAAAATACAGTAGCTGTAAATAGTAAAGCCATTCATATCAGACCATTATTTCAAACACAAGACAGCAAAATGTGGAGTGTTCACTGCAACGGTTAGAAGGATTTATCAAAAATGTTTCTCTTATGCAGAGAAGGCAGGCACCTGAGCATCATGCTCCATGCAATTATTGCTCCTGGTGCAGCCAGTGCTCTGGCTCCCAGTAGCTGCTGCAATACATACTACTCCTTCGTGCTCGATGCCACCTCCCAGTAACAGCAGGCTCACACTGGATCTTCTCGGTCCAAAATGAACAAAATCAATCTCCCAAATTCCCAAACAGCCAAAATTACTAGAGCAGGAAGTGATTAAATTCTGCTTGGTGCTAGCATCAAGAGGACACTGGGGACAGAAATTAGATATATATTTGCAATATGACAGTGAGTTCCCATGCTGCTGACCCAGTTCCTCCTGGCAGCAGTTCAACTAAACTCACTTAAAGGCAGATGAATTTGGAGATGCCCTTGCTATACGTGCTTAACCTGGGCTGGCTCTAGAGTGAATAGAGATTGTGTGAGTGAGGAGGGGTAAATACACTATTGCTGGGGCAGTATTATATATTTATAAGACAAACTTCTTTATCCTTCCTGGAAAAATCTATAAATGCTGTTCACTGAGACTGAACTGAAATGGTTTACAGAAACATCTTCAGTTTGACTTTTTTTTTTTATTAAATACATGTTTCTCTAGAGACAACCTGTCTGCTATCCCTTGAGCTTTTTGTTTTCCTTGCTTAGTGCTTTCATTTTTATTTTATTTTTTTTTCCTGTCTGTTTGGAGAACTGCACAGGAGCCCCAGAGTGGTTGGTTTTGCAGCATGGGCTGGGGACGTCTCTTGCTGTCAGTTCATCTTTTTATTCTGGGAACACTATGTCCCTGGTTTCACTCTTTAGCCTGCTGTTGTTGTTAAGACAAATCTTTTCAGGAATATCTGTAAAGTCTCTGCTTTAAAACTGTCCTGATGCTGGAAATACCAGTTCCTAGGCATCTCTGAGAGGCTGAGATTGCAGTCGTGGGGTCAGTGCTTCCACTATGTATCTGCTGGCTTCTACCTGAAGTGTGCCCTCCTGCTCTTTGCAAAGTGGTGCCAGAGCACAAGATCACAGTTTTGTTTTGTTGTTTTTTTTTTTTTTTCCAGTTTTCTAGTTGCAATTATCAAAACTACTCCCCCACTTTCTCTTATTTCTGGACTATAAAAAACATTGGAGGGTATTTGGTTTTTTTTTGGTTGCAGATAGTAATTGTTTGTTCATTCTATTTGTTTTCTGAGATTCTCATTCCATGTCTTTGGGAAATTCTTCTGTAGGTCAGTTTATACATTTCCTTTACAGAGAGCATCATTAAATATCTTTTTTACTACATGGTTCTATCGAGGAGCATTTATACCTTATGCTGGCATCTAGAGGGAATTGTGTTAATAATGATTTGATTATTAGTGTGGTATATCTATACAAAGAAATCTGTTAAATTTTCTCCTAGATCCAATATTTTCATCAAAAAGAAATAATTTATTTTTTCATTATGGTTTTTGCTCATCACATACATTTCTTCAGGGTTGCTTGGAGTCTCTTGCCATGGTTATCTTTCAGTCTTTTTTTTTTTTTTATTAGCAAAGTACAGTTCAATTAAGGAGAAAAAAAAAAGAGAGAGGGAGAGATAGGAAAAAAAAAATAATTTGGTGTCTCTTGTGAAATACTTGTTGGCAAAACAATGCCATTAAATTCAGGATACAGGAAAAATTGTAGTTTTTCAAAGAACTATTGGACACACCAAATAATAATCCCTACCATGTTATGACTGTTTTCCTCTTGCACATATATTTAGCTCTTCCCTAAATGTGCACCAATTAGTTTGACATTGAAGACTATTAGCCATATATGTTTTTTTATATTCCTATGTTATATTACGCACTAGATAATCTGTTTTGACCAATTTTTTGTATTCTATTTTATGGGAGATATCATTATTTATCATGCTCAGAACAGTTATTTCTGAATCTTTTCATTCACTCTTCACTTTTCTTCCACACTGTTTTAAAGCAGATGCATTCCTCAGGTTCATAGTTGCTTCACAAATAGAAATGTTAACAATTTCACTTACCAGATCTCATTACTTACACCAGCAGCCAAGGCTTCTTTGGACTGGGGTGAACCTTCATCCTTTAAAATTTCACATGGCTTGCTACCTTGGCTACTAGACTGCTAAAGGAGCTCTGTTCAAAACTATGGAACTCAGAAGCCAGCAGGAGTGAGATGTGGAGGATGCAATTTATGACCACCTGATTTTGAATTTCAAGCTGTTGAAAGACAACATGCAGCAGACATGCAAAGTTATACAAATGACTTCTCTTAGCAAAGCTTTCGTGGGCTGATGAACAATAGAAGGACTTAGAGGCAGAAAAGCACGATTGTTATTGTTACTTGGATCCATGTGAGAGACTCGGTATTCCTTTATGTTCATTCAATGAGTAACTCAGTGTATACTTGGTGGGAGGTTGATTTTATCTAACCTCAATTCTTTAATGCTCTGATATATCTAAAATAACTCAATACAAAATAAATATTCTTTATAACTGTAAAAGAGGGAAATATTCCAGAATCTAACGTGAATAGAATAAAACTATTTACTTGCAAATGTTTTGGGAGAATCTGATTAGTCAATTTGTTTCTTTTTATGCTAATGAAAACAAGATTAAATACTTGCTTTTATCTGGCTTTACATATGCACAGTGTACCTGTCATACTGGGATGTAGATCGCTGAGCTGATTCTGTATGATGTATATAGTAGGAACTGGGCAAATCTCAAAGAGAAAGTGCTTCATCAAACGGAACACAACAAAATTGTTGTGTTCAGATATTTTCTCAGCATCTTTTCAAGATGGGTTCTGCCTCTTTATAATTTCTAAAAGGAGACAAAGAAAACTGTATTTCTCAGGAGATGAGTTTAAAGGTAAAGTGAAAGGAGAAGTAAGCTGTGAAATGGCACACAAGACAGTTTTCTCCCAAATGCTCTTCCACTGAAGCATTTCTGTTCCCAGTTTCAGAGTGGATAAATATGTTATTTCAATATATTCCTAACCTTGAGAAACTGAAAGACAACGAGGCAAAGCTTTTATTAAGGACAAGCTAACTGCATGATTTATGACATTGTCTATAACCAGAGCTAGAGTGAGTTTCTAGCCACATCTAACTCAGAAGATATTCTTTCTATTCTTCTCTGATGAGAGGTGTTAGCAGGCTGAAGTTTTATGGATGTACTGTGAAAAGGTCTCTAAATTGAAAAATGGAATCAGAATGCTGGATGTTCATTTTGGTGACTGCACTCCTTTATTTTCATTACTGTTTTCTGAGGGAAGAATCCACATATCTGTTAAAGCTTGATGAATGAAAAATAAAGTAGCTGTTGTCACTCTCTCAGTCGCTTATTTCTCTATGAGTATTTATATATATATGCTTAGTTTATGATTTTGCATTCTCTTAAGGAATATATAAAGTACTATGTCTGCTTTTCTCTCTCTCTCTCTTTTTTTCCTCTAACCTGCTTCTAGTGAGACTTATTTGTGGCTTTAAAATGAAATGAAATTTGTGTGAGCCACACGTGTGTGTGTGTGTGTGTGTGTGTGTGTGTGTGTGTGTGTTTTTCATGAGAAGTTTAATAGGAGCTGAAATTTACTTTTCTAGAAGCAAATCACTAAGAAGAGAAGCAAAGCACTCTGTTAATAGAAAAGGTGGTAAATATTTATGTAATTTTTTTTTTCTTGTGTAAAATGAGGTCAAAAAAAAAAATCTCCATCTGTAATTCTAGTGCTCTTTTGCATTTTGGAATTATAACTGAGGTATCCTCATATAATACTGTGATCTCAGATCTTATTTAAATATTATTAACCCTTAAGACTCTGTACAAAATCAGATGAGAAAGGGAAGACAGATTTCACATAAATAGTTGTTCAGATCATCACTATGTTTCCATCACTATCGTCTAAAGCAGCAATTTTCTTCAACGTGTTTACTTCTCTGAATTTGCAAGATTTGTTTCTTACTGAACTACATTTCCAGTCATTGTAACCTGGTTCTATGGCAGTTAGATATGAAGGGTGTAAAATAAAACATGTTGGCTTGTTGTAGTATCTTTGATCCATCCAAGTATTATTCAGTAGACAAGATCATTGCATTTGTCTGTTGTACTGAGCTGATGGTTAAGTTAAAAGAATTTATTCTGACTGAAAAATAAGAGGGAAGAAAAACCTATTTTCCCATGGAACTTCAATTGTACCTCAACTTTTGTGTGCCATTAATAACTCCTCAGGAAAATGCATATGCATCACATTTGGAGATGCACATTTTCATTCCATAACCCTAGTTTCTACTTCTGCATGTTTTTTGATTCCTTATTTTGGTGATTAACTGCCTCCAAGTGACAGGGCAAGTGCAGCTGTAGGAAGGCATTTCTTTGTGATTGTACGTGTACTGGTTTTGACAGCATTTTCAAGACTGTATCTGCAGGATATTCTTAGGAGAGCTACCTCCATTTGAGCACTCTTGACTGAAGTACTTTCAGGCAGCTTCAGGCTCGTTCAAAATAGTGGCATCTTTTCTCCAGTCTGGCCTGGAATCTTTGCAAGAAAATCTGTCAAAAAGTGCTGCCACTATAATCTCTCCTTTGTGTTCTGTATGGCTTTAAATTGACTTGGCTTACTACACATAGGTTGCAGACTGCTTTTCTGCCCTAGTTATCTACCAGACATTGTGGAAATATAATTAAAGCAGACACAAATCATAATTGTTGGTTCTTTTGGCAGTAAAATATTACTTAGAGTACTCATTCATTATAATTACCATTACTAACCACATTGCTTCCCACTATGCTTAAGGAACAGCAAAGAGAGTCAATATTGTGTAAGGTGCCATACAAGAAGTCATTACAGAGACTGAATAACACTGCAAACACATGGCTGTTAAACAAGACCATAGCTTTATAGGCACAACTAACATTGTGGCTCATTTTTCTTAGAGGTTTGATTAACAATAGTGTTTACGTGCAATTTTTCTGGAGAAGCTACTGCTGTTTGTCATTAATAATACTTTTGTCACATTACACGTGAAGATACAGAAGTGTGTTGGAAATTTTGCTAATTTCCCTTGATTAGCTGTGAGAATTACTTGAAGTTTACCAGCACTTTTTTTTTTGTCCTTTCTTTTTTTTTTTTTTTTTTGAAAATTCCAATAAATAGTTAAGAAGCACATAGGAAAATAATTGTACATCAGCTGCTTGTAATTGAACTGGCTTGTGCACACCTAGCATAGTTAAGTAAAACAGTTAACCATACAACAGCCAGGTTAAAACCATGGAGAATGTGAGCAGGAGTTTCTCATTTGTTTATATGGAACATGTGAAGATATGAACATATCTTTAATTATTAAGATGGGCCTACGCTTGGCTTCCATGCAACTCACATGTGCTTAAAATAGAAACAATATAACAGTCTTTCTCATCTCTAATCTTGCGAAAGAAATAGCTGCAATAACTTATACAAAACTGGTTTGATCTGCCTTTGGGTTTGCATTTGATTAGGAAAGCGAGCACTTTCTGACTGATGTAGACTCCTGGAGAACTGATTCAGAATAAAAGTTAATTGCATTTAATTTGTTCTTTATTATTTCCTTACTGTAGCTCCCATGAACTTCAAGACAAACTTGAGAAGATAAACGTGCTTTCATTCCTCCCAGGTTGGTTAGATTTTCCAGTTCAAGGGAGAGCCAGGGATTGATGCACTCTTTAAGAACTGTAATGGTGAATGCCTACTAAATTTTGTGGGAAGTTTTTGAAAGATGTGGTTCTCAGATAGAAGGAATTGCTGTAGAGGTGCCATCTCTCCTTTCAGCAAAGAAAACATTCACTGCCATGAAGGAGAATGAGACAGCTATGAGTTCACATAGTAACTCTTGTAAGAGAACTAGGCCCTTGGCAATGAGAGAATCTGGTGCTGTTTGAATGGATGCATGCTCATCTATTCCACTTAAGCTACAAAAATATGCTCACAAATAGCAGGAAATAAGTGATTTTTAGAGATAAGTTTGTCAAAGGTCATTAAATATCATTAATTTCTGCTTATTATTGTATGTACACTATCTAAGTCTATGACAACACGTTGAAAAGTAACAATGAATTTTATTAGCATATGCATCAAGAAGTTCTGAACTGTGATAAGCTAAAAGCAAAAATCAGTCTTGGGAGGGTAAAATAATTTTTAAAATGCTTATCTTGTAACTTCAAAAAGACCCTTAATAGAAATCAAATTGAAATGAGAAAGAGAGCTTACTGCTGTTTGTAAGTCATCTTCCCTGTCCCTCTGGAAGCTAGATATATCCTGTGCATGCAGTTACAAAGTCTGTGAATTACAGAGAGCTCAAGCAGGGAGTTGTTTCATCACCCATTTACTCACTTAACTTCTAACACAGTGCAGTAACCTTTTTTTTTTTTTTCCTTGAGATGAGTGTAGCAATTTCCTTCTAGATAGATTATTGTCTGTCCCTCTGCAATGGTATTAAATGCTGTGCTTCCAGGATCTGAAATTATATTAGTATGAAGATGTTGCTGTAATCTGAGGCATATCTGGACTTAATAATATGCAATTCTTAAGAAGATAATCACTTTCCTATTTGACTAGAACGAAATAAAATGTGATAGAAGAACTTGCTATATAAATCAAAAGGGTTCCTCTGAACCTCCTGTTGATTGTGAGATATGTTTTACTGATCTGCACTTGAAAAGTTGTAATAATAGTGTGTGGTGTATTATCAGGGTAGGAAATGTATTTTTTGGCATTGTAGATCGTAACTGAGATAAAGCAGCAAAAGCTCACCCCTGTAGTGTATAGATGTGTGGTAATGACAGCACATTTATTCAGTGACAGTGACATCTGCTATAAAGAGCTATTTTCTCTAACCTTTGAGATAAAAGGAAATCTTTGTGGTCGTGACTGTAAGAAACCGAAATAAAAAAGTGCTTGCTAGCTTAGCGCAGGATATTCATTGTTTTCATATATTTCATTTTCTGAGTTATTTCATTCGTTGTCTGAGTTATTTTCTCTTTGATATATATCTACCTTGTTCTAATCTTAGTGATGCTGCATATGAAAATATTCTTACCTGCATTTTTTCTTGCCTTATTTTCCCCCTGATAATTGCAAACAAGAAGTACAGATGGCCTCTCATGGAAAATCTTGAAAACATACTCCAATATTTGGCAGTATTTTGGATATCCTAAGATGCCTAGAGATCAAGTAAGAATATTGTATCAGAATTTACCACTCTGGTTTAAAATCTTGATGCAAATTTCTGTTTCCAGATAAGGAATGAAGCCTGCCTGTCAGCTCAGAAGCATCTTCTGGGATATGCTCTCTAGGTTTATTGTTTTGTTTTCAATTTATGGCAAGATAACATTGACAGAGGCAATAAATTAATCATGTCTTTGACCTCCAGTTCCTATGAATTCAAGAAGGAGATGATGTCTTAGCAGAACACTGAAAATACATTTTTATTTTTTCCCTTCAGCACATTACAGCTTGGTTCATGGAGGTCAAGAATTTTTTTTTCTTGATTCAAAAGTACTGATCATGTCGAATACACAAAGCATTTTGTGTGCTTGTCAGCACTGAAATATTGTCTTGAGATTAATTCTTTTCTGAATTTATCTTCCGAAATGTTTTTTAATCAAAATGCTCTAATACTTCAATTCAAATTGTTTTGTTCTGAAAATCAGTTTTAAAGCAGAGAATTTCCCAAAACCGAATGTAATTTTGCTTTATTTATTTATTTATTGGCTTTTACTGTTTTTTATTTTCAGACAACTATAAAACCGCAGAACCACGGGGTTTTGAATGATGAGGTTTTTTTTTGTTTGTTTGTTTGTTTTCATTCCTTCTCCCTTCCCTCAGATTTATATTTGGTCTCTTTTTGTCTATTTCATGTATGTTGTGCTGAAAACCTGTACGGGTCTGGAATTAGTAACTCTTGCAGACTGTGTAGACACATTATTACCTGAAACGCATCTAATTCAGCTAGTTATCTTTTGTATGAAAGAATTATTTAAAAAGTTAGAGAAAGATATAATTAAGAATTAAACTTGTAAAACTGTGGTAATTGTCCTGGTAGTTATAGGAACATAGTAGAGCATTTAATCTACCAATGAGCAGATAAGACTGTGTTTATTGGAGGACAATAAGTGATAATAAAAAGTACATAGTTTGTATGAATGAAAGCATCACTGCGCTCCATTATTGTGGGGGTTTTTGTGTGTGTGTGTGTGTGTAACAGGCAACTTCATAACAAAAAGAATTTTCATTTCCTTCTTTTTTAATTTTCTTTTCAAAAATTGCCAGCAATTAGCGTTCCATGTATTACTGGAGAGGGATGGCATTTTAATCTGTTTTTGTCACAGAATCATCTTAGTCTGTGTCAGCTATTGAACATTTTTTGGACATTCTTTCCTCACTATTGTGAGTCAGCTTTAAAGAATGAAATAGTAAAATGTGACTCTGGTCTTTTGTGTAATTTCTTAATTTGAGAACATCACCAATGTCTCCTTTGTATTTCAGTCAGAAATTCTGCCTAGGCTAACTCCTGCCTAGGATTTCCTGAACTCTTTATGACTGAGTTACTGGACAAATAGCCAGGAGAGAGACTGCTGCATATCTGATATAGTCCGTGTACATTAGGCAGCTAATGTCTGCAGGTCTGGTAAATCAGATACAAAAAAAATCTGACTTTACTGTGTAGGAGCAGTGACTCATTGGACTCACTGTGCAGAACTATGAATTAAAGAGCAAATTAGCTGCATTTATTTTCTTGCATGCTGGCAAAGAAAATCTGAGGGAAAATAAGGTATGAATATAAAATGTACAGAGGCACACAAGATGATACACAGGTGTACACAGTATTCTTTCCAAGACTTAAATAAGACTTCAGTTTGCACAGCAGTCACAGGTTCAAATCACCATCTATTTCTGCAGCTGCTACCGTTGGATACTTATGTGAGGTGATATGAAGCAACGTCTTATTTCTTTGAAGCTGTCATGGGATTGCCATTTTCTTCCATTTATTTGCAGCTGTGCATATCATTCAACTGTGCTAGTGCTCCCTGCATATCACAGCAGTGCAAAACTCAGACCAAGGTGACTGGTGTGAATCTTGTTCTTCCAGTGCTTGGTTTCTGATGGATGAGTGCCCTGTAATTGCAACCACTGCATGAAGGGACAATCCTTTCTAAAGCCCTCCTGCAATAATTTTGTAAGCTTGCAGTCCTCAGACATCATGTAAAATATTCTATTGAGAATAGGGAGAGAGGACACACGCACGTAATCAGTGCACTGAAATTTGGAATTAAGGGATCAAAGGGAAATTAATTTCTGTCTTTGGAAATATACCACCCTAGAAACAAGTTGCAGTGCCTTTTCCAAAGCAAAGGTACATCCTGGTGCTTTGTGTTTGGATGCAGCAACTGGTCAATCCCTTATGCAAAGTTTAAATCACAAGCCCAGTCTTGTTTATTAAATAATTCTCAGTATTTTGTTTACTCAAGATATTCCCTGGGAATATTCAAAATCAGATCTATTTTTGTTATAGATGATGTCTGTGTGTTCATCATATGTGGCTGTAAATTTTAGATCTGTGGTTCTGCAATGAAGACTTTGGAATGACACTAACAGCAGCTAACCTGCTATATTTGTTTAATGAATTTCTGCTGTCACAAGGGTATTTATAAAATCTTACAGGGCTGCAGATGCAGCCTAGGCAGATTTTTTTGCATCTTAAAGAGATAATTATGCTTCATCTTCCAAGTCTATTTGCAATCTTTAATAATAATTATAATACTTGCACAGAAACACAAATTATACTCCAACGTATGTATCTCGCAGAAAATAATTATTATTATCCTCTATGTTTGTGAACTACTTTGAAGAATAATGATCTCCCAAAGGTATTGCAGCTTGTATTGCTTTCACTGGCTTTTTTTTTTCTTTCATGACCATTGATGTACTCTCATGTGCAGAGTCGTATTTTCTCCAGTTTATGGAAGCAGAGGATCAGATCAGTAACATGGAGTCATCTGAACTATGTGCCTCAAATGCAACCACTTGGAAAATGGAAAAAGTAGAATCATCTTAGTATATGTATTGTCTACTACTAGCAACACATAAGAATCATTGATATAAATGATATGCTTGCAGTACATACGTTTTTGGTTCTGTCATTTGCACTTGCAAGGGAAAAAATATCATGCTATACCGCTGTGAACTGGCACTCTGAATGCTTCATCCTACTTCATAAAAAAAAAAGTGTAAAATATTCTTTGTGGACTATAAAACTTGCCAAGTCAGAGTTAAACTTGAGACAAAGAAAGAGAAGATCTTTCTGATATGTTTCTGCTCTTCTGTGCTCTTCACTGTGTAATGTAAATGTGCTCAGGACAACTGTGCTCTATATCTAACCTACTGTCATGCTGGAACAGCCTAGCTGATTCAAATGTCATTAGTTCAATAATGATCTCATTTTTCTTCTTTGTTTTCATTAGTCTATGACACAAATCTGATGTTCCAGAAGATTTCAACTAGCGAAGACCACAATTTGTCTGTGCCCTAAGTGCTAATATACTGTAGTTTTGATTTGTTGCATTCATCAAGACTGGTCCACAATCCAATTTAAGAAAAATATATTGATTCATACCTTAAACTCCTTTGTATCCTGAAGTATCACCTACTTTCAAAAATCCTGAAATGGTCAAGTGTGAGCTGTGCAAATTATTTCCAGTGGTATCTGACTGACTTGGATCATAGAATGGTTGGGGTTGGAAGGTCCCTTTAAGATCACCTAGTTCCTACTCCCCTGCTATAGTCAGGGACACCTCTCTCCAGACCAGGTTGCTCACAGCCCCATCCAGCCTGGCCTTGAATGTTTCCAAGGAGGGGGCATCCACAGTTTTGCTGGGCAAGTCAGCAAGTTACAGATGGTGGAAGAGCATTCCTAGGTGTTAGAATTCAGTTGTTTCTACACTGAGTTGCACCTCCAGGCTTAGGAAACGTTACAACATGTACTAACTAATAACGTGTCCTTTTGAAATGATTTGTTGCCGAGAAAATAATGGGAACAGTGCACATATTGCCATACTTTTTCGAGCTACATTTTTAAAAGATAAGATTAAATAGCAAAATGAACTATTATTTATAATTTAACAGGATTTCACTAGTCAATACATTGTTTGACAGTCTATAAGAAAGAAGTGCAAATTTGAAAGTTTCATCAAAAATAAATATATAAAAATGTATGTTACCTGTAGACTACCAGAGATAGGGTGATAGGAAAAAGAGTTGCTCTTCAAGAGGCAAAAGCATGACAAGAAAATCTGCTAAGAAAACTCATGAGCAATGGACTGTATATAAATTATATAAGTCCTCTGAATCTTAGCTATGATTCTAAACAGTGTTATGTGTTAAAGATGTTTTATTTTATTATTTTCAGGCATAGAATACAAACATGAATATAAACATTTAGAAAATTGGGAGTGTATTACAAGATCATGCCTTTAAAACATATATTTTTTTCTGTGCTACATCTTACAATGCATTGATGTAGATTTCATTCCAGTTTTCTTTTTAATCTTAATTCGGATAGTCAGATCAGATTCAGAGTAGATGCTGGTTAGTGTTATTCATAATCAGAACAAACAGGGTCAAAACCAACCTGTTCATGTAGGCTGTGTAAATGATCAGATGCTACATCACTGTTTTTTAAAGGCATTTATGCAACTTTTAACACAGGATTTTTATTTTAACTACGGTGTGTAAAACAAATGATAAGATTAGAAAGCTGTTAAAGCCTAGTCAAACTGTTTCTCCCTTGAAGTTGTGGACGCACAATCTTCCTATGTGCCATGTGGAAATAAATAATAATTCTCTTTTTCTTACATTAATATAATTTGTGATTCTTGATGGCCTGAATAATTTGGATCCTTCTTATCAAGTCTGGATCAGATTGGCTTTGAAAAGGAAAAAGTTCAGTGGGGCACAGCTGGTTGTGTACAATTAGTGAGATAATGGGATCAAGACATTATTCAACCTTGCTGTGCAACTCAGAATTGCAACTTGCTGCCATCTAAGGTTCAGGATAGTAAACACATCTCCCTGACATTCACTTTCCTAGTATTTCTCTCTGCTACAATTATAGGCTGGCAGAAATACCCTGTACCTTTGTCCTTTGCTGCACAAAGTCTGTTGCTCTAATACTGAAGTTCCCTGCAACTCATAGAGGAATTTCACATTGGTCACAGTAATCCTTTTCTGATGTCTCTGGGCGTGGGAATATGCTGAGAAGAGGCAGTAGATCACAGACATTAAGGCACAAAGTGTCTGATGAAATGTAGATGCCTGGACATAAGCCAGCTGTCTGTGTTTCCATTACATTCCAGGAGAAAAATAGGGGAAGAGTAGGACATAACTCCTCTCTTCCTGCAGGGCTAAAGCTGTGCAGATAAATAATATTCTATAAAAGTCAGTGTCTCTTATGACCATAAAAGGAGGCTTAGATGAATAATTTGGAAGTAGAACTCTCCTTTGTGTTTAAAATAGAACTTTTAGTCTTCCGAGTTGGACACACAGGACCAAACACAGCTGATCAAACAAATAAGTTGAAGCTCAACAAACTGGCACTTTTCATGGACTTTGTTTCATGGGAAGATTTCTGACTAGCTCGAAACCATGCTGCTAACATCTCACTGCAGGAGGAACACTTCCAAAAACAAGCTCTATTGGCAGCTCTATTCAGTCTGGGATAGGTTTCCTATTTTCTCCAAAAGGGATGCTTCCTCTTCTAAGCCATGCTTTTTATCCTTTTAAATGTTGTTTGCTATTTATATAAAGGTGCAAAACATAATTAGTGTCCCAGCCATCGGTGTGTAACGTTATTATTTCTGCTACATTAATAGTTCAGCTAATTCATCAGAACATTCACCCCCACTAACCTCAGAGACTGGATTCCTTCACAGATGTCTAATTGTTTTTGTACTTAGTGAAAGCAGTAAGAGGAGATTTTATATTTTTAATGCCAAATGAATTAGAGATCAGGGCATAATATTTTACAAATTTTGCTGAATGAAACAGAATAGGTTTGTTATCAGGTAATGTCAAGCCCTGCAATACCTTGTCCTTTTGCCTTTCCGGAAGAATTTACCCCTTTAATTTACCCCTTTAACTACACTTAGCAGAAACTAAGCTGTAATATTTTAATAAAAATTACTTGCCTTTCTTTCTTGAAGGAGACTGATCCTGAAAAAGAGGATGGAGCTTAGTTTCTGCCAAATTCAGAATAGTGTAGGACATCCAAACCTAGGACTTGTGTAAAGCGCTTCCAGGTCACGCATCACAGAGTAGTCTGACAGTGACATGGGAGTTCATGCTGGCACCATCTGGTGAGTGTGGGAGAAACCTTATACATAGGAGACAAATCTGTGTTGTTTCAACCCACTATGAGTGGCTTGAGGGATCTTTTGTGTTTGCTGTAGACTTGGACATTGTGATAATTTGCCTGGAATATTCCCTTTTACCTTGTGTCATACTTCCATCAGGGCTACTACGTAATTCACATTCCCTTGTTCTCTGAACATGTTTAAAAAAAAAAAAAAAAAAAAAAAAAAAGAGAAGGAAAGAAAAAGAAAAGAGAATAGAGATCTTCTAAGATATTCCTTGTCTATAAAAATGTAGCTTTTTAAATGCATCATTTTATAGGGTTGCTTTGAAAGAGGAATGTAATAAGGTGAATAAACATGGCTTCTGCCTGCTTCACATACTGGTTGCCTTAGTAACTGCAACATAGTGCATCTGAAGTGTTCTGATACCCTTAAAAGGGAGTTTGAAGGAAGCAGATGGGTAGTGATTATCATCGGTTGGCTCAATTAGACCAGAAGATTGTGTAGCACTGAAAATAGTACCTTCAATTACTTCAAAATTCATTTGGAACAATGTTTTCATTGTGCCCATTTTAGATATATGTCATTGCATTTGTGGGTTTCCTTGTCTGTAAGATGAGGAAAGATGTAACTTCTCTATATTCTCTTCTTTAGCAGAAGACCAGCTTGATGGCTTTAGTTTATTTTCAGTAATTTCCTCATTACCAGCCAGTTGCTGATGTCATGAACTAAGGATGTTAATATGCTAAAAACTTAGTCATCTTTAACAAACAAAAATATTCATTTAGAAAAATGCTACAGTTATTAAGTTTGAAAACAAAGACAAATTAAAGGCAATACTGAAATGAACTGGCAGTAAAAGGGGAGCAAAGGAAACGTCTGGTACTTGGAACTTTGATATTTTTGTAGAATATAGATTCTTCTCTAGAGGGGAACTGCAGTTTTTTTTTTTTTCCAGGACAAAAAAGAAACATGGAAAAATTTCATAAATAATAAGCTTGCTAACTTACGTAGGGTAATTTTGTTATTATAATTTGATATAAATATAATTTGTTTTACTATAAATTTATTCCAAAGTAAATGAAAGGAAACTGAATGTTGAGATTACTACTATTTCTTTAAGAAAATAAGTTTATCTATGGCTCAGTGGAAGGAAAATTTTCAGTGTCAAATAGTCTATAAAATTTGAAAAAAAAAATTGGAACTAAATTCAAAATTACTGGTAAGGAAAAAGAACTTGTGTAGTAGAAATATTCTCCATAGGAAATTAAAACTCTCCTCAAACAGCATATTTGTCTTAATCACACATATATGTATATATCAGAAGAGCAGAATTGCAGTCCTTTTATTGGATCAAGTCCCTTGAATGAAAACTCTCCATGCTTTGCATCTTAGCAGTGTTACGTCCTACACTTTCTCAAGTATTCTGCAGTCAGGCTCCACATTTAAACACAGCATGGTACCAAACTCAGTAGCAATAATGGGTGTCCTCCACATAGCAGAGTCTGAAAGCTATGTTTTGCTGAAAAAGGAATTAGAGATCCCAGGAGTTTTGGACATGATCACCACATTGGAAAGAGTAAGGGATCATTCATTTTTTTCCACTCCATTTCTTGAAGTGATTTATGTGAGTATGTGCTGTCTCTGTTCCTCTGTCTTTTCTCATGCTGACTCAAATGCTCTGATTACAGCTTGTTTTCACTGCTGGAATGACAGTATGCCTATTTGTGGCACACCTTTGTATCACAGAATCATAGAATTGTTTGAATTGGAAGAAACCTTTAAAGGTCATGTTGTACAACTTCCTCTTATATTGTAGAGGAAACTGAAGGGGATTGAGGGATTGGAGCACAATCAAATATATTGAGTTAGAAAGAGAAGATGTGGGCAGGCACAACTGCTGAATGGCTCTCTTTACTCCTTTACTCTGCTCCTGGTCATTGAAAAAGAAAGGTTAACAAAATTTAATTACAAGAAAGATTATGCTGGTAAACTGTAGAGAGAAATTGAAAGATTATGACTCTGTTGGTGCTTGAATCTGAACAGACTCTCCTCTAAGTTTCCCTAGCATTTCAGAAGATGTAACTTTCTGTGAAAGAACTGCTTATCTTCACAGCATCCCAGAATGGCTGGGTCAGAATGTCTCTGTGTCTATCTGGCTCAACCCCAGCTACAGGAGGGCCACCCAGAGCAGGCTGCCCAGGCCCATGTCCCATGTTTGGGAAATCTCCAAGAGAGACTCCACAACTCTGGGCAGCATGTACCAGTGCTTTGGGCAGCATGTACCAGTGCTTTGTCACTTGCACAGCACATAAGTGCTTCCTGATGTTTAGACATAACATTCTGTATTCAGGGTTCCCACTACCACTTGTGCACTGGGCACCACTGAACAGAGCCTGGCTCCATCTTTGCACTCTCTTGTCAGGTATTTATAAGTGTTGATAAGATCCTCACCAAGCTCTCCAATCTGAACAGTTCCAGCTCTCTCAACTTCTCCTCAAAAGGAGAGGTGCTCAGAGGTGCTCCAGTCTCTCTATCATCTTAGTGGACCTCTACTCCAATATGTCTGTCTTGTATTGGAGGCCCAGAAGTGGTCACAGTACTCCAGATGTGGCCTCACCAGTGGAGAGTACAGGGGGAGGATCACCTCTCTTGACTTGCTGGTAACACTCTGCACACTTGGCTTCATGCAGCCAAGAATACTGTCTGCCTTCTTAGCAGCAAGGGCATGTCACTGGCTTACGTTCAAGTTGGTACCCACTAGGATTCCTAAATCTTTTTATACACAGCTGATTTCCAGCTGGGTGGCCTCCAAAGTGTCCTGATGCCTGGGTATGTCCCCCCTCAGGTGCATGACTTTGGTCTTGAACTGCTTGTTGAGTGTCATGAAATCTTTGTCAGCACACCTATCCAGCTTTTCAAGGTCCCTCTGGATGACAGCATGAACTTCTGGTGAGTCAGCCACTCCCCTAGTTTCATGTAATCTGTGAATTTACTGAAAGTTGACTCTGTCATTGTCTGATCTTCATAAGATCACTTATGAAGATGTTACACAAAATGAACCAGCACTGAGCCCTGAGGTACTCCCTATTGGCTTGCACCACTGACCACTACTCTCTGGGGCTGGCTGTTCAGCTAGTTTTCAACCTACCTAGCTATCTGCTCACACAGCCTTCAACAGCTTCTCTATTGGGATCATATAAAGGGCAGTGTCAAAGGACTTACTGAAGTTCAGGAAGAAAATATCTACTTCTCTCCCTTCATCTCTCAGACTGGTTGTTCCTTTGTAGGAGCTTATCGGCATGGGCAAGCATGACTTACTCCTAGTGAATCCATGCTGACTACTCCCAACAGTTTTCTTGTGTTTCCTATGGAAACAGTTTCCAGATTAGCTTTTCTATCATTTCTTAGGGAAGCAAGGTGAGTCTCCCTGGCTGCAGTTCCCCTGTAGATAGGAGTAATATTTACTTTCTTCCATTATTTACAGACATCTCCAAGTTGCCACAATTGAACAAAGAGTATAGAGAGATGCCAAGCAGCATCTTATAGAAGACACACATGAGAGATGGGGTTTGTGAATTTGATTAGCATCTCCACATATTCTTTGAAAACACTAAGAACTCTTTTACTATTGCTGAAGCTTTGCAGCAGTGGCTGTCAGTAAAGGCCTGCCTTCATAGAACTAGGAGTCTGAGGTGAGTGCCCACAGAAATGCAGTAGACTTCTGTAACACTAAGGTTAACTTCTTCTAAAGACAGACATATAGAAATCATGTGAAATCATGTCATTCTCTTTATTTTATCCATGGGCTGGGGAAGCTGGTAACACAGTAGGCCCGCTTAGGCAGCTCAATCCCACAGAATACAAAGGCATGACTTCCCAGTGACATAAATCTCTCATGCACCTTTACAGCTTTGCTGACTTTGAGAAGCAGAAAAATGTGCAAGGACTCTTGGCTAGGGAGGAGTCTGCAGGCCTCAACTGTTGTTTTAATAGCATTGGTTTTGAATGGATTAGATACGTGCTCAGCTGATGAGTCGAAAAAAGAAAGCATTATGGATAAGATGTGCAAAATCTAAACTAAGTTATGGAAGTGAATATCACAGGACTTTCATGCAGATTAGACATCTTAGTTGTCCTGGGTATGTGTAGAATAGTAAGCTTAGACACAAATACATGCTAGGTAAGAAGAATAACTTAGGTAAGATGAATCACCTCACGAGGTTTCACTGCCTCTCTTGATTAGATAAAGCATCCTATACTGTAATAGAAGAATGATGAACATTGTAACAATTCCTAGAATAGGAAATAGGGAAATAAAAAATAGGGAAAATACTGCTATTACAGCAGAATATAGAATATTAGAATAACAGACAGTTTCAAATGATATATGGTCCAATATGTATGACAAACTACACAGGGAAAAAGAATGCACGTAGTTAATGAATTGAGGAATTCACTGGAAATTAAGCCTATTCTGACAATTTTAGTGGCAGACTTTTTAAGTATTGAGATTTGACTTAGAGTTTGGTCTATTTTCCTTATTTTAAGATTTCCCCAATGTTTAAAATTAATTTAATAAAATTTGTCTACTTTGACACTGCCAATTCATTTATTTTAATTTGCTGTTAACATGACATGAGCTCCCAGAGAGTTTTTTTGAGAAATAGTTGGAGCACATATTAAAAAGCGTTATAAGTCCCTTAAAGAACTTGTTTGAATTAAAATGCCACTAACCAAAACCTATCTGAACAGCAGTCAGTTTTTTAAAATGAAATTAATTGAAAGACCTTTTATTTTCTTGCTGAGAGTATGCCTGGAGCAAAATGCTTAGAGGACAACTTACTGCAGTTTGTTAAGTTCACTTATTATAGAAGAGCTATTAAGGAGATCAAGGTAAGAATAAGCCTCCCTGTTGCGTGCTATCCCATTTTGGATGGTTACAGAAACACATAGTTCTTGATTTCAGAGAAGATTATCTGTCTTTGTTGCTACTGCTCTTGTGTGACTAGCAATAGCTTTTTTCTGTCTTTTCCATTTCTGATCTCTGCCTTTTAAGTGCATTAGCAGCTCCCTTGATTTCAGTGCTCTGTGACAGATGGAAATTAAATCACAAGTGCTTGGTAGCCTGGTCTTCCTCAACAGTTCACATCACATGAAAATCCATCCTTGTATCTATCCTTGTGCCCCTTGAAATCATTAGGCCCAACTCAGCACCCACTTCTCCTTTGCCTTTGATGGAAACCCGCGTGAGCTCAAATAGTGTAAAGATACCATGCAAAGACAAATGCTGTTAATTGATATTCATATTTCTGTATTGATATTAACAAGACGCTGCTAGTAGCAATAAATCAGTAGGCTGGCAGCTTTCATAGCAAAAGCAGAAATTTATGTTTAACACAACTGGAGCAGTGCATAGAAAAAAGAGTAAAATGAGCCTCTAGCTTTTTCAGAATAAGATCAATTCACCTTCATTTGTATAGATTTCAGAAACAAGAAGATCTCTGTCGAACTAGTATGCATAAAAAGCTAGCAAATAAGTGTTAAAAGGAATGTGTCAAAGTTGCACCCATTGTCAAATCCCACTGGAAATGCCTTTTCAAGATAAATTTAATTTTACAGTTCATGCTGGACTATGAGACATTCAATACAAAAACACCCATAAGAATAACATTGTGCTTTTGAAATAAAGTCAAACCCAAATTAACATGCAATTTACCATTTCATTCTTGAACTTCATTATGAATTCATTTTCTATAGGCTCCCTATCTTCCCTATTACTACTTTATGATGATTTCTGAAATAATTTTTTTTTCTTTTTCTTGCAGTAAAAATAATTCAGGACAAAAACATACCCACAGACCTTCTGTTATGTGTTTTTCTTTGTATGGATATGCACTTAGGTATGTTCCACTGAAAGTAATGCCTATTTATTTCCGCAACAACAACAACAAAACATTATTGAATACAGTAAATTCTCAGCACAAAACGCTATTTTTCTAACGTAGTCACCACTGTTAGCTGTACATTTTCACCAGCAATAAGAAACTGTATGCCACACTTGTACAAACCTGCCCCAGTGAAGGTGATCCACTATTGCTGTCACCATTGCCACTGCTGAAATGCACCACCCACTGCCTCACTGTGCTCACAGCCACTGTTTAGTCTCCATCAACATTCAGCAAGTGTCAACAAATATCAGTGGGTGCCATTTTTTCCTGCATGGAGTTCAGTGACACACCTTTGCTCCATATGCAATTCCATGTCAGACATCATTTTGTCAGAATACCCCTCTGCTGCCATCTGTCACACGACAACAGCATGTAAAGGAATTTTGGTGGTTGGGTTCAATCTCTACTGCCATACCACCAACATTCACTTCTGACCTTGTGCCCAATGTCATAAAATAGGAAGCGTTACTTTTGGAACAGCCATCATATATATAATCTATAAATCTACATGCACGTATGCTTACATACATATTACTCCTGTGTTTTTCTTTTTTGTATAGCCCATCCCTCTCCGGAAACAAGCTTTTGGAACTAGACTTATTGCTACAATTTCTGCTCTTTTAGATGCATGCCACATGTCTGTAGATTTTACAGTCACAAGGTACCACTATAATTTTCTTCTCTGATTTATGATACAGTAAAATCTTGATTCCCACTGAAAGGTTCAAATCATGAAGGTGACAAAATGAAAAATAATCTTTTAGAGAGGTATCCAGTCCCAATTTCTAGACTTGTGGCAAGGAATCTACTTTTAAGTAATCCTGTTTGGCAATTGACCCCTTACTTAACCTAACCTACTTCTTATCTCTAAGAAGTTTTTGTCTAATCTCAACTTTGATGTGAGTCTAAAAGATACTCTGCTCTCCGTCATTATGCCTCTGATCACCCCTTTCCATGTACACTCTAAGTGTACGCATTCTGCTCTGTGTGAAGAGCAGGAGAATGGTATCTGAGAAGTATTGAGGATATGATATAACCTATCATAGACAGGTTTTTTACTTTTTTTTTTTTTTTTTTTTTGGCTTCCTTATACTGTACTGTTCCCCCAAATAAGTCAAGAAATGCAACTCAACTGTTCAGACCAGAAAATCCAGGCAACTTTTCACCATGCAGAAATTAACATTATTATTTCGTCAGTAGACAAACACGGATATTGTTGATTGATGGCAAGTTATGCTTTCTGAATGTGGTATGACTACCACACTCATAGAAAGCATCTTTGAAAGGCACTTCATACTGTAGCCTTATTGCTTTTTTTTTTTACTTAATGTTTATATTACATACAAATAAGAATTAGGCTTAATGTAAACAGTTGAACATGAAAACATCTGCAATGTGTAAATTCAGAGATTACTCAACTAATGCATTCATACTTATGCTGAACTAAAACTTATGATATATTATTTATAGAATCATATAACATAACATCATTTTTCATAACATAAAAATGATGTTATATGTTATGTTTTGTTATGTGATTATTTAATTTGCAAGAACTATTAATATCAGTGTTGATTCTCTGCTTGCAAACCTTCTACCTCACATCCTTCTCTTTTACAGGAACACTATGCAGATTCCTTCTGCTAATGAGTTATATTATTGTAAGTGTGATGACAAAAATTAATCAAGTGAAAACATTTGTTGTACATTTTTGCAAAATACTCGAAAGTTAGTTTAAAATGTCACAATGTCTGTCAAGTGAAAAATGAAACATTTCAAGCGCAGTTTTGTATTCAAAGAATTACTTTTTGTCTTCTAACAAATCTGAGTTTAATTTGAGATTAAATGCTAGTTAGATTCATGGAATTATTTGAGTCAGGCTACTTGAAAAGACAGCTTGGTACATACTTGCAAGATATTTCATGACTCAAACAAACACTGTATGCCCTAGAAAGGAATATCATTTTGCATTTTTTAGATTGTCAGTGAAATTTCACAAGTTATATTTGCAGAAGATCAGGCAACACAATCACAGCTAGTTTATAAGCTAAATAAATATGAACTTATTTGAATTGCAGATGCAGAAAAGCTAATAAGACCTCTAATTCTTCAGTTACAAATCCTAGCCATTTGCTACATTTACACTCCTGATAACAATACTTCAGCATTAACACTAACAATATCAGTAGTCTGACTTTGGAAGAGAAGGGAATCAAATTTGATCTCATGTGCTGTATGACTTCTGAATCAGCTCTTAGGTTTGAGCCAACAGTGGGAATTTAAAAAAAAATAAAATTAAATAAAAAATCAGAGGTAGCTAACACTGGGTAAGCTTCAAGCTGTCTCTAAAGGTGCTTTTTTATCTTGTAGTTTTGCCTGGTCAGGTTATTCTTACTTACACAAGTTTCAGAGAGCAGCTCTAAGTCACAATCTGATTTTATGAGCTACAGGCAAAAAAAAAAGTCTGTCAGCCTACTTCAGGGAAAAGTCAGGGAGCAGTTGCTGCAGATGAAAAACTCATGCACAAGTATGTTAATGCTGCTAAATGCTTTGTAATGCTCAGCTGAGCTGGGTTCACGTGGAAGCTGAAGTGACTCTAGCCAGCTCTAACCATGCATTTGTAATAGTTGTGTTCCTGGCATTTTCATTTTGGGTTTAATCAGAAAGAAATTTGTTCAATCCTTGCCATTTGTTGCCTGTAAAATAATTTAAATAACCATTTAACCTATGATTTTCAGAAGTTGCTATGAAGAGATCATGCCCTTTGGTGGCCAGATTGACTTTGCTAATATTTTGTTATCCTTTCCAGATCCATGATTTTGTGATTAATGAAGTATAGTAACAACATTCTGATACTTGAATCTTCACAACATCCAGTTCAAAATAAATAAATTAAAACATGTCTGTAGAGAGGAAGATACATAAAAGCTTTTATATATCATGTCCTGGATGGGAAATCAGAAGTACTTCAAAAAACACCAAATTGCTTATTTAAGTAAAACGCAATATTAATTTAAGTGTTATGAACACATTCTTAAAATCTGTAAATTCCTGTAAGTCATCAGTGAAGAGGAATTAAAACGTCAATAGTTCAGTAAGGCTACTGAGATGACCACGGCAAAAGATAATTTGTCTTATAAAATGTGACTGAATAAACTTGATTTTTTTTTTCTTCAAAAGCAAAAGGCAACAGGGAAAGTGATAAGTGTTAACTGCAGAGGAAGTAGAGCACTGGGTAGGAGGGACATAGTGGATTGGAAGCTTGAAGAAAGTTAAATCACTTCTATAGAAGTTTTGATAAGGTTAGTTTGTTTACTCTTAGCATGAGGGTTTACTTATTGGAAGCACGATGGGAACAGGAAATATTTACCTTTTCTAATTATTTTAACTGTATTTTAAAATTTCTGTAAGTTGTTAAAAAAGTTGAAGAACCTTTTTGAGAATGCATTTAGTGCCATACCAAGGGGAAATCTGCAATACCAAAGGTAGATACAAATGGGGAAAAAAAAAAAAGAGCATTTCTATGATGTAGTAGTATCTGAAAATTAAATCAAAGATTTGGGAAGATTTACATTTATCTGGAAACAGATGAATTAGAAATTAAGTAATAAATTTGAAATGTTATCTGATTTAGAAGGGCTCTTTAGTATAATAACATGGTTCTCAGTTAATTTGACAAGCCCTATTGCATGATATCACCTGAGGAATGTATATCTGGCATTTTCAGATTAATGAATCTTAACACAATCCTGCAATTAACTTTGTATTTTTACTTAATGTACAAATGACTGTTAGTGACCATTGTCACTTCTAGGAGTTTTTTTAAATCTATAAACACCTTCACACATCAGAGGAGTTTCTATTAGCATCCAGTGTTTAATGATCATTGATCAAACAGTCCAAACTTGTTACTTGATATTCTTATGATGCAGACATACTATTTTATTTTGGCCATAGAAAAAGTGATTAGGCACCACTAAAACCAGTAAAACTTTTAATTGTTCATGAAGATAACGTACTCTGATATAGTTCTAATTGCCTTCACCTGTGCTCTCAGGGCTGACTGGGTCCTTTCCCCAGGTGTTCAATCAGTTGTTCAGGCCCTAACTCAACAATTACCATACCTATTAATATTTATTTAACATACATAATGCAGAGTTCCCAGCTTGTGTTCAGAGATGCACAGCTAAGCTACTTGAAGCTGAAGGTTTAAGCTGAAACTGAAGGGATTAAACAGCAAGATTTGCTCAGCCTTTCCTAAGGAAGTTCAGGTGGGAGTCGTTATCAGTAAGGAAGAACAAATTAGCTTTATTAGCAGTCAATCTCAAATCCTTCTGAGTCAGGAGGAGCATGGAATGGGAATGTATGGTTTTGCACTTCTCTTTCAGGATTGATAACGTGGTTTTATTTTGTGGGGTGTTCCCAGTATCTAGAGAGTTAGGAGGAGCTGAATGTTTAGTTGAACATTGTTTAATGATAACTTATTTGACTCTTGAGGCATTTGTAATTAGTTGCGACCTACTAAACTGGCCAAGTTTTTGCACCTATCTCTGCTCTGACTATTTTCTTCTCAGAACAGAGTAGAACTTGTTGCCAGTTATTTCCCAGTGCTTTAGAAGAAGGAATAATGGGTAGAAAAAGAAAAGCGCAAAAAGTGATGTTTTAGGTATTTGTGTATGATATTGAGAAATTGCTCTTTAAAATCCATATTTTTTTAAAAATACTGAAAAATTGGAGCAGGCGAAGAAAAGAATCATTGACATGTTCCTAAGTTTAGAAGGCAGCCTGCTGTGAGAAGCTGAGCACAATCTGTTTGCTTTATCCATAATGCAATTGAGATATCACTTGATTACAATATATACGTTTATAGTGGTTAATAGGAAGTACTTAAATCCAGCAGAGAGAGGCACAGTTAATGTCTAGTGACTGAGCCACAGTAAGCTGCATTAGGAATTTGGGACAGCTTTTTAAAAATCATGATAATTAAGTGCGAGAATGAATTACTATTGGATTGTTAAATTCACCATCTTTGAAGTTCTCAGTGTTTCACAAACTAAGGCACTCAGCACTCCTTCGGGCTATATGGGAATAATGCTGCCAGAGCTGGTGGTAGCTTTACTGTCTTCCTCTTTCTTCCAATAGGTGTTATGCAAAAGTGTATTATTTTCTTAAAAATTTCCCTTAGTTAGACAGTAATTACTACAGTTAAACATAAGGATGCATGATTGAGATCTAAATGAGTATGGATCATGACAAAGTAAACTGGTGTGTGTTGTGATTTGTTTTGTGTTTTTTTTTCCTTTGAATTTGTGAACCCACAAGCTTCAGGCAGAGTAGTGTCTCACTGAGAGTGAACTGAGTCATTCAATGAGAGTGAATTTATTTTTCCTCCTCATCCTTTTATGCTGACCTTGTATTGTAGCAATATTAGTAAAGCTTAATTTCTAGCTCAGGAAGGAAAAAAAGGTTAATTTATTAAGACATGCATCATTACCAGTAATGTAAGCTGTGTTTATGAGCAGAAAATGAATAATCTTGTGTTGCAGATGACATTTTAAAGGAGACCTAGGGTAGTGAAGGCTACAACTCAGTAGTTTCTAAGGAGAGTTGCTATGACAAGACCTTCAAATTACAAATTTCAAATTACACACAAGTCTCTTAAAACCTACTGAAACAGAAGGGTTTTGGTAAAGCCTTTGGAGAACAGGAAGCATTGAATTAGACACCAGTTGCTGCCCACAAAAAGCTGAGCTACAGGCAGCAACTGGGACCATGGGTTTTCTGGTCTATGTAACTGAACTATAGAGTTTGTTTTATTTTAGACCGTTTTCCTAGATCAAAATAGCTTACAGAGGCATCACTGAGAAAATGCTGTATAACAGAACAAAGTTTCCTGTTAATTTACCTGAAAGTAAAGTCTGTCACAGGATTTGAGACTGAAATAGCTCATGTATAAGAGAGAAGTGAGAAACAGTCATGAGAGAAACAGATGCTAGAGATTCAGAAGGTTTCAAATCAGCACTGATTTGTTCAACATGCAGATCCTAGAGAAATAAGGTTACAGAAAGATGAACAGACATTACATAAATAAAAGCAGTTTTGTGTTTGTAAAATCTCCCATGTGAGAAAGACAAGTATCTCATGCTCTTGCTAAGTGATGCAATAGTTTATATCAGTGTATTACACCAAAACTAAATAAATCATTCCTGAACACTCCTAACCCCTGTCAGTTGATGGCTTCTCCATTCATTTCACTCACAGAAATAACATCAGATCTTGAATACATTTACTACAAAACATTAAACTGTATTACAATTGCCTGTTATTGATAACAAAACAAAACAAAAAAAGCACTTATATACTTAGTGAAGCTGGGAAGTGCAAGGATAAACTATCAGCTGGTATCAGTCCCCTGAAGTTCTTTTCCTACAGATACTGAACATATCATAGCATCAGGTATAAATATGTACGTATGTATTTATTACCATAAAATATGGGTTTTTTTTGTGTGTAATTAAGCTTGATGATAGAATCAGTAGAATCTATTCTACTTGATTCCCCTCAGCAGGTTTGCAGATGACACCAAACTCAGTGGTGCAGTCGATGCATTGGAGAAAAGGGAAGCCATCCAGAGGGATCTGGACAGGCTGGAGAAGTGGACCCATGAGAACCTAATGAGGTTCAACAAAGCCAAGTGCAAGGTGTTGCACTTGGGTCAGAGCAATCCCAGGTGCTTATACGGTCTGGGTGAAGAACCCCTTGAGAGAAGCCCTGCAGAGAAGGACTTGGGTGTCCTGGCAGACAAGAAACTGGACATGAGCCAGCAGTGTGTGCTTGCAACCCGGAAGGCCAACTGTGTTCTGGGCTGTATCAAAAACGGTGGTTGGCAGGGAGAGGGAGGTGATCGTCCTCCTCTACTCGGCTCTTGTGAGGCCCCATCTGCAGCACTTCGTCCAGGCCTGGGGCCTCCAGTACAGGAAGGATGTGGAGCTCTTGGAGCGGGTCCAGAGGAGGGCACTGAGATAATCAGAGGGCTGGAGCAGCTCTCCTGTGAGTGAAGGTTGAGGGAACTGGGCTGATAGTGATAGGACAAGGGGGAATGGTTTTAAAGTGAGACAGGGGAGATTTAGGTTGGATATTAGGAGGAAGTTTTTCACACAGACACACTGGAACAGGTTGCCCAAGGAGGTTGTGGATGTCCCATCCCTGGAGGCATTCAAGGCCAGGCTGGATGTGGCTCTGGGCAGCCTGGTCTGGTGGCTGGAGACCACGGCAGGGGGATTGAAACTAGATGATCATTGTGCTCCTTTTCAACCCAGGCCATTCTATGATTCTAATTCAGTCGATGTTTTATTTCCTCTCAAGCCATACCATAGAAGTAATCAAGTGCAAGAAGAACTGAAGAAATCAAGATGAAATTACAGCCACCTACTGGGAGTTTATTCCATAAAATCCATGCAACAATACTTGAGGACAATTACAGTCTGTATTTGAAATGCAGATCAGATTTCTACACGATCTGGATTCTGAAGGTAAAATCCCAGTCTCTTTGAAGTCAGCTGGAAAAATGTCATTAACTGTCATTAAAATATTCTCATTATTAAGGTCAGGATTTAGGAGTCATTTCTGAAAGGGGTTACTGCTGAGCGTTGTGCTTATTAAGAAACATTTTTAATGATCTTTCTCTTCCATTTGAGAATATTTTTCCATTCAGATGAGCTTGTTTGCCTACTTTGTGCTTAGACTCCAAATTCTTGAGGGCAAAAATTAGTTTAAGAATACTTTAAGTCTCTTAACGAAAGGGCTTATGATTTCAGTGTGAGCATCCGGATTCTACTAGAATGCAATGGTTTAATAATAATTGCATGGTAAACAGCTAGGAAGAAAATTACATACAGCAAGGCAATTAACTGCAGTGTTGTAATGTAGGCTACTACCTACCATTGGCATTTCATGTAATAGGTATTGAAAGAGACTGCAGCAGAAGGTGCTATATAAAATTCAAGAGCTACTGTTTAAACTTAAATGATGTTGACTAAAACTCTGATTTCACCCGAGAAAGTCAGTTATTTAATGCTGTGTCATTTTTCAAAACCCAAGATGACCTGGCTGACAATTACAGATAGGAAACAGAGCTAGTCATTAACATCAGTGATATAAAATACCCTTCTGCTTTTACCTCATGTGAGGGAATAGCTACAAATTGCTGGTGTGGTTGATGATACATAGATTGTCTTCACTTTGAGAGAAAAAAAACCCACACATTCAGATCTAATTCGTATGTGTTTGACAGTCTCAAGGCTTTCACAGATGATGGTACTGTCCTGAACAGAAATCACTAAATGATACAAAAATTGCACGGTTGCATAAACTTCTGCAAGGTAGACCTTAAGTACAAAAAGGAAGAGAGTTTGTTTATTGCATTTTGTTATATTGTGAAGTTGTTCTTCCCCTTTTCATGTGCGTATTACAAAGCAGATTTTGTCTGCCTTGATTTCTGCCATAGAGCTTAGAATATAATTGAGAGCAGATTTTGCCAATAGATTGACGCTAAATGGAGGGGAAAATGTATTTTATTCAGATGATATGAAAGATGGATGGTAAAAGAATTCTGGTCTTGCTAGAAGTTTTTTCATCTAATTCTCTGTCACTTCTAAAGTCAAAGAAATTTTGATGCTGTTTTCATAAAATACAGAATAAGTTTAAACTCTTATAACAGGAAATATGTCTAAAATATAATGTCTTGTAATAAGTTAGAACAGGCAAGAGGAGCAGCAGATGCTGATTTCTTCTGTATGCTGACAGTGCCAGGACCCAAGGGAATGGCATGGAGGTTGGGTTTTAGAAAAAGGTTCTTTACCAGAGAGTGGTTGGGCACTGGAACAGGTTACCCAGGGCAGCAGTCACAGCGTCACGCCTGTAACACACTCTCAGACCTAGTGTTTGAATTTTGAGTGAGTCAGGACTTGAACTCCATGATATTAGTATGTAATAGCAAAGCTTCTCATTTATTTTACAAATTGGCATCAAGATCAGCTCTGCTGCCACCCAGAAAAGATATACCCTGCATCAACATGAACTTGACTCATGAGTTTTCTCACTTTTATTCTTATTGTTTCCTTCTCTACAGGTAAGTATCATACCAATAAATATTCCAAGCTGTAAATCATGAAGAGGCTTCCTACTCTTTCTCTTAAGTACCAGAAGTGAAGCATCTTGCAATGGAAGTGGCTCAGAGAAACAGTCTTGGCAAAACTTCTAAAGAAATAATACTTGAAACATCTTTGGTTTCCTTATGACAGAAAGTCACATTGTTTTAGCTATAGGTCTATCTTGTGTGTTGCCAAAAGTATAATAGGTTCTCTTTAAGCATAATAAATAAAATATTTGATCCAAAAAAATCTGTTTGGATATACCTATATGACTTCCTAACATGAAACTATCCATCTATCCATGTTTCTATTTTTTAATTTTTTTTTTTTTATTGAGTCAAAATGGAAAAAAGGATTGTTTGCATTTCAAGCAGTGCATTTACAATAAAGGAACATGTGACAAAAATGAAATTGAGTTTTGATAATGTGTTATCATTTGAGACTAAGAGAAAACCTATCTTTGGGGACTCATCAAGAAATTAATATTAAAAAAAATAAATTATGTGTATCTAATGCAATAATTAATATAGCAATTTACACTTCAAGGAAGTAATCATTTGTTCAAAACTTTCCAATTATCTTATCCATATGTCAAAAGAGTTCCAAAAGTAAATGTTTTATCAGTTTCTAGCACACATCCTTTACCAAACAGTTTTTCTTCCATCTGTGATTAGAAATCTTTTTAGGAACTAGTTTTCTTAATCAAGAGAATATTTAATCATTTTCTGTTCTCTATAGATTCAAAAAGGAAAGAGATAAAAGAGTCTGTTTTGAAAAGTTGCAAGCAACTCTCTTGATAGTTTAGAAAGAGAGGTAGGGACTATTTTATATGGAGGAATCGAATACAATGAAAGAGTATGTGTGAAGAATCTGGTATAGTCTACTATTCTGTCCTCAAATCTTGCCCTCTCTGTTAAGTAAATATTAATGTTATGTGGTATATTGTAAACTATTTCAATAGGAATACAGTCTTTGTACAAAACTCCTAGAGTGATTTCAGATACCAAAGCCTTGGTAAAAATTGAACTTTTATGAAAATGAATTCCCTTGTATTGGCACTCAGGCAGATGTGCAGTAACCCAGACTTGAATACATTTATGGTATATGTTCTCCATATTCAAGAGAGTGAAGTATTAGAAGAGGTTACTTCTGACTTCATTTTTTTGCTCATACTTTTCAAAAGAATGTCCAGATTCAAAAAGAGGAGAAAATTTGGAATGTAACAAGTCTTCTGAGGATCTGCAGAGGGAACTGGGATCATTTAGAGTAGAGAAGAAGCAGCTCAGGTGAGACTTTATGATTGTAGGGAGGTCGGGTTGGTCAGTCTCTTCTCTCAAGTAACGGTGGTAAGATGAGAAGTAATGGCCTCAAGTTGTGCCAGGAGAAGTTGAAGTTTGATGTTAGGAGAAATTTCTCATCAGAAAAACTCATAATGCATTGGAACAAGCTGCCTCGGGAGGTCATGGAGTTGCTGTGTCTGGACGTGTTCAAGAAAAGATTAGATGTGGCACTGAGGTACATGGTTAAGGGGTCATAGTGATGATGGGTTGACGATTGGACTGGATGATCTTGGAGGTCTTTTTGAACAGCAGTGACTCTCTGATTCTATAATTCTGTAACAGGTGGAAATGAGTACTGGAAATAGGGATTCTTAAGGAGGTTGACAGACCTTAAAGATTGTGTTAGAAACTCTTTTTTATTAGGTATCTACCCTTCCCACATAATATTGATCCACAATTTTTTTATTTCTAGTGCTTATAAATATTTCACTTTTTACTAGGTTTTGAATGACTGATTATTGCAGTGGCCTAGGATCAATTCATGGTTTCTGTTGAACTACTGTTTTAAAGGTGTTGATGTCTCCAACAGTATAACTCTTTGTATGGAAACTGCTGAATCACTGCCTGAACCTCTGATTGAGCAGCTGAGGAGAGCAGTGAGTCAGCCCTGGGAGCACAGGTGGAGGCAATTCACCTGTGCTGCCTGAAGAGGTGGAGCCTGGCTGCACCTCTCCTAGACCCATTTAAGAGCTGACTGCCAGTGGCAAAGGATCTCTTTCTGGAGATCCCTCCTTTGGAGTTTTACAGCAAGCCTGGGATGCGGGTAAGCACTCTATCTATTCTGTTTTGGTATAATAACCTGCTTAGTCAAACTCTCTGATATATTTCATAATTATAACATTTTTATGCTCATTAATTATACACTCTTCAAGCAATTAACAACTATATTGCATAAAAATATCTTTAATGAAACTAAACGATGACTTTACCATACATGGAGTTTGGAATATTTCTTAAGATAAATCCAACATTATGATACTGAAAGCGTAGTAAGGTAGCATATGTGTTTTATATCTCTATTTCATTTTTATTTACTTCTGATCTGCTCTTTGATCTTGTCAGAGACCCCTTTTCCTATTAAGGAAACTAACTGTTTGAGTTCTTACTATTATTTTTTTAAGATTAAAATTAGTACTTAGCAGTCTGAATTCAAGAATAAAGTGTAAGTCCTAGGATTAATGCTGGGCAGTTCTTGATTTAAAGTTGTGTTTATGTATTTTGAATAATCTTGGAGTCAAAGTGTTGAATTATTATTCTTAGTTGCTATGTGGTAGCTTGCTCATAATAGGAGAAGTGCTGTTTTCTTTTCTTTGAATCCAGACTTCAAGATTTTCATTATGAAATCACTTAATAGAATGATATCTGTTTGGGTGGAGATAGAAAGGATTCAGATTCCAGTTACATTTCTCCTGTGGCTGTCTAACAGCAGATAGGTATATATTTCATGTGATGTCAGGGAATGTAACTGATGCAAGAATGACATAAATGCTCAGATCTACATGGTATAAAATGTTTCAGAAGGGAACTGGAGAAAAGGTAAATTTTTGTTCTCCTGCACATAAATACCCTCTATATGAAAATAAATAAATGTCTTATAATATTGTGTTCATGACAAATACGTGTTTCAATTTTAGATGCAAGGTTTCTAAACATAGCTGAAATTTTTTACTTGCAGAATAATACCTAGTGACGATAATGGCAATATTGCTCTACTGTTTAATATTAATATTTGCATTTGGTTATATTTTACAGTCAACTTTAAAAAACCTAATTTTTTTCCATATTGTTATGCCTGGGAAGTGCAATAGCATATTCAGGTAGTGTTGTTCTGGTACTTTAGAACTGAAGTATTCAGAGTAATTGGGGAAAATAAGCATGTAAATATATTTCCTAGGGTGAAGGGAAAAACCACATTTTACTCTTATTTTAGATGGACACTTTATACTGTTTGGTTCAAAAAATCGCACTATATTATTTTTTATCTTGGAAAACGTATAAAGGTCTTAGTCTTTTCTCTGTCATCTTAATTCTTAATTTTTCGAGATCAATTTATTTTACATTGTAATTGATATAAGTAACAAATCTAAGGAGAATAGGTCAAAAAGGAAAACAAATATAACGTGCAAGCGTTCAAGGCCAGGCTGGATGGGACTCTGAGCAACCTGGTCTTGAGGGAGGTGTCCCTGCCTATAGCAGGGGGGTTGGAACTAGATGATCTTAGAGGGCCCTTTCAACCTGAACCATTCTGTGATTCCATAAGAAAAAGCTCAATGTATGCCAGTGTAGTAGATCAGTTAATATAGAAATATTTAAATTTTTTTAAGTAGATGCAAAATAGTTTCAAAGCACAAGTCTGGATGGGATTTTACTGAGTAACTTTCACCCTTCGTCCATATATATATATATACACTGTAAGCTTTCTCTTCTAACAGAAACATCAGTCTGAACATTCAGTTTTACATGTATAGCTTAAATTAGAAATGTATATTTAGAGCTCTCTTTGACATGCATTTCAGAGTAGCAATTATAGCTTCTCTTGTTTAACAGTCAAATGATATTTGAGACCGAATCCCTTGGAGTTCTCTTGAGTTTTCACATTCAGGAACATTCTAAAGAATATTATGTACTGAACTTGAATTATAATCTATACCATAACATTGGTGAAAGTGTCTAGGATTTATACCGCGGCTTACAAGTAATATCTACAAGATTTCCTTTTGATCAGCATTTCAACAACAGGACCTATAAATAATGTTATGTTGTTGTGTTTATCTTTCCTATTTCAGAGGTTTTATGCCCCATTTTTCAGAGTTGACAGTGTGGTCTTCTCCTAGCACTTTTAGGCTATAATCTATAATTTGACATTAGTCATGGTACGCTCCATTCATTATTGTTTTTTTTTGTTTTTTTTTTGATCAAAAGATCCTATTTATTAGAAATTAGAAAAAATATTAGAAATAATTTCAAAGATTGGTTCTCACCTTATACCAAATATTTACTTAATTCCAGAATTTAGCTTCAACAGCACCTCCCTTTTTATGACAAATAATATTCTCAAAAGCTATTATATCAAGCACATATTTATATTTAACTGTAATAAAGCATAGCAACATTTTTTTTTCCTTCAGTTTTATAGTAACCTCACAGCTACCCTTAAATTCAGACTACAGCAGACTGATCAAAATAGCTGGAGCTAATTTACATTTCAAACAGGTGACTCCAAATTTATCTTAGCACTTCCAATGCAGTTGCACACTCAGCAGTGAACTCTTGAAGACCCTTATTTTCTTCTGGGGATGCTGATGCCTCCTGCCTTCGTACTCCCTGCTGTCTGTCTTCTCTCTAGCTCGCTATTTGGTCCAGAAGATGTGGAGCAAGTACCAAATTATGAAAGGAGTTGAATGGCCAAGTGCAGCTTCTCTTATTATGGTACTTTTTCTCAATTAAATAGATGTTTTCTTGTTGGCTTTTTTTTCCTTGCATTCAGAAGGGTGAGAGTTAGTTGGATTAGAACTCTAAGGCAATCTAGTTGTGTAATTTTAATACGTAAAACTCCAGGAAATCTCAAACTTTATCCATATTTCATGATCTTAAAGAATATAACACATTTTGTGAGTCAGTTTCTTCATGTTTTTTAACAGGTGAAGATTAAAGAAAAACTAAATATGAGGATAAAAAACTTGACTTCTGAGCAACAGTTAAAGCCAATTCATCTCTTAGGAGTCAAAAACAAATTCATCCCCAGTTTGTGAATCTGTGACGCTCTGGAATAGTGAGTAGTTCAATAACAATCCTTATTCAGCAATGAGAGTGTGTTACAAAGTACTAACTGCAGATCATTTCTTAGTCCTTGTAATATATAGTTGTTTTTCTTTATGAAAAATTTAAGTATTGTATTGTATAATTGTATTCAATCTTTTTCTGACTCTCATAAATAAGTTCTGTATATATAGACCATGCAAGCAGCTCAACCTATCCAATACAAGTATTTAAAAACATTTCTGTTTAAATGATTACTTCTCTCTCTCAGCCTATTATTACTGTAGATTGAATTTATCCTGAATTTCCTCTGGAATTCTGAAGCAATGCAGTATTGACTGAGTGCTTTTTCTGTAGAATCAAATCTCATCCTTCATGTGAGGCGCTGAGGCCCTCCTAACTGTGAGAGTGTTCAGGGAAAAAAAGAACTGCCTCATTTTTCCTGCCTGTATTTATTCCATTTGTCCCTCAACCAGGTTACGTCCAAAGGGCCAGATAAATTTCAGATTTAAATAAGGCTAAATAAGTGCTCATTATTTAACTAGTTGTGTTTTCATCTACATAGAACTCATAAGATCACCTGCAGAAAAGGAAGATCTGATGAACAGTTTCCTGACCAAAAATAGCTCCAAGCCTTAATTCCCTTAAATAAACCCTTATCTTAATTAATGTGTAAATTTTTCAAATGTTTCCTAATCACGGTAATTAGTACATTAGGTGCCTGATTCTTACTGGCTTTAAAGACCGATCTTTTATATTTACATAACTCCTACATCAACAATGTTACCATGGTTACATAATTACAGTTTAACCTTGCAAATGGCTTATTGAAATGTTGGGCACTAAAACAGCACTGGGACTGAGTCTATATGTACCAATCAAAAAGATGTATATTCTGTGTTTATTGGTTGACTACAACTTCTGAGCAAAAATAGTATCCCTAATTAACGAAACTGTGTCAATCAAAATTCTCCATCCTGAAATTCTCTTTTTATATTCCTGAAAAGTTAAAAATAGTGGCAGAACATATCGGCGAGATTCTGTGATTTCCTGGATCAGTGTTACTGGACCAAACCCATTTTCAGAAGAGATTTTCCTTTTAGAGATGGCAATCTATGTGTAACAGGACTTCAAATGGCTTTCATTATCAGCTATCTGAGAATGAAGGTAGTAAAAAGGGACACTGCGTCTCATGGGTATAACAAGTTATATTGATCAGCTGGCAATTCTTGGAATGGGTTACATGTGTTTTAAATGTCTTTTGGAAATCAGAGATGATAGTGCCATTCAAAGTGGTTTTCTAACAAGTAATCTTTATGTTGCTTTGTTGGTTTGTCTGTTTGTAACTGATAAATTAAAGGCTAATAGAGGAAAAAGGCAAAGAAAAAGAGATGTGAAGATAACTGACCATGTGGAAAACTCATTAAATGATGATGCTTGAGCTTTTATTAATTTCTGTTTGTAGACAATTTGAAGACTAAAATACTCTTGGAAGAATTAGTTCTGCAAAAAGTTTGTTCTTTTAATTCTCATTTCTATGACCTTCTAAAAAAAAAAAGTTAAATATTCTGCTAAAATGAAAACTCAAGCATATAATTTACTGTAGGTTAATGTTATGATATTATGATAATGAATGAATAAGTTGAGAATCTGTTTACTGTAAGGTGACATTGTTTTGGAAGTAATATATGGAGACTTTCAGCTGTATTGGGTCTGTCATTTTATACTTTCCCTAGTTCTATTATTTGATTCTTGATTTTTTTTTTTAATTTGTGTGTGAAATCTTGAGTGGGTGCAATGTCAGCAAACACCTCTTGGCACCTCCGCCAAAAATGGAGAGGTCACTAATGGCCTTTGAAGAACAAAACACTGAAGGAAAAGCTCTATAACTACCTCTTTGTTTTTCCATTCCATTCACTTCCTAATATATTTTGGCAGAAAATTTCAGTGCAGAGCTTTACTTGGGAAAACCCCCTAACATAGGAGACAATGAAAATGCACAGGTAGTTGTCCTCCAGATAGCTATGTTTCCTTCCTCAAAAAAAAAAAAAGTACAAAGCAGTTCAAGTAATCCTAATTCTCTGGAGTGCTAGTGCTTGATATTTGCTCTTTCTCATAGTGCAAAGTTCAATTTTGCTCTTTTTCTTTAAACCTTACGTCACAGAATCACCAAGGTTGGAAATGACCTTCAAGATCATCCAGTCCAAATACATAGTAATAAAATTACATGAACATAGTAAAGAAAAATACCTCTAATCACTGGCTATTGTGCAGTTTCTGCTTAGAATTTTTGGTAGAGAATGCTTTCCTTCTTATTTTGTTATTCCTTTGTTGTTGTAGTTGTGTTTTAAACAGTAGCAGGACAAACAAGGCCACTGGGTGCGGATTGTGATAAACTCCAAATTCTGCAGAGCTTCATACATGTGGGTCTGGATTCTGCAAAACTGCTTTGGGAAGCTTTGAAGACAACTGCAAAAAGAACTCTGCTGCTGCTCCCCAGTGCTATGATCTTCAAGGTCAGTAAGCTGTATCCTGCGGTGTAGTGTCCTGCTGCTTCTCTGCTCTGAGCTGAGAGAAGGCAGTGGGTGACTAGTATGTACTCTCAAGAGAAAAATATGAGAGGGAAAGAAAGAGCTGAATCTCTACCTAAAGCAATTGGCTTTAGTTTTGTTGACTTTCTTTCTTTTCAAGAATTCTTAAGGTAATTTTTTTTATATTAATCATAAAATGTGGCTTATTTCAAAGTTGGTAGAATTGGTCAGAAAAAGCCAGTCTAGCAATCTGCTACATGCTTTTACCCTTCCTACAATCCCCAGCTGACCACGCAGGGGCAAAAATGAAATAAATGTGGTTCTGAGTGCATACAGAGCGATCTATGCAATGCTCTTGTAGAATTGGAATGTTACGGATTCAATTCCATAATGTTATAGTTCACCTTTTTTAAAATATACACAAAGTTGGCAGGTAATATAATTGCAACCTCCCTATTTTAATATATATTTTTTTATACTTGGCAGCCTGAAGAATCTAAGGGAGCCACTTAGGTGGAAGTTTTTAGTTTTCTTGAGCTTCCGCCTGCCCCATTTCACACACTTCAGAAGAGGTAGCAGGTTTCAGTATATGAATAAAATATTGGTACCTTGCTTCTCCCGTTCCTAACTTGTTTAAACTGCAAAGTCTAGAAATGATTACAAATTGTGCTGTATATCTCCCTCTGTATAAGAAAAGCAGGAAAAGAATATGCTAAGATGAAACCTAATGTTATAATATTAACGTGCTCTGCAAAATTAAAAAAAAAACAAACATAACCTCCAATGCCTGGATTATTCCTTGTTGATTATTCTCTGACAATGAAATAGTAATTATCAGTGCAGTTGGTGAAATGAAGGATAACAAAACCTATTTATACTCTGAAGCATTCCGTAGGTTGTAAATTATTTACCTAAAATTGAGACATTGTGGCTACATAACATTTCAGCTAATATAACCTGCTGCGGATATTAGTACTTGAAAAACATGTTGCCAATAAATCAAGCAAGATTTTATTTTGTATTTCAATAGCGATATATCAGGGTTTTTTTTGTTTGTTTGTTCGTTTTTGTTTTTTTTTTTTTTTGAAGATAGGAAATCAAGCAAGGTTTGCCTCAAGGAGTACAAATAATATTTTCCTCATAATATTTTGGTAAAACCTGAGTCTCCAGATCAAGGGAATTCTGAACTGTGATGCCAGGTAATGACATGACTCTTGACTTCTGAATTAGCTGTATAAATATGAAACTTGCATCTGGTTTTAAAAAGGAGAGTTGCCTGATATCTAGCATTTCAGATTCCTGCTGTAGTAAACATTATGAAGGAACATGAAACGACCATCTTGTTTCTACGTGCAGGTTCTTCCTATTCTGCCCATTACAACCAACTGTAATTAGCTTTCTAAATCTTAAGACTGCTTCATTTTTATGTTTGCTGAAAGAGACAGAGGGGTACTTTTGAATTATTTGTGTATCTGTGAGGTGCTAATACACATACTAATTGTAATAGTTACGAGCTTTCTAGTTTATTCTCAGCTAACACCTGACAAGCAGCATTGCAATGCCCTAGGAATTGCATGATAAGGCAAAATTCAGCAACAGGAGCAGCAAATTACTCCAGAGAAAAGCCCCTAAAAAGGCAAAATGTAACATAACAAAAAGCAGAAGACCCATTTATACAAATACAAATTTATACAAATGTTGTGTTTTAATTTAGAGGAATAATGCAATAGGCAATTTAATGCTAGGTATTTTGTGATATTTATCACCACGTAGCATTTAAACTTCAAAGCCTTGACTACAACTATCATTAAAATAGATGACATTTCATGTTTGTAGATATAACAGATTATAGATGTATGTTTTCATCATGAAAATGTTTTTGTGAGTTTGACTGTTCTCTTCCCTGCTGTTTAAGTGTGTACCAGTGTGGAAGCAGTGTAATTAAGGAATTACAAATCTTAGTTTGCATAACTATGTTTTTTAAGCAATCAACACTTTATAGAGCAGAGCAATTTAACACAGAAAACTAAGCCTCTGTAATAACTGTCAGTCCAGATTTGTCTCATACAGTTGACGCTGCTGACAGTGGAGTCTAAAGATGAAATACCTGTGCTAATGCATTTTCTCTGCCTGTTTTCTAATAGCTTAAACTATTCCTATTTGTTTTCCTTTCCTATTTTGAACAAATGCAGATGTAAATCAGCTTTTCTTCTTCACAGTCTGGTGCTACAGACTTTCATTTTAATAGTAGATTTAGAGTGGGTCTTAACATTTCAACATATCAACATTTTAGCTGATGTCTGAATCACTGTTTGAGACTTCTGCTTGCACCATTAACCTGAGCACTGTCTTTAAAATCATACATCACTCACATGTATAAGTAGCTGTCTTAGAGGAAGACAGGTGACTGAGAGCTGTATAGGATCAGGAAAGAAAGTCATATGTTCATATGAGCTAACTGATCTAATGGAGCAGGAGGAATTAACAATGCTTTGTTTCTCCTGCCATCTGTATTTCTCCTTTCTACTGTTCAGCGTGTTCAGTTTTCATGTACAAGTTATCTGATACCTTTTTGTAAAAAGATGATCAAGAACTTTTCTGCTTAACACTAATGGTATATCCCTTGGGAAAATGGTGTATCCACCAGGAATGGAGGCCAAGAGAAACAACTTTCATGTGGTGGAAAATGGTTTGAAAGGTTTCAGCAGCGGTCTTGAGAATGATCAGAATGACAGGTTAAACTGTCTTAAGCATTTGGATTTGGGTATTATAAATAATTACAAATTATATGAATATATTTTCAAATATAAGTCCCTGTTTTGAAAAGCAAAGCTATGTTAAAGTACAGAATGTACTGCTAGCTGCAGTGGGCTAGCAGTTAATGGGAAAGATTTTGTGTGATATAATAGAAATTGGATATAGTCTGTTCCAAAATTTATTCAGGAATCTCCTTTATTGGCAGGGAAACATACAGAAACAAAGATATTCTGGTCTCCAAGTAAGACTCAACTATGTCTAAGTGTGAATTCCAAGGAAGACTAATATGAGGAGAAATAGCTACAAAGGTAACTCATGTGACTGGTCTGATAGGAGAAGGAAAAAAAAAAAGAGGAAAAAATCTCTGTGGAGGTCTAGGAAATAATTTTAGAATTAACTTGGGAAATCTATTTATTGTGTACTTGTGTTCAAAAAATGAGAGCCCAGGAGATTAGCCACCTCTCCTTAGGACACACATTTTCATTTCACACATTTGCTCTTATACTTTAATTCATGTGGATATTTTTCTTAAGCGAACAGAAACATCATGCAGTCATGACATTTGGCTGTTCTCTGGAGCAATATAGAATTCACTGTCAGTATTAAGAATCTAAAATGGAACTCCTATTCTTCATTGCTGTGCTTTAGTATTGATACAAAAGGAAATACCGCAAAGCAAGAAAGTATATCACGCACACCTGCAATATATATCACACATACTTCAGAACTGAGTGTTTGTAGATTTAGGGCTTCGTCATGCAAATTAATAATCACCCATCCCAAAACTCAGCTGCAGTCTTTGAGTGCCGACTCTTAGGAAAATATATTTCTAACAAATTCTAAAAAAAAGAGAGTGTTACTTGCTAGTTTATCCAAAATTTTCCTCAGTGAAACATGAAAAGGACATGAACAATTACATGTTCTTGCTCTTAGGAAAAAGGCATTAAAGACTAGGTTTGAGGATATTGAATCTTAACATCCTAACAATCAATAACGCATACTTGAAACAAAAGAAAAAGCTAATCACACACATTCTTAAGAGTCTAGGCAACAGATCAAGGGAAGTAATTATTCCTTTCTATTTGGCTCCTCTGAATCTGTTTTGTATCTTGTTTTGGGCCTTCAGGACAGAAGAGAAAGCTAGAATTTGGTTTGGCAATGGAGCACCTGGTTTGTGAGGATGTACTAGAAGGATTAAGTTTCTTTAGCTGGAGAAGGTAAGGCAAACTGGAGTAATTGCTATCTTAAACTACCTGACATTAGGAAAGCTATATAAAAAACGAGACTGGGCCAGGCTGTTCTTAGAGATACATAATGGAAAAACTAGATGAAAATGTCCCAGGTTGTGACAAAGGAAGATACAGAGAACTTAAGGAAAAAAATCACCAAAAGCATAGAAAGAATTTGCCCAGTGTTGGTGTAAAATCTCCATCCTTAGAGATCTCCAGAACGTTGTCTGATGAAGGCCATAAAGATAAACAAATTTTAAACTTAGCTCTCCTCTGAACTGGAGTTCGGACAAGATGACCTCTGGATTCCTTTTTCCATCTAACTTTTTAACAGTTCTATCTATTTTGTTGTCTGTCCTATAATAAAATGTAGGAGAAACTTATGCAGTAAATGGCTGACTACAAAAACGATTCAAAAAGAATAAGATGTTTTGTTATTGTTATTGCTTTTAATTTCTGAGAACTGTAGGAGGTGAGTTGAATACAAAACGATCTCTTCCTCATAAATACTTGAACAGAACAATGTTTTATTACTTACGTGCTGACTACTACCTATTCTATAGTTACATAGACTAGAAAATAATGCATGTGTTCTGTTATTTTTCTGGGTAAGAAGCAAGTCCAAGAAACTGCATGGTTTGTTCTCCATCTCACAGCCATGGAAAAAGTATTTCAGCACTTAAAGGTGATTCTTCAGGCAGCTATGCTTGTTAGATTACATCCAGCATCTACCACTTCCTAAGCACACAAATAGCCATGTGCCTCTTTGAATTCAGAAAGAAACTTTCATGTATTTTACAAGTGTGTGAGATGTATATACTTCTGAATAAGTGTACAGACAACCATCTGGTATTGCTACCAAACCGATGCAAAATTCTTTTTTAAATTCTATCTTAAACTTATGAAAGACGATAACTCCTGCCAGAAAGCTAACTAACTAACTAAATACAAAATCTTTTTTTTCCTATTGACTGACAAAACTGCAAGGGCTGCTTGAAAGATAATGCTTCCTATTTTATTCTGTTAGTCCACAATGTCAGAGATGGATGTTGGTGGTATGGCAGTAGAGGTTGAACCTTCCCAACAATATTAAATTATATTTTGTTGTCTTGTGATAGATGGCAGCTGAGGGACAGTCAGATAGAATGGTGCCTGACATGGAAATGTGTATAAAGAAAATGCAGGCCACTGAATTCCTCCATGCAGGAAAAAATGGCACCTACTAAAATTCCTTGGTGCTTGATATTGAGACTGAACAATGGATGCGCGCACAGTGAGGCAGTGGGTGCTATGTTCCAACAGTGGGTCACCTTTGCTGGTGCAGATTTTGACAAGCACAGCATGGCAACTCTTGTTCATCGCTAGCAAAAAATGCATAGTTAATGGTGGTGACTTGTTGAATTTGGTGTATCCAATAATGTCATTGTTCTCTTTGTATCTGTTATAGTTTCCACAGAAATAAATAGGAGGCATTACTTTCAGAGCAACCCACATATAATAACAAAAACTACAGTGTAGATACAACTTCCAAGTACATCCCAAGCACATTTTTCTGTTTGAAAACTGAATAGATTGTCTAACATACGTTTTCTCTCTAAAATAACTATTTTACTTGTATCGCTATTTTGGCAAGCTTTCTTACAAACCTTTTCCAGTGTAAAACAGAACTGAAATCTTCATGGAAACATAATCTTAAATAAAATACTGTTCTGAAATACTTCACTTTGAAAATGAAATGGCACGTAATTCTTCAAAAGCATTATAATGCTTATAAAAAAAATTATGCCTACATAATTCTTACAAATATAAACACTGTACAAAGAAAGCAAGGGTCTAAACTCTGATTATCATGTATGCCTCTGCATTTCTTTATAGGGTCGAATACATTTAACTCTTAAACCCCAAAATTAAGAGGATTATCTATACATGTATGTGACAGTGTTGCTTGTTGATGTCCTTTGCTGAGAACAATTTTCACAGTATTCTTCATTCTACGTTAGCCCACTAACACCATCGTGCTGGACCAGATCTGAAGCATTTTTTGCAGGTTATATATGTGCCACAAATCTAGAGGGACACTATAATGTATAAATCTTTTACTACTTATGTGGCACAACAAGCACTTGGTGTTTCTGTTTTTGTAGACTTCACGCAGAGAAATGAGGCATGCTGAATTTATCCTTTTGCAACCATCACATGAGGTGGAATCAAGTCTCCAAATGTGCAGGGGACTGGCAAAATAGCTGAAGGAATAAATCTGGAACTGTTAAATCATTTAGTGATCGTTCTAAACTCAAGGTGATCTCCATTAGTACAGAAGAAGTTCTCATATATTACTGGAGAAATTCTTCGAATCGTAAACTCTCAGGTATCCCCTGAGACAAAAAAAAAAAAAAAAAGAAGTAACAGGATTCATTATTTCAGTCTCCCAGTTTAATTAGATGGGAGAAATGTCTGTGGCCAAAAGTAGTTACTTGCATTTTGTAATTTTTTCATTGCTTTTTTACTTTAGGCCATATACAAAAATAGTAACTTGCTCTTGCAGAAACTGTTACTATACCTGGAATTTACAATGAGAAATACTTGCAATAACTTAATCAGAGAAAATAAGTAAAATTGTGTTTTTACCTTGCCTTGAGCATGATGGCTCAGCTTCAGATGAATGTACAGCTACAGGACTCTGATGTCAGACTTAAAATAGCTTCCTAGTGCTAGTTGTACTGAGTCTTTTTAAACCTTAGTTTAGTATTAGTTTAAAACTAAGAATTGTTCTCTACAAATCAATTCATAAGAAAATAAAGAAGTGTCTTTAATTATTTTCATTAAAGTCCGTTCTCATTTTAGGGAGCCAGTCTGATATCCTGCATGCTATGGAAGCTTACTATTGTACAAGAGTGTCATCTAGTGAATTACTTGAAAGAGGGACACAAAAACAAATGCCTCAGTAATACATGTACTTTTAATCATACTATAAAAATAGGAGATTAGAGAGCAGAAATTCTCAAATAACTTTAAATGTTTATTTTGGTTAATATTGCACACCAAAACAATTGGACTTGAAGATCCTTGTCTGTCCTTTCAACTTTGAGATATTCTATACAGGTAGATAAAGAATGAAAAAATAAGAGATTTTTCATAATATGGTGGTTTTCTTTTAATCACATCAAATCATTCTTTATTCCATACACGTGCTTTCAGGGATATACAGTAAGGACACTCATTGATGTTTTTTAGCCTACTAATCCAAAAAATTAACTTCAATTTAATTGCAGTGAAATTAGAATTAGCTGTGATATTTAAAGCGATAGCAAATCCTACTTTTTATCCAAGCCGTAAGGATGGTTCATTTATTCAATTTCAGCTGTTCCTTTATGTTCTTGCTACTAGTGATCATTCTCTGGCCCTTTTCCTAGCTTCCTTTCAATTATAAGCTATGTTGAACCTAGTCACTTTTTTTTTCTACCTGTCTTGTTTGTCTGTTCTAAGCGACTCTCATTTTTCTGTCACATCTGCTTTGCTTCCTTTCAGTCCTTAGATATCACCCTCCCCTTTTTTTTTTAATCATCATTATAAGGGAAAATAGCAGAGAAATGCAAGAGAAGTGTGGAAATGAAAGCTACAAAATAGCTGTTAAGTGAGAGAAATTTGATCCGTTAAGCACTTCAGCCATGGCTGACTTTTCAGGTTGGATTTATCAATAGGTTACATGTTCAATACTATTCTGTTCATCTGACTCATGAAAATGCTGTGCTTTGAAAGTCTGAAGGAAAATGGTCAGCAGAAAGCTATACTGTTCTGGTAATAAATTGCAATTAGCTATCCTAGTAATACTAGCATGGATTTGCTGCTGTCACCAGAATGCTGGTCTGTAATAATTCCTTAAAAGTTGCAGGACTGCCTTTTCATTATTGTAAGTTAAAATCTTTTCTTGTTTGAATATTATTTTCCTCAGCTGTGGATTCATTGCGAACTTAGGAGACAGATCATGTTTCAACTTTTCTTTAATTTGTGTGCTGATTTTTTTTTTTTCCATTTTTTTTCTGAGGAGCACTGTTAAATTGCCCTACTCATTATCCAAGCTGTGGACAGTATTTTGTTATCATAATAAAAATCTTGTTCAATTCTTTGTTTAACATGGAGCTCTAAATCTCTTAACATTTTGAAGCTGGAATTATCCTTTAATAGTGCAAGCAGATACAATTATTTTATTATTTAGTACTTTATTCATGATGGAATGTTTTAGAAAATTATTATTGTTCAGGATCACCCCTCCAGAGAGAGTCATTCTTGGACAACGGGGCATCAGCTTCTCTTCTGCCTTATATTTAACACGGATCTTTCTTTCCTTTTTCTTTTTTTTGTTTTCAGTTTTCTTCTTGTAATGGCTTGCATATATAATCACCTCTTCCTTCAGGGAACGGACCTCTCTTCCAATATAGAAGACAAAAGATAAGCAGTCATAAAATCAAGTTTGCCTGGAATTAAAGAGAAAGATTTAAATTGCACCATTATACTCATACATAAAACACTGTAATCTAGCTCTACGCTAAAATAGTCTTTCAAACCATTGCCAAAGGCGTTGTAGCAAGATCTGTGTTGCCATAGTGCTGATGTGGCAGATTTCACTGGTCTTTCCTAAAAAAAAGCCAGTATATTTTCATTGTGTTCAGAATATGAATTTTTCCCCTACTGTATCATAAGAAAACTTGGGGTTTTTTTATGCATATCACTGTTCAAATTGCATCTGTTTTCACCCAATCTTTTATGCAGCTATTTCTTTTAGAACAAGAGCAATCTATTTAACAGTTTTCTTCTGATGGTGATAAGTTTTCCAAGCATGTTTTCCTTTTATGCTAATGTGCTCAGAACAGCGTATCCTGATTTTTGGCATTCTTTACAGTACAAAACGTTCTCCAGCACCACACTGAGGCAGCCCTAATTTAGACACCCATAGAAAAAAATTCAAGGAGACAATGCTGTTTCAGATGTAATGTGTTCCACGAAGCGGTATCATGGAGGCCATAAGGCCACAATGTGGTAAATGTTCCTCCAAGTGAAACAGATGAACACCTTCATGACTGTGGCACAGTGACATAGGAATAATGCTTGAAACCATCCTGATGGGATCCCTGCTGCTTGTATCAAGTTGTTAGCCACCTGTTAGTCACTCTAACAGGTGCTCTATTGGCCTCTTCCATCTAGTCATTAGCTCATCTGCTAGCCCTTTCTCAGGGCAGATAGCATTCTCACCTAGGACTAAGCTCTTCTTCCAGAAGCTCTCCTACTTACATCACTGACAGCAATTATAACAGCCTCTCCACAGGTGCTTGTTGGATTACCCTTTTCCTGGTAATCTGGGAAGCATGTGTGGAATGCTAGTGAATCTCTTGCTGTTTGAACCTTTGTGAAGATGAAATCTTTGTTGAGATGAGGGCAGCTAAAGCTTGTGGTGTGATTTGATGAGAAAATTAAAAGTGGCAACATAAAGCCCAACTCAGAGAGCGTAAAGGGAAAAACAAGATAAGTCCCATTAAAAGGCTATCAGCTTTGCTGCCTCCACCCAATCCAACAGAAATATCATAATTTTTTGATCAGGTCAGATTAACAGCAACATTTATATAGAGTTGGATAAACCAGATGTATTACTCTACTTGAAATTATAATACTTTTCTGTGTGTTATGTGCAGCGTTGCCAATCATTACACCTGGCTGCCCAGAGCCTCATCCAGCCTGGCCTTGAGTGCCTCCAGGGATGGGGTATCCACAACCTCCCTAGGCAACCTGTTCCAGTGCGTTGCCACCCTCTGAGTGAAAAACTTCCTTCTAATATCTAACTTAAACCTCTCCTGTCTCAGTTTAAAACCATTCCCCCTTGTCCTATCACTGTCCCTTGCAAACAGTCGTTTCCCCTCCTGTGCTCCAGTCTTCTGATCATCTTAGTGGTCTTCTGAATGCATTCAAAGAGTTCCACATTCTTCCTGTGCTTTCAGGGCCCCAAGCCTGGATGCAGTACTGCAGATGGGGCCTCACAAAAGCTGAGTAGAGGGGGACAATCAGCTCCCTCTCCTTGCTGGCCACCCCTTTTTTTAATGCAGCCCAGAACACAGTTGGCCTTCTAGGCTGCAAGCGCACACTGCTGGCTCAAGTCCAGCTTCTCATCTACCAGGACTTCCAAATCCTTCTCCACAGGGCTGCTCTCAAGGTGTTCTTCTCCCAGTTTGTATAAATACCTGAGATTGCCCCCGCCCAGGTGTAGCACCCTGCACTTAGCCTTGTTGAACCTCACAAGGGCCCACTTCTCCAGCCTGCCCAGGTCCCTCTGGATGCTTTCCCTTCCCTCCAATGTATCGACTGCACCGCTCAGCTTGGTGTCACCTGCAAACTTGTTGAGGGTGCACTCGATGCCATCGTCTGTCATTGATGAAGATGTTGAAGAGCACCGGTCCCAAGACCGACCCCTGAGGGACACCGCTTGTGATCTACCTCCACAGAACCATTGATCACAACCCTTTGGCTGCATCTAGCCAACCAGTTCTTAATCCACTGAACAATCCATCCTTCATATCCATACCTCTCCAATTTAGAGAGAAGGATGTGGTGAGGAACCATGTTGAAGGCTTTGCAGAAGTCCAGGAAGATGACATCCATCACCCTTTCCCCGTGCACTGATGCCATCACCAATGTGCTTCACCAATGTGAAGAAACATCTTGCCTTGCTGAAGGGCATTCACCAGGAGCATATCAAGTGGATGGAAGGCAGTGTTACAAAAGGTAAGCTCACTTTTATTGCTGCTGTTTTGAACGGCCTTCCTGTGGGAAATGTAGGTTCCCTTTGGGCTGCTCCATTGACCAGATACCCATCTGCCACAGGGGAACTGGGAAGTGTACGTGTTAGGAGGGAGAATGGATGAAAAATGGTGTAAATCCAAAACAAAAGAATGGATAAGGCTAATCATGCTTGTACGTATGGTAGCTGTCAGAGTAGTAAAGAGATTACATACAACTTGAAATGTAAATCTAACTATATAGCATATATACAAGAAAAACATATTGAATTTGAGAAAAGTATTTTCAGACAAGTAAATGAATCAGAAGTCCTTGAGCTACACTTATTTTTGATTAGTTTGATGTGATTGTTAATTTAGTGATACTTTCATTATGAGAAGTAATTACATCAGTGAGCTTCAGCTCTAGACATTTTACATGTCTAATGCTGAAGGATCTACATTTAACTAGACTATTTATGATTTTCTGCTAATGAAGATGTGTCATATAGTGTCAGAAGGGAAGCATACTTGTCACTTGACCAAGCATCTAGAAGTCTCTGAGGACTTTTTGTAACTTCTGTTACATTGGACATGAAATACTGCCTCCAAAAGTGGTCACAGGATGTCTGCAGTATTTCTCACATCAAATTTTTACTGTATTTTGAAGTGTCTGGAGTGGTTTGCTGAAATATTCTTAGCAATTATACAAAATATTGTATTGTTCACATTAGTTTAAAATCTCTGATTTATTTTCAAGGGCATGTTGAAGTTTGTTTCACCTTTTTTAGCATGCTACACTTTGTAGGCAGCCCAAATGAATGTCAAACTGATCTTAGAAGAAAGTCTTCAAAAATCTGCAGGCAGGTTTAAGTGAGAAATGTAAAAAGAACATTATTTAAATCACAGAATAGTTTAAGTTGTATGAAACCTCCAGAAGACATTTGGTACTGCTAAAAGCAGAAGCAAAGAATAAATCCAACTTTGCTAAAGAAAATTCAGTCTGACACTTATTTCTCAATCCTAATAGCAGGTGATTCTATCAGTTCCAAATAGCCTCTTCCCAAAATGAAATATGAGTGAGCACATATGAAGTGTGGATTGATTTATGCATGCTGAGAATGATGACTTACGTATTTTCTTTTTAAGTTGCAGACAGATTTTAATTCAACAGTGATTGTGCCAAGAAAATTACTTCATGCAGCTTGTAGTAAAGGCTGACAGCTAATTTGCAAAGATAACGAGACCACCCCAACTTGCATGCTTTAAGTACTGCTCCTTGGAACATCCAAGCACCTGTGCAGTTTTGGTTTATTTTTGGAGTTTGTTGCTAACTTTAGAAGCACTATATTTTAATAAATTCCAGTTCTCCAAATTCTCATTTTCCTTGCGTTAGAAATAACATTGAATGAGAAGGAATTATATTAACTTCTGTGAGAATATGACAGAGCTTTAATTAAGCTAATCCTTTTTTTCATAAACACCTGGGGGAAAATAAGTAGGTAGGGTTTTTATGGTTGCATTCAAAAGTGATGGATATTCTTGTTATCTTGGTCATATAAATATATCTTAGCATCTAGATAAATCAAACACCCTCAAGAACAAAGTGAATGAAAGTGCCGAATCTCTTTATGAAAGCTCTCTTCCATAGCAGAAGAAAATTAGGCTCTGAATAGAACTTTTCCTTCTCTGTGGGAAGAGGAGGGAAGGAAAAGGGATTATCCTGACAGTATGTTGTTCCTGTTCATTATGATACTGCTTAGGGACACCTCAGAGGAAGACACCCTTCTCTTTCACTATCTGGCTGAAGCCTGACCATTCTGTCATGTTACAAAACTCAAATACCAAATGTTAGAAATTACAGAATTAGCTGTTATTACTAAGGCATAAGTGTGGCATATGTAGATTACTGAAATTAACTGAGACATACAAGAAAATGTACACATCTATTTTCCAGGGAGAAAAGGAAGAAAATAGGAGAAATGCAATTTGAAGGCATATACTATACATGAGCTAAGCCTAAACCAAAATTTTAAGATTTAATTGATGAGACTGTTTCCAGATTGCAAAACAGAAGCTTGCTTTAACTCCGTTAAAGTCTAAATTTTGGTCTGTTTGGCATTTTAGTAGCAACTTAATGTTGCTATTTCATGAAAAGGTACTTTTATTTATTTCTACTTTGTTTTAGGCATTTAAAAATAAACCAATAATGTGTGAAAACAATTTTAAACACACATGTGTGTATATATATTCATATGAAAATCAAAGTATCAGTAATACTAAGCCAAACTAACACAATCAACCTCTAAGATAGGATATCACCATTTTGGACAAAACAAATATGAGGGCTGCTCTGAAATGGATGCCTCCTATTTTACAGTGTTGGCCCATTATATCGGAGGCAGATGTTGGTAGTATGAAAGTAGATGATGAACCTCCCCACCAACACTGTGTTACATGTTGTTGCTGTGTGACAGATGGAAGCAGAGGGACAGACAGACAAAATGGTGTTATTGTGCTCTTTGTTGTAGTTTCCATGGAAACCAGCAGAAGGTATTAATTTCCAAGAAACCTACGTACATTTTGGTGTGATGTGCTGGTCTTCTTCAAAAAGGTGCTGCTGGGAGCTGTTTGTATTGTCATGTGTTAACGGATACCTTTTTACATCCTTCTCTTGCTGTCTGGCTCCTGAAGAAAGGCACAATCTACTCTTTTATCTACATGTTTTATTTGCAGACATTGTTACATTTATTTGCCTAAAGATTTGCATTCATAGCATGATATAATTCCTAGGTTTTCAAGTTTCTTGGGAAGCTGGCTTGGCTCCTAGCTTTATGGCCTAATGTACTTGGTATTACTGTAGGCACTATTATGAAAAGGATGCAGGCCACATCCTCTGGCATAAGACTGAAGAAACGTTTATAGTGTGACCTGTATGTGGTTCCATTCTCCTAGACCTCTCTCATTCCTCACTTGTCTTATTTTGAACTGTCCAGGCCTCCAGCTTCTGAATCCATAAACCTGCAACACAGTTAAGATGTCCTTGGCCTAAAAGAAAAAAAAAAAACAACAAAACCAGGTGAAAATTAAAGTGGACAACACTGGCAAGATACCTGATGGTGAGAAAGCTTTCTATGAGGCAGTGCAGCTGTTCAAGTGCCAAATTTATCACACAAACAGGAATGATTTTCACATGTAGCAGATTTTCAGCATCTAGATGAGGAAAGGAAGGAGAGATGTGGTTAATCAGCACATTAGTTGTTTGCAGCTGTTTATTGTATTTTATTTTTTACTTGCCCTGTTAGTTGTACATCAACAAGTGAAAATAGCCTACATAAGTTGTGAAAGTATCACAAATTTCAATTTTCAAAATTCTGTGGTGAAATGAGAAATTGTGTAATTAGCTGGGTTAAAATGCTGTAGATGAATTGTACTGCCAAACTGCTTTATTTAAAAAGCACCCTGTGATGAAAAAAAGATTAACATTATAGCTCAGCAGCAGTTTTACCAGTATGTTTCAGACTGTTCTAAGCTTCATTTTTGTTAGGGTGAATTTTTAAAGATCTGAATGCTTGTTTGTAAAATGCTATATGTTGACCTTTCCAGTTCTTTCTTGTTCAGTTTTTCATAATCTTGTAATAGATTGTTTTGCATTTTTTATCATAGTGTAGATGAATTTATAGATTTTTTATGAATGCCTGAGGAATCAGGAAGTCTGTGAGTAGAAAGAGCTCCATGGATTTCACAATTCTTGTTGAGACTCGCAGAAAATAGAGATGAACCTGAACTTCATCAGCTTAAATAATTTCAGTCCAGACAAGACATGGTTGAAATATTCCTTATATTTGCCAAATTCTATAACACCTTGTTATTAATTGTCAAACTACAATGCATAAATAGTTCTATGAAGAAAATTTTTCTAGTTTATAAAGTTACTAAAATTTACACAGAAACAGATAATTACTTATATATGCTTATTATTCTTTTCTGTGTACACACGTATCTTACGTTGTGAGTGGAGAGGAATGCACTTCATTATAACACTGTTTTGTTCACTGTTTACTGAAAATTTCTGACATGGTGGAAAAAAGGTGGAAAACAAGTACTCTTGAAAATGGCAAAAATCTATAATTAAGCAGTTCTCCAGCAAGGCAGCATCCCTGAATAAGGCAAGTTACTATATGAAAATATGGTTCACAATCATATTTTTGACTCTGGGAGGGGAGCTGCTAGGACAGTCTGGACTACTTGAAGTATAGAAGAGAGTTACTAGAGAGACAGTTTTCTGCCATCTGCACACACTGCCACTTTGCTCCAGGCTAAAATTGCCCTTGGCAGCTGGGGAGTGCAGGGATGGGAAGGAGACCCCCAGGGAAATGGAAGACAGAATGCAGCTTTGTTCCAGATCTGTAAGAATCACAAGAGCATGAATTGCACAATACTGGAAGTTGCAGCCTCTCAAGAAATTATTCATGTCTTACAGATTTAGTAGTGAAAAGTACTTTTGTCCTTAATGTATCCGTCACAAGCTTTATTTTTGGTGGAAAGGGAAAGGATTTAGTGGGTTAAAGCACATCTTAATGAAGCAGATCATGATTGCTTTTTATATTAATAAGAATGAAGCCTGAGTTGAGAATAACTTTTTTCACATGACAAAAAAAAGATGTGCTTTGCAAATACTGCCACCAAATGACTAAAAAGAACATATAGGGACATCGTTGGGACATTCTTTTAGTGTATAGGTAATTTTCATTATGAGTGTTCACGCTACAATGCCTTCTCTAAGATCCCAAAATTCTGAGGCCATAAGCAGAAATGATCAAACTGCATTTTCTGAGAGCAAGCATCATATAGCTAGACAGAAGGCTCAGTAAAGTAGTGAGCCTATGTTCTCATAAACATGTCATTTAGAGAAGCAATGTTTAGCATTTCGCCCATGGAGGTTGTGGATTCTCCTTCTCTGGAGATATTCAAGACCCACCTGGACATCTTCCTGTTTAGCTTGCTACAGGGGGCCTGCTTTGCAGGGGGGTTGGACTCAATGGTCTCTAGAGGTCCCTTCCAACCCTTACAGTTCTGTGATTACTGGGAAAACTGCTTTTGTCAGCAGTACCTGGTTTAATCTATGTTTTATTTAGGAAAGGACTATATGGAAAAGAAATATTGAAGGAATATTGAAAAAGAAGTAGGTTTTCCTGATTTTTACCAAAACAAACAGGTCCATCCTACTCTCCAATGAGGATAACAAAAGTATCTTTGCAAGATTTCTTACCTCTATTGTTATGAAAATAGGGGACTGCAATGCCAGGAGTGTGAAATATTTCTTTTTCTGTTTCAAGTTGTAATGATATCCTAAACCAAACGTTTATAGAAATTTAATGGCCACTAAGTAATAAGCATACATAAAATATGTAGTTTCAAAATATGTAATAGAACAGGATTTGTTTCCATAATTAACTGTTAATCTTCAATTACTTACCAAAAAACCTAATATCACTGAGAAGGTAAAACAATATGACATTTTATAATTAAGGGATTGGAAAAAGAGAAAGAGAGACTATCAACCCTTTAATATTTGAAACTCTGCTCTTGGGGTTTATAAAGGATTATAAAATCACAAGTCCTGTTGAATTGGATAGAAATATATACCTTAGTAATGAAACAATCCAGTGAATTACTGATTCTGTTTTGGGAATTTAGAATCTGAACACCTAAGAAGGCCAGGCCAGCTAAGAAGAATACCAGTTTTTATTCTGTTTAACACTTTAGTAAAGAGTAAGATTGTTTTTTTAAAGTAATCTGTAATTCTAGTAATTGTAAAGTGGAAGAATACAGTTTTGCTCTGTAGTCAAACCATAGGTAACTACTCATAGAAAATGCATTCATTCACAAATTATTCTCAAATTTGGGGGAGAACAGGAGACTTCCTTCTATTTCTGAATAAAAAGCTGTCTCCTGAATGCAAATCTGTTTATCGTATCTAACAGTACAAGAATGGCTGACATGATTTGAATTTAGGATGTTCAAAGAAAACAGGTTAAGCACTTTAGGAGTCATTCCCAGGGGATGGTCAGAAATGGAGATCAAAGAGAAAAAATCTCCCTTTTGCTCAGAATTCAGCAAAAAGTACAATTTTCAGTGGGTTTTCAGTGGCAATCGTAGCCTCGAGCAAAGTGGCAGTATGTGCAGATGACAGAATTTTCAATACTACATGAAGTGGGATTTGATCAGCAATGAGCAAAATGATCAAAGGTGTAACATCACCTTATCAAAGATATATTTTTTTAATTTCTAACGTTTTTATAAAAATAACTCCTCACAATATTTATGGATTTTTTTTTTAAACCAATGCTAATGAAATACTAATTGCCTTTCTAGTTATAAGCAAATGTGGGAAGTTTTAGATTGGCACGTGTTTGCATTGAATGTCTCTCCTTACTTCTGTTCCTGCTTTTTACTTTCCCCTTCACTATTATTTTACCATTATGCTCTGATTTGCATCAGTTTGATCCCCTTTTCAAACATTGTTCAAGGGTAAAACAGATTTCACATAATGAATATTGGCACCTGTGAGCTTCACTGTCCCTGATACATGCTGTCTGCTTTGATATTAAGCAAATCATTCTGAGGCCCAGGGATAAAAGAGTCCAGTTAGAGGAAAAGCATCAATCTTTTTTTTAATGAACTAGAGTCTTCATATTTCTGTTACTTTTGAGGTGGCTGATACACCAAGTGATCAGTTATTGGCAGATGAGAAAGAGGTGAATGATTGCTCAAAATGCTTTTTCCGGGAGGGAAAAAGGAAAACACTAATACATACTAATAACAGTAGGCTTTAGTGAGGAATTATCATTTTGGGCTGGTCATCTTGCTGGAAAGGATGAACAGCTTTTGTGATGGAGTGGTGCTCTTCTGTTAGAAGAGTTATTTGTCTGACAGGAGTTATCAGTGGGTTAATGCTTTCTAAAAATCACAGGCTAAAATAAAAGCTAGGAGGAAATTCCACTGTCAAGTGAAAAATGCCATCCAATATTTTTCATTATTAAAATCAGTGCATAATTCAGTCTTCTTTCTTTAAGTTTTTCTTATGAAAAGAAGAAAAAACTGTTTGTCCTAATTTGTTTCCATGATACGCATCTGTGCATTTGGAGTACGTTCTTCATCATAATAGCAGCTGATGAGACCACTTCTGCTTACTCTAAAAAGGGTTGCAAATTTAAAAAAAATATTTCTCCCCTTATGATCTATTTCACTTGTAGGCTGCTATGCATTACTTTGCCTAAAGCAATAGCGACTAGATATGAAGACAATTTCAAAACTGTATTTTATAATCAAGAGCTAAGATTAAAAGGGTGTGCAGTTTGAAAACAATTGCCTAGACCCTTGAAATTTATTGAATGGTATTTCCTTACCTTAATCTTCCTCACTCTTCTGCTTTCCAGCTTCTCTTGTATGTTTATTCCTTTCAAATGTACTTTGGGTCATCCTGAAGGAAGGCCATTTTCACTCTGTTAGGTTCCAACTCCACCGTTTTCAGTGGAAAATAACTGGTGCCCAAAGCACGGAAAGGATATTTAGGGTAATTATGGTATATCTTTTGAGATAATATGAGTCAGGTACCGTAGAAGGTGACTTATTTGAAAAGCATAGCATCAGATCTACTGAAGTTTCTGAGTATTTGTTGGGCTACTCTCAAATTTTCACTGAACAGGCCCAGTCCTTCAACTCTCCATAGTATCTTACTGTTAAACCTCTTCAAAACAGGTTTGTCTATTTAGGTTGCATTGTAAGTACAGGAGACTGAGAACGTGCTTTTTATTCATTGAGTTGCTGTAGTTATGGAAACATGGAGGCATTCTTATCTTTCTGTGAAGTCAGAAAAGAAACAATATAGTAGTTTACTGTTCTTCATAGTGCCAGGTATGAAATAAATCTGCTGTCTCCTTGAATCTCTTTGGAGAGACGTATCCATCCATAATTTCTATCCATGTCTTCACTGTATAGTAAGTGTACAGAAGGATTTCCCCATTGCAGCTGAAGGTGGAAGGAGCACCTGCACTGCATTTCCTGGGTTAGGAGCTAAAACTTTGTCACATACCACTGACATATGCCTTTTCATGAAAAAATCCAAGGATGTCTAGGGTGGCCTGGTGATGTGTCAAGCAGTGGGAATAATTCACATGGCTCTTTGGTTCTGCCAAAGACCAGGGTGTTAGAAATCTGACCTTTTACTTTATGTTCTGTTTTGCTTCAATACTTCTTAATGCTCTGACATGTTCTTTTTTTATTGCTTTCTCCCCCAATTAACATCAGAAACCTTAATTTGCACAGTGAAGACTGAATTTGCTGATTTTTCATCATAAGCATTTGAATTTTATTTTTCACTTATATGTATGTAAAAGCTCCTATTTTTTCCCCAAATTATCAAAACTCTGCTTAGTTTGATTCATAAAATAAACAGCATGCATTTTAATGTAAAACAACTTCTAAAAATACTTAGTGTCCTGAAAAAACTGCATAGCTAAATACTGCAATGAAAGCTGTTACAGCTGCTATAGACAGATTTTTTTTCCTTTTCCCCAAACAGTGAGTATAGAATATGAAATACAATCATACAGGGATAAACTGAACAGAGGCATAGTGACAGTTTAATTTTTAAAAGCTGTCATGTCTTTCTGCCTAATACAATTGGACAGCATTTCAGTTAAGGAGCTTTAGGAAACTTAAACATGACATATGCAAATTAAGAAAACAAACAAAAAACCGCCCTCCACCTTTCTCATCTTGGCTTTCATGTCTGTATGGTTTGCATCCTGTTGTATTTGAAAAATATAATATTTCTTTTTCTTTTATTTTTTTTCTATTTTTTTCCTTACTTTTATGTTGAAGCTTCTATAGCTTATTGACTTTATTAGAAGGAGAAGAAAATAGATTTTTCTTTCAGTGACTTTTCAGTTGGCATTTTCATTTAGTATAATTCAACAGGAGTTTCATGTTTCTCTCATATAATTATATGAAAAGGTTAAAAACTTCAGCTATTTGAAATAGTGACTTTAAAGTCTGAAAACATTTAAAATCCTTGTCTTAGACAAGAGAAGAAGCAACTGAGTTACAAGATAATTTCACTGAACTCTACAGTTACCTATCAATAGAGGAGAATGATATTCAACAGTAAATACTGTAAATAATTTTCCAGAACATTGGGATGAATAACATTTTAATTATCATTAGATCTAATTGACATTTCAGCAGCATCCATGCAAAAGTACAGTTCTCCTCCTTCGTAAGAGAATATACTGACACAAAAACATGTTAACTGAGTATTTGTTATTTCTTTAGCTACATACTGACAGATCTAATAAAAAATAACAGTAAGAGTGTTGTTAGTGTTTTGCACATCTAACGTTCAATTACATCCATTCTGTTCTAAGATTTTTTAAAATCTTCCTAGTTAATTGAAGATAATCCCATGTTTTCAGTTGCTTATAACCCCAACAGGAAAGAAGACTCATGCATCTGAGCATTACATCTTTGTTTAATGAAAGTTGAGTTGGTGGACTTGAACACTACCAAGCCTCCATGGGCTAAAAAGTACAATTTCTAATACTCTTTCTCCTTCTCACTTTTTTTTTTTTTAAATCACCCAAACCAATTCAGCTACAGACAAAAGGCTCTAACAATGTTTATCTTGCACCTCCCTACTCAGTCCACATTATTACTTGCTTATCATAGCCCTTACTTTACTGATGTAGTTTTGTCTTATCTTTTCCTCCCTACCCCTCCCCCCCCCACTAAGAAGCAGGTAAAACACCATTCCTTCTGCATGCCCACGGAAGTCTACACACTAGTTTTATTGTAAAATACGTTCTTTACATCATAGAAGAAATATTGCAAAAATATTTATGCAAGCTCCATTGTGATCAAAAAGGTACACTCAATAATAGGCTAACAATGGTTCTTAAGCAATCACATTTACTGAAAAATAAATAATTTCATCCTAAGAAATAGGATTCACTCTAGCTCATACTAAGGCAATAAATTCACCAGAGAGAAGTCTTTGCGAACACTAAGTGATAGTTTTAATACACAGCACTGTAACAGCAGAAGGATAAGCACAATAGGAGGATGCTAGAAAAGAAAGAAGAGAAATACTCCCCCATCTCTAAGGATCTAGATTCACAATAAAAACTCCACAGCTGAGGGACCACCAATGAGAGATCCTATCCCACTGGCAGTCAGCCCTTAAATTAGGTCTAGGAGAGATGCAGCCAGGCTCCACCCCTTCTGGTCACACAGCTGAATTGCCTTCACCTGTGCTCCCAGGGCTGAGCAGTCTTTTCTCCAGATGCTCAATCAGTGGTTCAGGCAGTGATTCAGCTGTTCCCATACAAGTGCAATCTACGCCTGTTTTTTTTAGGCAGAGACAATGTGGATATCCTAGAGCTGAAATCCTTCAAAGGATGGGGAGAAGGTTAGATTTAGTTGAGTGCTATAGAATGATGTAGTGGCTGTCCTTGGATTGAAAGTTTCTAATTTCCACTACAGACAATTTCAAGGTAGGTAAGAGCTTAATCGCTATATTCATTGTCCTGCCTTCTTTTACGTTACTGCCTTAACTTGTTATTATGTTAGACTGTACATCCTTTTTGACTAGATGTTTAGCAATTACTGGTTCACAACATAGTATTTTTGCAGTGAGGATAAGAACTTCATAGCTTTCATAGTTGCCTAAGGGTAGAAGGAAAAAGAAGTTCTTGGAATTCAGCTATTATCAGAACTCTATTGTAAACATTAGTGAAAGATGGTATGATAATCTTTTCCCTAAATAAACAATAAAAATTGGGGATGTCTCTTTTTGCAGGCACAAAAAGAGGTGCTGTGTCTGCTTTCTTTCCATTAGGACACGAATATTTTCCCACCTAGAAATCATTAATGCAGTACTACTCGTACTACAGAAGTCTAGCATAAAAGTAGGTTCTGTAGCTGCAAGCTTTGCTACATACAGCTAAGTATGTAAATAGCTGATGTATTTTTGCCATAGTAAATATCAGTAGCGATAAGTAAATGCTCACTAAGTGTCATTTCTGTGACAAATGAAGGCTAACATGGGGTAGCATATCTGTGTTTTCTTTGTTGTCTTGTATTTTTATTTATTTATTAGGGGGTTAATTTCAAGCTATATGTTTATGAACAAGTATTGTGTCCTTTACAAGATAAATCTGGAATGCTGTACTGCTGAGCAAAATCATTTATTCATAGAAACATAACTCATATTTTTCTTTTAAACGTGATAACCTTAAGGGTGCATAGCTATAAACCTTCCTGCCAAATCTCCCTTCATCTAGCAACTGCTTGAATATGCAGCTAAACTCAATATGCTTAAATTAATCAAAAAAAAACACAGTGTTCAGCAATTCTTTTGTTGTCATCTGTTTTCAAATATTGCTGTTTCACTTTTTGTCATGGTATGCCTTCTTAGGTTTAGCATTTACGTCTTACTTAGAACTTTATTGGCCAAAAATTTCCAAGAATTGTATTTTTGCCCAGGTGTGGAATAGGAGCATCATCCAGAATGTCAGCATATAGCCAGGCCATTACCTATTTTTCAAATAGAGCATAAAATTACAGTTTCCTCCAGTACTGAGGGTGACAAACAAGAACCGTGTGCAGGGCTATCGATTGAATCAAATAGATTATGTACCACCACAGAAGGAAGTTTCCATAACTTTATTAACAGAAGAAGTACAGGGCTAACAGCAGGCTAGTTCAGAAAAGTCACCACCATTATTTTTAGAATGAATTTATTTATTTATTTTAACTCTGTTCTTAGGACACTATTGCTTTGCTGGATTAACCTGTGAGTCTCAATAAACAGAGAAGCACAATAATATTCAGTAATTTAATAATCTTTGTGCTTTTGTGCAGTTAACATCCATTTTGATCAATTTGTGGATAGGCAGATTTTACTACAAATTGGTGCATGTAACTTCTGTTCATGTTAAAGAATATTACGGAGTGGCTCGGATTTGTAGCTGTTGTCACCCTGTGATAAAAGTGATAAAGGAGTGTTTCTAATCCCTTTCAGTTGGATTCTGTGATACAGTTGGTAATTAGATGGATGGAAACCAGAAAGTAAACTTTTAAAATATATGAGCATCCAGCACTGCTTGCAAGTAGCTGAAATTAAAATAAAAAAAGCTGTAGTGTCAGAATTTCATGCTAACATGGCGTTGTTTCCTAAGCACAGAGTATGAAATGGCACAGTAAAGCATCCTTGTCTGATAAATGTGGAGCTTTTAGGACCCTCTGCAGTGTTTATGTAATTTATGCTGAATAACTCATGCTAAGTTAATTATTGCAGGTTCCACTGGAATGGAACACTATCTCTGAATTAGGATTTTGGTCTCTGCTGTCACATTATATGCTGAAAAATTATAGTAGAAGTCTTATCTCTTGCATATTAATTCTCTCCAGCATTTTTTTTCTCAGTTTGCAAAAATAGTGCTCTACTTTTCATGCACTATCCATCGTAGTTTTGTCTTTTTTTTTTTTTTTTTTTTTTTTTTTTGTATCTCCCACTGCAACTGTAATAAAACTTCAACATAAAATGCAGTAAAATACATCCTAGCAGTGTAGGATTTGCAGCATTGAGACTTGTAAGGGTACAAGCTACTGCAGGAATACAGGGGCATAAACCATAGAAACTGATTCTGTTGCTCAGTACTGCAGTGATACAAAGGCAGCTGAATGGGTGCCCACCTGGACTTGATTACAAAACAGGTTCTTGCATTTACAGTTTTCTGAAGCACTCCAACACCATGTTTAAGCTACTTCCACAAAAGCAGAACTCGGTGGCTGCCTATTTTTAGGGCCAGCCAAAAGCTTAGTAGTTGCACACAAGCTCTATGAGATTCCAAACAAGCCTCATCTATGGAGCAATCCACACAATTAAGTGACCACATGCACTTTCCGTGCCTCACCTTCTTCTTGCTGTTCTTAAAGCCCATGGAAAAACATTTTGGGTGTGGTTTTTGGTTTGTTTTCTGTATTATTCCTCACATAGCCTTACACGGGTCTTTTACAAAGATTTTGAGCTGTCGTCTGTGAGTGCTCCAATACTTGGGCAGGGTGGAATGGTCAGCCTTACTAGTGATTGAAGGCTGCCTGGGTCTTGAAGGAGGAGGGACTGCTTCCTCATTCTACCAAGTTGCAGCAGTAAGGCTCAACTGCTTGTCTGTTTTCTGTGTCAGTCATCTCTTATCTCGGAATTTGCAGTAAATTAGAGAATGACAGAACCCTATGGGCACAAGAAGAGAAAGTTCATTAAGCCAGTTTTGCCGAAGGCTCTGACACATTCACATTCCAGCTGGGAGGCAGTGAGCTTGCAGCTGCAGTAGATCAGACACAATGTGGGGGAAAAACCCTTTGCACACCAGGCAATGAAGAAGAAAAACCTCTCTGATAGCAGAATGAGGTACAGGAATTACATCAGTTCACAAAACAACAGTAGGTCTCAGATGAGGAATAGTTCTAAGAAACAGCAGGACTGAGGAATGCCACATATCCTACAATGCATAAAGTATGCAAGGTTCATGTTCCTTTTTTGGATGCGTTGTAGCTTAACACAGGAGGAAGTGGAAGTTGAACGTGAAAAGAGATGTATTCCCAGCTGATGGTTTAAGTAACCGTCAGCTTTTTGAAGTGCTTGGTGAAGAAGGCCAATGGCATCCTAGCTTGAATCAGAAACAGCACTACCAGCAGAACCAGGGAGGTGATCAGATGGGCTGATCACCTTACCCTTTTGGTGGTAGGTGGAAGGTTGGACTAGGTGATCTTGGAGATCATTTCCAACCTTAACAATTCTGTGATTCTATTATTGCCCTTAGAAGGAAAATGTGTCACAGATGAACCTCGTTCTTTGACAGTCACTGTCTTTTTACACGTTTCTATTGCTCTTCAAAAAAATGAGGTAACTATGGAAACACAGAAACCAGAAACATCATCCAGTGTTGTCTTCGTGCATCTTTAACACTAGTGAGTCTAGTGAATGGTGCTTGCAAGGCAGAGGAAGTGTATTCTGAATGTTTTTTTTTCTTATTGTGTAAAAGGTGAAAGTGGAGTTGAACATTAAACAACAAATCTAGGTTAACGTTTAATACTACTGGCTAAGGATATGTAAGGAACTCAAGATATTCCTATTACTTAAATTTTTTTCCAACGGCTGTGAAATTTCAATCTCTCTTCTCTCTGTCAGCTGAATCGGGATAGCTCAATTCCTGAAATATGGGAAGGATGACCACATTCAGTGTAAGAACCACTGGTTTAGATTTTTTGAGTACCTGAGTATATGTTATTGCACTCTAATACAGATAACCATCATTTTTGAAAGTGACAGAAACTGAAGATGGTGAGAACTGCTTGATTTTTATATCTTGCGAATTAAGGTTGCATACTTAGACTCCTATATCTTGGTTTAGAAGCTGAACATTAGAAATCAATCTTGTGTGTCTTTGGCAGATGGTTATGAGGAAAGCGTCCATCTTTTCACTGGGCTTTGCAAATTCATGCTGTTGATGAAAGGCAAGCGTGCAATTTAAATGCATTTCTTCTTACATTGAGATTATCAGGGGCATACAATTGTCAATTGATGTCACGAGTAAAAGTAGAGTCATAGTTTTCAGGAAGGCAAGCATTTTCTCAGTCTACTCTATAGTGAATTTAAGTTTTCTTCTTTCCTTTCCCTTACCCTCCTTTCTATTATTCCTTTCTTTCTTGAATTTTCACAATAATAAATTCATTTCACTGATATTCTACATGTAATACTGTGAATTCAGCAGAATTCTACAAGCACAACATGACAGAATGGGGGCACTCATTTAGAGTGGGGGGAAAAAAAAAAAAGAAGGCATGCATCACTTTTTTTTTCTTTTGGGAACACTAGCTATTTTAAATCAAAGTGTCTGATACGCTGCATATGCCCTGAATATTATTTCTTTCCAAAATCATCTTTCTTTAATGAATGTCCACTATGAATATTTTACTCCATGAAAATTATATTTACCATTAATAGATGAAATAAAGAATATTTTTGTTTTCATGCACATATATTTGTATAATAGACAATTGCCTATTCCTAAGGGTCTCAGATTCTTATCCTAGTTGCATCTAAAGCACTTTGCTAGTCAAATTTTAGTCCCCTGCATTATACTTTACGATTATTTCTTGTCAGAAAAATGAACATTTTCCTTTTTCAAACTTCCATGATAACTTGCACTGCTCCTCTGTTTCCACCCTGTAACTATTTCTGTTACTTATGTAAATGGAACCTTTATGAATCTCTAGAACAACATGAGATACCAGTCACAGTCACAGACTTTACAGTATTACTAAAATTTCCAGTGCTTCGAGGAGATCACAATACTAAAACAAAACAAAAACCCTAATAGAAGGTCGAAATGTTAGATAAGCTGAGAACAATATTCAAATAATTTACTTCTGAATAATCAGAAGTAGATCTAGGATTAGAATTTTCAGATAAATTAGTAACTTATCCCTCAGTCAGTTTGTCATGGAGGAGTTCTGAAACAGAAAACCAGATGGCTTCTCAATGACATTCAGCAGTGTTTTTGCACGTGATGAGCTTCCTTGCAGTAAAAACATCATTGTTTTTCAACCAATTTTTTCCTTTATCAGTCAACTCTTTCACAGCTCAGCAGAAATAATGAGAATTTAATTTAAAGTTTCTTTCTGACAATCTCTCTTTAAAGAAGGGAAGGAGAAGGTAAAAAACTGAATGATGGTTTAACACAATCTCATCTACCAGTTCAGAAAACCATTGCTATTTATTACATTTTTTTCTTAGTCTCTTTCCTAAATTGGACCAAATTAAAAAGGCATTAGTCTCTCTACAGGAAGTAATGGTGAATTCCTAATAAAAATAATCTTACGAATGTTCTCACTGTTATAGTGGGGGAAAAAAAGGACGTAATGAAACAAAATTAAAAAAACAAAAACAAAAACAACCCCACAAACACAAAAATGAAATGAGTTTACTTATTTCTTTCACTTAAATCATGTAGCATTTATTGGCCTAAACAATCAGTGGTTTACTTGTTAAAGCAAAATGCTCTTTGCCCAGACTGAAGAACTGAAATTTTTCTATTCTCTTCAATATGACTTTTCTCAGTAAAGCATTTAAATTATAACAAAGCATTAAATACAGTCCAACCAATGAGTAAAAGCATTTTGATCTTACAACAATAAGCCTATACCAAAGCTTATCCTAACCACATGAAATCAAAATTAAGCCAGTTAATAATTTATCTGTTGTTTTTTTTTTCCTACAGATACTGAGAATGTCATTTTTTTCCATTTAAATAGTATCATAAAATGTGTTAAAGATGAATTCTTCTCCACCAAAGACAGTTGCAGATTTTGATATTCATTTTTCTTTGGCTCTCTTTCTGTTTTGGGAGAAGTGAATACTTGTGAAGTTTTTTTTAGGAGCAACTTTGTCAGATGGTAACTAACCACTGTAAAAGAAATGACTTAAAATCTCATCTCTTACAGTCATGCCAAGATGGTTAATCAGAGCCATTCATGTCTCTGACAAGTGTCCTTAATATCAAATTTTTGGTATTCTTTAATTGGTTTCTCACAGTTTTTCCATCAAAAACTGTTCCATTTGTGAGGATCAACCATGTGATCATGTTCCCCACATCCATATAATCATGCTGATCATCACTACAGCTGTTTTGAGGTAAATTCTCTCTCTCTGTCTCTCTATCTTCTTCCTGTAATAAGAGTGATAAAAGTAATAAACATTTTTTAAATATTTGTGGGGTTTATTTCTGTTGTTGTTTTGTTTTGGGAGGGGAGCTTGGTTTTTGGTTTTTTTTTTTAATAGTCCTTAACACATAGTCTCCCAATTCTAATTTGAAATAGATGAAAATTCATCTGTATATAGAAGAAGAATGAGTTGAATCCAAAAAAGAGGATTTCTTCTACATGAGCATTTGAAATTGCATTTGTACATGTAGCTACTGTTTGGTGGGGAAGCAAAAATAAAATCAAATAATATCTGATTATCATGTATAAGATATGTGTATGTTCTTACCAGCAAGAATAAATTAACTTATGAATGAGTGAGGAACAGAGTGTATATAAGGAGCAAGATGTCTTTGTTTAGTGACACCCATATATCTGACTGATATGATGCTGCAATGTATGCTTATTGCAGTAGAGTCTACTGAAGCGCTACCTCTTCTGTTGTGTAAATAAAAGCACAGAGAGGTGGAAGAAATTAATATGCTACCTTCAAACAAATGTCTTCTCTTTTTCAGGAGAACAGAAAAAGACATAATAACCTGACGAGTAGAAAAATTAAAAGTTTGAGGCCAACCGAATGTAATTTTTTCTGACACAGACTTCTTTTGCAGAAAGAAGTCTTGTGTTCAAGAAGGAGAAGTGCAAGGTCCTGCATCTGGATCAGGGCAAACTCAAGCACAGATACAGGTTGGGCAGAAAATGGCTTGAGATCAGGCCTGAGGAGAACCAAATCATTCTATGAAATAGGTGCCTGCAAAATACTGTGAGCTTTCACTTGTTCTGTTGCACTTTTCATGAAGAGCGTTACCATTACTGAAATTGTTCATTTAAGCTGTTTAAGATCAATCTGTATTGTTTTGGTGGTATTTTAAATAGTTCTTGCGGCATATATCTAACAGACGGTGCATTCCTACCCTTAGTTACACTACTCTGAAGATCCTGTCTTTGTTACAATTTAAATGACCTTGCTAAGATAATGAGATCTTAATGATATCTAATTATGCTTTCCCTATTTTTAATTTCTCTCATGCAATTCAGAACACCAGCAAAAGAAATCAGCTTCAAAATTATATGATTTCTTTTATATTCCTGGAAAGCACTAGCTACTTCTTTTATTGAGTTTTGTCAAGCGTGTTTTAAGTTGACATGTTGACTTGTCATGCTGATCACTAACAATCAGTCTAAATGCTTCTTAGAGGTAATGAAGAGGCATCTCAGCCTCTCAGACGAGGGTCCTGATTCATGTTTTTGTCTTCCCTCATGTACTGAACTAGATTAAATGCCTGGCTATCTTCATAGGAACGTTTGACTAGCAACAGAAAACCACTTAGATTTCAAATTCTGTGAATTATTCCTCTAAGCAGAAAGGTCCCACGTTCCTGGCTCTTGCTTGGGGTATGGCATTGTTCTCTTGTGCTTCACAGTTCAATATCTCATCCTAGAAAGGTGTTCATAGCTGCACATTCCTGAAGGAGAAGAGACAGTGTGACTAGAAACAGTGGTAGGAGTGGTCTTTGCTCTATCTTGGTCTTTTCTCCTAAACATGTAGTATATCTTAGGAAGCTAGATTTAAAAAAAATCACCCTGTCTCTGTGGTGAAAATCCTTTTAGTAATGCTTCATTCTTTTCCTCATATTTTTTAACTTTTGAGATGTGATTCTGAATATACTTTCGAATCCATCTACATAATGAATGACAAGTTTAAATATACATCTTCTGTCAGCATTTGTAAAATTGTACCCACGTGTTTTTCTAGGCAGTTATGCAATCAGACCAGGAGATCTTCAGTAGATGACATTCAAGTTCACTTGTGGCTTAACAACTAAATCCTGGTCCTGAGTCTTAGACTCAATTACTAATGCACATAGATCATAGGGTTTCTGAAGATAGATACTTTTTCTCTTGTATTAGAAAATGAAAGGCTTCTGCTACTATTTGTTATAGCTTATCCACTCTGGAGATGGGATAGGATGAACCTTCCTATTTTCCAGTTTTCACTGGATTCTTCAATAATAATATCAATAAAGCACAAAACTCTATTAACTCTAATTGGTTTATCAAGTTTAAATGTGAAGACTTGAGCGTTCTTTTTTTCAGTTTCTTCTGGTTTTATTTTATCGTATGTCCTGGTTTTATTATGGTGCCTGGAAACCTGGGTGCAGTGGAGCCGGGGTATACTTTGGTCACCTTCTGCTGCTAGGTTTTTAGTTTTCAGTTTGAATGAAGTCAAAGCCTGTGCTGTCTCTAGGAATTTCTTTTTTCCTGCATTTTTAGGAAATAAAATAGCCAAAAAAAAAAAAAAAAAAAAAAAGCCCACAAAGAACCTCTCTGACAGAAATCAGAAATCTTCTGATGTGGTTCTGGGGGTTGTTTAAAACAGCAGGAGCAGTTGACGGAGTTGAATGTCTTTGTAGACAGCAGTTTTCAACAGAATTCTGCAAAATAATGTTGCTCTGAGCACAGTAGGGATTAGTAGAGAAAAAATCCTCAAGCTGTTTGTAAAGAAACTTTTACTCAGTGCTCAATGTACGGCATATTTCTGGTTTTATCTGTGTTAACTTAGTAAGGAAGCAATCAGATTTCAGGTCATGACAACCTCCTCTGCATATGTTTCCATGGTATTCTTGGCTTCTTTTTTTTTTTTTTTCCCCTAACTTATTCTTTGCAGGCATGAACATAAGTTGTCTAGTTGTGAAAAGAAGGAAAGGAAAAAAAGAGTCAGCAATGGCAGTCCTTCATTAACCTTTGTAGGTCCTACACACCCTTTTATTTTGGATGATAAAGAGTACCTGTGTTTGCTCACAGGATTAGCTGTGCGATGTTAGGGAGGTAGAAAGAGACTTGATCCCTTGCTTGCTTTTACTTTGACAGTCTGGATGACAGGCATGTTAAATATTAACCATACAGCACGTGGCAATTAGAAAATGAGAATAGGAAAGCACAGAAAATTCATTGTAAATCTATATTAACAGAAAACTTTTGTCAAAAAGCTATTTTCCCCTCCAATCTTCCCCACGTGCTTAAGATCTTCAGTTAGGATTAATGAGTTAAATTATACTTGCAGGGCTACACAATATTTCAGTAATGGAGGTGGGTTTGAACATTCTCGGATGTAGACAACAAATATGAAGAAGCTAGCTTAATAAAATTACTCAGTTGTGTTGATGTCCCCATCTATAGGTAATCTAACAGTGACTTCTCATTTGCAAAGCGTGTAGCCTTCAGATACCTTTAAATCAGGCAAAAATTGAGGGATTTCCCTCTACTATTGATGAATGTGCTAACTACCGTGAAGTTTTTATTGCTGTTTTGTCTCAAAAAGCTTTTGAAAACTAATTGCATAAACTCTGAAACAAGAGCTAGGTCTCAGAGTCTTTTCCCTTCCTGTTTTATGAGTTAGATCAATTGAGTATCTGAGTCTGAAGCATTTCACAGTTTGACGGGTAATTCTCCTTTTGCATTCAATAAGAAGCCAGAAGTACTGAACATTAGGGTTGAGAACTGAAAAAAATTGTCCAGGACCTATGGACTTACAAATGTCTGATTTGTTTAAATGTTTCGTGACCTGATTCTCCTCCACTTATAAGAACATATTACTCACATTGGAAGTTTTGAATTATGTTGCTGCAGCGGAATTTGTATTTCAACTTTGACTTCAAAGGTAAATAGGACAGAATTTTCAATGCCAAGGTAGAACATCAATTTATCTCAAGAGTGTTGCTGTATTTGACTGACTTTTAGTGAATAACGGTGAAGTTTGAACTTATGAAATTTTAAACTTATATTGTTATATAATCTTGTGATTGTGAGAGTAGCAGCAGCTGTGAGAAAAGAGTTATAAGGATATATATGCATTTTTATTTATACTACAATAATACAAAACGACATATATGCAAGGCCTAATCTTCTTGCTTCAAAAGGAGGCTTGCTTTGTCTACCTATTTTTCCGACTCTCCATCTGCTTCTTGTCTTTAAATAAAATTGTCTGTCTTTTTTGACTCAGGTGTACAGTGTTCTGCATATACTTGATAGTAACAAATGTGCCAGCTCATTTCTATAGTTGTACCGCCAATCAGACTGTGTCAACTATTGGTAATGGCTATGAAACTGAATTAGTGTTGCTCAGTAGTTAGCATAATAGTGGGTGTCCTTCCCAACAGCAGTTCTGAGAAGCTCTGGTATGTGTCATAATTCCATCACAAATGTTGTCTCTGTCCTAATTAGTTCTGAATTCATGAAAACATTGGAAAGGAGAGTGAGCACAAAGCAACATAGAAGAAATCTAAACATCTCTCTATTTTCAGGAGGATTTTTAACACCTTGGGATGCATTGTGTGTTGATTATAGATCTATTTTGCCAACAGATTAGCTTTGAAAAATCAAGGCTATATTTTTCAGGTGTTTAGAACTAACATGTTTTGCTGAAAATTGCTAGGTGTCAGCTTCCAGCTCTTAAAACAGTTGGTGACCTTTCCCTGAAAAATGTAAAAATGCTATTTAATAGAAAGTGATTCTCCATTCAAAGTGACCTAATCTGGACAACCTATAGATACTGCAATGTCATAATAGAGAGCTTTTATGTACAGACAGTAAAGCACCATTAGGCATACAGACTATGAGTTGGAAAACAGGAAATTTGCTATTAAGCTCTTGATTACTGTCTCATTTCAGAGTACCAGCTGTAAGAAATGTGTCTTGCTCCATTGTGCAATGGAAGCATGGTGCTTGGCAGCTCAGTGGCTGCACAATGATAGCAGCACCCCTAAGTCAGTACAAGTCTTGCCAATAGCCAGTAGCTGGGAAACTTCTAGGGATTTGGGAAACCAGAGGCCTAATATTGCTTTTTCCTTCTGATCCCTTTCCTTCTGATCAGGGATTTGAATTGATCTTTCCCAAGACAGACAAAGTCACTGATCTTTTTAATTTTTGTGGAAAAAGTTGTGAATTATGGATATTTGAAAGCTTAATTTTGAATAAGCATTTAAAAAATGAAGGAAATTTTGGATGTGATTGCAATAGGAAAGAATATATAAATTGCTTGACAACAATGCAATGCATAGTTCTACTCCTGTTAAAGCTAGCTTTTACTTTTCTCCAGTATTGACTATTCAGAATTTGTAAAAATGAGAGGGAGTGTCAGGGAGAAGAAATTGCAACCACTCTTCTAATCTCCCAGTTTAAACTCTTTATTTGCAACTCAGTCAATACATACAATAACACGTGCTGTTATTCACAGAGTTGCTCATATGAAGTGGCTGTGTTTGGTTGATAGCTCTTTTGCAATTGTTCCCAGAAAATATAGAGAATGAGCTTGACAGATTTTTTTATTATTTTTTTTTCTTCATTTTTTCAACAGAATGTTTTCCATTTTGTTCCACCTTGTTCTAAACTGGCCCAAGAAAGGAGTTCTAAGTATGAAGGAGAAAAAATGTTTTAAGTATAAACTGTTGCTGTGCACGCAAAATAAATTGAAAAACTGAGTCTCTATAACTTACTTGACTTTTTCTGGATAATAAATTCTAAAAGGAAACAAAAATTGGCTTAAGTTAGAGAAGATGCCCCACAAAATTGTACCTTCCAGCTATTACTGGAAGCCTTTGTCTGTGCCCTGAGCTTGGTCAAATGGCATGAAGAAAAAAAAGTTTTCTCAGCAATAAAACTGAGCAAAGCCCTTTTTAATACAAATTCCAAACTAAATGGGTGAATATTGCAGGAGGGGAAAAATATTCTCGGTTTTTCTTTTAATCGAAGGTATTAATGTTTTAATCAAATTAAAAAAATGTATTGAGAAACTCAATGAAGGAAAATACCAGTGATAACAAAACAAAGAAAAACCAGAAGATGAAATATTCTTTTTGATCTGAGATGTTCTTGAAACTAATGCAATGATAAATCTATTCACACAGCTCTACTCTGCAGCAGACTGTAATACCAGACCTCAGAACTGTGACAAATTGAGACAGAAAACTCAAATTATTAAAATGGACCCATGCTGTCCAACAATATCTTACATTTAGATGAAACAATACCAGAAACTGTGGGAGCTTTTTGTGTATTGACTGCTGTATTTATCTTGTATGTACATTCAAATTTATGTGTTTTTTTTAAGTGTAACTTGTTTTCTGCCTTTTCAATGGTTTTATATATGGAAATTATGAAATATGTAATTTTTCTCTGCAGCAGAACATCATTATTTTAAGAAAGACCTATGAATAGTTGCTTATGCTGTTGAAGTACAGTGGAATTTCTAACAATGCAGGTAAGCAGAAGTCTGCAAAGACTTTTGAGATATTTTGACAGTTCTTTTTTTCAATCAAAATCAACAGAAATAAAATTCTTGTGTAGATTAAAGAGGAAAATAGAGGTGTGCAAACCATCCTGAAGTATCTGAGTAGTTACATCACCTATTGAGAGAGTGTAATTTTTGTAATTCCTGTCTTTTTCTCCCAAAAGAAGAGTGTAATTTCCACTCTTACTGCTAGATCTGCTTTTCTAACTAAAAATCATTTTGCTAGAGCCCCCTGTCAGCCTCCTCTAAGGAGCAGTATTCCAATTAACATCAGCTTTTATATTCCACGCATGGTTACTACTTTGTGTGAATTGCTATAAATAGCAATAAATTACATAGTAGCATTGTGAAGAAGTATTTTTTTTTTTATAGCTGATATACTGATGTTTTTCCTATCAGTGACAAGAATGTTAAAATTTCTGTAAGTTTTAAGATGATTTGTTTCTAGTTGTTATGGTGTTAACACAAAAGGAGTACATGGATGTAGAATATTTATTAGAGAACATGATAGGAGGTGTCCTAAAGCCATATTTTCACTTAAGACCCAACGTGTTTATCTATCTGATGAAAGACCAGAATACCTGTGTTTCTGAAAGCACTCTTTTAATGAGAGCTTGCCCCAAGAAATGGAATTCTAAATGGACCAGACTTCCAGGTGAATGGTTTGAGTTCATTTTATGCTTCAGAAGTTGTTTGTAAATAAGTAGATGATAGTAAGTTAGTGCAGATTTGCAGATAAACTTAAAAGTACTGACAGTATAAATTATATTGAAGATCGGTGTCATAGCAAGCTTAAATTATTGCATACACATAATGAGATGAACAAAAGCACTGTCTGTGCTGAGATAGGGTGGGTAGAAGGAAATGATGTGGGGGTGAATTTGTTGTTGTAGTTTTGTTTTAAATCAGCGTGAACTCTGAGCTTCTCAGGGCTGAGAGCAAACATTGAGACCCCAAATACTGAATGTTAAGATAACGAGTTACCAGAGATACCTAATCAAAGAGCAATTAATTTTTTTTTTAAATACAGCCACTCTTTACATTATTCTGTTAATTGTAAATATATATATATATAAAATGTAAAAATATATATAAAAATGTAAAAATAATTAAAAAATAAATAATAAAAAAATTACATAGGGTGCCATGGATTTAAAAACATCTTTGTGATTCTTTGGCTGCCTTGTAGTCTCTTACACAACAGGTTTCCTCCAGCTTTCCCAGCCGTTATGCCAGTCGGATATACCTGCAGTAGGCAGAGAATCTGTGCTTTTTTCATATCAGAGCCTGGTGATTCTTGGGGGTACGAGTTGGCCTCGTGTTTTGGATGTAGTGCCTGAGACAAAGTGAAGGGAGCAGAAAGTGCAGGGTAAATAGTGCTAACAGAAGTAGAAAAATCTGTGTTATGTGACAAATGTCGGCTCGTGGGTCATGAGGAATTGCTGAGTGATGTGTGTCTAGTGAGAGAGGATGCCAGTAACTGCAAAGGTCTGTGGATTTCCCACAGTGAGATCCATGCTTTCATCTCCAATTCTGTTTACTGATAAAATGAAAGTCACTTTGTGTTTGATCAAGTCATTCTTCAGCTACTTGAATGTTGCTATTATGGCAAAACTTACAACATTTCTGGTGTGATTTCTTTTAAGATCTCAAAACGGGAGAAGAAAATAGAGGCAATGGCATAACACAAAAGGCCGGACCTCTTTCAGAATTTTTTGACAGACTGCTTCCACATCCAACTTTTAAATGTTTTAGACATTCTTGAGAGATGCTCAGATGATCAATGCCACGGAAAGAAAACTCACAATTTGTGCTCTAAAATAAAATTTCTGCACTGCAGCTACAAAGAAATGAAATGATCTTGTAGGAAAATATGCAAATAACATAAGACATCTTTGCTTAATGTAGAGTGAAATCCCTAACTGAACAAGTGTCCAAAGCTGAAGTTTATTTATGAAGCTGGGGTCTGAAAACCCATTAAATATCTGAGTGGTAAACTGTCAAAATGTCTCATGTTTTGCAGCAGAGTGCAGTTCCTGTAAGAGAAACAAAACACAATTTTTACTTGGCAGAATGAGAAAATGGCATTGTGGAAAACACATAAAGGCTACACCAAAAGTAATGCCTCCTGTTTTACTATGTTGGTCCACAATATCAGAGGCAAATGTTGGTGGTATGTCAGTGGGAATTGAACCTTTACACCAGTATTCCATTGCATGTTGTTGCTCTGTGACAGATGACAGCAGAGAGACAGTCTGAAAAATAATACCTGACAGAGAAGTGCATATGAAGCAAAGGTGCATAATGGAATTCTGTCATGCAAAAAGAATGGCACCCATTGACGTTCATCAATGCTTGCTGAACATTTATGGAGACCAAATAGTAGAAGTAAGCACAGTGAGTGGGTAGTGTATTTCAGAAATGATGCTGTCATAGCAACTGTGAAACAAAGGGTCACTGCTGGTGCAGATTTTTATGAGCATAGCATACAGGTTCTTGCACAGCGCTGGCAAAAATTCTTGGCTAATGGTGGTGACTGTTGAAAATCAGTGTTTTGTAGCTGAGAATTTGGTGTATCCTGTAGTGTTATTGTGCTCTTTGTATCAGTTACAGCATCAGTTGTAGTCTGCATGAAAATCAGTAGGAGGCATTACTTTCAGGGCAACCTATCTATATGGAGCCTGGTATAACAGATAGTGAGGACTGCAAAACATCAATTAATATTGAATTTACGGGTTTTTCTCCACACGAATGAATAGTGCATGTGAACTGAGTTTAGCAGTATTTACCTCATACAGACAATCTTTTTCATTTGGATGGAACCACTGTAAAATGACCCACAGCACTCTGACTTTTTGGGGGAGGTATTCAGGTAAACTTTTATCTTCACAATGGTTGGGATTTCTGCCTTCTCCCTCTGAAAGGATTTATTTTGTCAGTGCAGTAAAAGATGGTTCTGTATTGTAGTCGTGTTTGTATGTGAATGGGAATGCTGGGTTCTGTGAATAATGCTGTAATGGAACACTTACTGCCATTCATTTTAAACATTACAGAGTGATCTATCTGGGTGTGGAAGATTAATTTCTAGGTTAAAAAAGACAAAAATAGCAATTTAATTTCTCTATTCATTTCACCATGTATATTAAGAAGCCTAAGGAGAATATTAAAAGCCTGGACTTCAGATTTTTAACTAATGCTTAAATGCAGGTGGCTTGTTTTTCAAGATATTTAGAACTTCTTATCCTTTTAAATGGATACCCATGGCATTGAGAGCCCTTTAAAATTCTGACCCCTTTTTAATTGAAAACCACTAGTGAGACCAGAAGGTTAATCTAGGCTGACTTCTAGTTTTTAAAACTGTCCATAGATGTCGTTTTCTAATCTTTGCTACAAAATATCACAGATGATTTTGCAATTTCAAGCCCAACAAGTTCATTGATATATTCTCATTACGTGCTTTAATCACAACACAGTGTTAATAAAATGTGATTTCTGTTAAAGCAACTCATTTTCTGGGTAGCTACACACAGTGATCAGACTCAGCAGTGCGGGGGACTGATGCTGTGAATAACATCTAGTTAAATGGTAAGAGCTGGACACAGCCATAACCATTCTGAAGATGGTTGTAAATTTTATTTGAGTAAGGCTAGGTCAGATCAGGCTGTAATGGCTGAAAATTGTGACCGTCTGCTGGTTGCTTTTTAAAGAAAGCAAAACAAAACAAAACAAAACTGGTAGCCAAACAAAAACAAAGAATGAATCCTAACACACCAAATAATAACAAAGAAATCCATTTAGTGAGGCCACAATTACAGCTCCCATCTTAAAGTTTTGTTACAGAAATTGACAGAAAACTTACAGATGTTTTTCTTTTAAAAGCTCTTCATATACTGAATATGAGAACAGGAATTATTTTTTTTAACATTTGCACAGTTATGCATGAGCACTTTCTTCTCTAGGGTCATATTATTTGGGAATGTTCAAGCAAACACCTAGACAACAATGAGAGTGGTTTTAATTTTGTAGTCTTAAAAATAGCAATTCAAAATTACAGTTTCAAATTTGTAGTTCTGCAAGCAATGGAATAAGTTATAAAGTGCAAGAAATTACTTTCAATTTCAGAGCCGTGTTTATTCAGGCATTTCTATTTTGGTAATAAAATATGCATATGCATATTTTAGAAAGCCATTGACATGAGTAGAGTCACAATACATGTTGCTAAGGTTATACAGTATTTCACATTTGCTGATTTTCTGGAACTTTTGGATCTATTTCTGTCCATGACTAATGTGATTGGAATTACGATTACTTATTTTTATTTTTTATAGAGACATGACTTAATCTAATCACTTTTGGTCATGTCTGAGACTTCAAAATCTAGTACTTGATTTGGTCTTCAGTATTTAATGAAAGGAAACTGAACAGAATGATTGAGAACAGACAATTAACTTCTAATTTTCATCAGCTGAATGATAGGAATTTAGCTGTTAGTAAATAATCTCCAGTTTGTAGAAAATCTGTCAAACACCCAAGTCAAAATAGAATCACAGAATAGCTCAGGATGGAAATGACCTTAAAGATCATCAAGTCCAGCCACAACCTAACCATATTACCCTAACTCTAACAACCCCCTTCTAAATCATGTCCCTGAGCACCACATCCAAACGGTTTTTAAACACATCCAGGGATGGTGACTCAACCACCTCCCCTGGGAGCCTATTCCAGTGCTTAACAACCCTTTCTGGGATGAAGTGTTTCCTGATATCCAACCTAAACTTCCCCAGGCACAACTTGAGGCCATTTCCCCTCATCCTGTCACCAGTGAGAAGAGACCAACCCCGCTCTCACTGTAAGCACCTTTCAGATATTGGAAGAGAGCAATAAAGTCTCCCCTCAGCCTCCTCTTCCCCAGACTGAACAGCCCCAGTTCCTTCAGTCTCTCCTCATAGGCCACATTCTCCAAGCCCTTCACCAGCCTTGTTGCCCTTCTCTGGACCTGCTCCAGCACCTCCATGTTCCTTCTGTACTGAGGTGCCCAAAACTGAACACAGCACTCGAGGTGAGGCCTCACCAGTGCCGAGTACAGGGCAGGATGACTTCCCTGGTCCTGCTCACCATACCATTCCTGATCCAAGCCAGGATGCCATTGGCCTTCTTGGCCACCTGGGCACACTGCTGGCTCATATTCAGCCCACTGTCCATCAGTACACCAAGGTCCCTTTCCATCAGGCAGCTTTCCAGCCACTCTCACCCAAGCCTGTAGGGTTGCCTGGGGTTGTTGTGACCAAAATGCAGGACTTGGCCCTATTGAAACTCATACAGTTTATCCTGACCCGTCGATCCAGTCTATCCAGGTCCCTCTGTACTGCCTTTCTCCCATCAGGCAGATCAACACTCCCTCCCAAATTGATGTTGTGACATGACAAGCAGCTTAGTCTTTAAGTGAGTTTCCGTTTGGTGGGCAAAATCATAAGAGTCTTGAGAAATAAACAGAATGAGCATAAACTTTTCCTGTCTTCCTAGTCTGTACTTTTGACAGAGTATAAACTATTGGAATGCAGCTTTCAAATTGACACCATGTTCATTCTCCTTGACAAAAGCAATCAGTGAAGAAAAGATATATCCTTTTGATTAAGCAGGGTTTAGGCTCTAGTATTTAAATGACTTTATGAAGAACTCCTTGTTACACTTATTTGGAGACTCTGCCATTCAATTTATTTTACCTCAGGCAGTGTACCAAGGGAGGAACGTTTCATGTCATGGCTTATGCGTATTGAATTTTATGGCAAAAATTTCACTGGAAACTCTTAAAAGATCCAGAAAAAATGTTTTTCTCCTTTGCAAAATTACTTAGATCTGTTTCAGGAAAAACAAACAAACAAAGAAAAAAACACAACTTGACATGCTTTAAAATAAACTGAGGAATGTGTTGATGTGGTGTTCATCTGAAAATACAGACATTGTTTTGACAGAACTCTACTCAAGTTACTTTGGGATATCTCTATTCAAAAGTTTCTTATTTCATCAAAAACTGTTTTCTAACTTTCAGTGTAAAAAACCATTTGTTGTGAAATATCTTTGTAGGAGAGCTTCCTGTTAGAAAATTGTGCGTGATTAAACATGCTAGATACAAACAACTAAATACAGAAATTGAGTTAATTACTTATTTATGGCTGAGACTGAAAGTAAAGGTAATTTACTGCTCTGTGACCTATGATGCTAGGTTTGAGATGATAAGTGCTGATGAATCGAGTAGCTGAGGGAGCAGTGTAGTATTGCTTCCTCAGTGAGCTATGTGATTTGATCATTGAATTATCTCATGAACCTCAAGAGGTGAATATAATAGGATTAGCTAAAGGACAACAAAATTGCTATCTTGGTGGCCTCCACCAGTTATTTCAGCCAATCCTTTCCACTCTAAATTGTTGCCTATGTTCTTAAGACAAATCTTACTAAAAAGGTTCTTAGTGAATAACTCAGCAAACATCAATCAAATTCTTCAATAATGTATTACTCAAAACCATTCAGCCTTTCCTTCTATGAATAATAAATAGTTGCAGTGAGAATGTTCTTAACACACTACAGCTAAAAAAGCCTACTCAAACTGCTGTAGAAAAACATGAAGAGTATTTACTGGATTTTGTTGGTTGGTTGTGTTTTTTTAAGCTTATTTTTGTTGTTAAAAGAGTTGCCCCTGTTGTCAAGAAAAAATTGCATGGTGAATAGAGTGACACTGACCATCAGTGTATTTTATATCCATGTTACGTGGATAGATGGAATGCTTTTTCATGCTTTTATAAGGACTGAGAAATGTTGAAGTAATTTTGATCATGTCACTTTATTGATCATGGTCATAAAGTTCACATTTTTTATCCAGATATTCAAGAAATAGAGAGAGAACTAAAAAAAATAAATAAATAAATCTGCAATTTGTAGAAATACTGTAACATTTGAAGATAGTTCATGTGACATATTTTCCTGATTACTTCATGTACAGAGTAAAAGCAATGCATTGCACTTAGCAAACTGCAGGAATCAGGAGTGAAAAATCTTGGGGAAGGTTTTTCCTCTATGTCTTGGACACTCAGTTTTTCTCTCTCTCATATTGGCTGATAATTATTTTAAAATTCTGGAGCTGACCAGACAGTACGTCTCAGAGAACAGTTATCTGGAAGACATTATGTATAACAGCAAGATGGAAAATAGCATTTTTGTGCCTTTGTAGTCTTCTGTGATTTGTTTGCCAGAATCTATTTTGCTTTAGAAGATAAGATTTTTATTTTATTTTATTTTTGTTTTATTTTATTTTTTTATCTGCTTGACCAGGAAGGTTCTGTTTATGAACTTTTTTTGTCAGGATAATAGCTTTAATACCATCTATCTGTGAAAGCTCTTGGAAAATGGAAGACGGTGAGGAAATAACAGCCCATTATCAGAAATTTGTAGTTCAGATTTTGGTTTACATTAGATATATCTGCACAGCTTCTAAGAGAAGATTAGTGTATTATTGTGATCTTCTTGCCTGAGGGAGGTTTTGTGACTGTATTCATCTTGTCAACATGGTGCTATATGGATATACTTCTCTATATTAGTAATATGGCAGTTTATATATTTTGACATATCAGTAACTTCATAACTTGCACCCACTCCCCATTCCTATCTTTAACAAAATAGTTACAGGAGTGAGTAATCATCTTAGGAAAGGATCTACCATTTCTACTGCTAGGTGTCATGGACAGGTGTGGAAATCATGATTTACTGAGTGATCACAAACTACAAAAGCAAGGAATATATCCATGAGCTTCTGGAACGGTTAGGAGAATTTGTAGTGTTAGTATTCATGAATTCTTTCTTTCCTTTTTTTATTTTATTTTAGTTTATTTTTAATTGCAGATAGTGTCATTTTATAAAAATATTATTGTGTTAGTCAAGGAAATCTTGTCATTTATTTCTTATGCCTACTTTTGCATTAATGAGTCAACGTTATGACACACATTTGTATGGAAATAATGTTTTGACTGGAGATACTCAGAGCAGCTCCAGAAGTACAAAGAAGTTTCATTTGAAAGCAATAAGAAAAATATTCTGTCCCATCCAATCAGACAGGATATTATTTTATGCTGACAGAATAACAGGTTTAAAAAAGCTGCCCAAGAGAACAGTGCTGACAAGCCTTAGAAAAACTCAAATATTTGAAATATTTCTGAATTTTAATATTGTCAGTCTGATGGGGTGTATCTGCCATCTAGTGGCTAGATATTTAAACGAGAGCTGTTCAGCCATCAGGTATTGCCTTCATTGTCTCCAGTGCTATTAATTGTGGGCAAAAAGAGTACTCTCTTTGAAGCAGGTCTGCAAAGTTCATCTAGTTTTGGTTACACCAAATACCTTAATACTGATAACAGACAGATAAATAACTAAAAATCCAAGTGGATGCAATGTTTTATACGCTTAAAAAACAAAATAACGACACAATCTGTATGAAGGTCATAAGGCGTTACAAAGGAGTGTGATTACCCTTCCTGCTCTCTGAAGTGTGGAGAGGGAAATCCAGGAAAATACAGGAATAAACATGCTTGATTTGATCAGTCCTAACCAGAAATACATGGTTTCTCACACCTGTTGAGCAGTGATGGTGATGATAACTTAGCTAGGTTACTGAAAACAATTAATTGATAAAAACATGGGCTTGGGAAGAGAAGGAGATCTGCAGCTCACTGTCTAATTAAAACTGCATACAGATAAAACTTCAAACTTGGTTCTACCTTATATGTAAATTAAATCAAGTTAGACCTCCTTGAATGTATACATGAATGTAACTGTGCTGTAAAGAATTTATCAATTTTTTTAAGCTTCTATTTCTTCCCTCCACCTTCCCCTCTATGGCCTCAGTGGCTACTTTTCGATTTTTGTTTCTACGCTTTGCTGCACTCTTGTGATGTATAGCAGAAACAACATTCAGTGTCTTTTTCTTCTTCTTTTTTTTTTTTTTTTGTACTTCATGCTTAACAGAAACTTCCAAGTTCTTGTCCTACAGTAAGCAATGCAGAAATTAAAACTGTGATTTATCTTCTTCAGCACTTGTTATTTTTTCATGGACAATTTTAACATTTTATCTGCTCCAGTGATACCACTGCTTCTGTATCTTTCTGGCAGTATGCAAGCCTTCCCTGGAATATGCTTCTTGAGTGAAGGTCAATCTTCATGTACACTGAAGGCTCATTCAGAAATGCAGAGTACCATCTGAGGCTTGTGGAAGCAGTGGTAATGGGAGGATGGTTGGACTAGATGATCTTGCAGGTCGTTTCCAACCTTGTGATTCTATGATTCTATTTGTTTATCACTACCTATTTGAAAAGAGTTAACAAAGGCCATTAGACCAAAAAAAAAAAAAAAAAAAAAAAAAAAAAAAAAAATCCTTTAACAAAAGAGTTTAGAAACACTTTGTGACACAGAGAGAGGAGCCAAATGTTGCATTAAACCAAGCAGTTGTTCTAATAAGACTATTCGTGCGTGAAAATAAAAATAACTCAGTATTTTAGCATAAAGGTTAATGCATACAATATGCCAAAAGTTCTTGGAGTTCCAATAAGGCACCTAGTAAACGGAATGCTGCTTTGTTCTGTAAGGACTGATCCTTAAAGTTGCTATTTCTTAAACCAGTGTACAATTATATTATTCACTGACAGCAGTGGTGGGTCACAAGCTTTTAGGTCAGTTCTCCTTTCTGTGTATAAGCTTAGTCTGTTAAAGTTACCATCTCTTTGTGTGCAGTTCAAACGCAACAAGTCAAATAACGATGACTCTTTTTCCTTCTTTTTGAAAGTGTCCACTTACATATCAGTTCTACTGTTCCTTTCCTAATATGCCACTTGGGCTGCTAAAAGTGGTGTGGAGATTTACTAGGTCTCTGTTGAAGTCTGCCAGGTCCCAAACCTTTACCTGTATTTCAAACAATTTGGCCAACAGGTGTGGATTTGTTGATTTTCTACTGACTTGTTTTTTGGTTTGGTTTGGTTTCTTGCTTTCCTGATGCTGGAAAAAGATGGTTATGTGTATACAATCAGCCTGAAGTTATTATTGCAATGGATTAGATGATCCTAAGTGAGAAAGACTACTCTTGACTTCCCTTCTGTTCCCTATGAAATGCTGCCAAAATGCCCCATAGCACTCCAGCAAGTTCTCCCTGAGGTGGGCTAGATCCCATAAGAGCAGAGAAATTATCCAGAGCTGTGCCACTAGTCTTCAGAAAGTCTCAGAAAGTGACAGTGACATTTTGTCCTGGCAGCAAGAAGATCTCTATGGTCATCCACTCCCAGTAGCAGGCTTTCACACCCATCTAGAGGGGGATGAATTCAAGGAGGCTCTGCCCTCCTTATTCTGATTTCAGGAGATCTTTGACACACGAGGTGCACATTGATGGAAAAGGCATTTAAAATGTCAAAACGTCCTTTAATAAAAAGTCACCAAAATGAATCATGAATTATCAGATATGGAAGGAAAAGGTTCTGCTGGATGAAACACACTTTAAATTAACCACTGAAATGGTTTTGAAAGTAAAAACTGGCATAGCGCACATATAAGAAGGAAGTCATTCCAACAATAAAAACAAACTTTTTGAAATTGAGAAAACTCTAACAAAGAATGTTTAAGCAGTAGCTGTTAAAGAAATGACGCATCTGGTTTTCCTTGTGTGCACAGACATCTTTCACATTTACAGAAGAAAAATTGTCCAATGACTGAATAATACCAGTAGAAGTTATAAAAGAGAAAACCAAGACATAAATGTCAAGAGATGTATGTATATAAATAACAGGAAAATGCATGAGAGGCTTTATGTGTTAGGTTTTGAAATGAAAAATGTAATTATCTTCGATAACTTCTTTTCAAGTGAGATATAAAGTAGTTATATTAACAGCAGAGTAGTTCAGCTAGAAGAATCTTTCAGTGTGTGGTGTTTATAATCTCACAGTCCAGGTATGGATCGCATTATAGTGCTTAAAAAAGATTTTCTTTATAGCTGTGGCGAGAAAGGTTATTCCAAGTAGTGGATTTATCATATCTAACTCTGCTAAGACACTGTGCAAAAGGGAACTAAGAATCTATGTAGCGTTATGGAAAAAAGTAGACTTCCAAAGAAGAACTCTCAGGATTTTAATGTGTTCTGATATGTTCTAATGTGTCACAGTCCAGTTGGGCTGGAGTTCATATTTGTGTCTATATGCCACCTGGTCTAGCTGGTTACAGTGCTGTGCACATTTTCCTGATATATGCACACATTTGCAAACATTGCAAAGGAACATCCTGCACTCACAAACGGTATTTATGTCCTCAACCTGTTTTCCCCTCTGGCTGGTCAGAACCAAGCTCTATTAATGGGCAATGTATACATATATATAGTGTGTATACAATATGCATAGATATAATATACGTAGCATCTAGGCCTAGATACTGAGTCTACCCAGTAGCTGGCCATGGATTCTACCTTCTCCAGCTGCAAGTCGTAAAAAAGATACAATATATTCTATGATTTTATATGAGAAGAGAAGCTTTAGTGAAACATATTGCCTATTTTTTCATGCAGTGCTTAATTTCAGTTTGGGGATCACTGATACAGAACTGTTGTGATGGTGTGCTGATGTTTCATGGCCTGTGAGGTATAGAAGGTGAGACTGGATGACCACAGCCATTTCTTGGGTTTCAGAACCTGTTACTTAATAAACTGACAAACTCAATCATTTAACAGTGCCACAGGTAACGCCCTTTCCTTCTGCTAAAGTGAAAAGGAAATTCCAGTTTTTGGAATGGGAATGAGAAAGGGCCCAAAACACTGCTTGGATGAGGGCAATAATCATCACTGTTTAAAAGGTAATGTACCATAACAGCAGTACAAACTCTGTTAATTGGCAACAAGGGAAACTAACAGTGAATTATAAAAGGGGCAACCAATGCCTTGGCTTAAACCACTAATAACTCCGATTTTTATACCTTCTCAACTGAACTGCCTCATGATGGTCTGACTTGGTAAAAGATTTATTTAAAATCCAACTTTTATCAACAATTTACCTTGTGAGGCCTTGTCTGTGTCTGGTACATAAAGGAAAATTGTTTCATTTTTCTACAACTGGCTGGAAGTATGATAGAGGGGTGTCCATCTTTAAAACAAAAGACAAACTTCTCGAATACCTCTGCCCTCATCATCTGCCAAGGTCCTGTACCTTAGCTTACATATTCAACAAGGCTTGTCTAAATAACTGTTGAAATACCTACTGCTTCCTCTTTTCCCACCTTCTGCCCTTCTCTTGCCAAGTCACCAGTTCCCAAAGCATGGTGTCAAACGTTGCACTGTCTCTGAAAAAAAGTCATGCAAGTCATGCAGAAAATTTCTTTCCCAGAGTCATTATGACTTAAATTAACTTAAGAGAAAGTGAATGAGAAAAAAAAAAGTGCTACATAGAGTAGGTGGAGTAAACATGGCTGCAAAGGTACGTCCTCCCAAAGCAGTAGCTTCTGCAAGAGTATGAACCTGAAACCATTCTGTCATTTGATGAATAGTTAATCTTCAATCATTTTAAGATTGCCAACAATGAATAAAGTTAATTCTTAGGAGACCTGTAAGCATCTTTGTCTGTCGTAGTGCTGTGATAACTGAAGAGATTGCTATAAAAAAGACTGCTTATCAAATGACCTATTGTGATGTTAGTCAAATGGCATCTATTGTTGGTTAATAGCAGCAGGTTGTGCTGTCAAGTTACAGTCACCTTTTTTCTTATCTGTGGTTGCTAGCAGACTTTTGCACTTTATCAGTATTTTTTTGACAATGCACAAGGAACTGTATTACTGCAAAACATAATGTCCTTATTGTCTTTCAGTACATGATGTGTTTAATTTTATCCTTTGAAAAACACGTGATATCAAATGTGAGTCTATGCACCTTCTGTGTTTTGCGTATTTGCTGGCTTTCCAAAAGCAAAGCAATTTAAACAACATACGGAACCCCCTGTAACTTTACCAGCTGACACTTTTTTATGGATCAGAGTACTGTAACTGCTGAATGGCTTTCTCTAGCAATTTTAAATTGTGCTTAGTGGACTGAACCATAGATGCTCGAAGGCTCAACGTGTGTCACCTGTGACAGAGTGGAAAATTCACCTATCCTTTTCTCCTTAATATCCTGTCCATCCAAGAGAATGGAGAAAGACTACAGCTTCTTCCATCTCCTTGCTGTCTTCTCTCCCTGACTGAAAGGTTTATGGTTTTTTTGTTTCTCTTTTTTCTTTTTTTTTTCTTTGTGACTGACTTTTTTGCCACTCTAATATGAAACACCCAGGGTCTGAGAGCCAGAGGTGCTCTTTTTTTTCTGTTAGCTAGGACACCGCACAATAAAATGCAATGGCTCTCCTATTTTTCTGGCTCTTACAACCTAGTCTAGCCTAATGTTGTAAACTGAAGCTTTTATATGCTGGTGATGGGGGTCTCTACACTATAATTTGCAGGTCTTTGGGATATTTTTTTTTTTACAGTTTACAGCATTTGTAGCTATTCTGTGCATTCCAATTTTGTAACGATAGGATGTCATGGTCTGTAAAGTACAAAAGATGCTGTGCATTGAAGTAAGGATATGTTTAATAGCTTGATAAGATCAGCAGTAATCTCTATTGCATAGTACTTGCTGGAGACATAAAGTATCCAGGCAGAATCTTTTGTGTACAGGGAACAAACAGAGGAAAAAGGAGAATGGAAAAAATGGCAATCGCACAAAGAAAGAATTCTTATATGGAGTAAGATGCTAGAATTATTCTAAAGAATGGAGGTAAAGATGTTTGGCAACAAGTAAAACTGAACCCAATTTTCTCAGAGCAATACAGAGGATTCTTCTCTTGTTTGGAATCAATAAAACATAAAAAGAATGAGAAATGTCATGAATGAACTGTAGAAAAGAGAAAATATAGGACTCCATGGGAACTAGAACTTTTAGAGAACTGAGGTAGCTGGGATGAATCTTGAATTTTATGTTATCTACTCTAATGACTTGCTGATGTGATTGGCATAACAGCCACTGTGTTCTTACTGGGATAGTAAAAACTTGGTTTCTTGTGCTGTCAAAGAAGAGAAGTAGTTAATAAGTCAAGTTGATCTCTGTGTTTATGTATTGTAATTGAAATGGAAAAGTAGTATATGAGAACAACAAAGACCAGTATCTCCATACTCTGAATAATAAGTATTTAATGATGTTCAGTGATTTACTATTACACAGTAACTTTGGGAAGTGTCATCTAAAAAAAAAAGAGCTATGCTTGCTTATTAGAATTTGTGATTGCCATAGTTTTCCCTGTAAAATAAAACAATAAGCTTTTATTTATTTATAATAATATATATTATAATTATTATTATAATAAATATAATTATATATTAAATATTATTATATAAAAATATTATAATATTTTAAATAGGAAGATTAAGATGAAGAAAATAAAATAGGTTACACAAGTGATATACACACATTTGGACAATAGTATTTTTTAGTATTTTTTCTTCACCTGAGTTATGGAGTTTTTTAATCTTCTAGAGATCATCTTATACAATATAAACAGTGTTGCACAGCTTCCTCTATGAGACTGCAAAGCTGACATAAATTGAAGGAAATGAGAGAATACAATAATAACTGTGTGCAATTAATTCATTATGAAAAAATGTGGGAACTAAGGCCCAAGAATGTAGATTCTTAACCTTTATTATATAGTATGAGTATACATCTGTTACCAAACTTACTGAAAGAATATGTAAGAAAAGAGCAGCAAACTGCTGGGATCGAAAAAAAAAAATTTTTTTTGAAGTTTTTTGCAAAAATCACAACATGTGTGATGTTACAAAAATACAAATGAAGCTATTATTAACACGATTTTACATTAATATGCTATCCAGACATTTACATGATGTGTTCAAATGAGCGGAATTTGTGGCGGAATTCATCTGAAGGAATAGTTCTTGCAATAAACACAACATTCAATGTCTGACCTGAAATTTTTTAAACTGCCACTAGATGGTAATACTAACTTTTAAACTGGCTGAATTTGAGCTACGTAACCTCTTCATTCTTAAGAGCAATGTGGAAAGTGCGTTTGGGGCTGGTACATGCAGTCTAGAAGCAAAATGTCCACCAACTGCTACGGAAAACTGGAAATAGAGAAACTCTAAGTGTTTTTAATTACAAAATCACTTTTAAAGCCATTTCTGAGTACAGATCGTTCGAACATACCCCATCCTATTCTTGCTCTTCTTTAAAATGCATTCTATGCTGTACACATTAGTGAGGATACGAATGCCATGTAGCTACCATTCTGTAGTTCAGCACTAAAAAGGACAAGTCATTTTGGGGATGCTTCAGAGAGCTACAAAGCAGTTTTTGGAACAAAAAATAATGGATGTTTTTTTATTCAAGTACCATTTTGTACCATTTCTGCAGCACAGTACAACAGATTCTGCTTTTTAGATATGAACTAGAGTATTTGGCATTGAGAAAAAGATGCAATTTCATGGAAATGCATTTCATATGTAATAGGAGCTACACTTTATTCACTTTATTTAAAGCTCCACTTATAGTGGACTATTTTCGCAAGATCTGTAGTTCAGTGCTAACCATGGAGCTAGATTTAACAGAGACTGTGCAATTCTCTCTGTTAGTGACAAGCAGACCTATGCATGCCCATCCCAATGGACATACCTGAACTCTGCATCTCCCCATTTATATCAGCTTCTATTTCCTGCTAATACATAGTTATTAACGTGCAACTTAATTGATATTAATGATTCCACCATGTCCTAAAGTTATTTTCCTCATTGAAGAAAAGTTGATCAATGTTCTTCAGTTTAATAAGCTATTGTATTGCATATGAAGAGTTGGTAAATCCAAATGGAAAGTTATTGATAGCAAAGCATAACTCATCTTGGGTTTGTTCAGTTTATACTGAAGAATGAAATAGAGCTGGTTTGTAACCAAGGATTCAAGAAGCACTGCACACTGTACATTTCCATGTGAAAGACAGAAGAGACTATTTTCCATCAGATGTAAATAATGAAATATAAAAATTATTCATTAGTGCCCTTGGAGCAGTGGAAATTTTCTTTCTGAGAAAAGGTGAAACTTGTTTGAGTGCTAATGTGGTCTAGAACTGCAAACTGGTATCTATGGAGATTTAAAAGTGTGAGAGTTAGCTATTTAATATCTGTTTGATAAGGAAGATGAAGGCACTATGACTTTCAAGACTTGCTGCCTCTCATGACGAGAGAAACATTCAGTTTTCTGATTATGTGTTAGTTCCTCTAGAGTAGCACTCCCAGTAGCTTTACACTTCTAAGTCATTAACATAATAATTATCCCTGACTAAATGTGCTTCTAATCAGATAGCGATCATCACTGAGTTCTCTTCTATGGAAAAGTCTGATGTACCTAGGAAAGTGTTATTGATATAAATTTAGGTGTTTTTTCTTTTTTTTTTTTTTTAAACAAGCATGCTTTTTGAATAAAAAGAACAATTGTATTTGCTTGCTCTTTTTAGTTCACCTTGTGAGACCCTTCTGAGCACTCGGTCAGGACTTCTATCCAACAAAGCAAAATTATAGGTGCTGCCCAAGAATGTCCTCATTGCGCATCAGCCACCAACTGATGCTGGACTGGTGCTAGTTGAAATAGCCTAGACAGTTCATATAGTTCTCAGTCCAGTTGTTCAGATTTGCACATCTTCCCTTGTTTCTTCATGCTCATATGGCTTATATATAGTCTTATGCTACGAAAATCCAATTTTTTTTTACATATTTATGAAGTCTGATATTTTTCCCAGTAACAACAAATCCCTTACATTGGCAAGACAGATAAATCTAAGCTGTGCAGGCACAATTAAAATCTCAATGGGTGAATAGAAAAAATCCTGCTGTTCTATAAATCATATATTCAAATGTATAGTTGGGTTTTGGAAGAGGTTAGTTGCTACATGCATAAAGTAACTTCTTTAAATTAAAATGCTATTGAAGAGGACCAGATGTCCCGTTGAGATGATTTTGCTCCCAGAATTTCTCCTACAGGTACTACAAAAAGTTAATGATTTTGGCTTAAAAATAAATAACATACTTTCTATAGGTTTCCTTATTTCTACATTATTCTATCATGATCTCATCACATGTATTTACATAAATGCAATTATTTTTCAAATACAGTACCTCGTTTTTACTATTTAGTCTCAGCCAACTTGTTCCTTTACTGAGAATTGAAATTGCTAGCAAGTCAATTCAAGTTAGCATTATTTCATTTATTTAACATGTAAATCTGCTAAAAAGTGGGATTTTTATTCGGGAACTCTTCAGGAGTTCTTGGAAACATCAACATTTTGGATCATCAGACATGTCTAAAAGACTCTCTTTTGCCCTAAAATGTGTCCCCATGTGTTCCTGTTGATGCAGAAGGACAATTACCATTTCTCTTTTATAGTGCTGGAAAGCTGATTATATGGCCATGGATGGTGCTGTTGATGGATGTTCTGCACTGTATGCACTTCCCTTGCTGTTAGAAAAATGTTTTGCTGGAACAATAAAGACTGAGAAGAAAGTGCTTCGTTTTAATAAGAGAAGAATCTGCTAACTTTGTGATCACAGAAGCCATTAATAATCAAAGACAGATTTCTTTCACAACAACAAAACTCAAAAGCAAAACCAAAACTTTTCCTGTTAACTTTATTTATCATGTCTTCTGGAGTTTATTTCTCCCTTGACATCTATTATTTATTATTTAAGAGATATAAGGAGAGAAAACAGAGATGTTTTCAGAAGAGACTATAGGAAGCAGCAGCAGCAGCAGCAGAAAGGAAGTGGCATCCTATTACCATATGGCAAGAATTAGAAAGGAATTATTTTGAGTGGTGCTGAATAAATGAGAAGTAATGCTATCTGTATATGTTATATTTTGAAACATTGCCTGCTCCAGTTCAACAAAAATAAATGAACAGACTTTCTCTGGTTACCTCTTGAATATTTATAGCCACTGGGGCCTGTGTTAAACAAAATAATAAGAAATACCTAAATTCTTGAAAATGCAATATTCTAACGTAATATAAATATAATTTAAACATTGTTACATGAATCAAGTGAAGCCCAAAACATGGGGGAAAAAAACCCAAACAGTAGGGAGGAACAACCATTAAATTCAGTAGGTTTGCTGTAAGATGTATCAGACTTCAAAGGTGTGGAAGTGGAGAATAATACAGAATATTCTAAGAGACAAAGGTGTAGATGCAGAGAACAGTAGTGAGTCAACAGACAAAAAAATCTGAAACTAAGCTCACAAATGCTATCATGTTAAATCGATATGTAAGCAATGGGTTCATGTGGAAATTCAACTCTAATATTGATAATTTATTTTGTGGCTGTTATTAGTGGCCTACCTTATGAGAAAGTTGAGCTCTACAGTACGTCATTTCATCTGTTACACTGCGCTGCATAATAACTGTCTGACTGTAAAATCCTTTTTACCCACAAGAGAAAATCGTGCAGACTGGTATGTAAGACATTTTCAGGGCTTTCTGCCTGGTGAAGATTACACCTCATGTAAATGCTGCACATTAAAAAAATTCTATTGTGTGAGGAGATATAAAGGAAAGGCAAGAGGAAATACAGAAGTAGCATAATGGATTATTATATGCACTCAGAGAAATAGAGAGAATGATTATCTGGTGAATGTTGCAAATTATAATGCCATAATACCTGGTATATTTTGAAAAGCTGTGCTCTATTTGCAAAGAAGCAAAGATGGGTATGATTATAATGTAGCCTGATGAGTCTTCACCAGGCAATGGGTGAAATTTAGAGCAATGGAACTATTGTGATTTGGATGCAGACAGACCCACTTCACAGGCTGAACATTGATAGTAGCTCTACAAAAAGCCTAGTAGAAAGGAGACATATCAAATTTGCATTCTGAAAAGACATCTTAGCATGCACAGCTTAAATCTTTGAGGAAAAATGTGAAGAATTGCAGTAGCCAGCAGCAAGTTTTTCATGTGTTGACATGACTTAGACTTTTCTGCGTTTGAGTAGCTGCTGATAGATAAAAAATGAAGAGAGGAAAATAATATGAACCAGGAAATTTTTCAGCTATATATATGACTATATAGTAAATGAGAGAAAAGAAGCATATTAATTATATTTCATAGTGAGCTTGAAAGCAAAATATTGCAGATCTGTAGTTTTGTCAAGAACAATCTCTTGGTTTCTTCTGGAGATGTGAATTACAGTTGATAGAAAGTCTTAAAAAATATAAGAAGCACAGTCAGGATTTAAAACAAATAATGGAATCACATAATCTTTTAGTGAAGGAGACCCTTAAAGGTCATCTAGTCCAACCCCCCTGCAATGAACAGGGGCACCTACAGCTGCATCAGGTGTTTGGAGCCCCGTGCAGCCTGACCTTGAGTGTTTCCAGGGACATGTCATTCATAACATCTCTGGGCAGCCTGTTCCAGTGCCTCACCACCCATGTTGTAAAAAACTCCCTCCTTACATTCAATCTAAATCTCTCTTCCTTTGGTTTCAAACTGTTTCCCCTAGTCCTGTCACAACAGACCCTGCTAAAGAGTCTGTTCCCTTTTTTCTTATAGCCTCTCTTTAGATACTGAAAGGCTACCATGAGGTCTCCCCAGAGCCTTCTCCATGCTGAACATCCCCAGCTCTCTCAGCCTGTCCTTGCAGAGGAGTGTTCCATCCCTTGGACCATTTTTTGTGGCCCCTTCTCTGGACAAGCGCTAACAGGTCCATGTCTGTCCTGTACTGAGGACTCCACATCTGGATGCAATATGCCAGGTGAGGTCTTACCAGAACTTATTAGAGGGGCAAGATCACTTCCCTTGCCCTGCTGGCCACTCTGCTTTTGATGCTTTTGATACAGTTGGCTTTCTGAGCTGCGAGGGCACATTGCTGGCTTTCTGAGCTTCCCATCCACCACTACTCCCAAGTCCTATTTGGCAGGGTAATGGCAAGATTAAGACACAGCGTGTCAAATGTTAGTCTGACCAGTTTATTACAAATCCAGTCATTTAGGGAGATGAAGAAGGGAAGATGGGTGATAGAATAATAGGAAATAAAAGCAAGGAGTCTTTGTAGGAAGCAAGATAGCGATAGTCACCACTAGGGATTCCAGGATTGCTGATAAGTCAGAGTCTTATAACAAGAAATGCCTCAGAAAGCAAGCTTTGAGCCAAAAACAAAGAAGGGTTCAGACAGACCCCCAAGTCCTTCTCCCCAGGGCTGCTCTTAGGGAGTTCTTCCCTCAGTCTATAGAAATACCTGGGATTGCTCTGACCCAAGTACAACACCTTGCACTTGGCCTTGTTGAACCTCATTAGGTTCTCATGGGCCCACTTCTCCAGCCTGCCCAGGTCCTTCTGGGTGGCTTCACCTCCCTCCAATGTATTTACTGCACTGCTCAGCTTGGTGTCACCTGCAAACTTGCTGAGGGTGCACTTGATGCCATCATCTGTGTTATTGATGAAGATGTTGAAAGGCACCGGTCCCAAGATCTACCCCTGGGGGACACTGCTCGTGACTGGCTTCCACCCAGACGCAGAACCATTGATCACAACCCTTAGGCTGTGACCAGCCCAACCAGTTCTTAATCCATCAAACAGTCCTTTCAAATCCATACCTCTCCAATTTAGAGAGAAGGATGTGGTGAGGGACCATGTCAAAGGCTTTGCAGAAATCCAGGTAGATGACATCCATCGCCCTTCCCCTGTCTACCAGTGCTGTCACTCCATTATAGAAGGCCACCAGATTGGTCAGGCAAGATCTGCCCTTGGTGAAGCCATGCTGGCTGTCTCAGATCACCTCTTTGTCTTGTATGTGCCTTAACATGGTAACCAAGAGAATCTGCTCCATGATCTTTTCAGGCACGGAGGTGAGGCTCACCAGCCTGTAGTTTCCTGAGTCGTCCTTTCTCCCTTTCTTAAAAATAGGATTAATATTTTCCTTTTTCCAGTCACCAGGGATTTCACCTGACAGCCATGATTTTTCAAATATGATGGAGAGCAGCTCGGCAACCACATCAGTCATCTCTCTCAGAACCATGGGATGCATGCCATCTGTCCCCACGGACTTACATACATTCAGTTTCATGAGGAGGTCTTGGACTTCTTTCACATTTACAGTGAGGTGGAATCCACTCCTCTCACCCACACCTAGAGCTTCAGGTTCCTGGCAGACATGGGAAGCCTGACCGCCAGTGAAGATTGAGGAAAAGAACTTATTGAGTACCTTAGCTTTGAGTACTTTAGGTCCATGTCTGAAGCAAGTTCTCTGTCCTCGTTTGTCAGAGGGGGAACACTCTCCTTGGTCTGTCTCCTCCTGCATATGCACCTGTAGATCCCCTTCTTGTTATTTTTCACATTCCTTGCCAAGTTCAGCTCCACCTGTGCCTTGGATTTCGTGATCCTATCTCTACACATGCAGACAGTGTCCCTATATTCTTCCCAGGCTATGCAACCCTGCTTCCACTTCCTGTACATTTCTCTTTTTTCCCTCAATTTAAGCTGCAGGTCCTTGCTCAGCCATGCCCATTGCCTGTGTATTTCTTCTGCTGGGGAATGGAGATCCATTGTGCTTTCAGAAGGGTGTCCTTAAAAAGCTGCCAGCTCTGTTCTATTCCTGTGCCCTTGAGGACAGTTTCCAAGGAGATCCCACCCAGCAGTTCCTTGAGCAGCTGGAATTTTGCTCTTCTGAAGTTCAAGGTACTGACTCTACTTTATGCCAGGCCTGCATTCCTCCAGATCACAGACTCTACCAGGCATGATCACTACAGCCCAGGCTGCCTCCAATCTTAACCTCTCTAATGCTCTCCACCATATTGGCGAGCACCAGGTCTACTAAGGCTTCACTTCGGGTCAGTCTGTCTAGTACCTAAACCAGGAAGTTATTCTCAATGGACTCCAGAAATCTCATGGATTGTCTACCAGTCCTTGGATATTATTCCATACCTCATGTTAGAAAATACAGACATATTAAACTTAATCAGAATCACTTTTACTGCATTCGAGATACGATGTACAACTGCTAATTATCTATGTTTCTGTTCAAATCTCTAGTGCAGAATAGCAGCTGTGCTATCATTTCAATACCAATTGGTAACCAATGCAGTTGAAATATGAGCAAGCTTCATTAACAAACATCGAACGGAAAAAAACAGGAGTTAACAGAATCAGCTCAGAAATTAACGATGTCACGCAGAAAGCTTTCTTTATTATTATTTATTTATTATTATTTATTACTATTATGATTATTATTTTGTACTATGTGAAATATATTTTTCATAGCCTTTCATAACTCTTAAATTTCAATATGATTTGCTGTTGAAATTAACAATGTGTATTATTCAAATCTCAGTTGTACAGTTAGGACAAGTTATACAAGTCACCATTTACATGTCCTATGAAAGTAGCATCTTAGAATCATAGCATGCCTTGAGTTGGAAAGGACCTCAAGGATCATCAAGCTCCAACCTACCTGCCACATGCAGGACCTCCATATCTAATACTGGGGCTGCCCAGTGCCCCGTCCAACCTGGCCTTGAACACCTCTAAGGATAGGGCATCCACAGCCTCTCTGGCAGCTGTTCCAGCACCTCACCACTCTCTCTGTAAAGATATCTCCCTGATATCCAACCCAAATCTTCCTTCCCTCAACTTGAAACCATTTCCCCTTGTCCTGCCATTATCTACCCTTGTAAAGAGTTGATTCCCCTCCTGTTTGTAGGCTCCCTTTAGGTACTGGAAGGCTGCAGTGAGGTCATCCTGCAGCCTTCACTTCTCCAGGCTGAACAAGCCCAGCTCCCTCAGCCTTTGCCTTCGTAGGGAAGGTAAGCAAATAGTGTGTCTCATTCATCATTTACTTTCTTCTCCATCACCTGCAAATAACACTTGAAAATTATTCCAACATAAATGCAGCTACTGAGTCTAAAAGCTTTTTAAAAGCCATATAAAATTACTTCAGATGGAAATAACAGTCTTTTCTTCACCAACAGAGGGAACAGAATGTGCAGTCACCAGCAATATTATAATATCGAGAAAAAAATAGTTGAGAACTTCACTAGATTAATTTCTCATGCTATCAATCACACTGTATTACCTAAGGTTCTGGGAAATGAGAGTCCCAAATGGATTTTGTGATATATCAATAATCTTGCTAAGATTTTGAATGTCCTTCTTAATATACAGGTATATCAAAAAGATAGCTGTAATCTGATGTGTCATCTAAAGATAATCCTAACAAAGAAGTATAGTGATACTTTCCTGAATAGCTACAAGCTATACAGGAACACTCTTCTCTCCCATTAGTCCGGCCTTTCCTGACTGGAGACTGCTGACAATAAACAAAATATTCACAGATAACTATCTGAAAAACTTTTAAAAATTTAAAGAGGGTTACCATGTAGCAGGTTGTGCTATTTTTAATATTGCAGGAATATATCCCGCTTTTTATTTTTCTTCTGAGCTATTTTGTTCCAAAAGAACATTGATGAAAGATGCTGAGAGATTCAGGTGTGCAGCATCGGTTCCCACTTGTGTAAATAAAGAAGAAAAGTGAGACAATGCAGCAATGACTACATTTGGGAGTCATTTGGATTATTAGATATCTGTCTGCAATTTAAACCTATTGGTCTTTTTCTGCTTCAGGTGATGTATGGAGGAATGAACTTTCAGAGACATTCCTGAGTCAAAGGAGAATTATTAATGTGGCCTGTACATATGTTACCTGAATATGAAAATAGTAGCAACTGGCTTAGTCATGCATCAAAAAAAGAAGTGTAATGAACTGTATTTATGGCTTGAGTTATGGTTTGACTGACATAAGCAGGATAAGGAGAGACTTGGATGAAGGGGAAAATTAATTTCTGTTTATTCTTCTATGATAAAATTGTAAAATTCCACTTAAAGTAGAACCTATCTTGGGCTATCTAATCTGTAGTTACATAATTATAGATGGTCAACAGATGTTGAACTGTTCTTCTCTTATAAACAAATATTTTGGTATGTGATATGATAGGTTCAGTGAGCGCATTTGACACATTTAAATTAGGGTATTTATTGCACTAGACATGATTAAAAACTTTATTTATGACACTGAATATTTAAACGAAGTTTGGTCTTGTTCTCTTGGAACTTCCACAATTCAACAGCCTAAATTAAAAATAAAAATCTGAAGGGACAAAAGGAGGGAATAAAACTCTGTTGACAGATGGGGAAGGAAAGGAGCATGTAGCAGCCAAAAAGTACTAGGGATATGACAATTCTTTTCTGTATTTCTTTTTTATTGCTGCTTTGGGAGTATAACAGAAAGCCAGCCTCAATGTATGTCCTATCAAATAAGTATCTACATAAATTGCAGATGTTACTCTTGCTAGGGCATGTTTTTATCACTGTGCCACAGACATCTTTAGCTTAAGATGTTTGTCCTTCTGGTGTGCAGTCTTTGTTTTGTCTGTTCTCTCCTGTGGTGCCAAGCAAACACCTTCCTAGCTCCACGTCTGTATTTTAGCATCTGCTGTGCTGTATGTCATTATATTCTCCTTCATGTTTGACTGCCTAACCAGTGTCAAAGTTGTACAGACTAAACAGAAGGAAATTTCTTAAAACAAGCCTTACATAGGTAAGTATTTCTGCCTTATTCTTTCCTCCTTAGTATAAATAATCTTTTCCCTCTTTCCTTTTCCCTTTTCTTCTTTTCCATTTTTCTTTTTTTTTCATTTTTCTCTTCTTTTTTTTCTTTTTTCCTTTTTTAGAGGGAAGAGGAGTGTTATTTATTTATTTGTTCATTTATTTTTTGGACAAATATTTGTTCCCATAGGACAAAGACCATTCTCTTTCATTTAGCTATTATTTCTCTTTTCATTATTAGTAAGAACCAATCATCGTCTCGATAATCTCTAGAGGTCCCTTCCAACCCCTACAATTCTGTGATTCTGTGATTCTGTGATTTGAGCAATGCATCTTCTAGAATCAAGATTTGATGATTTATAGGCACATTCACTTACCCTGGCTACTGATATTTCTGAGCTTTCTTGGATTTACCTGAAAAATCAAGATGAAGGACAGGTAGCAAAATTGACAAGCTGCACTCTCTTTGACAACTACTTGATCCAAAAGCTCTCTTTTCTCTCTGTTTTTCTTTTTCTCTATTGCCATTTCATTGGTTTATCCTTTTTTTTTTTTTTTTTTTTCTCTTGTTATTTCACTTGTTGATCTCAAAATTGTTTACTAGTGAATGCAGTACCATTCTTCAGTTTTTCAGATGAGGAAAATGAAGTGCAAAAAAACCAAAAAACCCAACAACAAAAAAAAGAGTTGCTTGCCTGCTGTCACTGAAGGCCACTTCAAATTTCAATTTTCCCTGTTAAGATTGTTGAGAGGGTTCTCTGTGTCATGACAATGTAGACAGGGGAAGAGTTGATTTCAACTTTGTAGAAAATTATCAGAGCATCCTGGTAACCAGGCTTGTGCTCCTGAAGACTTCTGAGCCCATTCATGTGCTGATTTTTTTGTCCACTCATATGGCCATATTCTTATTCATTCTTGAAGACAGAAAATCTGGTCTTCGCCTGATCTCAAGCATAATTCTGCAGCAACTTTATATTACCAGTACTGCATGTTTTTATTTCCATGTGTTATAATGCATTGACTAAACTTACATGTTCACAGGCAAGGTTATTTGAAGTATTTAGGACATTTTTAGTCATATGCAAATGTTTCTGAACTAATACTTATACAAGCTACTGTAATACCTTTTATTGTTCAAGTACTTTATTAAAGCTTCTAAAAATCTTGGCAGCCTTCAATTAAGGATTATTAACATATTTCTTAGTTTTTCTTTTTTTTCCTTTCTCCCCTAGCAGTTGCATTACAGGAGCAATAATAGAAACAGAAACTTGTTGAAGCAATTTTCCTGTTCTGTTAGATTGCTCATGATGTATGTAGTTCTTTCTTTTACAGAAAAAGAAATAAAAGATGTTGCTACTATATCAGATCAAGGCAAGCCAGACTCAGAGGTAATGGGATGCAGACTAAGGAATGAATCTTTGATGTGAGCCCAGTTGTTCCTCAAAATTGAGCCTGACTCACACTGCCTGAATCACCAAGAAGCGTAGCTCCTATTGTGTTCTGAGGGATTCAGTGATGCTTATTAAATGAGTTAATCAAGAAATTGAGTACATAGAAAATTTATTTTCTCATGCTAGCACTTTTTTTTTTTTTTTTTTTTCCAACAGCCTAACTAGAAAAAGTGTTTCTAGTTGGAAAAATCTGTGCTCATAAATGCATTCAATGAATAGCAGTATGTAATATAATATGTAGTTTTTATATTCCTAAATATAACACAAAATGAATGTCACAATAATTCAATCATGTCTACATGCCTATTTTTAACTACAAAATACCTGAGACTAAGAACCTTTCTGTGGCAGGGACTCTTCCAAAGAATATGATGCTAGATAAACATACGTGATGTGTTGAGATAGATAAAATTATTAAAGTATAACAGATTTTCAAATGAATACTAAAATTTTCTTATGGCTTTTTCCAAGGCACTTTTTGTTCTTGGTAGAATTTCTCTTTGGAATCTAGGTCCAGTAGCAAAACAGTAAGTCTTAGGTATACTTAGATAGTGACCATGAGTTTTTTCAAAAGACAGTGGTGAGCTGTGTTACCATTCCTGAATTTAAATACATGTTTTATTCCCAAGACCAGCCAAGCATTAATTTATTCTGTCACCTACAGACAGTGGAATCAGAAATATTACTGTGCAGGGAATTCAGAGATGTTTCTTCAGAATTATTCCCTAGATTGTACAGATATGTAACATTTATTTTGTGACAGGAAGCGATTTCTTGGGGAGGGACGCTTAATCAGGGATTGCATTGATTAGACTTCTGGAAGAAACTACTTAGTATGAAGGTGATAAACAGATTGGCCAGAGGAGCTGTAGTTCTATATAGAGTTAGACCATCAACAATTTTTTTCTTAAATTTGCTCTGAACATTTGTTCAACTTGAAATACTCGGTTGCCAAGGATGGTAAAACATATTTCCTTATTATAAGAATTCCTGATTATGAGCACCAGCAGTAGAGAAATACATGTCATTCTGCCGAGGAGCAGCAGGACAGGTTATTTATTGAGTGTTTATATGAGAAGTATTTTTTCTTACTGGTATTAGGCAGAGGTTTTCAATAGGGATTACAAGTACATTAGGATCCATGGGGAATGAGATGTCTCTGGGTGTTTGGTTCTTGAAAGCCTGCCCAAATTTTCTTCTCCTAGAATGAGAAGATGTACATCACCAATAAAAGGAAAATGCATAAAATATTCTTTCCCTTCTTCCTTCATGTAGATTTATATATGCATGGCTGCACAAATTAAGCAGCGGAAGGCTAACAAAAACTCTGGGTATACCATGCCTCCTGACAGACAAATCTTGTCAAAGCACACAGACTCTTCTTGTATTTCACAGACATAAATCCTCCCAGCAATATTTGGGGTATTTTTTTTTTTTCATGCAAGATTTTCATAAGCGCCAAACGAAAAGCAGATTGCAAAGCTTCCCACTATGGCAAGCAAGTGAATAATTGTTAAATTACCTTAGATAAAGAAGCACAAATATGGAGTCATGGTATGTTTCTTGCTACCATGGAGATGTTCGTTGCCAGTGAGATTTTTCAGGGAGTTAGGTGTCAGTTTTCAGACAGGCAGTGGTAGTTTGCAATTTCAGCTGGTATAAATGTGCAATAGAATGTTTCTTTTTTCTTCCCAGTCCCTTTTGCAAACACTCTCTCTTGTGTTATCTGCAGGTCCTCAAATATGATACCAGTTCATTTATGGCTGAGTAGCCCCCAAGATCATGAACACATTACTCTATTCTATGTATTCCTCTATTTTATGTATTTCCCTCCGAATATATTCTGTTGCATTGTGAGAAGCATCTGAGCTAAATTGTCTAATTGTCATTTGCCAAATTACTGAGCTGTGGAAGAGTTCTTTAGGCAAGATTGTCTCAGCTTCAGTACATCAGGATTTCTTCCCAGGACTGTGTTACCCTTACTTCTGCTACACATACAAATTTACAGTCTTTAGAGCATATCCACCCTCCACCCTTCCTTATACAGACCTGTAATTTCACATTTTCCTAAATTTCACTTCAGAATTCCTCATTTCAGAAGACTATTGAATGAAAAATTATTTCTTAAAAATATAAAATTTTAATAGATTTAAAGTTAAAAGAGGCTCTGAATCTCTCAGGGTCTTGATGAAAAGTAGAACTTCTTCCTTAGGAATGGAAAAGATTTCTTTCTCTGGTGTGTTCACTATTTGGGCCAGGTATCTCATTGGTCTTACTTTGTTCCTTTTTTAGTTTTCTTCTTCTTTTTCTTTTTTCTTTTTTCTTTTTTTTTTTTTCTGGCAGCATAAGCTTTGTGGCAGTTGATAGATGTTCTCAATTGAGGGGAAATTTCACAGGAAATAAAAGATATTAGGAGAACACTTACTACTTCTCTCTTAGCAGGTTCACCACAGGGAGAACTTTGGTGTCCCAGATGGGATTAAACTGATTGATCAGAGGTTTGGCTAATGACTGGAAACAAATAAACCCGATACATCTTCCTAAGTGCTGTCAAGTTGACCTCAGTTTTATGTTTCTACACACCTGCATTTCTGCCAAGTTTAGATAGAAGAAAACACTGTTTTCATTTTTTTTTATATATATACGAAACCTATCCAGAAACCACAGGTTTTTTTGTGTGTGTGTGCTAAAATAAACAGCATCCTTGTCACTACTACTGTATTTATTATTACAGCATCTGAGACAGAGTTATATTTATTGATTTAAATATTCAAAATAATTAGGATGTTGCATCTCTATTTTACATTCCAGAACAAATTCAAACAAATTCATTAGATGACATTAGTTTCCCTGATTATGATTCAACTAACATTGTAACTTTTAAATTCAGAGTTGCTCAGCTCAAAAAGATACAATGGATAATTCTTGGATAATATAATAATTTGGATATAGCTATCTCTGTGTATTTATTTTTCCTTACGGCTTTAGGCTATTTGTAAAAAATGTATTTATAATTCTTATATACATATTCTGTTGTTCATTGAATATGGGGCATTATGACTGATGAACAAAACATGAAAATCTGAACACATTATGGAATCCTCTGAGAAGAGTGTGACAGATTTAGACACAAATCTTTTTACATTAGGTAGGTTCTGTCTCAGTATGTGAACATGGAAGAATACTACATTATAGGATCTTTAGATTCCATAAGAACAGCTGGGAAAATTAACTCGTGTGGTTAATCTGACGGTATGGGAGGGGAAAACTTCTGTCCCCACTGCAATTTTACAGGGGTGTTGGATTGTCCTTATACTAGTAAAGAAAATCAGATAGATTTTGTCTTCACAGCTCAAGTATTTTGTACATCAAATATGTCATTTTCTTCAACCCTCATGTGGGAAACAGCTGACAGATTAGAGTGCACTATGCGTTTTAAGACTATCATTGCAAACACAGTCCAGCTTTACACAATTGATATTGCTGTCTGCATGAATATTTTTCCCAAAGATAATTTTATTGATGAAATTAGGACTACCACATACAAGACTTGATATAAAATTTCCATGTCGGAAATGGAATATCAAATTGGGCATGGTAACACAGAAATCATCTCCCACTCTTAAAGTATAGTATAAATTACCTGTATCAAACCACGCAGAACAAAAGAGAAAATAAATCTACTTAATATTTGAGTGCCCTGTGTTTTATTTTGCTTATTAACCTTTGTTTCTAATATCACAAGCATGCCTAGTTACAAAGAAGACAAGTTGACAAAATAACTATTAATTTCTTATTGACTGGCAAATAAAAAAAATATCAAGACACTGGAATTTTCACAGCTGCTTCCTGAGTGCACACAGCTTCAGACATTTTCAGAAAACAGTGATGTTTGTATAGAATGCTTCACCAGCTGAAGAACATTACAGCATCAATGTCTGACCCAGCAACTCAGCAAGCAGGATTCCTTTTGGATTGTGTTATTACAAAGTAGGATGAGTACACGTGGAATAGGGATGCTCACTGTTCTCATATCTGCTGTGAGTCAGACAACACGGCGCTTTAATTCTGAAGGAATATCTCTAGATCAAATGAGCTCTGAACTGTAAATGTGCAAGAAGCTATTTCAGCCCTGGGATCTCAAGTGAAAAGAGCTTGATTTCTGGTAAAGTACCAAAGCCTCATAAATCTGAGGAGAGCTCTTCTGTGTCAAGCTGTTATATGGGTTGCAGCTGTGAATGAGGAGAGTGAGCTCTGTTACTTGACCACCTATACCAAAGTGAGGTAATTCTATTAGCAGTTAGGTTTGAGAACAGCTGTGGAAAGTATAAATTATAGTGTGCTCAAATTCTGAAATACCCTTCTGCTCCTGCCTTGAGACTTCAAGAACAAATTGCCCACAGTTGGTATTTTGTCTTCTTATCATCTTTAAAAATTTCACATACTTCGTTAATGGAATGTTTTAGCTGTACGTGGTCACCGAAGAGAAAGAAGGAAAAAGGGTAATTAAACTGAATTCAAGATGTTTGTGCTTTCCAGAAAATCGGGATAATATTTTGGCTTTCCTAGTACATTTTTATCTTTGGGTATACATAATATAAATATGATAAATTAATTCAATTGAAGTTAAGCCAGAGCCCAAATTTGAACTGTAACTCATACTTCCAAAACTGGGCCTGAGAACTTTTTGAATGCTGTGTGTTAGAGCAAATCAGCATGCTGTTCTTGAATGGATGAAATGACAAGTCAAGGTACATAAGCCGCTTAGATTTCTATGTCCTGAAAAGATGCTCGGTATAAATAATGAGGTTAGTTTCTGTTTCCTACGAGCTGTGTGGTGAAAGGATCTTAAAGTTAGGTGGTTTTCAGTCTTAGCTGAATATCTGCCTTCCACCTGAGAGTTGAATTATTTTTTTTCCTATCTCCATCAGATGAAAACCAGGTTAATTTAAGCCATCGTGAGAGCACAGTAGCAGCATCTGCTCAGGTAATTGTCTTGTTTGCTGATGGCTGTTGCTTGTTAATGAGTCCTGTGCCTCTTTGCTGCAAGCTGAGAGCCTCCCTTGTTTGTGGACACAACAGCAGTAATGCCTGGAGAGTTTATGATGGGTTATTTGAGGAAAAAAAAAAAAAAGAAAAGAAAAAAAAAAAAAAGAATTAATTGCAGTGTACTTTCAGTTAAATTTGTACTAGCAACAGGTTGAAATAAAAAGAAACAGAATCCTATCAGCAAAATGTAGCAATGCTTAGATCTCTGTAACAAATTCTAATGCCCTCATGGTAAACTCTGTATTTACTGGTGAGGTCAGATTATCACAGGTGGTTATTTTTTCTGCTTCTTCTTTTCTTCAGTTCTCTGTTAAACCTCAGTTAACCTGCTTTTCTCCCTAACAGTCTGCAGTATTTTTTGCTTTGCTATCCATATCAATCCAGTAATGGTACTGGTTCTGAAATATGCAGCTCTCTTGGCTACCTTTGCTTTCCTTCCCCTGCTTTCCAGACTTGAAGTACTGAGGAAGAGGGGAAAATGGAGAAAAAAAATGGCAGAGAAATTTGTGTTGAATCATGCCATACAGCAAGGTCATTTCAACCCCAGATAATCTACTTTTCTGATAAATCTCCATCCTAGCTTTGTGCAACAAAATGGATATGGCTAAGTGCTCCCACTTCTGCAGGCACTTTGACATTTTGTCACCTATCTGCTGAAATGGCTATTGACATCCACTTAGAATATTTGTGTGTATTTTTCTAGGTGAATTTTTCCCCATCTTTATTAAGTACTAGAGAGGATGTTTTAATATAATTACTTTTACACAGAACTAGATTTCTATAAGAGCTTTGCTATTTGTTAAAATCTAGGTTTATTACTCACAGAAAACCCAATACCAGGATTCTTCTTCATATACTACCAGTGGATTTCCCTGAGAATTTCAGATTTGCTGTCCTCTGTGCTATTGGTATATTGGTAGGTGTATGTATTCTGTAGGTTTTTTTTTTTTTTTTAGTAAATTGTTTCCCATATATGGGCATATAAGAAAAGAACAAAAAAGAACAGAAGGAGTAGCTATCTTCTTTCCTATCCACAGTTCTTACAGACTATATATAAGCTTGTTGCATGCACGTGGGTATTTTTACTTCAAACTGCAGCTTTTATGTTTAAATGCAGGTAGAGAAGAGAGTTCTTAAAAATGACTGATGTTTTTCCTTCTTTTTAATGAGCTTGATTTCTAACGTTTCATTCTAGCTTTTATCACCAATAGTATATATGTGGCTTCCTTAAACTGGAGAGTGAAGAACAAAACAGAGGGAGAAGGAGACCTTCCTTTTAGTTTGTACTATACTGAAGTAATTCAATCTTGAAATAAATTCAGGGTGTTATTCGTTAGTGCTCTCGATCTGAAACTATGACTATAAATATGCTTATAAAATTTAAGAGGAAAATATCAACTGGTGAAATGATATGCTAATGAAGGATACCAATCTTTAATATAAAAAGCATATTTCAAGCAGTTAAATTGCATATCTGACACTTATTTGCTCAAATAATTTTATAATTTTATTTTAGCAACATGAATTTAATCTGCACTCTTGAAACTAAGTACAAAAACTTGGACTGAAGGGCAAATTAACAGTACTTGCTAACTGCTACAACAGAACACTTGTCTTTTTTAAGGAAAAAAAATGCCTACAATAAGCAACAGATAAAATATTCAGTGACAACAATCAGACAAAAAAAAAAAAACAACACAATTAAAAGATACACCCTGTCTGTAGATAAGATTGATGCAATGTTTGACATGTGGCAACGATGAGCTCTGTAGCAAAACTTCTATCAGGTGAGGAAAAGAGGAGACTGCTCTTTGTTTACAGGACTCACTTGTGTGATTCAGGTCAGAATAACAAAAAAAAATACTAAAAATGTCTTTGACTTCTAGTGAGTGCTGCCACAAGCTCTCAAAATAGATAAGGTCTGTGACCAGGATGACAACTGCTTCCTAGTGATGGAATGGCCTCTTGAGAAAGAGAGATATAAGAAGTCTGGTCTGAATAACAGGTTCTCTGTTACACTGCTTTCTATAACTAACTCACAGAGACACACACACCCTATAGAATTTAACACTTTAGCCATATAACTAGTTGTAACATTTCATTTTTGGTGGAAACTTAATGAAACTTAATGGTGGAAGCTGTTAATATTCTGTATATTCTGCTTTGAGATGGTGGCATTGAGGTCATGACAGAACTGCAAGGAGTTAGGAATGTAACTTTCTAAAGCAAGCTACCAATTTTGACAGGAAAAATACAACTTCCTATGCTTTGTTGCTCTAAAACAATTGTATTCATAAGCTGGCTATATAATAAGCAAACATTTTAATCTCATCTGTAAACTGAAACACATCTCAGGCAATCAAAGCTGTGGTTTGAATAATAATCAGTTTATTGTAATAGTTATGTGAAGTAAAGTTAATAACTTCTTAATTCACCAATGATATTAGAAAGTGAAGCTGCTTGTAGCCCAGCAGACTACAAAATAGTTACTAAAAAAGAAAAGCTAGAAAACCTGTTTTATCAGCCCTTGATAAAAATGACATGGCACTTCAAGTCTACTTATTTACATGAGGCGTATATTTGATCCTTATCCTTCTGAAATGGCTTACAATTTTATCAGAAGTGCTTTACAATTATCAGAATCTCATTTCTGGATATCTTTAATGGAAGCTCATATTTTTCAAGCCAGGATGATAATAGGCAGTTGAAATCAGTTTTCTGGGTGTGAAATGCTATTGCTTAATATTCAATATGTCAAAGACTATAGGAAAATATAACCTATGTTCCTACAATGAGAAAACATACAAATGATAGAAAGAAGGTATAATAAAAGTCACTTTTTTCCCTCTCATCTTGCCTTTCCTTTATGTCACCATTTCACGACAGTGCAAGAGTAGGGCCAGGTTCTCCTGTCAGTCGCTGCCACTTACTCCCTTAGTGGATGAGATGTACACAGAAGGTACAGTGTTAAAATTCTCTGTGCTTTGATTAGCTGTTTTGGAGCCTCTGTTTTGATTAAAATGATGGTCCAAGTTCTGATATGTCCCATAAGACTGAGTGATGGGGGCATGAATACTTATTTGTTCACCACATTTTATTCTTATTTCATATTTTTTACTCACTTTTTCTATTTCTTTGGCATTTACCAAGGATTCATTTAGATAGCAAATATTTAGAGCAGGAAGAGGCATTTTGCTTGGTTACGTATGTATTTCTTGTGACACATTTGGTAGTGTTAGCATAAGCCTATGTTCCAACAGAAGTAATTTTTTTTTTTTTATGATATATATGTGTATTTGGGTTTTGCTAATGCTAATTGAACAGCTAACACATACTAACTTTCCTGTAGAAATATTAACAGTAAGTAACAAAACTCAAAAGAAAATTTGAACCAATTGAGCTTGAGTTGAAGAATTCATACTGCTAGTTAATTTTTATAAGTTGTTGGTGTATATTTCAAGATGATGATGACATTCTACAGTTAAGTAATTTATCTTGCACACTAGAAGAAAATAACAAGTCATATTAATAATACCTTTAATTTCTTATACTATAATGATATTTTATGTACAGTAATTTGTTAGTTATTATATTTGAGGATATTAGTCAATATATTTTCTCTGCATACTTACTTGAAGGACAGAAATAATGGTTCTACAGGAGACAGATGGTAAAATAATTGCATGCTGAATTTATTAATATTGAATAAAAAGATCCACAACATTAACAGTTGTGAAAGCTGCTGTCATGGCCAGCGTTACCTTTGCAGTAACTCTTACAAACAGCTTTGTAAATGTATCCCTCAACAGCTGTTTGCTTAAATGGTAACTATAGAGTGAATTCTAACTTGGTTGACTTTCTAAAACTATGCAGTTTATTAACATAATTAGTTGTCATAAAGATGCAAGCCTAAAGATGTCCTTGCTAATTAGCCATCTGAAATCTGATGTTTCTTCCTCTTCCCTTCTCTGCCCCCAGTAATACTTCTGATTTACTGAAGAGATGAGAATTGCATCATACTTCTAAAAAAAAAAAATAATAAATCACTGATTCCAATATTCTTTCATCCTGAAGCATCAGAGCTGGGGAACTCAGATAAAGAAGACACTTGCACATTATGCAGAAGGTTTTTTTGTCTGTTGCTCTTTATGGATTCTTTGGAAGGTGGATTTTTCAACATTTTTACGTGGATGTTTTCACACTGCTGGGAAGACATTGAAATGCTAGTGAAAGTTTAAAAGCTACACTCTTGTTTTCCTTTCACGCATTACAGAAGGCTGTGATAAAATGTGTGAAGAAATAGTGACAGAGCATTGAAGCAGGCTGCCTAGAGATGTTATGGAGTCTCCTTCTATGGAGATATTCAAGACCTGTCTGAAATCCTACCTGTGCAATCTATTATAGGGAACCTGCTATAGCACAGGGATTGGACTCAATATCTAGAGACCCTTTCCAACTCCTGAAATTCTGTGAAATTCACTTTTTTTTTTTAAATTATTATTACTTATACCCAATTATTCAAGTGATGATGAAATCAATAGAAGTCATATTGTATGTGTCTATAAAAATTTTGTTTGGTAGCAGTAAAAAAAAGTAATTCCCAGTGACAAAAAATGTCTTGGAATTTCTGACTTTTAAGGAATATTCTTGCATTTTTTTGTATGATGGACAAGGAAAATGTTTTGAAATGTTCAGGATATACCCAACTTAAATATAAAAAAGATCCCTGTTCAAGAGCCTTTATTTTATTCTATTCCAATTTTTTCTACTTCTAAGCATAATTTACATACTGACTACTCTGAACCACTGGCACTAAAATTTACAGAGAAGTTGTAAAGTTTCTTGTGGTGAGTTTAATCTGGAATTGAAACTCAAGGTTTTGACTGCTGGAGCAATATGGAGTTCAGACTACAAAGGCTGTGATTGTGAAAGAAGCAAAAGTTACACACGTAGAATGGTTCTGAGTTGAATAAGGAACAATAGTGCAAACTAAGGTGCCTCCAGACAGGAAGAAAAATAGTTAGTAGAGTTCAGTGAATTCAGTTTGGGGCTTAGCTAAGGGTTAAATTAACAACAAACTCTAATTGGGATTTAACTCTTGGTATACACTGGCATCATGCTAAGGAAATCTGGCACCAGTGCTTTAGTTACCACCACCAGCATTCAAGGGCAAAAAGCTTTGTTGAATTTTCTATGTACATACTTAACTTTAAGCTACTAGAGATACAACTACCAAAGGGAGCTTTATCAACTTTGAGATTTTAAACAGTAAGCAAGCCATACTTTGTTTAAAAAAAAAAAAAGTTCAAGTGCCAAGCAGCTGCTATGACTGCAGTCTTCAGTAAGAAGGGAAAAAATATTCATATCTACTGCATCAAATTAAAATAGTGACAGCTGCATATCTTCCAGCATGAAGCTGAACAGTATTTTGCAAGGTGTAATTAAGCTGGAAGTGAGGCCTACAACTATTATATTTAGCATCAGCATTTCTATAGAGTACTTTCTTCTTTGACTAAGGAACAGGAGAGTAACATTAGACTGAATTTACTGTATGTGTATTTTCAATCTCAAGAGAGTTAGAAATCAAACAAATGGAGCGTCGTGAAGTCAAATGCTAACACAAGCATTTGATAGGACATTCTAGCCTACCTACTGGTTCCTCCTATTGAAATTAGTGCTTGATAATAACTGGCAAAGATATTGACATTTTGCAAAATTTTATGTATTCTATCCCTTTAAAACAAGTAAAGCAGAGGTGACTGAATTGATATGTTACGTGATTCCTTGACTTCACTTCCTGCTAGCGTAGATTTCATTTTTACTCTTGTTTAGAGGAATATACTTAATAAAATCCATGATTCAGATATTTTTCATATATTTATTTAAGAATCACTGACCACAAAACCCTGCAAGCTGTGGCATTTGTACTGTACAACCTAAGCAACATACAGTACCTCAATTATGCATAGTAAGAGATACAGACTGAAGCTCTAATGCTAAAAGAAATCATGGACTTTGATGAGGAGAAGCACATTCCCCTAACAAAGTGAAAATGAGATTTGAATGGTAGTTGTCATGGGAAATCAAGAAAGCACTGCAAGGGAATTAGTAATTACCTATTTATATCCTTGTGGGTTTAGCCAAAAACTTGAAATGCATAAGTAACAGTATTATCAAGAATAACTATGGCAATTGAATTGCATGAGCTTATGCTAAAAGCAGAGCAAAATTTACATTTTTGAAATCACAAAAAAATCTGGGGAAAAAACAAAAATCACTAAAAACTGTCAGAAAAAAAAAAATAAATAAATGCCCCAAACTGAAATAGGTTCAGGTTTCTGTTAAAATTAAGAAATACACTAGTCATCAAAGCATGGAATAGGAATATGGCAGAAAGCTTCAACTAGCATTTCCAGAGGTGTATATGTGAAAAGTACGTTCCACACACTAGATTCCTCAGGAAAGATCAAGTATTGAACTCACCTGAGTTTTATTTATAAAATATTGCACCATGCATTACAAAGTTAACCCCACTATTCCCACTCTAAATTCCCACAGCCATGCCAAGCGTGGAGGTAAGTCTTTCATTCTGCCAAACTGTATAGCATATCCTGTCTCAGTTTGCTTACCAAAGTTCAATTTTCAGTGTTATGTCTGCTTTGTTTTGCTGCTTTTAGAGTATTTCATGCTTTAGCTCTTTTATGAGAGTAGTTGGGTCCTAGTAACTAGGAACTGTTATTAGTGATGAATATATACGAGTACATTTTTAATTTCAAGATAATCTCTTCTCAAATTTAGCTGGAAAGTTACTACCTGAATTCAAAATGATAGAACACTGGGTTAGGCAATTTGAAGAATATAACTGCTCCCAGACATTTTCAATGGAGTTGTAAAGTTGGAAAATCTGATTACAAGATTTCTGTACGTTCTGTGTCAAGAATGTAATTTCATAGAATCCTTGAAGTTGGAATGGACCTCTGAAGGCCATCTAGTCCAAAGCCCCTGCAATGAACAGAGGCACCACAGCTAGAATCACGTTGCCCAGGGCTTGATCTAGCCTGGCCTTGAAAAGCTCTGGGACAGGGCATCAACAACATCACTAGGCAGTCTGTTCCAGTGCCTTACCACCCTCTCTGTAAAAGACTTTTTCCTTATATCTAATCTCTTGGAACTTGAAAACGTCCCTTGTTCTGTCACCACAGACTCCACTAAAGAGTCTGTCCCCTTCTTTCCTGTAGCTCCCCTTTGGATACTGACAGGGTGCTCTGTCTGTTTGCAGCCTTCTCTTCTCCAGGCTGAACAGCCCCAGCTCCTTCAGCCTGTCCTCATAGAAGAGGTATTTCATTCCATTGATCGTTTTTGTGGCCCTTCTTTAGATGCACTGAAGACATCCTACACTCTCCCCACCCCCCAAAAAAATCAATTTTTCATCTTGTAACAGTAGAAAGATCAGCGTGATGGGAAGACATTCCAAAAGAAAAAAGACAAGCACTCTCCCATCTCTAAAGAGCTAGACTTATAGTAGAAACTCCACAAAACGACCTCCAATGAAAGATCCTTCCCCAGTGGGGGTCAGCCCTTAAGGAGGTCTAAGAGAGGTGCAGCCAGGCTCTGCCCCTTCCGTTCACACAGCTGAATTGCCTTCACCTGTGCTCTCAGGGCTGACTCACTCCTTGCCTCAGGTGCTCAACCAGCGGTTCAGGCTGTGACTCAGCTGTTCCCATACACAACTGATTTTCTGTTCTTGTAGTTCAGATTTGATCTATTAACATCTGCCCAGATGACAATTCCAGAGTTTATTCTGTAATCGTCAGAGAGAAGAGTTTACATTAAAATGATCTTTTTTTTAAAGTGAATTTGTTAAGATATTAACAAAGCCACAGTAAATCAAGGAATGTAGCACTTCTATTTCCCTATTTGTTTAATATTATTCATGTGAGTCATTCTACCTGAGCTCATTTCTTCAATGGGAGTATTTCAATATAAATGTTAGTATCTTCTGAGTGCCCTATTTATAAAAAGTATTTTGTTACCCAAACGCATAAATGAGCAGGCCTCTTTGGAAACCCTGATGCACTGCTACTCCTTTAAAAATGTATGCATGTTTATTGTATGAAAACTTTATGCAACTGTGTTTTACATCGAGTTACCGTGATTATCATCTTCTAGAAGGTCTGTGGAGAATAAAAGACAGCAAATCATCTTAACTATGTAGCCCTCCCAAAGAAACATAATTAAAAATATAATTTGCCCCTTTTCTTGAAATGAGTTTTAACATGAATGCTTCAGTAAACAAATCTGCCTATGTAATTAAAGGAACACGCAAAAGCTATTTAAAGATCACAGACAGAGAAATATGATAGAAGGGCAGCCTTATGTCTCATCTTACAGTAATTTTCAGTGCCAATGAGACACAGGTGTATGCTAATAAAACAGAAAGTCTGAGTGTGATGAATGTGATTATTATTCATCTCAAACATCCTCTTTTTTTTTTTTTCTTCCTCCCTGTTCTAATTAGGCAGTTTCCAGCTGTTCAGCATTTGCTGGAGAGATGTGTTGTTGGAGAATCACTTCCCAAACTAAACAGAACCATTCTGAAAGCAGGTTTCTCTTAAAATAGAATTTGAAATGCTATGGTAAACAGTTAAACAGAGTTAGATAGGCTGCAAGGAAAACAGCGAGGAGAAAAATGCATTTGAAATTGATAATGTAAAAAATAAAAGACATTTGTATGTGTAGTGGAAAGATAACGAAGGCTCATTTGCAAGAAATAAGTGACTTTATGTGAATGACAGAAAAGTATTACTTGTCATGAACGCATACGTAGCCGTATCCCTCCACGGATTAGCTGTGGCTGAACCTAGCATTACTGAAATCAGGCAGGGCTCTTAGTGAAGTCAAACTGAAAAAAGACAGTACTGATGTGCAGCTTTACAAATACTGGCTTGTCTGGTTTGCAGTTTGATGTGATTGCACAGTGTGGGAAGGACAGATGTTGCAACCAAGCCTGTAGGGTGGGGTATGAAACTGAAAATCACATGCTGTTTCTGTGCTAAAGAAATGTTCTTACCTACAGAGGCAGTAATAGATTTTTAGTCTGTTTGACTATGCAAACAGGCAGTTCTTAATAGACATGTATAATAGTTCTTCCTCTCCACTCTTTGGTGTAGCTGAGGTAATACTTACGTATTTTCTGTCCCAGTATTTCTATCACCTGCTCCTTTTCTTCACTGATTTGCAACTTCCGTGCTGTCTGAGCCCATCTATGGGATTTTCACTTACAATAGGTACCTACTCTTTGTTCTGTAGTGTTTCATGAAAAGCCAGATCATCCTTAGTGCTAAGGTTGCATCCCTTCAGCAATAACCAGCTAACCCTTCTGAATTTCTGTTTGCACACTCTGGGTCTCTGTTGTTATCTAATGGTTGGGCTACTGGGGCTCCTTTTTGTATTGTTATGTTTTACTTTCTGCAGAGGTTAAATTACAATTTTCTATTAATGTAACTAGTGTTTCATTATCACAAACTACTCACACATATATTCCCCAGGGTCGTCAAGCAGTTGACTCTATTAAGATACTGCTAGGAGATGTATGGATAAATATAATGCTTTCAGAACTAGTTGTTACTACTGCCTATTCATTATAGCAACAATACTAGTATGTAATGAACAAACAATGAGCCATTCCTGTTTTATTTGATAAAACATCTGGGAAGGCATCATACTTAGCACGCCAAGGTACAGCAATTTTATTGTTTCTTTTTTACCTTTGATTTTCTTTCTGCATTTGAACATCTGAAGGAGTTTGAGTTAGTACTCCTTTCTGGGGGCCACAGGGAGAAACACCAATAAATAACATTTAGAGCTTCTCTACCACTGCCCAACTATGCATACTCCTGGTCCATTTTGCTAGTATTCCTGTGCGTAGAGAGAATGGAAGGAGACCACCCAGCAGCAGCTGACTGGCTGTACAATACTGGATGTATTGGCTCTGTTGCAGAGATGACGTAGGCCTAGGGCTAGCACAGGTGTCAGAGCAGTCCCCAATGGCCTCGATACTTGCTAATTAGTGCTATATGCACCTGCTGCTCCTCCCGGTGGCCTCTGCCCCATCGAGATAGCACTTTCTTTTCCCATTGCACAACGCACACTTTTTATTCTCCCCAGTGTCTTCCACACAATCAACAGGGTTTCAAAACTGTTTTTCAAGTTGCTTCCAGCTGCACAATTTGTGAGCACAAAGCAAGCCTTTGCTGTTTGTTGAGAACAGGTAAATGTTATATATTTGTCTGTGAACTCTAAAGAATCTTTAACTGCTAGGCTTTTATTTTTTTTTTCCCCTAAAAAACTCTCAGTGTTTTAGCTACACGGTTCAAAAAAACTAATATAAGCCCTGAAATAACTGTCTGTTTTGTAAAGCTAGATGAAAAAGGCATAAAGACTTAAAGCTTTATTGCTAAGGGCAACGTGCAGGGAAATTTAAAATTTAAAGCATCCAACCTGAGCATTTAAAAATAAAAAGAATGGAAAAGTTTTCAGATTCTGAGGAAACCAGCATGACCTTTTTTTTCTTTTTTTTTTTTTTTTTGCTATTGTTTTCATTACTGCTGGGTTTTTTGTTTTTTGTTTTTTCTTATTTATTGTGGGTAAATATGAAATTGTTAGCTTTTGAAGTGCTAAGTTTTAAAACTTTCCCTCCTACTTACATTTTATTTGATAACTTACAGAACTACTTCTGTATTTATAGAATTAATTTGTCACATAAAGTGTAACTCTAATGTAATTTTTTGGTCTTGAAATAATAGATTTTATCTGTCTGTTAAAGTGGTGGAACTTCTGACTAAATTAAATAAAAATTGAACTTCAGGGGAAAAGAATTGCTGTAGAACACTTAAGAAAATGAGACAATACATTTTTTTTAAAGTTAGTTTCCAGGATTCTGCTACCTGCATTTTGAAGGATGAAATATTAATTGTCCCTATAGCTTATTAAAATTGTTTTGAAGGAGTTAAGAAGATGTGTACAAGTGCTTATTATTTCTGTTATGCATCTAAAATTCTAAATGCTTATAAATGGAAGTGATATAGCATAAGCTTTCTCACTGCAGTAGTGCACAGAATTAATGCTTGGATTGAACCTGAATGTTCTCGAGTGTGATATTCTTTCCCTTTTTCTCATGTCTGTAGGTTCGTATGTTTTCCAACTGAAGGTTTTGTTGTGGCCTGATTATGGCAATTTTTTTTTTTTTTTTGTCCTTCTTTGCCTAAAATCCTGTGCTTATCTGTTCTCTAAGCTTTTCCTTTTCAGACTCAGTAAAGAATTATATATGCTTCTAGCCAACCCTGAGGATTAAAAACCTGTATGTGCTTTTACTGTAGTCCAAACAAATGCTGGCTTAAGAAACATTAATGTCAGGCTAGGTGATTGCAGAAACCAAGTTGATCAATCCCAGGAAGTTGCATAAAATAGCTCTCTTAAACAGCCATATACTTGATGAGTGTTTACAAAGTCCCATGCTTCTAGCAACAGTACTTTGATTTATGCACAGCTCATTCTCTGTAATGACAGCAATTTGGGCTTTGAAACAAAGCACATCATGGAAAAGTAGTGACAGAAATTGAGAAGTGTTGGCATTTAGAGGAAATCATGACTAGTGGTTTTTATTTAAGTTCATTTTTCATCTGAAGATGATCTATCCAACTACAATTTCACATCTGCAGCAGTTGTAAGAGTAAGCAGTCACAGACCACAAGCTGTGGCTTGGGAAGGGCAAACACAATCAGTTGTGGCATTTTTAATGAAGATGAAAAGAGATTTAACTCTATGACATCATGAGGTTTAAGAGTTTCTCATTCTTATGCAATCCGAACACTCCCACTGATACAAGGAATTTCACATGAGATTTTGTAGCTGCTCTGATTCAGATTAATATCTTGCATAAAAAAGACTGTTTTTATTTATTTGTATTGAGATTTAAAGCAGATTGGCAAGAGTTGCTAAAATAGAGCTGAGCATTCCTGCTAAGACTTGAACACAAAGCGTAGCTAAGGTGATAAAATGCAGCATTATCTGGCATATGATAAAATATTGTTTTTACATTAAATGTTCAATTCAGAACTTACACGTCCTTTGACTTGTTGGAAGAGAACTTTGAGGACTGGAGTTGGATAGGTTAGATAAAATATTAATTTGTTCAGTCAAAAAGATTGGGGAAAAGAACTGTTCATTGCAATTCCCTACTCTTGCAAATTTTGTGTTACTGAGGGAAAAAAACAGTTGTCTCAACAAAGAATTTGGCTAAAATGTGTAATCCTAAGGCAATTGGGAAGACTTGCTAAGATGCTACTTCAAAGGTACAAAGCATTTATTCTTGCAGACAAGCCTCAAGGATTTATTCTGCCTTTCAGTTTGAGAAGGAGGTGATTTCTGCTTTGCCTTCTCTTCAGATTGTTTCAACAAATGGCCTGTGCTTAGCATCTTTAAACAAGTAATTTTATATCAAAATTTTTCGAGCCTAGTTTTCAGTGCTGATAACTTAGAGTAGGTGTGAAAAATTGTTTGGTTTTGGAAGATTAATTAAGGAAAAGAGATGTAGAGTGTTGAGTGCGACTGATGAAAGCTCAGCTGCAGCCTGACCAAGGAACCCAGAGACTGGCAGGAGGAAAGCCCAGCTCCTCTCAGGCCTACCTCCATAAAGCCAGGGGGGCACAGGGTGGGTAGGAAACTAAATTGAGCTTGGAGGAGGATGAGGATGTAGAGTCTGGGCTCCTTCCTGTCTTAGCACAGCCTTAGCTCCAGGTGTGAAACCCAGAATGATGAACCAGCACCACGACAGCTTTCAGACAAAGTAAGCCACTGCCTGGGGGTATGGGACATGTTAAGTGATGCTGTTGAGAACTGTGGAGAGATTACTACTGGATTTATGGGGGGAGACAGAGGCAGGGAAAGAGATGAATGTAGTTGATTTCAGGAGGAACAAGTGTGGGGAAAATAGATGGGAAAGGTGATAAAAAGAGCTTGTCACATGTACAGCCCGCTGCTTGGTATACTTGTTAGACATTCCCTGCTCCTGGTTGGTGCAGTCTTTCCTATCTCCTTATTAAGTTGTGTAGGGTTTTTTTGTAGGTGCTCTCTGTGGCCAGCTGTATGTATATTTGTTGTATGAATGTGCTTGTGAATATGTGCTTAGTCTTGCTCATGGCTGTACCTTGGTGCACAAGCCTCTGTTGCACTGCAAGATCTGGGCCTGTCCCTCTAACAAAAAGTTGTTCCTGGGTGCAGTTGATCAAAGGCTTCTTTCAATACAAATCAATGCTGGCTAGTCCATATTTTAGGTTTCTGAAGTGCCCACCTATGTTTTGTGGTTGAAGAGGAGCAAAGTGCGTTTTCAGATAAGAATAACCAACCATCCAGGTTCTGATGCAAAATTTTCCCTGATCTTCAAGAATAGCACAACAGCCTTTGTCTCAGAAAGAGTGCATGGCACGAGTGTGATGTTCTGCTTCAGTAAGATGCTTTCCATCCTCCTCACTTTGAGGTTAATGGAAAGCTTTATGAAAACCGTATCTTTTCTTTAACACTGGGGCTAAGTATGTCTTTTGGAAGACTCTGAGTTAGTAGACACGTATTAACATTGGCGATATGGGTTTAACCCATAAGTGTGCTTCAATAGTTAGTGGATTGTAAAATAATAGTTTTGTTTTGTGGAACCTAAAAGTATTTCTGAATCTGTTTCTGATTTCTGTCTAAGAGACAGAGACAACATTGGATTTTTTTTGTTTATTTGTTTACTGAAAAAGCCTTTATCTTTACAGGATAAAAGAAGGTCTTACTGTGTACATGTGTGTGACCATTCAGTATCTCAGTGAGTTGCAATTACAGAATTTATACATGGGAAAAATATGAGCAAAGTACCTTGCTTGTAGATTTTGTCCATACCTTACCTGCTTGTTTCCAGTAGCTGTTAAGCCTTAAAAAAAATAAAAATAAAAATAAAAAAAAAAAAACACATTCATTTTTTACTCTTTGGGTTAGTGTTCTTCCCTTCTTCCCTTTCCTTTCCAGCCATATACTAGAGAGATTCTGAAAGAATAGTACTTCTGGAGGAGTAATAGCGCAGGAGCACAATACTTTACACTAAAACCACAGCAAAACCTTACTGTGGGGTCAGGTGTAACACTGTTTTCTGTAATTGTTTCCTATCTTCTCATAGTTTAAATTTATTTACAGCAAACAAAGGATAAATCTTGCAAATGCTGTAGTAAGTCTGTCTCAGAAACAAGCACTAATCTTATTCGAACTACTACTACTGTTTGTTTCCTGACTGTTTCTATTACCTTTTGGAAGTCAGTCATGGTAACTAACTGAAATTATTTGAGAGAAGAAGAATATCCTCTTTTTCCACTTTATTTAGGTTATTTGTAATGATGGGACCAAGAGGTAGTAACTTTGCTTTCTGTTCATAAATATATACATATTTATGGTTTTCTTCTTGTTCAGTTATGGGATAATTTAAATTCCCATGATAAATTACCTTTTCAATGGTTCTTTCCAGTTCATTTGTACATTCTGATGTAAATATCTTTTTATGTGTGTTTTTCAAGACTGTTTCTGAAAATAGTCTTAATTATTGTTCTAAATCTATCTATTTTCCCACCAAAAAGTGAAAAATTGCTCATTATGTTGCTTTCATGAATATTTTTTAAAGTTCATGCGTATTTTCTGAGACGTGAGAATGTATTTAAGTGTGCCTTTTTTAATACAACTGAAGATACATTGACCTTTAAGAAGTTTTTATGAATTCTTATGAACTTTTATTCATTAACTAGAAAGAACAAGTTCATTAGTGTAATAATATGATAAATGTTGTTGAACTTTTCTACAGAATTCCTGGCAATTGCATTAAATATGAATAATTTATTGATCTTTAATTAAGTTTCCATGTACTGTTCATGAGTAAGTTGATTTTAACCCTAATATGTAACTCCAGTTAAAGCAAAATGTTGTTAGATTTATTGCAGTAAAGAGGCATAATTTTTAAATACTGACTATCTCCAGCTTAAATGTCAAAATGTTATGGAGTCTAAGAACTAGCAAGAATAAACGAATGTGCTGCTGTTAAATCCATTCTGTTGTGCATGTGAATAACTCACAAATATCTTTGAAGTACTCTTTCTTTTCTCATTGTTTTAGTGTGATCAACATGACATTTTTCACCTCCTAGTAAACACTTGAATCTAATGAACGATCCGTGCTATGCTGCTTTATTTTTACAACATTCTTATGAGGTGCTCACATAAACAGAGAAAATATATACACCGTTTTTGTAAGCGCCATACTTGGCTCTGCTAACACATAACTCAAGCTAAATTATCTGTATCTTGATAAAACTGAAATTGGTTGATTCCTCTATGTTCTAATTATGTGAGTATTTTAAGAGGCAATTACTTTTGGAAACCCAATTTAAGTAAAGGAAGAAGTAGACTTATTTATAGCAGCATCCTAAATTTCTTTTAAGAGATTTTGGACTTGATGTTGCTTCCACAAGGTTCTTCATTAGCCAAGCTGCCTTATTTATTTGTAATTTTTATGATGGCATGTAAGTCACACAACTTGTGCTGTGTATTCCTACACCTCTTGCTTCTAACATTGTAGTTAAGTGGCTAAGAACCTCAGTGCCAGCACTTTCTTTAGGAGTACCCTGGCCCATCTTAAGGGATCTTCCAACTACTGGTGAATAACTCATTTATTTGTTTTGATTTTATATCTAGTGGATTAAATTCTAAATCAAAATACCTGTGAACTCAAAGAAGCAAAATAACGTTTGTTGAAGCACTTGCTTTTCTTTCCTTTTGCAATTCATTTTTATTTCTTTATGCCTTTTTCTTCTGACACTCAAAAATTTTTAAAAAAGTGTATGCTCAGTGGAACACACACACACACATACAAGGTGTTCTGCACCTGTGAGGACGAAGGCTGCTGTAAGAATCAGCATTTAATTTTATTGTTTCTGTGTACATACGCTTTATTTCATGTGGCCGTGTCATGGGGCTAATTTTCTGAGGAGGTTATTGATTCAGTCTTCTGTCATATCTTCATTTTTCTCAGAATGTGTTACTTGCCCGATCTGTGGAATGTCCTCAGATGCTGAGGTCTATGTGACTTCTGTCAGCCTAGCAGTGTATGAAACTTCAGTCGCAAATCTGAGCACTGTGAATGTACCAACATACATTGGTCAGAGAACTTGTTCTGCATGTAGTCCTCTAAGAATTTCAGTTCGTGATCTACATTTCTATTTCTGAGTACTATACTTTTCCAGTCTCTTCATGGACTTTTGGAGCTTTGGAGAGTTCTAGAACTGCAGAAAGAAGTGTACCCAAGTTTAGTCTGAATAAATCATTAAAATGTTGTTTAATGAAAAAAGTTTAGTGAAAATCTTGTAAATAGTGCACTGCTGTAACAGAAATGCTAAGTCATGGCTTGAACCAGTGATTGAGCAGCTGATGGGAAGGCAGGGCCAACCCAGGGAAGCTCAGGTGCATGCAGTGTAATGCACCTGAATGACCAGAAGGGGTGGATCCTGGCTCCACTCCTTCCCAAACTTCATTTAAGGGTTGGCAGTGAAGGTGAGGATATTTAACTGGAGCTCCTTGCCTACCTGAGGTCTTCCAAAGGTAAGCAAATTTTCTTCCTTTATTTCTGCATTTATGGCTGCTGCGTTTGGGTTTGTCTTCATTTGCTGCAGTCAAAGACTTTGCCACTCTGCTATCATTGCTGTGCTTTCAATTATGTTATAGTCTTACAACCATAAATTTATAGAATTGTTATGTAAAACAATGTTTTTGCACTCCTTTTAATCAGGATGAGAAAGCAATATTAAATCCCAAATTTTCCTTATTTTATAGTCATCATTACCTTAGCAGTAAAGTTTTCATTTGAAGTCACGTGCATTTGATCACTTTGCTGTCTGGAAGATGTAAATCCAGACCTATATATTTAGATAAATAGCACATCTAAGCTCAGTCTTGTGCTTGTTTGTTTGTGGACTTTCGACTAGTTTCTAGTACTGTGGTGCTGACTGACATTTGAGTGACCCAAGTATGTATTAGCAGTCATGCTGTCGTTATCTGTTTGTTTCTTTCTCTAAGAATAGGTCTCTAATGTCTATATTCTACAATGCTCCCCCATTAGCTGTGCTCCCCAAAGTACTCCAAAGCATTGTTTTTAAATTGCAAAATTGCTGCAGTAACAACAGGTGGCAAAAATGTTACTTCTTGGAAACATTAATTATGGTTAATTTATCCAGAGATTAGGATGTCATATGGAAGTAACAATATGTAGAAAAACAATACTTAACCAATTAACATTGTTCCTGACTTAGAGAAATCATTTTTCATTTCTATGTAGAGAAGTTACTCAATCTGCAACACTGGAATCTGCTAAATTTGTTAGTAAATAGGAACAAAATCTTGGGTGGGAGATTACGTGGCAGTAGTTTTAAGAAGTGCTGATTGCATTAAATTTCACTGAAATTTAATGAGTATATACCATCTCCCTAGATTTTCCTCTCCTTTCCTCCATTCTGGGCTTGTAACTGCTGGAAATATCTATGAAATGTCTATGATAGGATTGAGAGCTTATGGGCAGTATAAAAGCAAAAGCCAATAAGACTGACATTATTGCGGGAGTCTGTTACAGGCCTAACCACGATGAAGAAATCAACAAGACAGTTTATGGACAGTTGAGTGAAGTCGCAAGGTCTCCACCCCTTGTCCTCATGGGGGACTTCAACTTTCCAGACATCGTCTGGATTTATAATACAGCAGATAGGGAACAATCCTGGAGGTTCCTAGAGTTGTGGGAGATAACTTCCTGACACAGCTGGTGAAGCCGTCAACAAGGGGAACAAACAGTTAACAGGGAAGGTCTTGTGAGGGATGTAAAGGTTGGAAGCCGTCTGGGGCATAGTGATTAGATTTCTCGATCCTTGTTGAACAGTGGAGGGGAGTCCGCAGAACTGCCACCGTGGACTTCCAGAGGGCAGATTTTAGCCTCTTTAGGACTGTGGTTGAGAGGGTCCTTGGGAGGTAGTTTTGGAAAGCGTGGGAGCCAGGAAGGCTGGGAATACTTTAAGGAAGTTATTTTAAAGCTGCAGGAGCTGATGATGATGAAGATGAACCGACAGGCAAGAAGGCCGTACTGGCTGAACAGAGACCTTTGGCTGGAACTCAAGAGCAAAAGGAAAGCTTATGGTCTTTGGAAGAGTGGACAAGCTACTTATGATGATTACAAGTACATAGTGAAGCTGCGCAGGGAGAAAATTAGAAAAGCCAAAGCCCAGTTAGAACTGAACTTGGCCACTAAAGTAAAGGGAAACAATAAGTATTTCTATAAATACGTCAACAGGAGGGGTAGGGAGAATCTCCATTCCTTGTTGGATGCCGAGGGCAACATGATGATCAAGGATCAGGACAAGGCTGAGGTACTTACTCCCTTCTTTGCCTTCCTTTGTTACTCCCTGGGATCGCAGCCGCTTGTGCTGGTAGATAGGGATGGGGAACAGAATAGGCCCTGCATAATCCACGATGAAATGGTTTTGGACCTGTTCTGAAAGCTGAATGATCACAAGTCCGCGGAGCCAGATGGATTTCACCCTAGAGTGCGGAGGGAATTGGCAGATGTGGTTGCCAAGCCACTCTCCATCATTCTTTAGCAGTCCTGGCTATCTGGGGGTGTCCTGGTGGACTGGAGACTGGCAAATGTGACACCCATCTTCAAAAAGGGCCAGAAAAAAGATCCTGGTAGCTACAGACCTATCAGTATCATCTTGATCCCTGGGAAGGTTATAGAACAGGTAATCTTGGGAACCATCACGGTCAACCAGGGGATCAGGCCCAGTCAGCATGGGTTTACGAATGGTAGATGCTGTTTGACAAACCTGAAGGGAGACCTTATTGCTCTCTTCAAATATCTGAAATGTTATAGCGAGAGTGGGGCTGGTCTCTTCTCAATGGTGACAGGACGAGGGGAAATGGCCTCAAGTTGTGCCAGGGGAGGTTTAGGTTGGATATCAGGACAAACTTCTTTACAGAAAGGGTTGTTAAGCACTGGAATAGGCTCCCAGGGGAGGTGGTTGAGTCACCATCCCCGGATGTGTTTAAAAACCGTTTGGATGTGGTGCTCAGGGACACGATTTAGCAGAGGGCTGTTAGAGTTAGGGTAGGTGGTCAGGTTGTGATTGGACTTGATGATCTTTAAGGTTTTTTCCGACCTGAGCAATTCTATGATTCTATGAGGAATAGTTATGCTGATTACTGCATTTAATCATCTGTTGCTCCCTTCTTTAATTTGTAGATTAATTTGAAATTTGTGAAGTAATGCTGACAAGATGATGGAACTTAAGAGGAGAAGGGAAAGCAAAAAACCACGCAAGCCTATTTCTAACAAAATCAATGTTTCATTAATGCAGGTGATACACGCTAACTATTTATAGTAGCAGTACGGCATATATTTGGATTTAGTAATCTTCATATTTATAGCTGTGATCCTCATCCTGTCTGAAGTGCAGTACTGAGGAGGTTTTCTGCATTCTTTTCAGTGCATGTGCTCCTTTGGTGCCATTTCTCCTTGGTCTCTTCTGTTGAACAAACTCACTTACTAAGAGATGGATTTCAATGGAAATAATAGGGGTTAGGAATGATTTCTTAACTATGGGCTAGCATGATAACAATGACAAATTATTTTCATGTGCTTACCAGGTGCATATCTCAGGCTAACAAAAAAAAAAAAATCAACAAAACAACATGCATTTGAGCAAGATATGTTTTCTATTTAATTGACAGCATTTAGCATCTGTTGAGGCATTCATGGTCTGCTGTTAAACTTGCACTGCAAAGGAACTGCTGAGTGTGTTTGAAGATCTGAGCGTATATTGTAAATACTGCTAGGATAAGAAGCTCCTACACAAGAAGCTATGAAGCCAAGTTGCTATACAGCAGTTTTCTTTTTATATGGTCCACATTCATCTCTGAGCTGCTTGGAAGCCATGCCAGTCAAAGCACTGGCATTATTTAGTGTTAAAGAACAGGCACATCTTCATTGGAAAGCTGGGCTGCTCTCAGTGTGCTCCATGCAGGGAAAAGGCCAGTGGGGAAGTAGGTGGCAGAGAAGGTTCAGTTCCTGGAAGACTCCCTCAAGGCAGGGAACTAAGCTTACTTGTGAGTAGCACACAGTGCAAGAAAATACAGGGTGAACTTCATTTCCAGAAGGAAAGGTAGCCTTGTGAGTGCAGGCCTCAGGCAGTTATTGTGCCTGTTTGTCTGCTGATTAGCACAAGCTAACAGTTCTCTGCTCTGTACTGGTAACTAGAAATGCTTGCTTGAAATATATTATGTACAGTATTGCTTTCTGCAGTCTTTAAAATTTGGCTGAGAATGTACTAAGCTGAGTACATAAGAGGCTTTTGGATTTTTAAGCAACTGAGTGAGATCTTCAGGTATTCATATGTGGTGAATTTTCTAAAAATCCATATGTATGTGAAACCTTAAAAAAAAAAAACAAAACCCTCATTTGGTAGACAGTAGGATGAAACTTTGATTTATCTTGCTCAGTATGCTTGAAAAATACACAACAATCTATATATTCTAGTACAGATATAAACTTGCTGGCTTCTGATTCTTCTGGAAAAATTGTATCTTAACCCACTGATTATCTATTTCATGAAATCCTTTACTTATTGATATATCTGAACCTAAAATGCAGAAAAAAAATCTGAGATTAATTTTGCAGTCCTTGTTATAAATGAAACCTCATTGGAAATATTATATGTTGATATGAAGGCAATGAATTATATTTATTGGCACTGCTCTTTGATATTGCAAAAGAAATCAGTTTTGCATGGCTATTTAACATTTATACTTGATACTGCTTTTGGGAGGCCTGTAACTAATACTCACTAATTTCACTCTTACATGTGCTGTATGTCCCTCTAGCTTTTTGGCTTTGATGGGAGCTGCTCAAGATTCATAGCACCAGAATTCCACCCCAAGCTCTAGAGAGAGTGGTGCGAGGAATACTGTGTTACAGGATGAGCTTTCCTACAGCGGCGTATATCTGACTAATTTCATCAGTTTCAATGGAATTACACTGGTTGGGCAAAACTAGTTCTTTGAATGTTACTGACCTGAGGTCTTTCTGGTCATCTGTTAAATTAGTTTTCGGCTTGTAAATAAACTATATTTATTGCTCTGACCCAGGCATAGAGAAAGTGAGTGATAAGAAATATAATTGATCTGTGTGTTCATCGATAAGAGTACTTTAAAACTGCACTCCAGCAAATAGAGGGAAAAATAATTAATGTCTGAGGTAGTATGCAAAGTGGCTTTTAAGAGGCAAATACAATTTAATAATTTTATTTTCTGTGATTATATTTTTTTTCTTTAAAGATTGGCTCAAATTGGATTTTTAAAGGGCATGAATATGATTTATGCTTATAGACAGAATGGTCAGGCTATCAGTAAAGTGAGCCACAAGACACAACATTATATATACAGACCTTGTTTGGATGTTTGTGAAAAGAAGGCAGCTGAATGATGTACAGGAGATTGCAATTTCAACAGCAATTTAAAGGTAACAAGTCTTTCTTTCACAGAATAAATGTAGATGTGGTTTTGCTGAAACAGTTAGTTTATTTACTGAAAGACTATAGAATTTGCTTCTAATTTACAAGAAGAGTGCTGGAACTGAAATACAAATTATTCTCAAGGATATTTCAAAAGATACCTCAGCCTTTTGAATAATATTACTTTTTTTACTTTTAAACACTTTATGTGTTTTTTGCAAGAGTCATACTTAGTTGCCCACAAAAAAACTTCCTATAAAGAGAGTATCAGAAAGATTTTGATATCTTTCTGTACCTTAACAAGTATTAAGACAACAGGCGAATTGCCTTATTCCTTTTGATGTTTTTCTCATGACTTATGAGAGAATGCAGTTGTGTAAACATTCTGTGAAGCTTGTCTCTCTTTGTTGCAGTCACAAGGCAATGGGTGGGCAATCTTTGGTAAAATTAGTCATTATATCTAACAAGTAGTTCTTGGGCAGTTTAAACTGGAAGAATAAGACCGATGGAAGTGTGGAGGGAAGGCTGTTACTGCATGACCTTTCTATAATCATATATATTTTTACATGTTTACAGCCGAGAGAGTCACCCAAGGTGAAAACGATGCCTATTTAAGGAATTAAAATACTGCTGGCTTCATTAAGTATTTCCTTGAGACTGATATTTGTCATAAAGTGTTTGGCCAATGTTCTTGTTGTTTCAGTCAATTCTTTCCCTTCCTCCAACCGAGCATTGGGCTTCATTGCAGAACATGTCCCTTGAAAAGGATTTTCTTGAGCTATAGTTTCATGGCATTTATGTAGAAATCTGCTTAGAATTCAAGTAGTAGTAGAATAAAGTCTTCAGTTTTATTTGGAAAGCTATTTCCAAACTATGCCTATGTCAACAGCCAGTAAGTTATGGGCTGTTATAGATAACTTTTGTGTTGTTAGATTGCTTGCTTAACTTCCAGTTTTCTCTGGTTTAAAGCAACCTTTACAGCATTATAGGGGTTAGTTGAACCATTAAGTGAGGCAGGAATTTCCATTTCTTTTGAGATATTCAGATTTATGAGATTGATTGATGTTATATGTTGTTATTAGATGTTGTTGTGGTGTTCATTAAAAATTAAAAACTTTCCCATGTTGTTGTCTTCCCTCCTGGACACCTCTTAGCCTTTTTAGGGGCTGCTGGTTCCCTGGGCTACCTCTTCCACTACTCCCTGCCCTCAGGAATAGAGATCATGTCCTTACTTAGCTCCTTGAGAGCAGTCGGAGAAAAAGACTGAATATTCCTCAGTCTTTAAGAGATATGGCCTTCAGATTTTCTGTTTTCTCAGTGGAGAAGCTTCTAAAGCTTTGGTCATTAGTAGACTAGTCCCACCAGTTTGAGGAAATATAGGAGATATTATCCAGTAAGCATCAAGTAACTAAAGAAGATTTTTCTATGCTTTGTTATTACCATTAACAAGAATAACCTAAAATTCTCAGCATTAGACAACATATCTTTCACAATATTTTTTTTCTGACACAATTATGTTGCTCTCTTTGAATGGTAAAACCCTTTAACCAAGATGGTTTATTTAGGGAACAGAGAAAAGCGGGAAAATAAGATGAAAACATTCTTTCAGTGCAGGAATACATGTGCTCATTTATCACAGTATCTTATCTGAGCGACGTCATTACCTTAGATCAAGCATTTGAATGTGTTTGTGTCTTGCTTAGAAGGGCCAATGTGTTATCTTTAATAATGAAAGGTAAAAGAATTGATAAATTGAACCAAATGCTGTAGGTATACAATGACAAGGCTGTGGGATTTTGGACACCAATCTGAATAATGTATTAATATTCAATAACTTTTTTGGTGCTGTAGTTTTAGATAAACCTCAATATATATTTCAGCCTAATATTGTTTTCAGTTAATTCAGTAGAATAGATCTGCATAGACTGTGCAGAAAGAATGATCAGAAACAAATAAGGAAATTTTATTTAACATCCCTTTATTTTTACATAAAAAATAATTCCCAATGCCTAGTAAATATATACTGTAATTTTCCAGAGGCTGGTTGTTGTTATTGTTTTTTGCTGTGTTGTTTTGTTTTATTTTTGCTAAAATAAAATATCTATTTGCTTAAAATATTTGCCAAAATAAAATATCTATTATTTACCAGCGCCATGCAAAATTATCATTATTATGCTAGAAAAATCCCATCGAGCACAGACACGAAACTTAAGCTCTTAAAATAAGTAATGTTTATTATATTTAGTATGATATCACAGAATTGTTTGAGTTGGAAGGAGCCCTTATGGGTTATCCAGTCCAACCCCCTTGCAATGAACAGGGACAGGATATAGATTATTACTAAAGGTTTCTTGTCCACCCCTAGTCACTCTTACTGTGATCTCATTCAAAGCACATGAGGGCTAAGAGAAAAAAAGGTATTTTTATTTCACTACATAGGATGATGTTCACTTTGCAGTTATTTAATTTGATTGTATGCAGTTTTGTGTGGTGAAGACTCTTGGGTCCATTGTGTATCTCAGCTTTATTAAGAATTATTTTGTACAGGGCTGTTTTTCATCTTGGAGATAGTCTGCCCAGAGCTGCAGATGGACTTTCTGCTGCCTGATTTATCTGCTTGTCTCAGGGAGCTTCTCTGTATAGACACGGACCAGGTATTAGTGGCTTTCAGTGCACCCATAAAATCTCACCCAGTAGCTAGGCCATTTGGACTTGTCTAGATTATCCCTCTGAAATTAATACTGCCTGAAACCATGCCTGTGCTATCTGAGCTCATGACACTGCCTTCACTAAGTGCTTGGAGCTTTGCATCTGTCAGATGGGATACATCTCCACGATGGTCTGCATGAGTCAGAGAGCTCCATGAGGCATGAAAGAATATGGTGACTGAGACAGAGTGTCTGTTTGAAAACGTGTCAGTTTAAATCTCTAGCTGCAACGAGTGCCTGAGCCTGTGGCTGCTGGTGAAGGGCAGCAGGGATTCCACCTGCGTGAGGCGTGAGTAGGTGGGTGATCTGCCCAGTATGGTGGTGAAGCTTAAGGAGAAGGTGAAAAGATTAAGGAGTATCAGAGAGTACAAGCAGGAGATACATTGGTGGAGTAACTGTTGAACTTGTAAGAAAGACACTGGGGTGATATCCCACAAACAGTGGTGGATCTCCTCCCCCGCCGTCGTCAAGCAGAGGGAGGTGATTTAAGGAGAGAGGAGGAGTGGAAACAGGTCCCAGTTCGGCATCCCCTCGGTAGCCCCTCTCCTGACCTACCTCCGTTCCCTGGGTGTCCCTGCATAATAAGTTTGAGGCTCTGGAACTTGAAAGAGAGGTGAGCGAGGATGCAGTGGCAGGTCCACCCTTGAGGTTGTCTCAGGTGAGGTGGCAGACTTCACAACTCCAGACTTTCTGCAAAGGAGGACAGAGGGGAATTTGAAGCAACTCCCTACTGAGAGAAATGGAGGGTCCTATATGTCAGCCTGATCTACCCACACCTGGGTCAGAGATATTTCTAGAAAACATCCTGGTCTGATTGTTATCTTTTATTGATAGTTCAGGCTGGCAGCCTTGAAGTTGCTGAGGGAAGCCTAAGGATTATCAAAAAGGACTTCAGGGGACTGGGGCAGTTAGTGGATGGAGCAGGCATACAGGTTGTATTTTCCTCTATCACTTCAGTGGCAGGGTAGAATATAGAAAGGAGGAAACCCCATTTCTTAAATACGTGGCTGAGAGGCTGGTGCAAATGCAAGGATTTTCATATATATATATATATATAATATATATAATTTCTTTTTTTTTCTTTTTTTTTCTTTTTTTTTTCTTTTTTTTTTCTTTTTTTTTTCTTTTTTTTTTCTTTTTTTTTTCTTTTTTTTTTCTTTTTTTTTTCTTTTTTTTTTCTTTTTTTTTTCTTTTTTTTACTATGGGGCAGTTCACTTGGCACCTGGACTGATGGCTGTGGATGGTCTCACCTGTCTCAAAGGTGGAAATAGATCCTAGCCCAGCAACTGGCAGGTCTTGCTGAGAGGGCTTTAAACTAGGTAGGAAGGGGGAAGGGATTAAATCAAGCCTGCTAGGAATGAGCCTGGGGGAATAATGATGGGACTGGGGTTGAGGCAAGGGGCTCAGCTGAAGTGCATCTACACCAATACACACAGCATGGAAAACTGACAGGAGGAGCTGGAGGCCATTGTGTGGCAGACAAGCCATGACTTAGTTGCCATTATGGAAATGTGGTGGGGTTGCTCCCATGACTGCAGTGCTGCAATGGATAGCTACAAGCTCTTCAGAAGGGACAGGCAAAGAAGGAGAGGTGGTGATGTGACTCTCAATGTTAGAGAGTGCTTTGATGTTGTTGAGCTTGGGTCTGGGAATGATAAGGTTGAGTCTTTATGGGTAGGGATCAGGGCAGGGCCAACAAGGCAGACATCCTGGTGGGAGCCTGTTATAGTCCACCTAACTAGGATGAAGAGACAGGTGAAGTGTTCTACAAACAGCTGGCAGAAGTTGTGCAATTGCCAGCCCTTATTCTCATGGGGGACTTCAGTTTCCTGATATATGTTGGAAACACAGTGCAGCACAAAAGAAATAGTCAAGGAGGTTTCTAAAGTGTATGGAAGATTTTCCCGATGCAGCTGGTAAGAGAGCCTAGCAGGGGAGTTGCCCCAGTAGACCTGTTATTCATGAACATGGAAGGACAGATGGGAGATGAGAAGGTTGGGAACTGTCTTGGACAGTGTGACCATTAAATGGTGGAGTTCTCGATTCTTGGTGATGTCAGGAGGCAGGGCAGTGAAACTGCTACCTTACACTTCTGAAGGGTGGGCTTTGAACTGTTCAGGACACTGGTAGGGAGAGTCCCTTGGGATTCAGTCCTGAAGCATAAAGGGTCAAGGAAGGCTGTGCTGCAAGGTGAGCCAACAGGGAAGAAAACTGGTGTGGATGAACAGGGACTTTTTCCTGAGGCTCCAGGAAACGTTATGGGGCAGACCATCTTGAAGGAAATCCTGGAGGATCAGGCCTAGTGAATATGGGTTCCATCCAAGCCTATGGCTTGGACAGATGCACTCGTTGCTTGGTAAAGAACTGGCTAAATGGCCAGACCCAGGGAGTGGTGGTAAATGGAGTCGCATTCAGCTGGTGACCAGTCACAAGTGGTGTTCCCAAGGTGTCGGTACTGGGGGTTGTCCTGTTTAGTATCTTTATTGGTGACCTGGATGAGGGCATTGAGTGCACCCACAGAATATTTGCAGGTGACTCCAAGTTGGGAGGAAGTGTTGATCTGCCTAGGAATAGGAAGGCCCAACAGAAGGATCTGAACAGGCTGGATTGCTGGAGCATGGTCAGGGAAAGGCGACAAAGCTGGTGAGGAGTCTGGAGCACAAGTCTTATGAGTAGCAGCTGAAGGAGCTGGGATTGTTCAGTCTAGAGAAGAGGATGCTCAGGGGTGACCTTATCACTCCACAACATCCTGAAGGGAGGTTGAGGTGAGGTAGGAGTCAGCTTCTTCTCACATGTAACTAGTGATAGGATGAAAGGAAATGTCCTCAAATTGCACCAGGGAAGATTCAGGTTGGATGTTAGGAAATAGTCCGAGGAGTGGTCAGGCACTGAAATGGGCTGCCCAGGAAGGTGTTGGAGTCACCATCCTTAGAGGTGTTCAAGAAATGTTTCGATGTTGTTCTGAAGGACGTGGTTTAGTGGGAAATATTGGTGATAGGTGAGCAGTTGGACTGCATGATTTTAGAGGTATTTTCCAACTGTGATGATTTGATGACTCTAACGACAGAAGTCATTTACCCTCTTGATTTGATGTTAGAAAAAGCATCTGTTATCAGTATTAGTTTCTCATTATTTTCATATATTTCATATGGACACAATAGTGACACAAATAGTGTGTTTTTAAAACAAGGATTTGCAAGATAGAAAGTTATAGCTTAGCAAAATATCTGATTGAAATAACATACTGGTTTTCTAATATCAGTCTTTGGGGTGTAATTGACACAATACATGCTGTAAATCAAGATCTCCACAGATTTCAACTTTCTTTCCCCATCATACAATGACTGAATTGTTAGTTTTCAAGAACATTTTAGCAGTCTTCTGACACTTCTAAATGTTCTATGTTAGAGCAAAAGGTTTCCTTCTGCTCAGGCTCATCTGTTCTGGAAACTGGATTGAGAACAGCTCTTTAGGGGGAAAAAAAATACCTTAATGATCTCTGCTCTAAAATAGTCTTTCTCCAGTCCCTCCTGGAGATGCTATAAAAGCTTAGCCAAAAAAATATATATAACGTGAACCCTGTTGCAATTTGTTTGGTGGAAGGCACAGGTTTCTGCATATCAAAGGCAAAATGAAATCATCCAGAAAAGCTGGGCTTACTGAAGCTGTGCTGTTAATTCTACAGACAAAACTGTAGTGCTCTCTGTCAGATGTATGTATGTTACACTCTGTGTTAATCAGTGCATAGCTAAATTCAGTTAAGAAGGCAACACATGGGTACTCGAGGTGGTCAAATGACCATAACTCTTACTTTCTGAGGTGTAGGCTGCTTTATGAATATGCTATGTGTACAATTGGTGTAATGTGCAGTCATCAGATACAATCACCAAAGGCAGTCAGAGGAATTTTGTGCCGTTTCTCGCCTCTTTCTAGATTTTCTCTTTTGATTACATGGTTTACATTTAGTAAACAGTTCCATGGCATGTAAATCAATTCAAAAGGAGAAATATATATTCAGTGGTTTTGATTCAGAGATCATCTAAAAATATATTTTCTTAAATAACCATAAAGTATATGTATATGTATAAGTATGTGTATATGTATAAGTATATATGTTATCAGGTGATTATTATAGATACAGATGGATGAAAACTTAAAGGTCTGATTTCTAGAATAACTAATAAACTTGTTGTTTTTTTTTTAAAAAAAAGAATTTCCATGAAAACAGGAAAAAATTTTCTAATCATAAAACTATCTGCTAGAGGATTGTGAAACAAGGAAAACAATGAAAACTGTTTAAGAGGTGGCTGTGTTCACTTAGAATTGAAGTGCTAATATATTCATTTCAAGATATGCAGGGTCTTCTTGTTTGTTGTTGAATGGAGACTGCTTACTGACTTTAGTTATTTAACATTTATATTAATAAATAATAATTGAACAATGTTCTATGCACAGTTCAACTATTGTCCATAATAATCCTATTGTCACTATACTTGAAAAAGTTAAAGCAAATATTATGCTCAAAATCTTGTTGTAGGCGAAATGGAAACAAATCTTTTAAATGAAGTCAAAATTTATTATTTTAATTGAAATCCCAGAAGCTTGATCAACAGTTATTGGTAGTTCAGATTTAATTATTACAGCAAGAGAAACAGTAGTAGGGAGTACTATTACAGGGGGAAAAAAAAACAACACACCATAGTAATAGAGTTAAATAGTACAGTAAATAATGCAGTTAAGTGCTCACTCCCTAGTAATTATTCAGTTCCCTGGCATTCTTAGTCTTTCACTGCTGCCAGGAACAGCTGATGTTTTCTTCCTCCTTGATTAGAACATACGAAATTTTGAGGCATTTGTTTGTTACTGCAGCTTAACAACAAAGAGATAAAAAGGTATTCTCAAATGTGCAATACATTTTACACACCTTGATACTTGTTCCTTTGTTCTATTACCCTGCAAAATGGTTTTGTCCAGAGCTGGGTTTCTTCCTCTGACTTTTGCAAGTCATTTGCAACCCCAGGGTCTCCCCTGCAAGACCTCACCTTATCTTTTGCCATCCCACGTACTCCTCCATGCTGTGCTGCTGCTTCTCATGGTCTCTGCTATCATAGAAAATCTTTGTTCGCTTACGTTGTTATTCTGTTGAGGTCATAAACCCCACTACAAAAAATAACTAATTGCTATTTCTCTCTAACTCTAACTAGTCTCTAACTACTATGTGAGTAACATACAAAAATAAATGTATATAAAGCAAGTTAGGAATACCTACCTGGTCATTGAAAAATTATTTTTATAACTAAACCAAGTGACCCAGGTGGGTCAAGATAAGCTCAGGCAAAAGAAATCAGGTATCTCTGAAACCTCCCCAGCTCAATACAAAATCTGTGTCCTGCTACTACTGATGACCATACAGAACTATAGGGCTATATATATGTTTGTTTATCTGTGTTATGAAAGGACAAATCTGAACAATGCTGCTACTGGTCAAATTTTATTTTGATTAGATATTTGCATCTTATTTAACTGTGCATCTACATTATTTGTTTCAGTGCGAATGTTGACACAAACTGAAGTATGCATGTTTCTAATCAGTATAAATTATTAAACATCCAGTCAGCATCTCAGGAAAGTCATCTTTATTGTAAATACAGTTCTTTCACACCATTTTGCAGATGGCATATATGGCAGCAATAGGTAGTGTTTGGGGAAAATAGCGTTTTTCTATGTTACATCATACTGAATGAATTTTAGATAAAACCTTGCTGAGAAAAATATTATCTGGGCTCAGTCTTCTTTTTCTTTTTTAAATGTACAGAAAACAAGAAAGTTGTTAATTATTTCAACTGAAAACCCGTAGCTGTTCAAAAGGTGAGTTCTTTTATGAAGACGTAACATCACACTAAGTGTTGAACTTGACGTGTTTTTATACTTTTAGCACGTTCAAATTTCTAAATCTCTAAATTTACTCCACAGATTTTAGTTTATCTAATTCTTTGGAATGGAGAAAATATTGTGGCTTTTTTGTAGTAATCTGCTTTGTGTTGTTGATAAGTTCTTAACTGTAATGTTTCTGATTTGATCTTTAAAGAGAAAGAAACAAGCTTGAACTAGGTATGATATACTTTCCTTCAAGAGCTGCAGCTATTCCTTCCAGTCCAAGCAAGAAATGCTGAAACATAGATCAGTTTTACAGTCACAAAGTCATCTTGGTTGGAAAGGGTCTAGAAAACCTGCTTCCATGCTTAACAATTCTCATTGTGAAGTTTTCTCTTGCAACTAGTTAGAGTTCACTCTGCCTTAATTTTCTCTTGTTGCCTTTCTTTCTTTCATTGAGTACTTCTCAAAAAAAAAAAAAAAAAAAAAAAAAAAAAAAAAAAGAGAATGGAAAAAAAATATCTGACTTTTAAGTGAGTTTTAAAGTGTGCTTTAGCATTGCACTTTCTCTATGTATGTCTTCAAACCTATTACTTTTTCCTTCTTATACAGCATGATGTGATGCTTCTGCTACCAGTGTTTTTCAGCACATCTCTAAACTGAAATGTTTGTTGAGACTTTCACTCCACAAAGCAAATTTAGTATTAAACATCATATTTAATTGTATTCAAATAAACATTACAAGATTCTTAAAAGTGCCTATTGTTTGTATTGAATTGACCCAAAACTGATGCAGAAGCACAGGAAGTACTAATACAGGAACAAATTATGCCAATCCCCTGGTAGACTAGTGAAAGCCATTTAATTATCATTATAATAGGGTGACCAACTAACATATTAAAAGTAGATGGGACTGGGAGGCCTTCTCAGTCAAAACATACTTTAAAAGTGTTACTCCTGAGACTGCTGGAATGAGGGCTTTTTGGGAGTGAATTTATAGCCAGGGTGTATGTACCTTTTATACCTTTTCTGTTTACAACAGTATTATCCTTCCATTTACGTGGGAACAGAATATTGTTTCCTTTTTTTTTTTTTTAAGGCTTTTTTTTTTTTTTTTAATAGATATGAGTTATCTTTCCTGCTGGACTGGTTTTTGGCTATAGTAAGCAAAGCAAGATCATCTCCTTCAGCGTTCTAGCCTACCATTCCCTAGCCTAGGACTCATTTACTTCTATGGTAGTCTGAATTCATCTTTCTTGAAAACAAGTGATTATGTAGTCTTCTGTGTGAGTCTGCATGCGCTACTGCCTGGGGGTTTGTGTGTGAACTTAGAGCTTCATTTCCACCCAGAAGCTGCAGTTTCCCTTTTTTTCCAGGAGATTATGGTACAGGAATATCACATGCTGGTACCATCAGGTCTTTTTGTCTTTCTCATAGTTCCATTTTCCTTTTACATAACTACTCAAATTCCTCTCAGTTTTTCCTAAAAATGTCTACAAAGTTGTTGTCTGTAACTTGTTTTAATACCAAAGCATTTAGTCTTGTTCTTTCTTTTAATTTGCTATTAATATTGCTCTTTCGATTGGTCTTGTAACAACCAGAGCATTAAAGCACATGTAATTTTTCCTGATTATGAACATCTCAAAAAGGAGGAAAACTCAAATGCCTGGCTTTATTTATAAAATAGAAAATTTTCAAGTTTTAACATGAAAATTTAGTATGATTGCATAAGAAAGAATTAGGTTTAAAAAAGGCTTGTAGATCTTTTCCTAAAGAAGAACATCTCACTCAATTCCAGGCCTGGTTTCTGTCAGTTTTCTAACTCTCAGTCCAGTCTGCAGTTTGGTCCATGGGACTGTGCTTTTCTGTTCTGCGGGAGGTGTCCTTATGGGCCTGCTCCTTTTAACCATTTCTTAGACTGTAGAAGCTTTAGAATCCCAAGGGCCACTGCTTGTGCTGATCCCACATTGGTCTCTATTCCTCTCCATGGGAGAAGCAGTCATCCTAAGAGATGAGCTTTAGTCAGTCTCACTAGAGGCTTTCAAACTAACAAAGCAAGCCAAGTGAGAATAAACAAACAAATAAAAGAGCTCTAGAACTGTGCTTTAAAACATTCTTTAAACATTCATTCAAATGCAGTTAGTACAGTGACAGGCCTAGTGCAACCCCATTGACACAAACTAGGTGTTGGGTTGTTTCTGTAAAGTGCTTAAGGATCTGCTGAAATAGATATTTACAATTGCAAAGCAAGGTTTGACTGCCAAGAAAAAGATAAAGGCAATTCCTAACAACTTGCAATACGTGCAAATTCAATTTATCACTAATGAAAGGACACCTACACTTTAGGCGAAGTTATGTGGAATTCTGTTTTTATATATCTACTCTTGGGAGATGGCATTTAGGTTTTAATTTAGTTACAAAACTACAGAGATAGAAAGTAAACAATGGATGTGATGCTTAGATATTTTTTTTTTAGGCATTTAATGTGCTGCATCATGAAACTTTGTTTGCAAAATCATTTTCAATCAACTTGAGTTTGGTAAATAGTGCTAACAGAAACTTAAGAGATCCAAAGTTAAGTATTTAAGAAATCGCATAGAAACTTGCTGAGCAATCAAATTGGTGTGAAGAGGAAATGATGGGAAATTTATCACTGACTAGGGTTTATATACAAAATGAAAAATAAACGTTACGTGGCCTTGCACTTACTTTTCTTCAAGGAAAGTGTGTAGATCTTCGTGTACTCTAACAGAGCTAAGTCGTCCATCACATTCAAAAGGAAAACACAGTTGATGTGATTTGCTAAATATGGCTAGAAACCATCAGGCATTTGCAGAAAGGAATAGATACTATAAGGAATATCAGATTTACTCAGGGAAAATTAGTACAATTTATATCAAATTCAATTCTGTTGCAACAGAAATGCTTCTGATCTCCTATTTAAAAAAACAAAACAAAACAAAACATTGTTTTTATACTGTTCTTATGAGAGTTGCATTTTTAAAATGGCTTCATTATGAATATTTGCTGTTGATTATTCTCCTGAGGTAATTTTCTGTCTTTTTCTTAGGGTGACTTTTGTTTGATTAATGTTTTTTGAATTCTAAAATACAACTGCTTGTCTCAACTTGCTCATCTCTTTGTAGAAGATATACCATGAACTGTTTTGACTGAAAGGTTATGGTATGCATTTTTGCAATGCTTAATCTTCATTCTCATTCAGACTGCAGAACAGACACGTTTACCATTATGCAGAATAAAATACATGCTTACAGTTCAGAAGAATCAGCTTCATTTTGTCACAGTGACTGAGGTGAAAGTGTGGAATTCTTCAAATGAAGTCAAAGGAAGGATTATATTTGAATTGGTCAGTGCAGTATTAACCTATGATGTTCTTGTTATTGTGGTTTCTTATTTCATTGTGTGGTGTTTATTTTTTGGGGGGGGAGGGAGGGGCGGGAGGGATAGAGTCATATTTAAAGGAGCCAAAAAAGACATTCTTTTCACCAAGTGTGTGTTATATTCTTTACCAATATGTGCTTATGATACAGGATGGCCTGAGTAAGTGATGTTAAAATGTGAAAGGATGCTGAGAGGAAACTGGAGAGCTATCCAGGATGATAGGAATCTTAGACATTGCCCTTAATAAACTGCCTTATCACATCTTGCTGCTCCTTGGCAGAAATCAGTTTGTTTGATCAACAAACACATTATGAAAGCAAGTACAAAAATGTGTTACAAGAGCAAATATTCAGATGGACAATCAAGGGATAGTGGGAGCTGGTGTGAAACAGGAAATATTTCCATGTCTTCTAGTTCCCTTTTTCTCCATCTCTTCTGTTGTTGTATTTACTCTTCATTCAAGTCCTTTATTTTCAGCAATATGCTCTGACCGAAAACCATATTATTATCCAAATGAGGAATAGCACTAAGCCAAAAGCTTTATTATTTTTTTTGTCTTTCAAACAAGTAAGGTGCATGTAAGTTTTTGGTATGTAGTTCTTTTTAGTAATGGAATAAACAGACTTAATCCTTGATTAGCTTCTCTGTCATTTGCACATCTAGTCAAATGTTGTTCCCCTTCACGTGAAAGGAAGTACACTGGGTAACTTCAAAAGGACTGAGATTGAGGCCTTAGGCACTGATCAAAATTAATTCTATTCTCTTGAAAAAAATCTGAAGAGAATGGAAAAGTATAAAATACTCTCTTGTTTGCACTGACTAAATCCAGTAGTGAAACTGGAAACGATATCAAGTTTAAGAGCTCTGAGAGACTTAAGTCTTGTTTTGTTATGTCAGAGTATCCTGTCAAGTCAGCCATCCTGTCAAGCTTGTACTGTTCATTATTATTGTGTATGTAGGTATGAAAAAAATACACTGATAATGAATAAGTACAATAGGTAAAGTGAAGTGCTCAGGAATTTATTAAGATGGGTGGGTAGTAATGAAATGGCAGCTTCAGTAGTGGTTGTTTATGTACACCATAGTGAAGGCTACTGTACAAGAAATTTCTAGAACTATCTATGTACTAACTTTTCTAAATATAGCAATTAGAATTAAGCTCACATTATATCCTAATATTTGTCTTCAAATACAATGATGGGTATCTTAGTTACTTTAAAGGTTGATTAACTGGATCTAAACAACGAAAATAAACATCATTGAGAAAGAAATAAGAATAATAAATGAATATTAAAAAAAAATTCAACTTGAAAAACTTTGCACTTAATTGAGGCTTCACTCATTAATCTTGTCCTCTATGTGAAGACGTGTCTATACAGACTGATTGCATTTATACATACATATTTTAAAAAATAGTGAAAACCAGTATTTGTACTAAAAGCATTCTGATCTTCATGCTGCTTTTTTGAGCAGTTTTTTAATTCTTTTTTTTTTTTTTTCTTTTATCATTCCTGTCCTGTTTTTGCCAGTCATATTTAAAACAGCGAAAGTAATGATTCAGGAATATGCTTGGGGACCTTTTGTATCAGCGGAAGCATTTGAGATCCTTAAAAAATGCTCTGAGTTGGCTTAATGTTGATAATGTATAATCTTTATTGCATACAGAAGCTTGAAAATGAGAACTGCACTGAACCATAGCGGACTGTGTTTTTATTTTGGGTCTGTTTATCTTAACTGAATGCAAAAAGTCTCACAGGACTCCAAAGCTGGAGTACTGATTCCAAAAACTTTAAAGATCTGTAGATGCAGCTGGCTATGCTACCAAGGTTGCCTTTTTCTATATTATTTTGTAATATTCTGTATTAAGTAGAACATAGTACTCTCTTGCTCTTGTGTGTTTTAGTAGCGCAATACTAAGCATGAAAGAATAGCTGTGCCACAGTGAAGCCTTTGTCACTGTTGTGGTTGTGTTTGTGTGTGAGGAAGGAGTGAGCCAAGGGCTTACTTCAGCAATAATGTCAATAGTGCTAATAAAGCTGGTGTTGCTATTAATTAGTTGTACCATCCTGTTCACACTTACTGTCTTGAATGCGAAAGTAACATTGGTATAGACATTGCTGGATTAGATATGTATCCATTTAATTAGCTAACACATTTTGCTAGGCAAGATAGAAAGCCTCAAATATTCATTGTCTATCGTGGAGAGATCAGCAGAGGTTATGAAAAGTAGGAAAATCTGATGTTATAAGAGATTAATGTAGCAACTCATTTATTAAAGTGTTTAAAATCTGGTTTTACAGACGAGACAGAAGATGTGGATGGAGCTGATGGATGTAGGCATAGACTAGGACAACAGCACGTTTGTAGGCAGTATTTTTCTTTAGTTCCAACCTGTTGCTTTCTAAACCTCCATTGGCTTCAGTGTGTCAGCTTTAGAAAGTAGCTACTGTATAGTATAACTTTATAGTGTTCTGTTTGGTTTGTTGAATAAACCCAATTTATTCTTCTGTTTAATAAACATTTATATGTTTTTATTATTGGAACTGTAGCCTTCTGTTAAATGTCTTCTTGAGTCATTTCACGTTTTAGAAATTATACTAGTGTTCCCTCTCTTTGTGACACATAATTACCTATATACCCATCTTTCTCTTTAGGTAGGAGCTCAACTTAGAATTTCATTTCCCAAGTTTAAATGTGGTTTACTGTTTTCTAATTTTCTTTCTGCAAGATTTTTTTTCTGTGCTATCATAATTCAGCTTCTTTAGCATGCTAATGCCTGCTTGAACATGAATTCAGAGCTAAGAAAAGAAAACTAAGAAGGAGCTCAGGTTCGTATTAAAAATTTCAAGAGATTAACACAGAAGCAGAAGTTCCTTAGAGTGTTGAGGCAGAAAGCCTTTGCAAGTACTACTTTTTTTTTCTTTTTTTTTTGGCAGAAGTCTTAACAAAGAGCAGAAGCCTGCCAGCATTTTCCTGATAATATTTTTGGCACAGTATATAAAGTTCCCTTTAGGAACGGCTGTGGTTTTGAGGAGATGAGCTTGTGGGAAGAGACTGCAGCCTGTGAGCACATGAGAGTTGTCAGGAGAAAGCAGGGCGAGGTGAGGGCTGGGCCTCACCTCCTAAAACTGCATCCTCCATGGGGAATATTGCTGATCATATGGATGTCACCAAGTTAAAACCTCATTTAAGATGTAAACTTGCAAAAAATTACCATGTCTACTTTGACTGCATTGCAGAGGGATTGATAGCAGAAAGCAAATCCTTATTTTTTCCTTTTCTAGAATGTGGGTAATGTATAAGATCAAATGAAAGAAGCAGTACTTATTTTCGAGTTTCTGAGTAGCACTGTTCTCATCATTATTCAAAACTGCCTTGAGGCTGAAAAATGCTAACCTAATCATAGTTTTTATCATGGTAGGGATCATTTATGGGCACAAATAATACCATAAAAAGCAAAGCAAAGAAAAACAAATATAGGTCTTTGGGGAGCTAAGATTTGTGATGGAAAATGAAAACACGGCGTTTAGAAGTGGTACATTTGAATCTGATGAATTACATAATGTTGAAAAGTCTGTGCCTTCTGAAATATCAGCATTGTTTCGTGGTCAACAGCCTTCAACAAAATGGAGAGAAATGAAGGAGCAAACTTAGCGTTTGTATTCAAGGAACATCAAGTGCATGTTTCAGAAGAGTAAAGGACAAAGAAGATTAACATAAAACTGTCAGAATAAACCCTTTTGGAAGAAATGCATAGAATCTCAATTTATCCTACTTCTTTACTGATGCAGGGTAGGATTAGAAAATGAAAAAACAGGATTTTCCAGTGAAGGAATTCCAAATTATATCTTTCAAATTAGAATGCCTTTGTTTCATAAGAGAACAAAGCAAGACTCAGAATGGGTGAAATTCTACTCTTCCAAGTATATGAGATTTTTTTTTTTCCCCTCTGAATTTGAGAGAATTATGATTTCAAAGTCTCCCAGATAGACTGCATAATAATCTTGCCCAGATGAGAGGATTTTAGGTAGAAATCCTCACTGATGCTACCAAAGCTTTTGCTATACAGATGGGAACCACTGAATCATCTGGCCATTATACTCTCTTGCACAGGATTTAACAAGATTGAAGGGAATTTAAAAATACAGGGTAAGAGGCATATAACTGTTTTGATGAAAAGAGATTAACAAGAGGGAGGGAAGGTTGACAGAAGCATTCAAAACAGCAGCTTGTAAGCATTCTCATAGAATAAGAAATGACTGATCCAACTGGAAAATATCAAGTTAAACTTAGTAAAATTAAATGGTGTCTTAACATCTGCGACTTTACAGTTGGAACATCCTTAATACAAGAATTCTATGTGTAAGAATTCACAGATTAAAACAAGGATAAGCGTTTCCAAGGAAAGTAGTTGGGGGGGGGGACAAAAAATACCCCAGACCTGTAGGTATCAAAGTACAATTCTCCTGGGCATAGATCTGGGGGGAAAAAAAAAAAAAATGTAGGTTTTTTTGATTTAATGATTTCTCTGTTACAGGATATCAAATATGCTGAAAAGGATCAGTAAAATATTTTATGTTGGTGAAGCTGAGAGTCTAAATCTGGTATTTGTAATACCTGATGAAAGTTTTGTATTAATTTGCATTAACTCTAAAATTAGTTTGCTTAAAGACATTAGCAAATGTAAAGTAAGTTATGTAATCTAAGGATAGAAAGTGTTCTCATATAAAATTAAACTGTCCCGCTTCTTTTTTGAATTAGTTCCCCAGCTAGCTGTACTAGAAACCAGAAAAATACAAAAAAAAGCATCATTATTAAATCAACTTGGCAACAGAGAAGGTTCATATTTCATAAAGAATTATTGATAATCAAAGATTTTGGTCTATTCATAGCTAAAAGATGAGTCTCCCTCAGGAAGCTATGATATCGCAGGCAAATTCGTGGTTGGAAAGGAACAGTTTATTACAAGAGCAAGATGGGCCTATTCAGCAAGCTGCATTATCAGTGTTGTTAGTTACTTATCTTAGTGTTGTTAGTTACTTTACGTACTTAACCAGCTGTATTGACCTCCTGCTCTCCACTCCTTTGAGATTTTCTTCTGCTGCCTTTCTCAGACCTTTGCTTTTTCAGTGTTGCTACCACAGGGACTAACGTGAGGAAGGAAAGAGTCTGTTTTCCTTTAATTTGATCTCTGGGTAATACACTAACAAAGAAGCAGAACTTAGAGCGTAGTGACATTACCTCAGGTAGCTTAACTACAAAACATCAGTCTAGCGAACACAACAGAGATGTGCAACTCAAAACAGTACTGCACACAATGCAGTGATTACACGTACTTCTTCCAGTTGCTCTGCTGGGTTTGTTTCTCTCTCTCTCTCTTTTTTTTTTTTTTTTTCCCATCTAAATAGATAAAAAGTAAAACATACTAGTATTCAAGTATTTGGTGGATCCTTGATAACTGCTAGACATGCCAGGCATTGCTTTTGTTAAATCAGCGATGCTTTATAAATATCTGCTGTTGTTGAAAAATATGAGTGAGATTAGAGTTCTACATTTTCCTGCCTGTCACATTTTTTATTTTTTTTTTTCTGGAAAACAGTGCTGATAAGTTTCCACAAGCACTTTATTCTCAATCCAAATTCAAACCTCCTTAAAAGTTTTTTAATATCTCCATAGGAGTAACATAACTGGTGAAATATAACCACGTCCTAAGCCATCACTACCAGAAGAGATGTCCACATTAATGTGCCATGTCAATGGTCACTGCAGATCAGTTTGTGTGCTGCCTTGCATTTCTAACGATTTTTTGATGTTGAGTGTAGACCAAGTTTTTTTTGTGTTGTTCACAGTTTTGATACCTCCTTAAGGGTTAATGTAATTCTTGTTTTTCAGTAGTTTTAGTAATGATTGCTTGATCTAAATTCTTGTTGGATAAGTAAATATCTATTTCAGTATGATTTCTTCAGTGTGGTTTACTGACCTTAGTGGAAATAACTCTAATTGCTTTTGAGAAACCAAATATTCCACTTACTGATGTTCCACAAAAAAAACATTCACCGTCTTTCAGAATATGTATTTCAAGAAGCATTCCCATAAATTTGCTTTTTAGAAGAGAAAGTGGACAAAAACTCAGTGATGCTTATAACTAGTGCAGTTGGATGGGAGATGCTGCCATGATAACAGCATTAATGCTCCTGGAAAAACACAGGATACTCTCTACTTAACAAAACTCAAAGTAACCCTTTATAGAAGGGTTCAAGAGAAACCTGAGGAAGTGAAAGCAGGACAGATAGAACTGAAGTTTGTATTAAAAGTGAGGGGGAAAAAAAAATATACATGGTTAGTAAGTAAAGACTATTCAACTAAAACAATCCTATCAGTGATTGCTCTTCAGTATTCTGAAAATGCATTGCTTTCAGTATTTGTTGTGTTTATTAAAACTTGAATGTTTTAATGTTTGTTACCAAGACACCTTCAAAGTCAACAGTGTTTTTTGTAGCACTGTTTTAGAATGGCTGGGGGATAAATAGATCAACAACTTCCTTAATTCTTCAGTTAGCAACAGCTCACGAAATCAGAAGAATTAGTCGTGTTCTGCAAGGAAAGAATATGTGATTAGATGATTCATTTTAAGTCTAAAGTTCAAGTTCTAAAAAGAAAACGACTTCAGTTTTTCATCTGGAATAAAAAAGGATTAGGTTGGGATAGGGAATTAAATCTGAAATTCCCACATTGCTCAAGAGTACTTTACTAAAGTTTCTGATCTGAATTGCTCAGTGGCATTCTGCAGCTCTACATAAGGCTTTTTTTATGCACGCTGCTCAGATTCTGAGTCACGAGAGGAAGGGAGGAAAACAATGTAGAGTGAATATTCAGTGTTGTACAGATTGCTCCATGAGTTATTTTTTTTCAGTACCTCAGGTTGTGCTGCTACATTTATTATGCAGAACACTGCATATGACAGATATATAGTTTCTCCCCTGTTTCGTGTTTGATGAAAAATGCACAAAAGATAATGGAAAACTCAGTTTTGAAACCAAAAGCACAGCAGTTAATGCTAGCAAGAAATTTTGAGCTATATGAAGCAAGACAAAATAGAATATGATAAGGTGTTCTAGAACACAGCTAAACATTCATACTGAGAGTTTTCTAATTATTTTAGATTTATCTGATCAAAACACACACTGTTGAAAGAGCTCAAGTAGAACAAGGATGGTTATTCTTCCAGTCTTGATGCTTAAAATTAGATATCTAAATCTTCAGTTAGACTCTGAGGTATCTGGAAGCTACCTGCTGTTTGCATTAACATATTGCCAACGTAGAAATTGAGAGTTGTATTCCTACAAATCACAACGTTTTCTTGCTTTTGAGTCCCTCAAAAACAGAAATGTAAAAATAGCCTCCGTTTTAGTCTGAAAACAAACCTTTGCTCTGCACTTAAAATCATAAAGATTTTCCTTTCTGGGAAATTTAGAGGTCTACATCAGATGATATCAGGTATATAAGATAGTAGTGACTCATAAAAGGAGTGGGTTTGGTTGATGCAGAAGTAACTGCAGATTTGTGCAGACCAAACATCTTGAGCAAGTGGGTTGGTGTCAGACCATGCACAAGGCTGTAGTATATGAGACCAAATGTTGGTTAGTGTGCAGACGTGCAAAGATAAAAAGTGACTCCAGAGGAGGAGTAGTGTAATTACTAAAATAAGTAAATATGCAAATTTAACTTTTGCAAAGAGCTTTGCTATAGTATCTGTGTAGCATACTACAGAAGCTGGAAGAATGGCCCTAATCAGATCTTCATGTAATAAAATCAAGATTTTGTCTGTGTGTCAGTGGGGAATGAGAATGAGCTGCTCTTCTTGCTGTAGTATGATCTGGAATATTTTTTGAAGTTGTTTTTTTTTTTTTAATTTTTCAGCAGCTAGTTGTACTCCAGCACCTCCGTCCATAATTTAATGGGTTTGATGCTAATAGAAAGATAAAGCTTTAAGTTCTGTTGCCAGAATATACCTTGTGAGGGATTTACATTTCACCACAGTCATTTGTTTAGTAAGGACAGACCCCATTCTAAGCCAGTTCAGAGATTTTCTGTGATTCACCCTTTGTTTATATGTGGGTACAAGCCATGTCTACGACATCAAATTTTTCTGGCGTTACTGGTGATCTTTCTTATGATATTCTAAATCTGATTAGAGACTCAAGACCTCCAGGGCCGACCTTAACTACTTAGATGGATTTGCCCGTCCTGCGACAATTCTTGAGGCATCACTTCAAGGTATCAAATGTAAGAAACAGCCTTAGCTAAAATTTTGCGGGTTGCGTTAGCCCAGATCTGCTGCTTTGGTGGAGAGACTATAGACGAACAATATATATGGTTGTAAACTTTTCTTTCTTCTATTTTTTACTCATTTTCAACATTTCTGACATCACTCTGCCCATGTTCAGTTTTGCAGTGTCAAGATGCCTTTGAAGTTCTTTTGACTGTTCTGATTCTTCAGTGCGTCCTTAAACTACCCTGCAATTATGAAAAGTATTGTAACATGATTAATTTCAAGTCTGCCTTGAGAGCTAATTTATAGTGTCATTTTAGATCCATTTCTTCTCTTGGCATGTGTGTCACCTGAAAAAAAAGCAACAAATCCAATTCTAAATGACAGCCACGCTGAGGAAAACAGGGAAAACAGATGAGCATTCAAAATAATGCAGATGTTTTCTTCATCTTTTGTAAATATTTCATTCCTAAACTGTGTTTTTTTTCCTCTTCTCCCTTATTTATAAGTATTTTTTTTTAAATTATGTTTGGTAGGTAAGAATGGAACAATGTTCAGCTTGCAAACAAATACTGCTGCTCATATACCGAGTTCCAACCAAATGAGAACAAAATCTGTAAGATGGAATCAGAGAAATCAACCACCACCTATTTCAGTAGGAATTTAACGTAATTCAAAGACAGCACAGAGAACCAGTATAAACTGAAGAATGCCTCATGATGTTTTCTTCTAGTGCTATGTAAAAATTCATCTGTGAAAAGTAGGCTGTATGAGTTGACTTGTTGACAATTTACTCTTTGCAGGCTGGTTACTGGTAAGTTAAGAATAACTGTTGAACACAGAATTGTACAGCAAATAATGGCAAGTTGTGTTGTAACCTTATATTGGGTTTAACTTAATTAATTGTTTCAAATGGATGATGAATGAGGGATTTGAAAGCAAGACATCAAGACTAGTATAGAATTTTAAGCAGGTCAGCCATACCTTAAGGTGAGGTTTACTGAACAGTTATTGCTTATAGGTTTTAAATGGCACCTCTATGCCCTAATGTGAAGGGTTAATCCTTGATAGAAGTGCAATTAGCAAATACCTCACAGATTTGGATAGAAATAATATTAATACATCATAATAGAGCTAAATATTCTCAATTATTTGACTACTCTGATTATATGATAATGTGCTGTCACTTTCCAGCTAGTATTCAATTTTGCAGTCATCATACTGTTTCATACATAGTCAAATAGATCCACTGTATTGGCTGTGTACTTCATTAAATGGGTCTGTGGGCAGCAAATAAAAGTGCTTACTGTAATACTGCTTTAATTTTTGAAAATAGGGAGAAGTTATATTATTTTTATGTAAATATGGACCTTTCTTGAGCTATTTAAATCTACTTTATCTTAGGTTGCTGATGGGATGCTTTAGTATATTAACAACACTGAAGTTGATTCTCCTTTGCATATTTTGGTTTAAAAATAGGCAGTAGAGAATACTGACTGTAATAGCATCACTGAATTTGCAAACAGTTTAGACAAAAGCCTGCAACACAGTTTAATGCTGTGTTTTCTTTTAAAGCTGCCCTTCAGAGATGCTTACACTAAATGAAGCTGGCTGATAGGTTGTATCTCATCTTAGTCTGCTTGGTTTCTACAAATGAGAAGGACATCTGTACCTGAGCTACTGTTAACCGAGCTACTGAGGCATGGCCACCTTGCACTGATGGGGTTAGCAGCCAGCTGGGATAGATAAGAATGTAACACTTTACTGATTATATCCACAGAAGCTTAGATGACAATGGTCCTGTGCTCTGGTTTTACGCTTGGTCTAAATGGTTCTCCTAATGTGCCTTTGTATTGCTTGGAACCAAATGAATTTGAGTTTAAAATGATTTTATTTTGAAGGGCTTTGAGTAACTGTCTAGTCTCCTTAGTCCTACAACTCACTGTAATAGCTTTTGTTTATAGTTTGCTATCCAGTCTAACCGTCTTCTCACCATTAATCATTTGTCCCTCATACTTTCTCCTTTCTCTTCTTATTTTCCATTGAAACAAAATCTTGCCAAGGACTTTCCAAAAACGTCAGGTGAGATGATGAGGTGACCTTCCCACAGCTGCTTTTCCTTCACTATATGTTCTGAACTGCAGGTCCTGAACCTGTTCTCTTCCCTTTAGCTCTTCCACTTGTTCCAGGAATCGCATTCTGATCACTTTCTGTCTCTTTCCCTGCTTCTCACCTGCTATATCATAATATTCAGCTCTTTTGCTCCTTTGTCAGTTCATGTTATCCCTGCTTCCTGGACTCAAATGTCTGGAGATTCTTTTTGGCTGTGATCTAGCATTGCCATTTGACCCGTTTTGCTGTTCAGTGGTCTTTCTCTCAGAGAATACATTTCCTCAAGATCTGCCTCTGAGTCCAGTGTTTCTGTCCTTCACCCCCTTATCACCTTCCCATTTCTACTACTGCCTATTCAAAACTGGTTATATCGTCCTATTCCAAATTGCTTTGTCTGAACTGCAACTTAAGATTTTTTTCTCTGTCACCTCTAAAGACTATTTAAGATACAGCCCTCATGTAAAAAGGCTCTTGAATGCCTCTGTACCATTTTTTTCAGTGTAAGTTATACTATATATATAGTTATATATAGTCATTTAACGTTTTCATCTCTTCCATCTTCAGTGTCATTATCTTGCACCCAAACCAAATTTTGCAGGTTCTTTCTGCACAATTTAAGGTGCAGCCTTCTCTATCACTAGAATGATTTTTTTTCAAGCATTTAATTACCTAAAGTTTGTTTCATACATCATCTTCTTTGTCTATGCTTTTTGAAAAAACAAAAGACCCCCATTGACCCAAAAACTCTTTTTCATGTTGTTTTTCTTTTCTATTGCAGCTGTGCTTTTATTTTTTATTATTTGCTTTTACTTGTAAGGCACATACCATTTCTATGATTGTTTCCTATTTTGCCTTCAGTCAGACTCAAACTTTCTTGCTAACTTTTCAATAAGCATTTGTAAAATTCCTCAGTATGGTTTTTCAAAATAATGATTTTCCCTGAAGTATTTTCAAAGTTACCTAAAATCACTCTTTAAAAGAAACAAAAACCAAAAACCATCTGTTAAAAATGTTGATGCTGTTGTAGGTTGTCTGTGAAATGTTTGGTGATAATTCATTGAGACTCTGATTAATTAACTCCCCTTATTATTCTAAGTGCTTGTTGTTGTTGTTTTTTTTTTCTTGTAGAGTCTTCCCTAAATCCATCTGCTGTATTCTGTTGAAAGGAAAGCTCTTTTTTTATCATGGAACAGATTTATTTTGAGGACTTTTTTGTGTACTGCATGATGAATTCTAGGCTAATACTTAAAAATGAATTATAATCTTAATTAGAATATAAATGCAAGTGTACAGAGAAATTACTTTACCCTACTTCTTTAGTAGAGCTAAGACATGAACATGAAGTTTGTATTCTGAGTAAAAATGTGTTCTATATGAAATGTGTTTGTTGCAGTAGTCTGGATTTATGTTGTAAATGGGATGATATGATTGCAGGTGGAGTGAGGAGAGAGTTTCTGGATTTATTCACTTGGCTGCTGCCTTGATAATAGTGTTCTGCCTCTGCAATGCTCAGTAAGATCCTGAGAACAAACTCCTTAATGCTGATTAGCAGTTATTTGTGCCTTATTTTTTGGACAACCAATAGAAAACACATCAGTCCAAAGTCAGAATTGATAGAAAATTTGATTGTAATATATTGAAATACCAATATGTGAAATAACTTAAAGAACTGGCAGTATGTCTCAGGTGGTGGATAGATAGGCTGGGACTGAAGAAAGTAGCTTTCAAAAGTAAAATACCATAAACACTGGCTCATCCTTATCTACTCTTGAAAAGCGATAGGGAAATCCAGCTGTAATCTTTGTGAGCAGAAATTGTGCTAAAAAAATGCATGTTCAAAGAAAAGTACAAATGAAGTCTGCATATTGCACCTGTATTTCTAAACTCGTGATTTAATAATCATATGAGGGGTCTTTCATTAAAGCATTATAAAGTAATTTTATACAAATGGCACTTCAAGTATTTCATATAGAAATAGCACCTAGTATTAATATATACTACAAACTGTGTAAATCTAAGAATTCTCAAACTTCCTGACTTGAGACACAAATGGGTAGAAGTGTTGCATGTATTTTGATCCTGTTCAAAAATGTTGACAGAACAAAAGTACTGCATATATCTCTGGACTTTTTTTTTTTTTCAGTGGGAGAATTCTGTAAGTGTAAATTCTGTAGCATACGTTGAGCAAGTGAGCACAGCAGGTGTATTTGTAGTTGTACTGAATCAATATTATTAGAGTATATCAATCAAGCGATATCATTTGTCAAAAGAGGTGCATACTGTGATTCTTCTGAATTCCCTGATGTTCAGTTGTATGCCTTTATTATACTCAAATATCATATCGTCACTATTGATAATATGTAATGATTGCTTTTAAGTTCATGTTGATTGATAAGGAAAGATTATCATATGATTAGGAGTGAATAAGAAATGGGAAACTTCTTTTCCCAGTATGCCCCATATTTCCTTTGTGACTGCTTGAACAGCTTAGCTTCTTGGTATTCTTTTGGTCATTTAAACAAAAAGAGGGCATTCGTGTTTTCTTTCCTTGTGAATACAGGAGTCATATCTCTTGTATTCACAGATACTAGAAAGGTAACCAAACTCGTGGTGAGGATGAATACTATCAGGTATAGAGGATTTTAACTATTGATTTATAATTGCTTCCGAAAACATAAGATCTTTTTCCTGGTATTTTATTTTTCCATTTCTTATTATATTGATATAAGACTGGGTAATCCTTTTTAAACAACTTTCCATTAAGTCGAATGAAGAACAAAAGCTTTCTCTTCCTGTTTCTGTCTCTAACAGAAGCTACAAGAATGGTGGTATAATATGAAAGAGACTGCAAAAAATAATAATTTGCAAAGTGAGTATTTAACAGGCTTATTATGTAATGCACTCATTTTTTACTTCTTGGAGTTTTTTTGCAGAAAATCTGTTTTTGTTGTTGTTGTTGTTGTTTATAACTCTCAGCTTTACAAATACTACTGTACTGTTGAGAATAAATTCAGAATTCAACAGGGTAGTATGTCATATGTAATTGAAAGTGTGCCATTTTAAAATAGGCTGAGTTTTGGAAGAGAATTAGCTGGATCCTGGAATGAGGTTCATTGAGCTGAAGAAGAACTGAAGAGTTTCAAGTAACCCTTTCCCATCCCTCATATTAAGAAATGTGTATCTGTTAACACTTACTACCTTATTACACTGCTCGCAGGAAAGAGGTGCTAGATTTCATACGCTGACCGATGAAAAAGAAAGGAAGACAAAATGGATACAAAATATGAGCCTACAGTTTTAATTTCCATTCCCATGAACTACATCACAGGGAAGAAGAAGCACAAGGATACTCTTTTTACCTTAGGATTTATCAAAATGAAACTCGCACACCAGGTCCTTTTGTATCATCCCATTCCTGTGTACAGCAGCAGTGGCAAAGTAGTTAAAAATTAATTGCAAGGTGAAAAGGAGAGATTGGGATGCAAGAGAGAAAATTTCCTATTCCTTGAGTTTGTTAGCTTTTTTTGTTTGCTTGTTTTTCATTCTATGGTTGTATTAGATTGTTAATGGTGTTCTCTGGAAAGCCAAAGCAGGACTGACTGTGTAGAACTGTGGACTAAGTGATGTATGAAGTTATAACATTGTCTTCCAATAGAAAAGTGCACTATGTTCTCTACTACATCTAGTTGCTGCAATATCATTATGAACTTCTGATAAAATTAATCTGTTAAAGAACTACGAACTTCTGCAATATAACCAGAATTGGCCAAAATATTTTCCCCTTTTAACATTCCTTGTGCTCTTCTGTGTCAGGCTGATCACTCTCGAGGAGACACAAGGTAGGTTGTGCCTATGAATATTCCTCTTGCCCTCTAAAACTGTACGAAGTCCCTTGTACCACATACAGTTCACAGACTTGCTTCAAAGTCAATAAGCACATTCTTTGCAAGATTAGGTTCCCTTATGTTCTTAGTACAACTTGGAATAGAATCAGATACATGAGAGGGCTTATGGCTAGAGCTATATATCTGAGTGTGCTCATTTAGAACTGTACTCCAGACTTCAGTCATTATTCTGGTCGGCTTACTCCTTAGCAAAACCCTCATGAAAGCATGGTTCAACTCTGTGATGTGAAATTAGGGCAAACGAGGGAACTCTAAAATTGTAGGAGACACAGTTTTCTAGTTCTGTAATGCTTGGACACAAACAGAATGATGATGTTAACTTTTTAGATGTATTGTTGTGAAAAAATAATATCTTTGTTTGTTGTTGAGGCATGAAATCCATTGCTGATCAAGGGATTTTGTATTGGTGGGAGAAAAGTTACTCAGATAACTAAATTGTAGTGGCAGTGCTATTAACAATTTGTCAGTGTGCTTCAGGTTAGGGCCCTTGTTTCTCTCCTTCTTTCTCTCTTTTTTTTAAACAATGCATCAGATCTACCTAGCGTTTACAGAGGACTCTTCCAGGTCAGCGTGTTGGAAAACACAATGTAAGGGGAAGCAGAGCCCCTGACAGAACATCTGCTGTCAGGTAAATCCATCTAAATGGAGATGGGATCGGGCTCGTTACTTCACTGATAAAATTTTCAAAAGCTACCATTTCTATAAAGTCAAACAGTTTTTTATCCTATTGCAGACTAGCTAGTATCATAGAATCCTTAGAGTTGGAAGGGACTCTGGGTCACCTAGGCCAACTTCCCTGCAATGCACAGGGACACCACAACTAGAGCAGGTTGCCCAGGGCCTGATCCAGCATCACCTTGAAAGTCTCCAGGGATGAGGCATTAACCACAGCACTGGACAAACCTGTTCCAGTGCCTCACCACCCACAATATGAAGGACTTTTCCTTATATCTAATCTACCCTTGATAAGCTTGAAGCTGTTTCCTCTTCTTGTATCACCACAGACCCTGCTAAAGAGTCTGTCCCCTTCTTTCCTGTAGGTCCCCTTTAGATACTGAAAGGACGCTCTCAGGTCACCTTGCAGCCTTCTCTTCTCCAAGCTGAACAGCCCCAGCTCTCTCAGCCCGTTCTCATAGGAGAGGTGTTTTATTCCATGATTCACTTTTGTGGCCCTTCTCTGGATGTGCTCCAACAGGTCCACGTCTGTCCTGTGCTGAAGACTCCACATCTGGATGCGGTACTCCAGGTGAGGCTTAGCTAGTGCTGAGCAGAGGGGCAGGATCACCTCCATCCCCCAGCTGGCCATACTTCTGATGCAGCCCACTATGTGGTTGGCTTTCTCATAACCAGTTTCCCATCCATCAGTACGCTCAGATCTTTTTTGGCAGGGCTGCGCTCAATCCTTTCATCCCCCAGCTTGTGTTGGTAATGGGGGTTGCCTCTATCCAGGTGCAAAATCTTGCACTTGGATTTTTTGAACTTCATGAGGTTCACCTGGGCCCACTGCTCAAGCCTGGCTAGGTCTAGAACTGTCTCCAGAAAAGTCCTCTACATGGGGCTCAGTGGCAGTGAATTATAGAAATGAGAATATTGCAACTTAGCAAATGGACATAAATCATGGCAAGTGTGTAGATATGTCAGGATTACTACCACAGAGCTCCATAAGTAGAAATTCAAAATTAAAAAGAGCTAAATAGGTGGGAAAACCAACCTTAAGAATAAATAAGACTGATCCGAAAACTTCACTGTTCTTCGGAAAATCTGATTGTTATGAAATGAATTCCACACTATGGTTTTTAGTGAACTTTTTATGTAAAAGGAGAAATCAGTCTAATATTTATCTAAAACATGATATGTTTAGTTCAGAACATATGTAAATACTCAAGATTCAGTGAGATGGCAAATGATCACATGTAGAATGTTAGTTCTTTAATTCCATTAGTGAATACTTTTAGCTGTGAAGATTTCAAGATCAGTGCTAAAATGCCTTTCTTATTTGGCTTTTATTGAACTCTCTGTTCAGTATAAAGAGGACCACTTGGAAGAGAGAAACGTTAGAATTAATATTTCTTGTTAAATCTTCTAGCAGAAGAAATAGTTCTTTCTTACCGTTCTTAGAGTGCAGTACTGAGATTCCCCAATAGATGCCCTAAGAGATCTCTTGTAAACATCACTGTGAAGTACTGAAACCAAGTATCTTCAGCTTGCTATGTATTTGTTTAAAAGAATCTATTCTTTTCTATGAAATGGTATTACAGATTTCAGATTCCAGAATATTGAAATTATTTGATTACAAATGAAAAAGGCTGGATGGTAAGAAATTAAATATGTATCCTCATTTCTCACTTATTTTTCAATAGTGTTTTCTAATGTGCATATGAATTCTGTAGAGAATTACCTTGTTATTTTTTAATCAGTTGCCTTTTTTTATAATCACACGAGGAGAATGGGAACAACGTTATCTTGTCAGAATCATTATAATTGCAAAGTTGCTGCATATCTAAATGAACCTATAGCATTTACTGAATTAGAAATAATGGAGAAATTTACGTATCTAGCCTCAGAATCTATGCTTCCACTTCTCTATTTTACATCTGTTGTCTTGTGAATTACTTTGATACATTTCAAAGATAGGTGTATTGTCATCACTAGAATATTGCATATTGCCTCTATTTAAAGAATTGAGTCCCTTTGTGAGAACAGGCTTTGAGGGGATGTGGGGTAACCTTAATGTGCCTTGATGATTTTCATGCCATGTGGGCAATCTCCTGTGCCAGATGGTTGGCACAACCTCTCTCCAAGCCACAAGCAAGCTAATTTTCTTCTGTGCCATTTGCCAGTGTCTGCCATTCTGGTGTTCACGATACCCTGCTGTTATAAAAGCACCAGGCCAGATCTAGCACACTTCATCATGCTTTTTGATCAGCACAGTGTTTCTAGTGCATGTGTTATCATTTCTCAAATTCATTAAAAGATTAAACAGACACTGAGTGTATTAGACCAGCAGAAGTTGAGAAAAAGATGCTTGTTTCCAAATTTCTTGCTGTACATGTGTGTGAGAGAGAGTGAGATGGGAAGCTAATTCATGCCATCCCATATCAGAGCAGGCTGAGAGTTCTCTTGCTGTCATTTACTTCAAGCTAATCAATGGCCTTCACTAGTAACAGCTGCCACTGAGGGGAGAGCTGTCTTCTAGTAAAAATAGAATGAAAGGAATAATGTTTCAAAAAGAAATATAAATTAAACTACCTCTATGTGTGTAGTCAGGTTATTTTTAGTCTTGTGTTCTACTCTGTCAGCTTAGCTGGGACAACAAATTAATTGATCCTTGGCAGTACAGATTGCAGTAGCATGGGTTGTCTGCTGATTTGATAATGCAAATCATCTGATCCCTTTTCTCCCTTTGAAAGCTTGAAGATATAGCACCAGAAAATAGAATGTTGTTGCACAGGTGCTGAGTGGTACCAAGCTATGGGGACGTCACTGGAATAATTTAAAGAGTGAGTAATAGTGCTGAAACTCTCTTAAATTTCCTATCTTCTTTTTTTCTCTTCACAAATTGCTAATACAAAAATCCAAGCACATAAAAATGATTTTAAATAGCTTTAGAAGTGATAGCACTAGAAAAGCCAGGAGGAGAGAAATAGCCACTTCTAAAACAATGTGTTTACTTTCTAATTCTGCATTCGTTTCACACTCAAGGCTGTTTAGGAGGTAAATAATTCCGGAGAAATGGTTACCTGTGGCAGAAAAGCAGATCCAAATTATTCAGACTAAGAAAGCCACTGTTGTTCTAAATTCAGTGGATAAGGGATAGGTTTTAAATTATGAGAGCAAATGTTTTGGACAAATACTGAATAGCTCACTAAACAACTGTTATTTGCAGTGACTTCTCCTTAATATATTGAGACTTTGATCTTCTCCTTGTCCTGCATACACTTTCCTGCTGTACTGGATCTTATTTTAAACTACCTCACAAATACAAAATAGGAAAATCTTTATTATTAATAACAATAGCCTTAATAGGTGTAAAATAATTTCAAAGTTCCTATGTATTGCTCACCTCTACAAGAAAACCTTAGTTCCAACTGTTTGTTTTTGAATTTTGAATTAAAAATATGAAAACTCTATGTAACTAACAGCTTGTTTTAACTATCCAAATTAAAGTTATGGAAATCAGGGCCATGTTATTAAGAAACACCAGTCTTTCCCGAATAACAATTAATTGTTAAACACATTATCTACTCCATTGAAGCGTTGTACTTTGGTCTGTATTACAGTAAAGGGAAGCAATAGTCTACTGTAGTATTCTGTGGACTGAAAAGTTTTGACCAAAAACAGGAATGATGAATTTCTAGGTCACAAAATAATGAAAATAGTTCAAGTTCACTCACTGATTATTTATTTACTTTATTTTTTATTTATTTTTTTTTTTTTGTAGAAAAGTAGAGCAAGCCACACAAAATTTAATTCACAAAAAAAGGTATACATTGAGTAGAAGCCAGAAAACTGTTGGATGAGTATAAAAAAAGATATATTTTCTATCAACTGTCTGTGATAGCTACATATTCAGAGCTAAAATAGAGGAAAAATTAGAAAATGCATATTCTACATCAAAATACTCTGCATTTACTACATCAAAGACATCAAAATATTTTAATTAAATTCAGTTTTCATAAACTAGACGTCAAAGCGAGCGTCCAAAGAAGAAAGATGAGCATGATTGGATCTCTACATTAAAAAAAAAAAAATACAAAAATATCAAGTCTTATATTACACTATATCCTTATTTGTATTTATATTACAGAGTCAAACTTTTCCTTCACAAGACTTTAAGAATTCTTTCCAGAGACTTCTCTACCAATTTGCAAAGCCAGTATGTCAGACCTTGCATAATTTGATGGATTTCAATTACTTTGTGAACTGGGTTATGCAAAACACTTCTTCTGTTCCTATGGTTTGTTTCGTGTACTTTCATAATAGCAAAGAAAAGTGGGTGGGCAAGATCGATGTTTGCCCTCAGAAGACTTCATTTTCCATTGAATTTGGAACCAGTCATTTCTAGGTTTGCTTCTGTTTCAAGAGAGCTTCTTGTCCAGCTATCCTAGTAGGAAGTTAAACTGACTCAACTTCAGTTCTGTACCTTTGAAGCTGTCATTAAGTAATGAAATGTTATTCTGTTGGTACTTTCCAAGCAATCTGAGAGGGCTTTGGAATAAAAGAGAAGAGAAACAGAACCACAGTGATACAGATATGTTAACTGCCAGCCAAAAAGGCCTTATGATAACTGGCAATTATAACAGGTTGTATCAATGAAAGTCTGTTTGATTTGGCTTTATATTGTACATGTGATGTATAAAAGTGTAAAAGTTAATTGTTTCTTCTTGTAGTGCCTTGACCTAATTAGCAGTCCTGTTTAAAAAAACAAAACAAAACAAAACCTTACAAAATAGCGATCAGCAAATTAAATCCAATGTATCCCATTTTATTATTTCTTGCATTAACTATTTCAGTTTTTTAAGTACTGGATTTACCTTGTTTTGTTTGTCCCTACAATTTTATTCCACGATGAGTTGCTATAGATGCAGATGTAATTAATGTAACCTTCTACTGTAGATCAGAAGAGCTGACCTCTGTCCATCTTACTCCGGCCATAGATGATTTAAAGACAGCTTAATACTTTAATCCGTAGCACATTTTTCCCAAAAGACTGGAAACAGGTAAGCTGTAATGTCTTGAAGAGCAGACAATTTTCATAATGATTTCACATTGAAGATTAAGTAGCCACTCTTTGAAAGTGTTGGAATGAATGATAAATTTATTTGAAAATAATAAATCAGGTAACTAAACTTATTATCTCAAAAAAAAAAAAAAAAAAGGTTCAACTGAGACTTAAAACTATTGTTTCTTGGCTTGATTTTGCGTAAGAATATTTCTGGTTTTCAGGCTATTTGCTTTCCTTTGTCTTTATTTTTTTTCTTAATCTCTTTTTCTTGGGTGGGGGTAGTGCTGGCTTCTGTTCATATGGCAGTACCTTCCCTCCATCCTCCACACAGACTGGTGGTCTCATCTCAGAATGTGTTTCATAAAGAAGACTCAGGGTGGCAAGTGTATACTTCTAAGATGGGTTACCAATGAGGAGCTTTACCTCAAAACTCAAGCAGTAAATCTTGATAAGAATGGCAGGTATTACTGATACAGGTGAGACCCAACCTCTGAAAAACCTGAGAGTTTTGATAGCAGGTTGGTATATTAAAGCTTATAAATATTGCATGGCGTTTGCTCTGCTTTGAACATGGAAGCACGCTGATCCCCTGTGCTCGTTTGGGTCGGGAGCCACTCTCTGCTTCACAGCAGTCGCACTTCTTGCTGGCTGTAGTCTACCCCACAAGGCTGAGGGCTCGGGTCTTCGCTCCCGAGGTGGGGTTGGCCGGTGGAAAGGGAGGGGGGAGAAGGACAGGCGAACTCCACCGGGACGACAGCCCTCCGACGGACAAGAAGCTGAGCCGCGGGCTCCCCCTCAACAGGAGACGCTAATGATAATAAAAGGGGGCGGGAGGGAGTTGCGCGCAAGTTGGGCGGCGGGGCGGCCGCGGCGGGGGCGGGTCGGAGGCGGGCCGGGCGGAGCGGAGCGGCGGCGGCTGCGGGCGGCAGTCGGGCTCGGCGGCTCTGGCGACCGGTGGTGCTGTCCGCGGCTCGGCGGTGCTGAAGGGCGGGCGCCCCGCGCGCCTCCCGCGGCGCCTGGGGCCGGCGGGTTTCTCCTCGCTACGCTGCGCGGGTCTTCGGCTTTGCGCCTGGTTTTGCGGAACGGAGAAGTATCCCCCGGTGTTCGCGATTTTTGTGCTCGAGGACCCGGCGTTTTGTTTTGGGTGTTTTTGTTGTTTTTTTTTTTTTCCCCTCGAGGACTTTAGTGACTCTTGGGTAAGGTAAGCAGCATTTATTTATTTATTTATTTATTCCTTTGGTCGATATCTATCTACAAGTAGTAGTGGGGTGACGATGGGATGGAGAAGCTGGTAATTATAGGCTGAGCAAAGTTGGGAGCTTGTTTGTCCTTTGATCGGTGAAGGGGCAACACTTGGGAAAGGGGCATGCATCGGCAAAAGGGATTCTGGATACAAAAGATGGAGCCAGAACAAGAAGTTAGGGGCTTTTTTTTTTTTTTCTTTTTTCCTAGAAAACTAGGTTTTTTTATAGGGATGTTTAAATGTATGTAATTATTTTAAAAATCTTCAATATTTTAAAGGGCTATCAAGAGACGTTACAGAAACTATTTTGAATAAACATCAGTTTGGGGGGACAAGAAAAGCCCTAAATGATCTGTCTGGATCCAGAAGGGATATATGAGGTCATCCTTGGAAGTAGAGAGCAAAGTAGGAATTAAAGAGGATTTAAAAGCATAGCCTCGTGCTGCTGCGTGTTCATCTGTGTGCTTGTGTGTGTGTAATACAGAAGGACAGCTGGACCTCTGTATGTGATTAACAATTATAGGCTGTAACGCTGGAAACTTGTGAAATAGCGTATTTCTGAAAGGGATCAGCCCGATTGCTGACTCCAAGGTCAGCGTGTGCAATGTAGTGTGTGTGAGCCCGTGAAAGTTGTGAGTTGTTTTCTCTGCTATTGACTGACAAACATCAGGCCTTCCTACACTGTAGGTAGGTGTAAATGCATAACTCAGATTTAATATTGCAGAAGTATATTGCACTACAGTACTGCTGCTGCTGGTAGCTGAATGGAACTGGAAAGTGTGGGTAGATGAAATGCCTTGCTATTTGAAATGTCTTGCTATTCCAGAAGTGTTTAACCTTTTATAAGCTTAGTAGGGCGCTGTGTTTCACAGAAGGTTTTTCTACTGCTTCTGGGAGTTGCTGGAGTTCTGCACAGGCAGAGCAAGGCACCATGCAGGGAGTTCTGCACACATAGAACACCATGCAGGGATTTCTGCAAGCTCAGGGCAGAGCACCATGCAGGGACTTCTCTCTGAGGTAAAGGTTGATTCCAGAAGGAATCTGCTGCCTGTAGCCAGTGGAACTGTGATGACTGAATGGAACAGACAAGCAAATGAGGCCCTCACCCTGCATTTTGTAGCATAGTGTATTGCTTTATACTCTTGTGGCTCTGGAAAATTTTCTTTGGATTGGAAACCTCTAAAACACTTTTTTTCTTTACCTTGTTGTTCAAGAATCAGCAGCTGTTGTAATTGTAAGCATGGAGAAACTTCTGTTGGTGGTATGAAACTAATCATAGAAGATTTGTTTCATGTTATTATGGTATTTTATTTATTTATTTGTTTTTGCTCCTGTAGCACTTATTTAATGTTAAGGTGTTTGTACTGAATTTTTTTTTATCAGCCAGAATACAAAGACAACAATCTGGCAGCAGCATAGAAATACTGAGGAGTGAAGTTGAAAACAAGAAAATTAAGGTGAATATAGTATAGGTTGCTAAGACTTTCATTGCATTTAAATAGTATTAGGAAATACAGATGATTTACTTTCTCTTTTTTTTTTTTCCCCCACTAATTATGAAACAGCTATCATTTTCCTCTTTCAAAAAGGTAGGGAAAAAATTTTATTGCACAGAACTTGTACTTACTGTAAATTCTCATTAACAGTCTACCAAATAACTAAGACAGGTGTTTTCATCTGTCATTGACATGTTCATGAACTGAATCTGCAAATCCTTGTTCACTTGAGTAGTCTTTATTCGTACAAACAGTCCTGTTAACTGCAAAGGGACTACATCCATCATTACATGAGTGAAAGTCATTGATCTCGCTGAGATCAGTCATTTTACCAGCATCAATCAGATGATAAACTTTGAAGCTGAAATATTAATTCTGCACCTTAATTTCTGTCTTGCGTTTTTGTATTTTCCGGGTGATGTTTTGTCTTGGTTTCCACTTGACTGTTTCATTTTATAAATCAAGTTTAAACTACAGAGGTTTGGAATGATAAGTAGACTCTAGAGGAAATAAAATGACACTACCGTACTTCAACAAAGTGGTTTTCTAAATATGCTTTTACATCAAGTAGAATTTTTACATTGTGGTCCATAACAATTTTGCTCATTTGTTGTAAAAAGTGTTTAGGCAGTTTAGACTACTGTCTTCAGCAGTAATCCTTTTCAAGTATATCTGTATACTTGGAAGGAAATGTGAAGTTCCAAGACCTTTAATATTCAAAAGTTGAATACAACAGAATACTAATGAAACAGCTAAATAGTTGTCTGCAAAAATGCTGCAAACTCAGGGAGGACTGTTGGCGTAAAATCGGTATTCAGGGAAACCCACTGCATTAGTGCTGCTTTAATAGATCTTGCATACATTGACCAGCACATGGGTATGTGTGTGTGCTGGCATATGCTTATTGATTGTATCAACACATTTTAAAACTTTTAGGCTAGTGGGTCATCAGTGGGGCTGAGAAATGGCACTCAGGAAAAAACAAGCCTAAGCAAATGTTACTTTGTTTGGTTCTAGATGTTCTAGATGTAATAAGCCAGTTTGTCATTGTGGATTTTTATTTTTTTTTTGTGTGAGTTTTCTCAATACTCTTCAGAATATATTTAAAAAAGCAAGGATATTCAACACTAGGTAAAGAAAAATATACAATAATAGAAATCATTTCACTAAAATTATTTGAAAAATAAATTTCTTGGGATAAATGGATGCAGTTCTAGACTGTTATTTTCTATAAAGTTCAGAAAAAGAAGTTTTGCATCACTCTTGATTTCTAGAGAATATAAAGTTCTAATGAAAGCAAGGCTGTACAAAGCTAAGCAAGAAGGTGGAGCTCCAGTATGAGTTGTTTTACCTCGTAACAGTTTTGAATTTAGCTTAGAAATTTCTAAAGTAAAAGGCCAAATGAAACTTAGGTGGCTAATTCTGAATATTTTTCTCCAGACTGACAATTTCTGTGGAATAATACAGGATATTAAAAATTTCAAGAGTGAGTTGCAACTTTGAATCAAATGCCACTCTTTGTTTTTCTTTTTTTCTAAGTTAGCATAGGGAAATAATTGTTAATTATTCAGTGTAGCTTGACCTAGAATGTTACATAACTTTAAAGCAAAGTAAATAGATTAGCAAGTTTATTTGCAAATCTGTTTAAACCTGTTTTATAGTTCAAGCTTTTTTATCTATTTATTTATTTATTTTCCAATGTGTAGGGAATAGCTGTCAAGAAATCAAAAGTCTGGCAACTTGTTTACGTGATATATTATACATATTTAATATAGTGTGCTTTTCCTTCCTCTTGATAGACAGAAAAGACAAAGAACATTCTTTTTGCATTAGTAGAACAGTACACTGAAATTTCAGTATAAATAGATATTGAGAAGGCTGAGCATTGAATGTCAATTGTGGTTGTATGGTGCCTTTGAAAACAGTGCTGAGTGAAACTCCCTTGAACAACCTCATTAAAATCAAAGATTACTAATAAGCAGGGAATGCAGTTGTACCTTCAAAGGAATCAAATCCACGTCCTAACTCTCCTCTATGCTATTCTACAAATTCTTTGGGTTTTGGGTTAATTGAGTAACCTCTGGTTACAAAGTTCTTGTTTCCTAATAAGTAGCATTTCTTCCAGCTCTTACATTTATTGACATATGTTTTCATTTATTCTGCTCTGGTTGGGTCAGTGCAGATAAAGAAATTTCTGTGCACTTACAGTGGTAGAAGAGCAGTGAAACTGCTCCCCATTTGCTGTTATCTCCCATTTCCTCCATGTCCTCAATATCTCTGGTTATTCTGGCTGAGTATATTACCTTGAGAGATGTAATGAAATCAATTGAAATCAACTGAACTATTGTTATCTAGCTATGAATAACTCCTTGCCCACTTGTGTGGAAACTACTTGAAAATATGTATTTTCCTGTTTTTAGCTTGATTGATAGCAGGGTTGATTTGAAAGCAATGTTTATGTGGGTATTTACGCGATGAAAATAGTAAGTCTACTTAATTAGTAACACTTCGTAACTTTCGAAGTGAAATTAGTGGTGAATCACTTTTCTCCTTTGCTGAATTGTGCAAATCTCAAGAAAGTAACAAGTTGTAAAGAGTTAAACGAGGGGAGATCTGGCAATACTTGCGCTGATTGCTTGAAGTAGGGTGAAGTTCACAGTTTATTTGCATTTGAATTAATTGAGATTAGTGTCCAGCAGTGCTTTTCAGAGCAGGCTTCAGAAAGACTTTATTGTATAATAAAGTACTTGAAAATGTTAGTTGGAAGATGATGGAGGATATTTAAAATACTTGTGTTTTTTTTTTTTTCTTCCACTCACGCAGTGATTTTTTTTTCCTTTTTTTTTCTTAAAATAAGGTCTATTGTTACTCTGAAGTATTTTTACACTGAATGGGTATTCTTATGTTAAAAGCCACTATCATTTTCAAATCAGCATATTAAAAGCTTTCTGAAGTACATTCTTAGTTTCTTCCTGAAGAAGTTATTAACATTTAAAAAAAGAAATAGAATAATTTTAAAACTGCTTGTAACATTAATCACATGTAATGTAATGGAAATTTTTAACTTATATGCAAGAGCAGTAAAAAAAAAAAAAAAAAAAAAAAAAAAAGAAAGAAAACTTTTGTTTCCTTTGGCGACTTTAGACAGTATCACCAGGATTATGATTACAGAAATAATCCTATAGTAAGAGTTCTGTATTTGGTGATAGTCATTCCCCTATAGTGATATCAAGAAACAGATTCAGTAAGGAGCAACCATAGTATGAAGAATGGAAATGCTGAGGTATCTAGGAGATTTATTTAGGAAAATATGCAAATAAACTGTGAAAAAAGTAGAGAAAATGACTGTTCCTCCTTAAATTTGCAGTTTATGCACGTTGTCTTCTGTTGAGTTTTCTCCAGCTTATGTGTATCTTTTGTGCATTGTGCGCCTAAAACAAGATACAGTACTCTATGTGTGATCTGACATAAGGCATTGAGGACTGAAAAGACCAGTATCTCCATTCTGAGAACAAATTCTCAGAAACTTCTGTTTCATGGAAGGCTGCATATGCATATAAATGCACATGGACCAGTTCACACATGAGAGCTGCAGCAGCTTGACTTTCTATTTAAACAGCAGAAGACATGAGTAAAAGAAGAGATGCAACATGTTCATTCTTTTTACATCAGCATTTTGATTTCAAAAGAACTCTTCTGGCTCAGTTGAGTGATTCATTTTTTCATCACTTTTTCATCACCTTTCCTAGCAGCATCTACTTTTTCCCTTCTAAGGACTTAAGTCAACAGGAGGCAGTTCATAAGACATTAGATCTATACAACATCTAGGTGACTGTTCACTTCCTTTGTGAAAGATGGGATTGTTGAATCTATAGAATGTAATCTGAGACCGTGTACCTCTGGTAAAGGCTGATTTTCCTTTTTTTTTTTTTGTGTGTGTGTGTGTGTGTGTGTGTGTGTGTGTGTGTGTGTGTGCAGATATAGAATCACAGAATACCTTTGGTTGAAGGGGATCTTAATGCTCATCTAGCTTCAACCCTCCTGCCTTGGGCAGGGTTGCCAACCACTTGATCAGGCTGCCCAGTGGTTGCCAACCACTAGACCAGCCCAGCCTTGAATGCCTCCGAAGATGAGGCATCCACAACCTGCTGAGCAACCTGTTTGAGCACCTCACCACCCTCTGGGTAAAAACTTTTCTTCCTAACATCTACTCAAAATCTCCCTTCTTTTAGTTTAAAAGTCATTCCCCCTTGTCCTATGACTCTCTGCTAGTGTAAAAAGTCAGTCCTCTTTCTGCTTGCAAGCTCCCTTCAAGTAATGGATCTTTGATGAGATCTTTTCAGAGCCTTCTTTTCTCCAATCTAAACAAACCCCACATCCTTAACCTATCTTCACAGGAGAGATTCACCAGCCCTTTGATCATCTTCATGGCCCTTTCTTGGACCTGCTTCAACATCCTCATATCCTTCCCATACTGAAGGCCCCAGGTTTGGATACTTCACAAGGGCGGAGTAGAGGGGGTCAGCCACCCCCCTCACCATGCTGGCCACCCCTTTGTTGATGCAGCCCAGGTGGCTTATGTCCAGCTTCTTGTCCATTAGGAGCCCCCCAAGTCCTCTGCAGGGCTGCTCTCAATGAGTTCTTCTCCCATTCTGTATTCATATCACAGAATCCTAATCCTAAATCCTAAATCATAGAATGGCCTGAGTTGAAAATGACCTCAAAGATTATCTAGTTTCAACCTCCCTGCTATGTGCAGGGTTGCCAACTGCTAGACCAGGCTGCCCAGAGCCACATCCAGCCTGGCCTTGAATGCCTCCAGGGATGGGGCATCCATAACCTCTCTAGGCAATTGGGATTGCCTCAACCCAAGTGCAAGATCTTGTGCTTGGCATTGTTAAACCTCATTAGATTCTCATGTGCCCACTTTTTGAGCCTATCCAGATCCTTCTGGATGGTGTCCTTTCCTTCTATTGTGCGAACTGCACCTCTCAGCTTAGTGTCATCAACAAACTTGCTGAGGGTACACTCAATCCCCCTATCTGTGTCTTTGATAAAGATATTGTGAGGCACAGGTCCTAAGACAAACCCCTGGGGAACATAATGCATGTCCAGCCTCCACCTGGTCATATTACTGTTGACAACAATCCTGTGGCTACCACCACCCAATCAATTCTTTATCCACATAGTAGTCCAGTTTTCAAATCCATATTAGCAATAAATATGTGGTGTGGGAGCTTCTCAATGTCCAGGCAGATGATATCAGTTGCCATTCTTTTGTCCGCTGATACCGTTCCTCCATCAAGGAAGACCACCAGATTGGTCAGGCATGATCTACCCTTGTCGAAGTGGTGCTTCAACACCTCATCTCACGTGCCTTAACATCTCTTCCAGAAGGACCTATGATCTTCCCAGGAACAGATGTGAGGCTCACTGGTCTCTAGTTCCACAGGTCTTCCTTTCTTGAATATGTGAGTGGTGCTTCCCTTTATTCAATCACTGTGGACTTTGTCTGACAGCTGTGAATTTTCCAGTACGATGGAGAGCAGCCTGACAGCCACATCGGGTAGTTCCTTCAGAACCCTCAGTTACAGGTCATCTGGCCCCGTAGTCATTCATCCACATGAGGTGATCTTGGACTTGTTCCACTCTTAAACTGGGAGGTATTTTGCTTCCCCTGCTTAGAAGTTCAGGGACACGAGAGGTATGAGAAGCATGACTGGCCTTGAATACCGAGGCAAAGTACCTCACCCTTCTCCATGTCTGAGGAGACCAGCTCTCCCTTCTAGTTTATCAGGGGTTTCATAATGTTCTAGAGATGAAGGCTTTGAAAATAATTAAAAAAAACAGTATTACTTTCAAACATATGCTCAGTTAGACCAACACAATTCATGGGAATACAAATCGTGATATTAAAATGAAACATTATTTTAACACTGAGTAATCCATTTCTTCATTGTTGCTGAAGATGTTAATTTTCATCACCTGTGTTAACAGTGGGAAGTCCACAAAGAAGGAAGAAAGGCTCTTCCAGATAGTATTTTTGGCATGTCCTTGTAAAATGGAGTTAAGTTCCATATTTCCTTTCTCTCTTTGCAGCAGCCAAGGTTAGACATGAGTTTGCCTCCAATGAGAAATCAGTGTTTTCAATCTTGAGTGCTGATTTTAAAATTGAAGTACAGTTAATCCCATTGCTGTTTTCATGTATTACTAGTCCTTTGGCAGAGAGTATTCTGATTCAGAAAAAAACTATAAGACTCACAACACCGAATCATGGTGTTTTGAAAACAGACCATATTTTTCACTTATTTTCTATGCCTTTTGAGATGAATGAACATCAGCTACAATATCAAAAAAGTAAAATACTAATTTTGAACTTTTCAGGCTTCCAAAATGCATGTTGTACTCGTATCTTCCATTTTTGCTTCCTTTTAATTCTTAGGTAATTCAGAAATGTAGCTGTAATTAGTATTACTGAAGTATTTGAAAATAAAAATTAAAATCCTATCTTATTTTTGATGATTTTTTGCTCCATGCTGCTTTTGATAAACAGTAATATTCATCAAAAAGTATTCTACAAGTTGATGCGTGAGTTGATTTTAGTTCTTTTCTCGAAACATGAAAATTAAAAAAAAAAATAAAAATCAAAACACAAAAAAACAAACCCCAAGGACAAAATCAGTTAATACCTCTCCTGAGATTTAACTTCCTTATTAAGCAAAGTATTCTTCAAATTAGAAAAGAGTTTTTAAAGTGAATTGAAACTGTTCTGCTTAGGTATAACTACATTTTAGTCTACTGTCTAATAAGAGATCGGTTCTCTTCTTTTGTGCTTTGAGAATTATTGTCACAAAAATATTTGAAGAATCTCCATTTGTATGTTCTTGTTGCATTCAGCAGGGGAGGTAGTAGTAGTGGTGTTAGCTGCACTGTGGGGTTTTCTTTGAAGCTTTAGCTGAGTGCTTCAGGCACTAGATCTTAAAACTGATGCCCCCTATGGAACGAAAAATCTAATGTTTTAATATATTTACGTCCTTTACATCTTTTCAGCATGACAGTCACATTCATCTACTTCTGTGGGTGCTCGGTAATGTCTTCCATGCATAAGTAAACATTTTGAGGGATTTCCATGCTTATTTTTACATATACTGTATACATTTTACATGAAAAGTTAATAAAGCTACACTGATGATTTAACTTATATTTTTAGAGCCTTGGAAATGAATATCAAAAATAACTTCCCCAAACTCCCCAGGTTGTCATGATTTCTGAGCTACAATAGGTCTCAAATTAGTAAAAAGATACACATTAAAGTTTGGGTCATTGACTGACTGTAATGAGTAAAGAGTATTTTTATTAGTTCATGTACTACATCCATGTCTTTCATGAGCCACACAAAGTAAATAACTAATAATTTTCTTTTTATCATTTTCTCCCTTTGCCGTGTGAGAGACAAAAGATCCATGTGTAGTCATTTAGTCTTGTAGTTTTGATAAACTGAGCATTTGTCCATTCTTTTATGCACAGTGTGCATAAAACTTGTAAGAAACCTTCAAGTTCTGATCATTAAGATGCTAATGGTTAAAACATAGGCAAGGAGTCTTGTATATTTGTTGTTTTTCTAATAGAGCATGAATAGCAGATTATATTATTTCATAGATATTTTGAATTCTGAAAATCTACTTGTGTATTAAATGGGGTTATTTATTCCAAAAAAAGCTACAACACTGTGTATAGAAAATAATGCAAAATACATTGATAGTTTTTTTTTTTTAATAACGTTCACAGTGAAGGATTCTCTTTAAAATTCCCATACATCTACGATTCTTAAGACTGCAGATTGTCATTTTGATTTTCAGCATCAATTCTCCTGACCCAGCATGTGATGTGACACATTGTTTTACATCTTTTAATATCCCTTTAATCTCCAGTTAGGTTTTTAATACAGGAAAAGGCTTGGTAAATTTTTAGTTGCTTAGTGTTAGCTTGCTGCTTCTCACTGAAACTGGATTTTTGAGGTGACATTTTGGAAAGCCTGTTGATCTGCAAGATATGGGTATTTAGGGATGGCAAGAAGGAATGCCATTTCCTGAAAAGAGTTACTGCTGTCACACCTGTGAGTATTTAGGGACAAGGAGCTCCTTAGCTTATTTTGTTCTGCTTGTAAACTACGTTTGTAAGCCAATAGGCATTACAAATTTTTTCACAGCTTTTGCCTAGTGTCTGAGGAATCCATTCTATCACAATCCTGTGATAATTGCATCAGAATTATTTGTGTGAGTTGGATATAACACATAATTTTCTTTTCTTTCTGGCATTTATGCCCAGCAGTAATTATACCCTTCTGTTTCCCTATGTTATCTTCTACATTATTTTTTCTTGCTCCTTTTGCTACTCATTTATTTCGTAAATGTCCTCTTCCTGAAATGAATTGAATAGAGCAATTTTAATTTTTTTTTCAATAGGAGTGGTATATTTAATTTTTAACAGTTTCCAATGTGTTGATCTTGCAATCTGATATGGAGTAGGAAATGTCAACTGTAAAACTTAACAAATTAAAAAACCTCATTTGACTAAACTAAACTGAGACACAAAGAAGACAGTCTGTTCAGTCAACATAGAATACAAAAGATGACTCCATATGCAATGTGAAGTGAAGGTTAAGTTAATTTACAAAGAGGAATGATAAAAGTGAGGCTTTTGAGTTGAAACTTCAAACTGGAAATTATGTATCTAGGCAAATGTATTAAATCTGAGATCTGTTAATAAATACAAATTGAAGAGAAACAGTCTAGAAAAGGGCTCTCTCATAGTAAAAAAAACATGCAGAATTTAATTCTACTTAAGAAAGCCAAAAAAAAAATAAAAAAAGAATTGCTGGTGTTACCCTTGTGAAAAATGATACCTTTGTGTTTTCATTCATGAACAATTACCGTTTAGGAGTGTGCTATCCACAAATTTCTTGTTCAGTACACTTTTGAACTTGCCTAATATTTCAAGATTATCTAGAAACGGAGACAGAAAAGGCTATGCTGCCTAGGAGTTGGACAATAAGAATCCTTCTACTCATTTTGACTTGTGCTATTATAAATTTATGCTCAGAGGAAGCCTCGTAGCTTATAAATGAAGGTGTAGAATTTGATAAAACTGGACTTAAAGAGCAGAGTGGAGAAGGAGGAAAAAGTAAAGGAATTGTGTATAAAAATTAATAAAAACTTCAGAATTTCAAGGAAATACCATTGGAAAAACACTTAAAGGATGGAAAATTTTATTTCTCTCACTCTATGATATGAGATTGTCATTCTTCTCTTGAGTAGGAAACAAATTTTATTGAAAAATAGCTAAGCAGAAGGCAGAAGCCTTTGGCATATCTAAGTAGAAAACTTGCTCATGTCTGCTAGGTACTGTAATATTTGCTGATAGAAGGGGAAACCCAAAACATGTAATGAAATAATGCTAAATAAAGGGGGGGGGAGGGCAGGGAGAACAATGAGGTAGCTATTTTCTTTTTCTTTAAAGACATGAAGGAAGGAAGTCCCTTATATCTATGATTGTGACTTTCTGACTACTTTTCTTTCTCCCAATTTCAGTTGGAAAAAACTGTGTAACTTGTGAAAAAAAGAAAAGAGAAAAATACCTGCGCTCCTCAACTGACTGAAAAATGGTACATTAGATTATTTATTTCGTAGCAGGTTTACATGACAGAAAATATGAGGGTAAATCAGACACCATATGCGCAACTCCACAATTATTAAAAGAACACTTCTGTAATGAAGACTATGTCATTATTTTGCAGTTTGCCTCTTACTATCTTTGCACATATACTATTTCTGGCCATCTGTAGGAACTATTATTAATTCAGACTCTGGGCAGCAATAACAACAGAAGAATATTGAGGGTAAAAGTCTATATTACTAAGGAAGCCTAATAAATTACTAGCTGCTCACCAAGTGCTGTTATGACGAACATTAATATCCCTTTGTTATGTAACAAAATAATAATAGCAAAGCTCACCACCTACAATGCTGCTTTAGAAGGGATGTTTGCAACTTCAAGATAAGCTAGTGCCACATTGTGAAAACAAAACTTTGCAAATGTCATTTGCAGGATGGAAATGTATTACTTTTTTTGAGATAATTCAGACCATCTCAAAAGGAGAAATGTCTTTCTTGTTTCTGTGGTTCTCAAGATCAAGCTTAAAATCACAACAGTATTAAATAGATGTCCATATACTAAGCTTGTTTAAACAGCATTTCTATTATATTGTAAGTACAACGATTTAAAGTTTATTATGTTTAATTTGAAATAATAGAGCAAGAAAAACAGTGAATCAGAGAATAAGTTATGTATTTTTACAGTGCATCTAGATAGATAAGTCCATATTGAATTCTGATATCTATAAGAAAAATGAAAGGTAAAAGTATTATACTGTATTAATCCATCATTTTGCAGACAGTCACTAAATTGGACTGTTGGGATGATTTAAAAACAGTCTTTGTCTAGTGGAAAAGAAGATGTTTTTTCTAGTGTTGTCTGAAGTTATTCAGACATGTGGTGTCATGCGCAAAACTATGCAAACAGTATAATTACTCAACTGTTTTATTTGAAGACCAGTTTGTCTAAAACTGAAAAAGAAAGGATCATTAAAATGTTAAAAAATATGAAGCAGCATGTATTGGAATTAATATTAGAATGTATTAGCTGAATTTTCCTTTAAAATTAAAAAGAGGTGTCAACAGTTTGTGGGCTGGTTTGGCTTGGATCCGTGACTAGTGGGGAGGGGAACATGTGGATCCCTTCCTCAGAAAGGAAAAAGGAAAAAAAGGGGGAAAAGGGTAGAGAGATGAGCCTAAAAACAAAGGAGCAGCAATGATCTGAGGAGAAACAAACTAATTTACTAAATAAGATATAGGAATGCAGGATAACACATTATAGTACAATACAATACAATACAATTAGAATTGAAGCTAATATTGAATTAAATGAGAGAGAGTGTCCGAAAGTCAAAGGCCTTACTCTAATGCTCAGGTGACACAATCTATTGAGCACCCACACTGCTGAGATAAAAAAGGGAACTTCTCATGACTTTGCTAGGAGTTTTCTCTCCTCTCCAAGTGTAGACAGTAACAAAACAGCAAACTGTCCACTGGGGTATGTAGTTCTTCTTTTCTGGGACAGGTACATGAACTGGAGCATTGACTCTTTAAATCCCAGTGCACTGCATGGTGTTATGATGTGGAATACCAGTGACCAAAAATTGTAAAACTATGATAAGATGGAAAGAAAAAAAGCTTTCCCTCAACACAAGACTTAAAGAGAGATGGTGTTAGTAAAACTAAAAGTGAATTTCTAGAAGAGTATTAATTGAGCTGTGTTGGGTCCGCTGGTATCCTTCCCATTCTTTTGCCCCTTTGATCTGTCTCTTATTGAACAACAGTGCTCATATGAGTGGTGAGCTGGAACAGGGAGATGAACTGGCAAAAAAAAAAAAAGAATTTTTCCTCTCTGCCCTTCCCCTCTCTAGTTTTCAGTTGGAAATTGAGTGGGATTTTCATCACAATCATAGAATTGCCAAGACTGGAAAAGACCTACAAGATCATCCGGTCCAATCGTCCACCCATCACCAGAAGTTCTCTCTAAACCATAACCCTCAACACAGTGTCTAAACGTTCCTTGAACACATCCAGGGTTGGTGACTCCACCACCTCCTTAGGCAGCCCATTCCAGTGCCTGACCATTCAGTGCCTGAGATCAGCTTAAATCTCACAAGGAACTGCAGCCAAAATTAACAAATCTGCTTTCTTCAAAATTCTTCGAAAAGGAATTAAACTTGCGTGTTGACGTGGACAGATAGTAGGTTATAGAAATGATTATCCAAGATAAGAGCAGAACAGAGCATTTCTCTGAATTTAGTCCCTGACCTGCATGTAACTACTTTTTTTTTTTCTTTTATTTTCTTTGCTTTTTTAATTAATTTATTTTTTCTCCAAGGGATATAGTTGTAAGATTTCCTGTCAGGGCTTCTGGTGGGATAATTTGTCCCTGTGGCATAAATTCAACTGGGTGATGATAGTCTTATGGGAATATTATTCTATATGGAGATTGCTGGAGAGCTAACAGTGTTATAGTTACATTTATACTCCCAGGCATGTTTCTGATGACCCGTTAAGGAAAAAAATATGTATTCTGAGAAGGGTTTTTCCTAGTTTTCTACAAAATGGTTCTTTTGAAGTAATTTTTAGGTATCTCCTTTCTAAATTTGCAACTCCCTTAGGCCTCTTAGGCTAGGCAAAATTGGGGCAAAACGACCACCTGACCAATCTTTCTTTTTTCATGCAAGATGTTCAAAGAAGGCAAATAATTTTGGAAAAAAAAAAAAAAAAAAAAAAGGAATAATTTTTGGATTGTTTAAATAGTACAACACTTCCAACCCCCTGTTTATGCCTGACTAGCCTGGTCTCCTGGTCTCCATGACAAGGTGGTTTGTTCAATGGACTTTGGAAGGGCTGTGGATGCTGTTTACTTTGACTTCAGCAAGGCATTCGATGGTGCTTCACACAACCTTCTCCTGGGGGGCAATGTCTATTCGGGATGTTTAGATGAGATATCAAGAAGAATGTCTTCATGAAAAGGGTGATTAGGCATTGAAATGGGCTGTGGATATGGCGCTTAGGGAGATTGTTTAGTTGTGGACTTGCATTGTTAGGTTGTTGGTTAGACTTAATAGTCTTTCTGAACACAAAGAGTTCTATGATTCTACACAGATTGCCTCATTCATTCAACTTTATGCTTAAGATGATGGAGGAGAAAAGAAAGGTGAATTTTTCCATCAGTCTACGCAAGGTAATCCTGGTTTTCCACATGGGTGAAAATGAGAGATTTTCAGACAGTGAGAATGATTATATAATGTCGATTAATATGAGAATGTTTAATTAATGAGTAAAAAGAGGCTTTGCTTCATCTGAATAGCCTCCACCGAGGCCCTTTCCTCTGCTTGCTAGTCACCTAAGAGCTGCAAGAGTCTAAACATAATAATCCTCAGATTGCATTGCATGTTGCTGAACAAGATGAAAACTTATTTTCTGCATACCTGCTCTCTCACAAAATAATTAAACTGACTTTCAAAAAGACTTTTTCTTTTTTAATCATCTGTTTTGATTTTGGTTTCTAGAAAACATAGTCTGGTTTACAATAAAAGTTTCAAATTATTGTAGGGTTGTCATTTCCAGACCTTCAGAATATGAACAGAAGCAGGAGAAGCTGTTTAGATTCTGACTGTGTAGGGATGCTTACCTGAGTCTGTAATGAGGATGCATTCATGCCAGCAGTAACTGATTAATCAGTAAAGGGCCTTTCAGGAGTTTGAGTAAGCTGCAGGACTTTGACATTTGCCACCAATTATGTGATCAGTATTTAGGGCTGATCAGCAAGAACATGGTGCAATGTTCAACTGTGTCTCCTGGCTCCATGTCAGAGATTGCTGTGCGTCACAAAGGTGCCCAAGATAATCCCAGTCTGTGTGGTTAACTGGATAACTGAGAATGGTGGCAGGGTGGGATGAAAAAGGGAGCACAAACACCTCTCAGGGACGTGGAGTGATTAAACGAGGTCACAGTTTCAGAGGGATAAACTTATGTGAGGAAATGGGATCCTCTTGCCTATACACATGGTATCTGCTGATGGTAATACCTAAGCCATCTGAGCTTGAATTTCTTGTTGAATTGTGTATATTTTTTTTCTGTTAAAAGGCTGCTCTTGGTGCTTCCTAGTGCTGTATATGGTAAAAACTTAGCCACGTGCAGTTTTACAGCATTCTTTTCCTGCATTTCTAATAATTTTTTTTTTAATTCTGCTGTTGGTTTTTGTGTGTGTGTTTGTTTTAGTTCAACAAATGAACGCAATTTCTTCTTAATATATTACATTAACAAAATGGTGATGTTATGGAAAAGACCCAATTAATTCCTTTACATTCTGACCATTTTATCACTACTTACTGGCAGCTTCTTAAATTTCTGTTTTGTAACAGATCTATTCCATCCTTCTAAGAAATTATTTTTTTTAACTAGTGAATTATTGAAAATCTTATTTTAAAATCCATTTTACTACAAGTTCATCTGGCCATTGTAGGTTTTATATTTTACTTTCTGTAAGATTTCCAGCATCCATTTGGAAGGCTTTTGTTTAGTAGATGCATTAGAGCACTATAAAATCATAACAAATACTTTTAAATAATATCAGATAGTTAAAACATAGTAGAAAATGAAGATTCTGATCAAAGAGAAATACGCTGTTTTGTTAGGAATATCTCTGTGAAATTTAAGCAAGGCTGCAGTTCAATGAAATACTAAAAACAACTATAATGATATAATAAATCTGTGATAAATAGTGGAAGATAAATGACAAAGCTCTCAGTTAAAAAAAGTAATAATAATTCATTTCATCCAATGTGAATGTCCAGGGTGGCCTTTTTTCTTCAAAACCTCAGAACAGCATGTGTTTGCTCCATACCCTGCTCAGTCTATTCATTTCACATAAGGAGAGAAGGATCTTATTTTAATCACATGGAATTTCATGTCCAAGTGAAACAGCCGGTCTAGTAGATATCAGAGATTTGTTTCAAATTGGAGTCAAAAGCATATTTTCAAACTTGTTCCTGTAGAGTATTCCCAAAGAATGCAGCTAAGCTGATGGGTTCTGGACGTTTCCTCAACTGACAGATCTAAGAAAGCTCTTGACTGACAGAACAACTGCAGTTTTCTGTACTTCTTTCTGACTGCACTGAATTCAAGCTCATGAAAAAAAGTTGGCCTTTGTTACAGTGAAATGGAAACCAAAACAAGTCACTGCAAAGAAGAAGAGTGACAAGCACACAGCAGATGTAAGTTGAAAGAAAAAAATATCTATAGCCATTTCAGCTAGTAAAGTACAGGCCACTTTCAACTATTTGTATGCTTCTATGGATCTGTATATTTATATACATGCTTTATTTAAAGACAGTAAGGAACAACCTTAAATTTCATTCGTTTTAGTTAATAACGTTATTTTAGAGTTTCCTTTCCTTTCCTTCCGAACTTGCATCATTCCTAAGTCCTCTAAACAGAGTAAAGTGCTGTACCTAAGTTAATAAAAGATAATTTTAGAGTTATTTTCAATTAGGTCAGGATTTTATCTGTAGTTGACTTAATTACAGTAATGAGGGCACTGAGGCTGAGTGCTGGAGGGCAAATGTATTTTTGGTTCAATCTTGATGAGGACAAACTGCCCTCAGTTTCAGGAAATCATTTAAAAGCTGCAATATTTGTCTGTCTCGGTGACAGATCGAACTGTGGATAGATCCAATGATATTCGAATCCATGTGCATCTTTTTCTCTACAGTTTGATGGCGTGGTGTATGCTATGAGTGTTATTACTGCTGTGTGTAATCCTCTCCATCACCCAAGAGTGCATCTACACCATTTCTTTTTAATCTAATATGTTTTTGCATTAATTGTTTGCCTGTGTTGAAGGAGGCAAGGAGCTCAAGGTTCCTTGAGTGTCACAGTCTCCTCTCTCTCAATTCCCTCTTCTGATAATTATGTTATGAAGGCTACTGAGACAGTACTTATATTCCCCTAAACTACCTACTTTCTCTCTTTCCATGCATGTTTTTTAGCATCTTGATTCCTCATTTAGTACTTTTAATTTTTTTTTTCCACTTCTTCAAATGCCAGTAGAGATAAGAAAAAATCTGCCTGTTCCAATCTCAGACACTTTCATGGTGGCCTTGAGCCACAGGCAACTGGCAGGTTGACGTTAGATTGGCGGAGATCTCAAAAACCGTTTGAGTTACTAAAAACATCCTCTTCACAGGTAGCACATCTGAGAACCATCTCTGTTTGTTTCAGCACTACAACAAAGCACATTTCATAGATAACAGAGATAAGAAGGAATGGCAGATTAGCAAATCATAGCAAATATGAAGGAGGATTTTCATTCTTTAATTTACCAGCTCAGCTGTTTTAAAAAAGTTTACATCATGAGTGGCTGTTTTCCCTTCTCTAGGATGACATGTATCCTCAAAACTTAGCTTAATGATATGTTATGGAAGTGTCAACGGCTGTTGTCTTTTTACATTTAGTTAACGTTTGTAGAAATTTATTTGAGAGTAAAAATTTTGTTTTTCATATTTTTAATTTTTCTTTTCTAGCATGAGCAGAGCACAATGGCTACACAATGTGTTATATGTTACTTATATCTTTTTTTCATGAATGAGGAATTGTAAAGTTTGATAATATGTCAACAGCACCAAAATATTTATCTGAGCTCAAAGCTGGTATATTTTATAGATTTGATTATATAACATAAAGCAGTTGAATTCCCACCAGTTTGGAGTCTGCCACAATGATAAACATTGGTCCTCTAGAATACTGAAGAATCAGCAGTAACAATCTTCCTTAATGAGGAGAGAAGGAGGCTGCCTTGCTGACATTAGGACTTCCACAAACTAGCCATTATATGTGTTGGTGACAGTAAATCTACCAGTTTCCTGAGACTGATCCTGAAGAGTTAGGAAAAAAATTAGATTACTGGGTACAACTCCATCCTATTGTAAAAAGCATCTCTCAGATACGTGAAAAATAATTCCTTCATTTTCTTCTGCTTTCTATAAAAGTAAACAAATTGTGAGATTACAGTTGTGAGATTGTGTTAAAAGTATGATGAAAAAGGTTTAAATTTGCCATTTCTCATTTCACTGCAATTCATTTGAACCTGGGCCACTGATAGTAAGAAATATGGTGCCAGCCGTTAAATAAAGAAAGAAACTTAAAATGATAGTGCTAAATCAGAGCATGAAATTAGCAGCAAAGATTTAATCAAATAAATTGAAGCTTCTTATTTTGTTTGCAGTGTTCGTGCTGCTGTATATCCCCACGGGTCATGTCCTATTTTAGTAATTGCTGAGTAACCCATCTACCCAAGTCTACATTGCTGTTCCTCTGCTCCTGATTACTGCTCCACAGAGATGCATCCTTGCTGCATCTAAGCATCTGTTGTTCAGGGCCTTTATGATATGCCCATACTCCAGCTACTTGTTTACAACAGCCACCTGCAACCCTTTCAATTCTATTCCAGCAAAGCTCTTCCAGAGTGTGTACCCAGCCCTGGGTGCTTCTCAGTCCCATTCTCCCCATGATGCTTAGTGCCAGAGCTCCTGCCCTCACCCCACAGTGAGAACAGCATGAAAGCAGAGAGAACAACAGCAAAAGACAAGGACCTGGCCTTTGCTCTGGCTGTTTGCCACGGATGTACCCTGGTGGGTATATTTCAGAGCCTCCTGAAATTTTTTTTTTTGTGTCTGTGCAGAGACCAAGCATAATAGTACCGGATCAAGACTGAGAGGGTCTGCACTCCACTTTCCATGTGTGCAGCCTGGTAGTTTTGCAATTTAAAGAGAGAAAAGTAAGGGAGGGATGGACAGGAGTCAACAGAAGACAGGATCCATAAAGTATGTTGAAACCTTTTCATGAGGTTTAACAACAAAAATAATTTCCCTTATGGTATGTTTTGGCACATGAACTATGAGCAGCGTTGCTGGCTATATTGAAACGACTGTGCCAGCCTTTTTCAGTGGATGAAGGATGAAGAAATTACGAAGGCACAATGTATGTAGCTGCTGAGAGACAGAATAGACTGGTGTGCAGATACACCGCTGGCTGCCCTGGCAGCACTGCCTTTCACAGTTGCAAGCCTTAAGCCTGCTGTACTTTGTTGTCACCTAACAACTTTGGAGCATGACTCAGAATATGGCTGCCACATCTGCAAAAGAACTTGGTGTGTGCTCCAGTGAAAGCTGGCAGCAGGACCTGGTGGTGGGAGCTGCTGTTCTGACACAGATCTGTTTCCCCCAAAGAGAACAAACTGTGCTAGATACAGATTGGGGCTGTGTTAGTAGAGTCTGGTACCATGTCTGCTTTGTAAGAACCTCAGGTTTGCTGTGACAGTGTGGGCAGCCTTGGATGCATTGGTTGCTTTGGGGCTTTTGAGGAAGGATGCTGGGCATGAGGATGTGGAGGCACAGACCTGTGGTATAATAAAGGATTATTTATTCTCCCTGCCTGATGGGAGAAGGCATATACCTGGTTAAAGCACCTGCTACTTGTTTAAAGTGTATCTGTTGTTATGTATCTATGTATTTATATATCATATATACATAATACATACATTTATACATAGTATACATGTAATAATCGAACAATTCTTAAAGTTTATACTGAAATTACCCTGTTTGCAGATATCTTTCTGCCATGGAGCTGTAATGGTAGTTGAAAGCATTTTAAGAAGGGTAGCTGTTCTTTCCTGACAGGTATGTGTATCCATCACTTTGTACAATGAAGTGCTCAAAGTCATAGTCAGTGAGGCATGGTTTATATTTATTACTGTAGCTATATTACCAACTTATTAATAACACTGAATATGATTATAAAACTTAGGCTTTTTTTCCTGATCCTTACCAAGCAGACAACCGATTACAGTTTCCTGGCTTTTTTTTCTTCATGTGAATAGTATGTGAAAAAGACTGATGGGATCATGAGGGTACACAGTATTATTCCTTCTGATTCTAAAAAGACCCTTTAAATAAAGGCAAGTTAATTCATAATGTGTCATTTCAGAAAAAAAAAGGCAGTAGGAACACAATTCTAGGTTATTTAAAATTTCATTTATTACCAATTTCATTTATTACCCTGTGTAGATGTATTGATTAAATCAGTTTATTTGGATACAGTAGCTGTATTTTCAACATTCAGTTGTTAATGCTGAATGTCTTGGCTGGACACCTTTTAGTAACACAAATCAATAGCATAAATGTCAGGAATTCTGAAAACAATTTCTTTGAAAGAAAAACTAATTTTAAGCATACATACTTTTAAGTGGGGTATTCGCATATTTAGATATATGTTAGATATACTCAGATATGTTAGATATACTCAGCATATAAGTTTAAGTATGCTTTCTTTTATTATACATTTTACATACCTTATAGAGATACGTTATCATGTTTGGAACTAGTTGTGTATAACACAATATTTTTTCAATCTCTATTTGTTAAGCTTACATCATGGGGAGATGTAAAATACTGTTTAGTATATATTTGCTAAACTATTACAGTAACAGTATCTCTTTTAGTCCATCAATTTCAAATGAAGAACAAGTCAAAGGATAAAAATTACCACTGAAATGCTGGGAAGACTTAGAAAGTACAGTAGACTTTGAAATAAATTATTCTACGATACATTAATTGTGATTACATGTTTATAAGGAAGGCGTCAGAACCCAAATTTAGTTTGTTCTCCACAAAATACTGGTAAGTAGAACAGTGAGAAACATTAACAAGAAGGAAAAGGGAGATGGAGACAAATGTTGCATTTTCTCAAGAATTTTAAACAGTGTTCTTCTTCTGAGGAATGATTAACTCATCAAGAAGGGTCACTGTGGCAATTTGGTTAACTTTTCGTGTAACTTTCTTTGGTTTTGGTTTGCTTGTTTCATTTTCTTTGGTTTGGGGGTTTTGTGTGTGTGTGTGTGTTTTTTTTGTTTTTTTTTTTCAACCAGGAAATTGGTATACTGCTTTTTTCATGCAGCCTTTCAAAGAAATAAGAACATATACACAGTGTTTTCCCACTTTGCATAACTTGTTCTTTGCTGCTGGCTTTATCAGTAGAGTAAATTTATTATTTTCAAAGCACTTTCCCTTTTTACTTAATGTGCATAAAGCTGTCATTAGTTTTGAGATAAAGCAGGCGATGAGGGTCAGAAACAGATGCCATGAATACCTATAATTTGTACATATGTATGTTGAAGCTAATGTACAAGTCCTGATGTATATCTGTTCAAAGGTGCCTTTGATTAAAGAAGAATTTATGTTGAAATTGCTAGTGATGGTTAAAGTTAGATAAAACAGGTTAAACAGGTTGGATATTCAGTTTAGAGAAGACCATCTACCTCAAATACATGTTTGAATCCCATCCATGCTGTTAATACTATTTGATGGTTTGAGTGCAATAGAAACATTGAAGATTATTTGGCCTCAGTTACCAGAACTGGAAACGTACACATAGTTTAATTCTGTGAAATCAATATCCTATGCCAAGTAAAGAGGTAATGTATAATTTCATGGTATTTTGTCCATAAGTAAAATAGTGGTTTAACTACTTTATAGCATAATTGTGATTTAACTAACTTGCTGCATAAACCATTTCTGAGAGAGTCAGAAAGTTTGAAGGCTAGATGATTAACATCATTCTGTTGCTCTATTGAGCAGACTAAAATTGTGTTTAATTGCCTTGTGCCAAACATAGTCAATAACCACATTTTTAGTTAAGTTTTGCTTATTTTCCAAAGCAAAATAATCTGTAATTAAATAAAATATATTTATGCTTTCTAAGTTTCAGTAGAAAGCCATGATCAAACCTTTCTTCTCTGCAGTTCTGGTCTGAACAGTATGTTTTTGTTTTTTCCCTTAGAGATGAGAGTCAGCTTGAAGAATATGTACACCATCATAGGATGAATAAGTCACAGCCACATATTTTTTACAGAGGCTTGCAAACTGAATATAAGAGTGGATATTGTTAGGCTGAGATTTTCAGTGTAATAATTATTGTGGAAATTCTATGGAAGGAAGAAGATAGAACAGTAACACAAAGTGCAAATAATATGGAGCAGAGCATGTTGCTTTGCTAAAGGAATGACCATATTGTCTTGATTCCCATACCTAAATGAGGCAACAGGGATGCCCTAAGGTATTTCTGCTGCCATCCAATTGCCATTTAAGAAGGTACAGCTGGTCCAGCAGAGTTCCTCACCTGAAAGTTTTGAGAAGCAAATTTGTCATTGGATTAAAGAATCCTCATGTGAGTAATAATCTATCAAAACTTTTCTGAAGTAACTTAAATGGAGAGAAGTCAACAGCAAGAAAACTGCACTGTGTGTCAGATTTGTGGTTGCTCTGGAAATGGGATAGAAAGTAAGGTGACTGCTTTGTGACAATCAGAAAGGCAAATCTAAGAACTTAATGTACTTTCAGAAACAGAGAATAACTATTTTCTGTTCCTCATCTTTAAATTTGTTCCTCCTCTAAAGGGAAATCTCAGGCTGATGGAAAATAACATAAAAAGGATCCCACAATAATGATCAGTTTAATTATAAAATAGCAGGTGAAACTCCTTGTTAATTAGCAAAATAATGTACCCCAGAAAAAAAGAAAACACAGTAATTATTTACATGCAACAAATAGCTGTAAATTATCTATTTGTATTCATAGGATATGTGATGTAGTAGTTATTGTTAATAGTTGTCTGAGACTTCCCATCCCTGGCCCTACCCCATCAATTCCAAAGTTTTCAGAAGTACATGAGTTGTCTTGAAAAAGAAAGTAGAACTTTATTGCCAGTCTTTCAGCCAGCATTAGCAGAACAACACAAAAGTCTAAACGTTACTTGTACTCAAGGGCTCTAGAAGAGGTACATTTGTTGAATTCTCAGATTTTTATATATTTCCTAATTTCATTTTATTCATGGTTAAAATCTTTACAGCAGCTTCTGATGAGAAATAACTTTGCATAGCTTTGGTTGTAACATCTCATTCATCATTCATTTGACCCTGAAATTGCTGAAGCCCACGTACCTCCAACTCCTATGAAAAACATACTATTTTATATAATATCCTGTGCACTTAATAGCAGCACGCTAAATGTAGTCATTCACATATTCAGATGTCATGATTTGTTAAAAAGCTTCTGATAGCTGAAAACTCAGTATATCCACGTTACTTTAAATAAATAGAAAAATAAAATTGAAAATAGTAGTTGTCATACAGTAAAAAACTCAGACACAAAGTATGCAAGTAGGTAATATGTGAAGTTAAAATATGGAAGAGAGTTATCCAAACAGCGTCATTTCAAATTCTTTCAGGTATAAAAATAGCATTATTTTAAGGAGAACTCTGGTATTGGTAGTACGTTTTAGAGAAGAAATAGGTACTTAAGTTGTGCAATAAGTTCAACAGAAAATTTTTATATTGAAAAAACCTATTTATTATTTCTGGAAAGGCAAATAAGAATTGTAGATACCCTGCATGTTTTGGGATTTTAGATGGAGTCTTAAAATCTGAATTTAAAAAGTCAGCTTTTTTGTGTTCATCCAGGCACCAGGCAGTGCAGTCAGAGACTGACAATGCAATAACTACTTCTTTTGGGCGAGTACAAAGGAGAAGGCTTTCAGGGTCAAACAATTTCCCAAACTGTACGACTTCTATTCTTTTACACCATGTGAAGTTAAAATATACGCAGTTTAGATGAGTAGTGGAATGCGTCTGCCCTCACCATCTTTTGTGGAACGACTGCTCTCCAAAGTAATTTTCGTTGGACAGAGAGATATACCAAAAGTGCAAAAAAAAAAAAAAAAAAAAAAAAAAGGGGACAAAGGTTCAGCTGTGCATAGCTAGTTTTAGTATTCATAACTGCTAAAAAATCTGATTCTGACCTTGGAAGTTAAGAATAAACTATTTTCAAATATTTTTCAATGAACAGAAATAAAAGGATGTTTTCTTAGAGATTAAAAGCCAAGATGAGAAATCTTTTGTTTTCTTCTTTCATATTTTCTTCCTTTTTTTTTCTTTTTTTTTTTTTTTAATTATTTTTTCTTGTCATAGATTGGTTGTTTCTCAGTGATACTGAGAACTAGCACAGAGTCGGTGAAGAAAAATGCCATTCTATGGTAAACTTGAGAACTCAGAGTTCTGAGATAATCTTTTCCAGTCTTTCACGTCAGTGAGATAGATTTGTTTTAGCTCCATTGTCAAAGGTACACTGGAACATCTGATTAGCAGTTCTGTTTTGACATGAGAGGACCTCAAAAAGAGAACTTTCTATGATCATTTTAAAATCCAGTTACTGAACAGGTATAAAAAAACAAACTTTAATTTATTTGTGTAAAATGTCTGTCTGTAATAGAGCACATTGTTTGTTTCAAATCATTCATGCTTAGCTTATCTTCAAGAGATATCCTCTGAGAGTTACTTCTTGCAGTAAAATTAGAGGAGCTGGCATACAAAATAAATGTAACTTAACTGGCACTGTTAGAATAAGAAAGGCAATGATAACCAAGAAGAAACCTTAAATTTTATTAATAGGGAGATTCCAAATGGAATTGGTTTTAGTGAAACACAAAGTAGATAGTGTGAAATATAGTATTGTATATTACTCTTAAAGCTAAGATTGAATTTAGAGCAGCTGCTCCATCAGTCAAAATCTTATGAGAGTGTTGAATACTGAAAAGAAAATCACTTGTGCTAAAATAATAATTAACTTTGTCACTGAACTTGTCCATTTTATTTTGACAGGAACAGACCTGTAAAGATGTTTATGTGGTGGTCAGCTGTTTTACTTCTTGGATGCATTTTGTTGGGAGCAGATGGATGGCCAGCCAAGGAAGGATATGACTTTAGGCCCTATCAGCCCCTCGTAAGATTACGCCACAAGGTACTGATTACTCTCTACCACTTCTGACTTCTGTTCTATAGTCAAGGGTTAAGATATGTGCCAGCTCTATCTTTTTTTACTTATTGGAGTTATGTTTAGAAAGTAAGTTTTTCAGAACCATTGTCTGCTAAAATCTAGACTTGATTTGACAAGTAAACTGAGGAGCTGTTTGTATCTGAAACCCCGGAAGCTTTTCAAATATTGTGAGGTAAGCTCTACTCTAGTTTCAGAAGCTAGAGATTGCATGTATCAACAGAAGCTCTGGGAGAGCCAGAAGGGCTGTCTCCTAAAGTGACTGTTATCATCTGCTAAAGGCAAAGACTTGTTCCAGGACCAACTGGATTTCAGACCATGCAGCACTGGGAGAACTGCGAGCTGCAATATCCAATTAACTTGTCGGTTACTGCTTGGCATGGTGGTCACAGGACCAACTTCAAGGGGACTCTAAGGCCTGTGATCAGGACAACAAGGATGAAAAACTTTTTTCCCTTTTCTTTTGAATTTGAGGTTACAGCTAGAAAGTCCAAATTATTGCTGGAAATGTTAGGTGTTTATTTCTATTAATGTTTTGAGATGTGGCTAGTTTAATTTCTAAATACATTTTATAAAATACTAAGATATTTCTTGGTCCTAGGTTTGGAAAAAACGATCCTGTATCAGGTAATTCTATCTCAGCATATAAGGAATAATTGAAGCCACTGAGTGTTCTGCTCAAGATTAAGATATCTGCCTATTAGCGAATTATTGCATATGATATGTGTTAAGTATAGAATTTTGTAACACATGGAAAATAATACACAAACATTTATAATTCATTGTAAAATTTTGCATCCTCTTGGGAATCTTGTTCCATTAGAATAAAGAAGACATCAGGTACCAGGCCCCATACAAGGAAATATGTATTATGCGCTTAACCACACAGAAGTCTTTGCACTGAATAGTTCACAAAATCAGAAACTTTATCAGTTTATTTTCAGCTGCCAGGCTTAAACAAAGTAAAACAAAACAGCACAATAAATAACTTTGAAATGTAGAAGAAATGAGAGGCTAGTAGTATCTATGGAATGAACAGTGAGAGATGTAAGGAAAAAAAAGAAAAGAAGTTGTGAAGAATCAAGAACAGGAGATGAGATACAGCAAACATCATTTCTAGGATTCAGATGATCTCTGACATGAATATTAGGTTATTTGTGGAACTAGTAGAATGTTGCTATTTCTTAATAATACTTCTGATCTCCTGATAATACTTGAAATAAGCATTAGAAGATTAATACTGGGGTGGATCACACATGCATACACACATGTATGTCGACATATATATATATATACACACACACATGAATTATATTTTTCCTCTGTTTTTCATTTCTTATTATTTTACTAATCATATATTTTTGAAAACTATACACAAAATGAAAAAGAAAGCGTACATAAAGAATGGAAGCAAATGACATTCTTTATGTGGGTCTTGTATTTTTTTTTAGAATAAAGTTTAAAGGATAAGAAAAGAAATGATACAGGAGAATGCAAAAGAGGGAAAAACAATGAAAACATGAGGTCATGCATTTTGAAAAACAAAGAAAATCTAGGCTTTTATTTTTTTCCTGTATGTACAGATGACGAAAATGGTTTAGGATAGTTCAGCTTTTGATATTAGGGATACAAGCTAGAGTACAACAACTAGGGAAGCAGAATGTTTCTAAAGTCAATTTTTAAAAACAGTTCTGGCACAGACACACATACTCAAAAAATGTAGACAGTAATCATCAAGGAAACTTTCTTCTTCAATCAAGCATTTTATATTTCAAATGCTTAGGCTGTTATGCAAGCAAAATACTTATTACAAATAGAAGATGATGAATATCAGAAGTCATATTTGCTTTGATCAGGTGATGTGTATGCAAGTTTATGAGTGTGTGGATTAAAAGAGATGAATAAACAGTTTTGTGCTAGTACAGGAGAATTTATTTTGGATGGTAGTCCAACCGTAGCAGCTCTAAACATCATACTGCAGGGAAAACAATCCTCTTGTTTATCTGTCAAGATAATACTCAAGTATTACCTTGGAAAAACAATTGTGTTCATGATGATAGCAGGTGTTTATGTAATGAAGGTTTTGTTGTTTTAAAATGGATTGTGAACAAGTTTGGCTCCTTGTGCACAAAAATTGCAAGTAAATATTTAGTCTGAATGAATTGTAGTCTGGCAGGAAAAACTTCTAAACTAGGAAAAAAACCCCATGCATAGGGAAAAACTTATACAGAGCACTGGCACAGGCTGCCCAGGGAAGCTGGGGAGTCTCCTTGGAGATCTTCAGAAGCTGCCTGGACAGGACAGGGTGACTTCCAGGGGTCATTTATTTGGAAATCAAACTGGGACTCAAGAGCATCAGCCATGCCGGAAATAGACTACAAATATTTTTTTCTCAGCAACTGGACATTTGTCCCAGTTCTACCTCTTTTTCTATGGTATAATTTATTGCCTTTGTCTTGGACTTGGATGGAGAAAGACTATTCCTGAACACTCTTGGGAATTTTATTTCCAGTCACCTTCAAACTGCCATTGTTTGCAGTTTGAATAACTACATTTATGTAGTTATTCAGAAAAATATTAGATTATGTCTGAATTTCACGTGCATTTCTTGTCAAGCCAGCTAATCCTCTGTGCTTCATCAGTCAAAGCACTGAAAAAGTTTGTGAGGAGCTTTTCATTAGAGATTCTTTTTACATTGCTGCTGAGGGTATTGTGAGCAGTTTGTTAATACTTAGGTTCCCACCTGAAATTGCTAGAAAGTATTCCTAGCATTCTAATGAGTTTTATTCTTGTGATTTGTATGGTACTTACTAAGAAAGTAATATTTATGCAGCTCCTTCAGTGAAAGAATGTATACTGTGAATTTTCAGGTACAAATAGGAAGAAGGCAGCCAACAGAACAACGACTGCCAGTTTCTGATTCATTGTTGGAGACTAAGAAATATGGGATATACTCTGTACGTTATATTCCAGGGCATTAAAAGTCCCCATATCTATTGCATGCATATACAGCCAGATGAGTACACATCAGATATGGGGTAAGGAGGAGAATCAGGAATATTAACAACAATACCTAACAGTATATCATATCTTTATGGTTATGGAACTGTTTGTTTTTTGTCTCGAGAAGCAACCTCTGAAGACAGCTTATTTTGTCATCATCACCTGAATACCTTTTATTTAGGCCTGATTGTGATTTTGTGGAATTCACGCTAGTCAAGGTTATAATGCCTAATTAAGAGCAAGCACTGGCCTGGGAGAGTGGGCAGAAAAGGTGGAGCAAAGCCCAGGTGAATTTAAAGGAGGGAGGAAAGGACTCATGATGTTCAGAATTTGGTCCATTCTTGTGGCAAAGTGAGTGCTTTATTATGAAAGAGCTGGGTTTTTTTGTTTGTTTGTTTGTTTTTTCCTAAATGACCAGGTGAGTAGAGAGGATACAACACAACAAAGTGCTTTGTTTTTAACATTTAACAAACGTCTCTTTCATAGATGCCTTTTAAGAACTGATTTTGCTGCATTGGTCAAAACTCTTTCCAGCCCTGCACTTATTTTGTCTTCTTTAGCTGAAGTTTTAATGGGACCAAAGCCAGATGCACAGAAATCAGTATTTTCTCTGTAATTTTTCTAGATTAGAGTACTTCTTCTAATCCCTGTGAAAAACCTGCCTCTTTCCCTTTTAGTCTCTCCCTCTTACAGTCAGTTTGCTGTTAGCCTGTTCACTCCTGATTCTCAGTAACTGAGGCCTGAATAAATCTAAACTAAGTCCAGTTTAGAGATCCTTGGCAAATAATGATTATTTTAATGAAAAAAAGTAAGAAAAGAACATGTAATGTCTTAAGCAGGCTCCCTTGTTTTGCTGAAGATGAATTTAAATGTATGAGTGCAAGGCATAGAATACATTTTACACTTAGCTTTTCTGCTTGAAGACTGTGAAATACTCTCTCTCGATTAATAGTGCATTCTGTGCTACAGTGAAACATGTGTAAAATTCAGACAGGCCAAGAAAGGAATGGGAAGAAAGTAGTACTTGAGGATTCAAAAATAATCTGAGCTTTTCTTGTGTGGTCTGGTCCCCAGACAACTGGAGGTTTATAGTTCATAGTGTTTATCTGGAAATGCTGTTTGCCTGCAGGCTCTGAGAAGTCATAAAAGTTGATCCTCTAAAATCCGCTGTCCTACAGAGGGGGGAGTGCAGGGGGAAATCCTTTGCAGAGAGATGCAGCACTGAATTCTGAAGACTGAGTACAGAGCTTCTCTTGAGCGTGTCACTGCTGCTCCCAGTTCTAAGGTAACCAGAAAATTCTCTTCCTCCTGAGGCTCCCTAAATGTAATAGCTATGTCCTATGCAAATTCCAGAATTTCATTTAAATAACAAGACTTGCTCAACCTCCCCCCCAGTTGTTTAACTGTGGTAAAGAAGTCTTCAGAAAATTAACTTTTAATTTTGCTTTTTGTAGGGAGATTGAATTACATTCTATTCTACTTTTTCCTGTGGGTACTAGCATTTAAAGGACATGGCAAATTTTCTTTTTTTTTTTTTTTTTTTTTTTGTTTAAATTCTCATTACTATCACTGTATATTAATAAGCTGATAATCAAGTAAACATATTTTCTATCTTTTTTTACATACTCAAAAAAAAATTTTTTTTTACAGTCTTAGGAATGTTGCTTATAAGATCTCTCTGTGAAATTTGTTCTACATTGCTTCTTCCAAAACATCTTTCCCAGGGAGGGGAAAAAGGGATGTTGAAGGCTGGCTTTTAAGCAAGCGTGAAGTTCTTTCTCCTAGCTGTCTGCTGATACTGCCTTCCATTGCTAACTCATTAGCAACATCTAGCAGCAAGCTTTTTAGTCCAGAAGTCTCTGGGTTTAGCAATGGAGAGAAGGCACATCTTTTCCATTGTACTCTCTTGGTACATTTTTCTTGTGTGTTGCCAATACGAAGATCACCATTGTGGAAGCAATTAAACTCACCCTATTGTTTTAAAGGGTGATGAGATCCACATGCATCACCTAGCTTTTAATTAACGTTACCTTAATTTGATGTGTTAGCATGGAAGTAAAGAATGAAAAAGAAAAAAAAGGAAAAAAAAGTAGAGGTATGTGACAGTGATGTAATTATCCTTAGTGATGTAATCATCCTTAACACCACACCACTAAAGCTGATCTCGTTACTGTCCAGGAAAAGGAGTTCCAGTTAGCCTCTGACTAGATAAGGCAGTGATGTTTGGGAGTTGCTACAAGCATAATCTGTATCTGATATCAGCTGCTGCAGCTGCTGCTATCAGCTACAAATTCAGATTCTTGATAGCTGTATGTTTTCATTTTCTATTACCATGTTAAATCATCATCACAAATTCCTGTCACAGTAGGAACAGAAAGCTGGAAGAGATTTGTTACATATAAAAATTGAGATGCTTTGCTCCTGATCAAATTTGTACCACTTGAATTTCTAAGATCCAAGAGCCCAGATACTTAAAGTGAATGTTGCTACAGAAATTTAAAAGGTCTAACTCTTTTCTATGCCTTCCTTGCCAACTCTTAATCTTTTTATTATAGACTGGACTGCATACAATTTTAAATCATACATTTTTTTTCTGTCACACAAACTTTGTATTTTGTTCTTTTTTGCTGTTTCTTCTCATTTTTCCCCAAGAGCTTAATAACTATTTTAATAGCCTAGAAGATGATGATACATGTAGACTTGTATCATCTTTATTAACCTTTATCATCTTTGTTCATTAAAATGGAAATCGTGCCAGGTAGGATAGACAGTAGTTATAATGTGAAAAGGAGTATGTAAAATCAATATAAAAATATTAAATAATGATGAACATAGTATATATAATGATGACAAGTGCACTAGGTTTCATTGGTGCGCAGACAAACTGGAATGTTTTGTAAACTGAATAACTATCCACTTACTTAGTTTGTTTCCTCTATGACTTTTCTAGTTCGCTAGTTGAATTCTGTTGGTAAATTAGAGGAATGATGTACTTTAAACATTTATTTTAAATACCAGTTTACATCTGTACAGCATTATTTTCTTAATTGAGTAAATGTAGCATTGATGGATAGCAAAAATTCTTCTGTAAGAAAACTGTTAATTACATTTGATTTTAGTATAAAATTAAGTTGCAGTATTTGGTCATTTTAAATGGACTCCGGCTAGACAGACCAAATACTACAATTGCATCTGTCTATATTTTATATATATATATATATAAAATATATGTATACCAAAATATTCTTAATACTTCCTTTCAGTCCTTTACTTTTTGTGATGGGAAAATAGTTCAGCAAATAACGAGTCTTTCAACACTGGAAAAATGCTTAACTAATTGGTCTGGCTTAGCACTTCTTTCTTCACAGGTAAATTTGTCTCATTTTTTAATACCTACCTTTATAAGTAAGCTTATTTTCAATTATGGATTTCATTGTATTGGAACAAAACCAAACAGCACCTTGTGATAATCAAGTACTCCAGCTAGCAAGTACTTCATTTGAAAATGCTTGGATTTTGTTCCAAGTCTTTTTCTTTCTTGCAGTCCTAGCAAATTCAAATATCTTTATCTCAGATCTTGAAACTTCATGACTATTTCACTGTTCTGTCTTCAGTTCACTTCAAATAATATTAGCTGCCCTTTTGCCCCACTTCAAATTTCAGTAACTCTTGTCATACTTCTTAATAGGAGTATTCTATTACATTGCACCTTAACATTTTGTTTTTTTTTTAGTTGTTTTCCTCACTAGCAGTAGGATTCTGTGTCATATAATGTGAAATGAGTTGTAAGGCACTCCAGAAAATTGATAGAGTTGTAGAAATGCCTCAATACCGTGTCTTTGAAAACAGTTTGACGATGGACTTGGAATTTGATTATGAATAGGATATGATCTGAGTAATAACTTCAGAAATGCTTGCAAGATCTCAGTTCATAAATAAAGCCTATTTTTTTGCATGTCTGGCCATGTTAAAGACCAGGAATTCAGCCCTACCCTAATTCATTCAGGCCACCTCCATAGATGGCAGAAATTGTTACGATCCAAGGATGAGCCTGACTGTGGCTATATTAGGCCATAACTAATGATAAAATGGAGAAACATTTCCTGATCATCTGGAATCCTCCATGTAGTGATATTGATTCAGGATTGCTGAATCAATGGAGATAATGAAAGTTGAGTTAAGGAAAGAATAATTGATGTAGAATAAAAACCTTTATTAAGATCTTATAAAAAGTGTCACAAAGGGTTCTGGCTTGAGTGTATTTTGTTGTGCAGCCTCTCTCCTCTCTTTCTATTTGTATGCTCAGAGGATTAATCAGTGACATAACATAGCAAAACATTCTTTCAAAGATTCTGCTTTCCTCTGAAGTACTTCATGAAATTTATCTAGTTCCAGCCTGTAAATACTTGTCTGTTCTTTTCTTCCTAGTAATATTCACTATTCTAGAAGAGTCAAGGTAGACATCACTGTAGCACAATCATTCTCCTGTCACAGTGAAATGGTCTAGACAATTTTCTAACTTAGATTTATTTATACTGGCAGATATAAATATATAAAGCCATTTATTAATGTACAAATATTTAACAACAATTATTATATTTACCATTATTATTTTACATGCATCATTACTCATAGTTCAGAAACCAGTGTTTTTCTAAGTAATTTGATAACAGCCATGCACTAATAAATCCCCACAGAAAACTATTCTCCTACTTATATTTTCAGATCTAGGTTTTTAATCAATTAAACATTGTATTGGCTTTGAACAGTGGTAATTTTTCTGAGAACAGGGTATGCAGCCTTAGCATACATCAGCTATAATTTGGATAAAACCGTGTACTAGGATATTTGTTTTTTTTTTTTGCTTTTGTAGCATGGACTGTTCTGATCTCACGCTATTGAGAAATTCAAGTTAGGCAGTCTATCTGTCCTTTTCATGAAATATCACTGTCATTAACAAGGAGTAAGAGTACTTGTTGCAATATGAGATACTTCTCCACCATTTATTTTCATAGAATCATAGAATGACCTGGGCTGAAAAGGACCACAATGATCACCTAATTTCAACCCCCCTGCTATGTGCAGGGTTGCCAACCACCAGACCAGGCTGCCCAGAGCCACATCCACCCTGGCCTTGAATCCCTCCACGGATGGGGCATCCACAGCCTCCTTGGGCAACCTGTTCTAGTGCGTTGCCACCCTCTGTGTGAAGAACTTCCTCCTAATATCCAACCTAAGCCTCCCCTGTCTCAGTTTTAGGGTTCTCCTATCCTTGACCTATCACTAAACACCCTTGTAAAGAGCTGTTCCCCCTCCTGTTTATATGCTCCCTTTAAGTACTGGAAGGCCACAGTGAGGTCTCCCTGGAGCCTTCTCTTTTCCCACTTCCCTCAATTTCCCCCTCTCCTCATAGGAGAGATGATCCAGCCCTCTGATCATCTTAGTAGTCCTCTGCTGGACTCATTTCAAGAGCTTGCATCTTTCTTGTACTGGGGGCCCCAGGACTGAGCACAGTACTGCAGATGGGGCCTCGCAAGAGCCGAGTAGAGGGGGATAATCACCTCCCTCTCCATGTTGGCCACACCTCTGTTGATGCAGCCCAGAACACAGTTGGCCTTTCAGGCTGTAGGCACACACTGCTGGTTCATGTCCAGCTTCTTGTCCACCAGGACCCCCAAGTCCATCTTCACAGGGCTGCTCTCAAGGGGTTCTTCTCCCAGTCTGTATAAACAGCTGGGATTGCCCTGACCCAAGCGCAGCACCCTGCACTTGGCCTTGTTGAACCTCATTTGGTTCATGTGGGCCCACTTCTCCAGCCTGTCCAGGTCCCACTGGATGGCTTCCCTTCCCTCCAATGTATTGACTTCACTGCTCAGCTTGGTGTCATCTGCAAACTTGCTGAGGGTGCACTCGATGCCATCATCTGTCACTGATGAAGATGTTGAAGAGCACTGGTCCCAAGACCGACCCCTGAGGGACACCGCTTGTGACCGGCCTGCACCCTGACACACAACAATTGATCACAGCCCTTTGGCTGCATCCAGCCAACCAATTCCTAATCCATCCAACAGTCCATCCTTCAAATCCACACCTCTCCAATTTAGAGAGTAGGATGTGGTGAGGGACCATGTCAAAGACTTTGCAGAAATCCAGGTAGATGACATCCATTGCCCTTCCCCCATCCACTGATGCTGTCACTCCATCATAGAAGGCCACCAGATTGGTCAGGCACAATCTGCCCTTGGTGAAGCCGTGCTGGCTGTCTCAAGTCACCTCTTTATCTTATATGTGCCTTAAAATAGCTTCTAAGAGGATCTGCTCCATGATCTTCCCAGGCACAGAGGTGAGGCTCACTGGCCTGTAGTTCCCCAGGTTATCCTTTCTCCCTTTCTTAAAAATGGGAGCAATGTTTCCCTTTTTCCAATCACCAGGGACTTCACTGGACAGCTATGATTTTTCAAATATGATGGAGAGTGGTTCGGCAACCACATCAGCCATCTCTCTCATAACCCTAGGATGGATATCATCTGGCCTTGTGGACTTATATATGTGCAATTTCATGAGGAGGTCTCAGACTTGTTCCACTGTTACAATGGGATGGAATCCACTCCTCTCACCTGCACCTAGAGGTTCAGGGTCCTGGCAGACATGAGGAGGAGCCTGACCACCAGATCGGCTTTAATTTTTTCATTTGGAAGATATTCAGAGGAACCATGGTAAGCAGCCCAAGTATATGCTTTGCTAAATTAGTTTTATGTAAATTTGTTTTAGTCTTCTTTTCCAGAATTCTTTCCTTAACTCAGCCTGAGATTTAACCCCATTACAAGCAAAACAAAATATGAGTACAAATAATCTTACTAGCTCCTAACTTAATTGACTTTTGTTAATAATGTAACATCTATTTACCATGAGATGCTTCCTGTTCAGCACACTGCCTAAAGTCTGCAGGTTCTGATGTCCCCATGCTTAACAAGGACAGAGAGGAACCACACCAGCTAGAGCAGCTGTAGCAGAGCCTTAAATTATTGTACTCACAGGGGAGCCCCTATGAGAATGAGAAGGAATTGAGAGATGCCCAAATAATGAGTAAATAAAGATGCATGTTATTTATAAAAAAAGAAAAAAAATCAAAAAACCCCCCAAACTATCAGCCACAGACTGTTAGTATAATGCAGCAGTTCTGATAATTGTGTGGTGCGTAAACCAAAAGAATGACTAGAGTTGAGCTGAATGTTACTGATATTATTGTGTTTGAGCAGGTAAGTCCAGAGCAGTGCATTTGCTGAATTAAGTTGTCAATTTACATCTATTACTTCTCTGAAACTTCTGAAATTCCTTATGCTGGCGGCTATTATCCATTACTGCAGTAGAATTCCTAACACTTAGTGTTGATTGTTTGGCTTAGTTTTTTCTTTTTATATGTTAAGTTTTTATGTTGTTGATATTGTTCCAGAGCATCCCTAGTGTATACAGGATGTATACTTAGATGCACACATTGCATACCCAAAACCTTTTGAAAGGAAATCTTAATGTGTCCCGTGGGGCAAAGTTAGTTCTTACCCATCCTGAACTTTTAGGTCATAGACTAAGGTCATGGTAGTGAGACTGTATTTCGAAAGAGTTTAGATTTTACCTGTGCTTAGAAAGCAGATATCACCTCACCATACAGAAGATGGAACCCCGCTGCTCCAAGCCCCACTTGCTACCTTCCAGCCTGAGGGTTAGGACCACCACCAAGAGGCAGAAGATCCACTACACTGGATCTTCCCCAAGATTGACTCCCTCCCCCTCATTCCCCAGGAGGGGGAAAGGGGCCTGAATGACTACTCAGTGCACAGGGCTGCACATGCTCAGACTTCTGCCACATCCAAGGGACAAACACAATGCGCCACTCAGCAAGGGCTGCCTTGCTTTGCCTCATTCTTTAGGCTCATCGTGGAGGGCATGCAAATTCTGCACCCTTCTGCAGTGCCCAGCTCCCTCACACATCTACATGTCCACATGTCCACACAGGCATCTGCAGAGCCTGCTTGCCTCCTCTGGGACATGAACTGCACCAGGATCTGGAAGGAGAGATAATGATAACACTGAAGTGCTGTCCCCTGTGTCCCATCTACAGAGACCAAGGCCCACCCCACGCCAAAAGCCACCACCATGCTAGAGTTTTAGGAGGACTGCCAGAGCCCCATCACCACAAGCACCCTCCCTAACACTTCTCACCTCTCAGTGCTTCAGCCCTACTCTCCAGGACTGCTGCTCACTCATGCCTTCAGGAAACAGTAGTGCAGCACCAGAGGGCCTCACCTCATGCAAGACCCAGGCACCCTGCACACAGTCAACCTCTAGCACAGTCCTGACAGCTACCCCAAAACCCTCAGGCTGGACTCACCTAGACCAGGGTGTCCCTACTCATGTCTTGCTGCAAGCCTGGGTGGCCATAGGTGTCACTTCTGTGGCAGCACCTCAGTGGCAGGGTGGGAAGGGTGCAGGTTGAAGGGGTAAAGATATAGGATGTGGGATGCACAGTGGATGCAAGATTAAGTTATGGGCAAAGGCAGGAAGAAGGATTTGAGGTGTTCCTGAGTGGAGCTGGGAGTTAGACTTTGCAGTCCTCGTGAGTCCCTTCCAACTCGCAACGTTCTGTGATTCTGTGACGTGTCATTTTTATTCTTTTGTTGTTACTACTGGCATAGATAATCCAAGCTTAGGACATTTTATTTGTTTATCATAACTTCTTCTGGGATAAATCTCAACAGGTGAATTTTACATCTGTCGCTGTGCTCAATTTCCTTCAACTGACAATTATGAGCATTTGATGACTTTCAGTTCCGGATTTCATTTTCAAACAAGCAAACAAACACAACGCACGCTGGCTTTATTTGTCTTTCTAATAAGGGAGTTGGATGTTTGTGTTCCCCTTAAAATCTTTGATGGTTTTGGTAGCTCTGTTTGGGCCTGATGCACAAAGATAGTGGAGAGTATAGAGAGGCCTTAATGAAAAGATTTGCTGCTTGTATCTGTGTTGGTTGTATTGATATGGCTATGCCTAAACGCTTTTAAGAATGGAGAAGATTAAAGATTTAAATATCAAATTTAAAACAAATATCTCCCAAACTTTAATAGCTAAAAAATTGTTGCTGTTTGAAAGTGACGCAAGAAATGAGCAAGAGATGATCTTTTCATTTGAACTGTCTTTTTAGCACTTTGGTATTTCTGAGTTTCTGAGTTGGCATTTAATGCGGCTTGTAAAATACCAGCGCAAACTGCTCGTACTTCCTGAGCTAAGTAGAGCAGCATTAAATATCTTTTTAAGCATTGCGTGATATTAACCACATTTGTTTGATGTTTATTCTATCAAATAACTTTTTTTTTGCACTTGAATTCTCCAAATAGGAATATATTAGCAAAATATTAATTTGAAATATAGCAATTTTACTCCTTATAGTTCTCCTCTTCTCGTGAAAACAAACCAAGCCAAATTTATTGGCCGTTTGTTTAAGGCATAACATGTAATTATGGGTACAACCTTGAATAAACAACCTATAATTGTAATTTCTAAGGTGCTGTGTGGTCTGATACTTTTCTGAGACATCAGCAGACTCTACTCTAGAGTGGTTGATGGAAATGCTGTTGGATTTTATTAATCTTTTCTAGACATTGTACTTGTATGTGAGTGAAAATAATAAAGAACTAATATTGCATTATTTAATAGAAGTTATTAAATTCTGTTTGTTTATCCAAGTATTAGTAATAAGTTGGGATCAGGGAGGTGAAATAGTTGCTTTACTATGTTTTGCTTTTTTTTCTCCAAGATCTATAATTTAAAAATACTCTCATTAATTATATCAGAACTTTTAATGTTTTCTGTGTTATTGCAGGTGTCTGAATATTTTTTTTATTTAAAGCTACTTGCTTTAGACACCCTAAGAGAAAATATTCATTGACTGCTTTACTGATGATAATTTATTGTTGATAGAATTGTAGCGTTTATAGCTATGATTAATTTTTGAAAAAGTAGTTGAAATGCAACAGTGAGATACTGAGCTAACTTGGAAATTTCTAGGATTTGGTAGAAAAAAGAACTATCTTAATTCTGTGTTCTGATTTTCTAGATGGGTAATGCAGTGTAACCTTTCACTAGATCTCTGGTAAAATGAATGCATTCCTAAAATATATAGTTTTATGTTTTATGGGCAGGTGCAGCTGATTTATATTCACATCACAAACTTCTCTTTTTCCTTTGCAACACTACCTTATCTGTCCTTGTAAAGTGAATAGTAGAAACAATGTACTGTTAGAAAATTCTCAACACATTGGTTTTAATCAATAATGGTAGACAGACTACAATTCTTACCCAAAATTATGTCCTAACATGGACTAAATATTACTTGTGTTCCTGGATTGTAAGAAAGTAATTGATGTTGATGCTGATGTATCTGTTTTCTCTAATTGTCATTCTTTCTGCAGATATTCTTCTATCTAGACAAAATTTTGCAGGGAGGAAAGATAAGATCTGAATGAGCCTCAGACAGGCTGAATAATAAAATGCAACACACATTATGTCCTTTTTAGAAAATTACACTTTAGAAAATTACACTTAAAAACCATCTATGAGATTTTAAAAAATGAGCAGAGGTTTTAGGCAAATTACTCCCATTAATGTCAATGGGAATTGTACAGCTAAAATCCATCTGCGTGGGTTTTTGAGGGAAAAAATAGCACTATATTGTAAGGAATTATAATACTTTTCAGCAACTGTGAGAGTACCTGGAGTTTTAGAAACGCACATGTGGGAGAAGATTATGCAATATTCATACTGGCCCTTAGAATTTCCAGTGACAATTCGGTATACTAAAATATTGCTTTTTGGAGATCTCTCTCCCTCTTTGCTTATGCAAATCTGGAGCATCCTTAGATAATACCAAAATGAATATATATAGTAAATGCTATTATCTTTTATTAAGAAAGATAAGTCCAGTTGTGTGTGTGTGTGTGTGTATTGTATATAACGTTCCACAAAGGGAGACCAGAGCACTTTCCTGTGAGGAGAGGCTGAAAGAATCAGGATTGTTCAACCTGGGGAAGAGGGAGCTCAGGGAGTATCTATTACTGTCTATAAATACCCCAAGGGAGAGCACAAAGAGGACTGAGCCAGACTCTTTGAAGTGGTGCCTAATGCCAAGAGGCTATGGACACAAACTGAGCATTGGCAAGCACTTCTGTGCAGTGCAGGTGATGAACCCCTGGCATAGGCTGCCCAGAGTGGCCGTGGTCTCTCCTCTTTGGAGATCTCCAAAAAGTATCTGGACATGGTCTTGTGGTATTCTTTACATGTTTCAATGAACTATACCTCTTCCACTAATTAAATCTTGCACTAAGTATTTTAATGATTAAAGCATTATAAAAAGAACCAGCACTACATCTGAAATTAGTATATGTATATATTTAATTTTTCTCTCTCATGTACTATGAAACTGCTTAGAATTTAACATGGCTTTGACAGCAAGGTATGAAGTGATCCTACTAATGACCAGGCACTGTATTTTTGTTATATTTTTGAAAAAGTGAGCTGCCTAACAAGTTGTGGTGCTTTCTGCACATTTGCTTTCTGGTAGCTGCGACTGTGCTAAATAGTTTCTGTGACTTTCATTTCAAATTTATTGTAATTTCTTGTAATTAAACTCATTGTATTAGTATATGCTAATGTGTAGTTTTTGTTCAACTACGTGAGCTTGCATATGTTACAGGAACACAGTAAAAATGTGTTATCTTAGTAATATCTCCCTCTGGCATATTTTATTTAGTAGCAATTATTTCTTAAATGCTTAAAAAAAAAAAGTAATAAAAAGTAACATGCAGTAGAAAAGTACCTCCATGGCAAGACTGTCGTGAGAGATGACACAACAGTATTTTTCTGCATTTTAGCTAGATTTTATGATACGACTAGTAATACATTTTCATTATAAAATCTTAATCAAGCATTAGATTTGTGCTTCTGCTTTCCTCAGTTTTCTGTAATTAGTGTTTCATATTTATCAAATTATTTTAATTTCTGTCTCCTATCAAGGATGATCCACCATATGTTTTAGACTATCTTGCAGTTTGTTTAGGATTTCAATTAATCACTTATTTTTAAAATACAGTCAATAGGGAAAAGAGGACTTTGCCTGTGTTTTGCAAAACAGCAAAGAAGGCTCCTCTGCTTTATCACTTATGTGCTCTGACACACACCTAAACCCTGGGCAGATGTCTCTGGCAGGCAGATGAGTGAGGGTATAGATGCAGTGTAAGTATGTAGTTTGCTTTTTAAGAGCACAATTAACTGGAATTCAGTTTCCTGCTGCGTGCAACAGCCATGGTTTATTAATATCAACTCTTCTCCTTTCAGAAAGGGAAAAAGCAAGCAAACAAACAAACAAACAAAAAAAAAACAGAAAGAACACCATGTGTACCCGAATGGAGCTAAGAAACTACTGTTTCAAACATGGTCTAGAGGATTCTATTACTTCCAGAATATTATCTACCTGTATAGATCATCTCTGGTCTTTTTACCTTCTCTTGAATAACTGTGCATTTTAAATTCCTTTGACTATCCAATTCTACTCCCCCTGTTGGTAATACAAAGGCTTTTTTAAAAATAAAATTTGACATAATGCCAAAATAATTTACAGAAAATCATATCTGATCAGTGACATTGTTCACTGTCAAAATCTCAAAATGTTTTAAGAGAAACTGATGTTGTTCATGTTTTGAGACAAAGAAAAGTGCCTTTTCTTGTGCTTTTTTTTAACCTTACTGGAGCATTTCTCTATCTTTAAGACACTTTTTTTTTCCCCTTTAACATAGCCTAGTTTTATATATATTGCAAGTACCTTATAAGTTATGATTTGCTAGAATATCAATTTATAGAGCCATCCATCCATGATCTTTTTAGTTCACAACCATAGCAGAAATGTTGATGGTTTTTCAGCTGTTCTTAGAAAAGTTTGTGTCGTATTCAGTTTGTTGGGCACATAAGAAAGGCTTATTTGCAGATCTAGTATGTTATGCACTGAAACATTTCATCAAACTGACACAGTACGATGCAAAACAGAATGATGCAAAGCCATGCAACTCATCTGATTTTGTTGGATTTTGGCTTTGATACACTGAAGCAGATCCAAAATACCTAGATGCAAGATGCCTACTTACAGATGTCTTATAACAGTAGATCATAATACAAAACTGTGGTTCATGTAATCATTCTGTTGTTATTTGAATACTAAATACATTGTTCGTTCCCATAGTAATGCCTCCTATTGATTTCCTTGGAAGCTGTAACAGGTACAAAGAGCACAATAACATTATTTGATAGAGCAAAAATTCTCAGCTTCAAAACACTTTTTTTTTTTTTTTTTTTTCTTCAACTTAGTGCACCACCATTAGTGCATTTGTGTGGTTGAGGTGATAGAGATGCTCTTCATTTCATGGTGTATCTTCACATGGCTGTTTGCAACTTGGCTTGTCTTTCGCATCGCTGCCTCACTGCTGAAATGCACTGCTTCTAATGGGATACTTGGAGCAATTTTTTTAATTTTAGGGACAACAAGCATAAACTCCCTAGCACATAGCAAAAATGCAAGTGAAAATTGATGATTGTTTGCTTACTTCCCTCATATTTTTCCTTTTAATAAGGAAGAGTTCAGTGTACGTCAAATCTTTACTTCCTAAGTTATGGGTGCTTATAACATTTGTTCAATAACATAAATCATTGATTTTTAATGGCTTTCTTCATGTTAATCCAGATTCTCATATCTTTTAATAACAATTAAGAGTGATTTGTATCTTATTCACCTTCAATATAAGTTTTACTTCAGTAGTTTTTTTGCTGTATTTCCAGCTGTAGAGGCTGTTACGATGGCAGGCCTTTCCTAGTCAGAGGGTTCATTTTGTAATTCAGAGATGCTCTACCCGCTCTAATCACTGGTTAACCACCAAGTAACTTCAGGCTTACAGACTTCTTCTTCCATCTGTATGCACTTGGCTGCTGTCGAGGGTCTTGCTAGCAGAAGGCGTGTTGCACTGTGGCTGTTCTGTGATCTGCTAGCAAAGGCTGTCTTTGTAGATGGAGTCTTTTGAGGAAATGAAGCCATACAATGTTGCTCAATAATCTCCAGCTGACATAAAAATAACGATAATAAACAAAGTAGGAAATCTAAAGAAAATGAATGAAAGCCATTTTTGGCTAATGCATTCTTTCCTAGAATTTTTTTTTTAAGGAGTCACATAGATATTAGGTGATTTTACTAAAAAAATATATATATATATTTTTTTCATTTTAAAATTTCATCCAAATACCTTTTTTCACCTCCCGGCTTTGCCCAACTTGCTGCATTCTTTTCTCTTTTTGGTATCCTTTCCCTCCTTCTTTGAAATCAGGATTCTTAGGATTGCTTTCCTACAAGGCTACAGTGTTTTTGTAATCAGTGCCTGGATTAGTCTTCAGAATCTGCTTATTGTAGTCTAAGCAGCAGATACAGGCTTTGCAGTTTTGTTGGAAAAAAACACACCATTCTTTATAATTACGACTAAAAGAATGGAAGAAGCATAAATTAGACCAGTCAGGTTCGTGGGGTGACAAAGTGTCCTCTGAGCCCATACGCTGCAGTGTCTGAATGCTAACATACCTCTGACTTCTTGCCACATTTTTTTCTTTTTTAATAAGTCCATCTTGCTGAACAAGAATAAGATTCCTCTGAGTTCCTCTGGCTTGTTAGAGCAAAGTCTGAGTTTTGCTCCATGACCTCTGAAAAGAGAGAAAATGAAAAGGAAAATATTCTCCTTTGTGAAGACTAAAAGGAAGAACTGGCTAGATCATTTTAACCAAATGCTGACTAGAGATTAAAAAGAAATGTCAGAGGAGTTAAGCAGTGCTAAACCTGGGATGACATGAGAATCAGTACTTCAGATTTACCTTAAAATTTAGGCTGTAATCAAGGAATACCATTTATTGTATTCAGGAAACATTAGACATGTTTGTGAAAGAGCTTTAAAATCAGGTACCTCACATTTTATTGTCAATAAAAACAGAAGTATGTGTGGGTTTTTCTTTCTTTCTTTTCTTTAAATCTGACCAATGCATTTCATGTAGACATGGAGGAATGTTTTGAAGATGTGCTTTTCAGATAGGCGCAGGTTTTGTCCCACTTTGTTGTTTTGAAACAACAGGAGAAAAAGATAAACACGCATTGATGTAGTTTTGCAGGATTGGGTTGAAAGGAACATTGCCACATTATTTTAGAACAGGAAATTAGATTGCCTCACTGTTCAGTTTAATGCTGTGTCAACGGTTTCCCCCCCTGGCTCGGGGGCAGAGCCCCTCTATTTGTTATCTCTATTGTTTTTATAGCTTTTGCCATGTCCCAAACAACTGGTGCAGTCACAATTTTGAAGAAGTTCACCTTGGTAGTTGATCTGTCTTGCAATTCTTTTACCCATGCTTGAAGTGCAGGAGTGGGTTTTTTATGTCACTCCTTCATATCCCTGGTCATGAAGGTAATGCCACAAGGCAATATGCGACAGTCTTACTGTTCCACTGGACCTTCTTTCTCTACTTTCTCCTCCTCCTCTTTCTTCTGTTCTAAATAAGGTGACGTTCATTTCATTTTTCATCCTCTTATAGGAACAACTGAAATTGATTACAGTGCATCCTGTAATTGATCAAGTTGGTCAGTCTCGATGCTCTTACTCTCCATTTCAGCTCAGAGTCTGACTTGTTCAGTTAGGAGGAGGCTCAATCTCGTTGAGATTGAAGTTTGACTTCTGTTTGGAGGGTGTCTTGCTCAGTTTGGAAGGCGTCATGCTCACATGGAAGGCATCTTTTTCATTTTGTAGGGTGTCTCGTTCAGATTGGAGATTCTGGCTCTTGGATTGGAGATTTTCTCTATGATTGGAGACCATCCTTCTCAGCTCAGAGACTCTTTTGCTCAGTCTAGAGATTCTGTTTCTTGGCAAGAAGATTTTCTGGAACTGGAGATTCTCCCTTTCAGTTTGGACTCTCTCCTGGAAATTCTCTCTTTCGGTTTGGAGACTTTTTCTCAATTTCAGAGTCTCTCTCCCTTTCTGGGATTTTATTGAATAAGGACCGATAAGCGTAAGTCAGGCCCCAAATCATTTGTGCATCCTTAGATCTGCCTGAGCTGCAACATCCCTGTCGCAGATATATGCTTAGGCTCCCAGGATCTTGCAGGTGTTCAAGTTCCATGACACCGGGGATGTCCATCTCTATAAAGTCTCTCCAAGTGCCTCAACACTCCCTGCCACTCAGTATTCTCTGGCTTTGAGGAAGGCTTCCTCAAAATATGATAAATAAAGATACCAGTGAAGAGTACATTCAGGGAGATTGGCATCATGATCGTCGGATGAGCATTAAAAAAACACATAAATGATTCAAAGGAGAGACTGGGAGACTGTTTAAAAACCACAAGTTCTGTAGAATTAGCAACTCCCTCTGGAGTTGTTTGCCACATTGTATGCAGATACCAGGTAGGTGTTTCCATCAGTGTTTTAAATTGATTATAGCTCCATAGAGCAGAGTGGCAAACCTAACTAAGGCTTAGTATGTTCTGAGAAAAAGTGATGGAATGCATTCCCTTGAAGAGCTGTTTTATAAGAGAAAGCTTTTTCTTTTTTTTTCTTTTTACAATAGCAAGATAGCAGCACCCAAAAGTTTACCAATATTCCAGAATATTGGCAGTCCACCTGGATTTTCAAGATCGTGTTTTCAATTACAGGACCCTGGAGTAGAGATAAACTTTCTGAGCTCTCTGAGAGCAGAGAAAGATTCGTTCTAAAGGTCAAAAAGTGGCCTGTGCCCTCATTCTCCACCAAGAATGTCAGTGGTCTGTGGGCTGGTTCGGATCGGTTCCATGACAAGTGGGGTGAGGGGACCCACGCCCGGGAAAGGGATAAGGGAAAAAAGGGGAAAAGGGTAGAGATATGGACCTAAAAACAAAACAGCAGCAGCAATCTGAGGAAAAACAAGCTAATTTACTAAATAAGATATCGGAATACAAGATAACATGCTATAATACAATATAATTAGAACTGAAGCTAATAAATCAAATTTAATGAGACTTTCCGAAAGCTGAAGGCCTTTCTGTAGTTTCACATGTATGATCTCGGCATGTTTAAGACACAGTAAAGCTGATACATGCACCCTAATGATAAATCTTTGGAGCTTATAGATTAAATATAACAAGGCAATTAGGCCTGGATAATAATTACTACATTCACTTTGTTACTAATAGTTTACATAATATTAAAGACACTACTTAGAAATTGCAGTGATAGCAAAAATAAATGTCTCCTTGTTCTGTTGAAATATTTAAAATAAACATATTCCATGATAGAAAAACAAAAACAAAATATTTAGCATATTCCCAACACTATTTTCCTGATACAAATTTATAAATTATTTGAAGAATGTTTTGCAGTCTACAAAATAGAGAGCATCTTCTTGAGCAATTATTGTGTAAAATTTTGGGGATAGATTGCTGCCTTAAGTTCACATTGCTTTTTCTTATATTGTTGTAGCAGAAATGCTAAGTCAGGGCTTGAATCAGTGATAGAGCACCTGGTGGGAAGGCAGGGCCAACCCAGGGGAGCTCAGGTGTGTGGAATGTACCTGAGTGACTGAAAAGGGTGGAGCCAGGATTCACCCCTTCCCAAATCTCATTTAAGGGTTGGCAGTGAACGTGAGGATATCTCACTGGAGTTGTTTATGCACATGAGATCTTCTGAAAGCGAGTGGGTTCTTTCATTTGTTTTTGCACATACAGCTGTTGCATTTGAACAAATTTTCACTTTCTGCAGCCTAGGATTTTGCTACGCTGCTGTCATTGCTGCACTTTCTATTGCATTACAGTCATTGAACACAACTAGCTCAGTGTATTTTTTAATACTGAACGTGCAGCAAAGTTTGTTTATTTTTGGCATGATCCAATAGGGCAGATTATCCAGCCCCCAGCTATATGAAGTTCATAACAGTAAGATCATAGGACTTTGTAATACACAAAGATGTGAGAACTTTATCTCAAAAGATCTCAATTTATCACCACAAATCACCATCGTTAGTATGTTGTGATTAATAAAGTAACCATGTATACAGATAACAAGTTATTACAGATATTACCCGGAAGCATGTATATCTGGCATAGATATTGAGGAAATATTACTAATTAGGAGTAGCAGCGATTAGGATTAGTAGGAAGGCAATTAGACATAGTAAAAATAAGTAATACAGCAACTGATATAGAGTTACATGTTCAACCAACCTATCAAAATGCTACAGCAGTGAATATATGTGTATATTGCAGGTTCCAAACTTACAGGAAGTATACTTGTGATAGGTTATACATATCTATATTGTACTTATTATGGGCCTTTATAAATATGTACCAAATGTATCGTACCAGATGTATCAAATCAATTGCAGAAGGGGGGGCTAGGCCACAGTAGTCTCAAAGAAATCCTACTAAGAAAACTGATCTCAGAGGGACTGATCTCTCAGAGTCAAAAACTGATTTCAGAGGAACGTCTAGTGATAGGTCCAGAAAGGCCCCAAAGTAAAGGAGAGACCCTCACTTCAAAGATGATACGGCTGCCTGTGGAGCATTACAGAGCTGATGTTGCAATATCACGGAGTTAACCCAGTGTTCCAGTGAAAATTCCATCTCTTTGTGGAGAAAAAAATAATAGATATGAGCACATGCAGCACAGGAAGTTTCTCAGAGAGGAAATCTCCAATTTGGATCAAAATCAGACCCTTTTTATGGCACTGAGACATAACAGGTATAGGATCCTTCTGTATCTCTACAACAAGCTCTTTGGAACTCCTTGAAAGGAGGTTGTGGCAAAGCTGGTTTGGTCTCTTTTCTTAGGTAAAGAGAAAGGATGAGAAGGAATGGCCTGAAGTTGTGCTAGGGGAGATTCAGGTTGGATTTTAGGAAAAAAATCTCCAAAAGAGTGGTTGTGCATTGAAACAGGCTGCGAAGGGAGGTGGTGAAGTCACTGTCCCTGGAGGTTTTCAAGAATTGCGTGGATGTGATGCTGAGGAATATGGTGTAGTGGACAAGATTGGTGGTAAGTGGATGACTGGACTGGATAATCTTAGAGTTCTTTTCCAACCTTAATGATTCTATGATCACTTCAGGAAACCAGTAACTGCTGTTAATTTTGGTCTTCCTCTTACGACATCCAATAGATGATTATGTCTCTTATTTTCGTTTCTTTAAACTAAACTTTCTCACATCAATACCCACTTTTTCAGAGCAATTTCCTCTTTCCCAGGCTATTTTTCACCGTCTGAGGTCGTAAGTTTTTCCTCTGATGCTTGTTTCATTTTTACTAATAGTATCTTCAGGACATCTCTGGCCCTCTGGTGTCCAGATGGACTTCAGGGATGTCCAGGATTCCCTTGCTGACTCACTAGGCTGAAGGCTGAGCTGCCAGGACTGTATTTCCCAGGCTGGCAAACATTTCTCCTGTCAGTGTCCTGCAGCCATTTTGTCAGTTGGGGGTGAAACTTTCTAATTCTGATAACCTTTAAACTCTGCTTCTGGGGTTCTGGACACCCCTCCTCAGCTCATGGAATCATTTAAGCGTATGGTTACCTAGATGCTCACCTAGTTCAACCAGTTGATTAAGGCAGGTCTAACTTCAGAATAACATCACATTGGAAAGGGTCTTAGCCAGGTGAATTCTGAATATCTCCCAACATAGGTGTAGCGTAACAGAGACTGCATGACCTCTCTGGGTACTGAGTAGTGTGTTTTGTGCTTAATCACCAAAACCAGTCATTGTGAAAAATACTAGGGGATTTTAAAAACAGGCAGTATAATAATCTTTCTGCAGTACAGCTGACATCTCTGAACAGGAAAGAAGATGAACTAGAAGTTCTTTTGAACCTGTGTGTCTGTGATTTACATGCTAACTATAACTTAAAATAATACAATTTTTCTTTTAATTGCAGCAGGAAAAGAATCAGGAGAGCTCAAGAAGTAAAGGTAAGCACTGATTGTTTTCAAAATGTGGTGATTCTTGTAATTATTAAAAAAATCAATCGTTCATTTTTAGTAATAACAAAACATATATATATGATTGCTAAGTGTTTGGTATTTGAAATGGCAAAAATATATACAGGGAGGTGGGATAAAGTGTACATGTCTAAGGAACCATTTTTAAATAATTTTGATAGAGGAAAAACAAGGCTGACTGCTATATTATATATAGGATTTACTCCTTCTTACTGCATTTGTGATCTAGACTGTGAAAGCTTGGTATACTTTAATGAAACATTAGTACAGTCACTTTAGCTTTTCATTCTGCTCATCTGTAATTGTATGTGATTACAATTTATTCACAAATGAATCGCATCCCTAGTGGGATGCCTTACAAAAGTAGTCATCTGTGTTTTTTGCCTAAGTCTCTTTATACTTTCACTATAGCTTATTTTGTGCACTACACAAAATAGAATATCTGGGTTAAAGAAACAGCCTTGTATCAATAACACAGAATGTTCCAAAACCCAGATGTGTCTTTCATGTGTCTTTCTAGTATAACGTTTGTTAAGAGAGGGAACACCCAAGTCGCTTTCTTAAAAGTTTGTTTTGCAAATAATGAAAGGTAAAATTTCTGTCACACGCAGAGATTGTTGTCTTGATATTGTAGGTGCTTATAGAGGTAGGTTATGAAGTGCTTTGAAGATGAAAACAAAGGAAGGGTAGAAAAGTAAAGAATACTATACTAAAGGTTCCTGAGAGAGAATTAAGTGACAAACTAGCCTACTTCTTTTATTACATTAGAAAACAATGCATAATCATATCACTTGTGTTAACTGTTCTTAATTCACTGGTCATTAATCTCTATTTCCTTGCTTTTCCTCACATTGAGGCTACACACAGGCATCTAAAGGGAAGCCAAATCTGATGATTGTGTGGAGTGGTGTCAGTGCAGTCGTGTTTTTCTTGGTTGTATAAGTTATATCATCTCAAGGACCGTAAGTCCTTCTTTTAAAGAATGTTCACAGTATGCTGAACCAAAAAGAAAACTTTAATTTTAAATAGCATCTGAACTAAGTTATCTTTTCTGAAGTAGTTGGGTAAAGTATCTTGAGATTTTGCAAGTGTACCCATGATGTATTGTTCAAAAACCTAACTTTATGATTTAACATAAGTTATATAAAAAGGTTATGAAAACTGAGACTAGATCACAGAAATGAGAGATTTGTTAAATTTGAGGAATTGCAAACTCGAAGTCTGTGCTTACAAAAAAAGCTACTGAAATGTGACTTTTTATGGACATTTGTGATTACTAAGTTGTATCATCGTGCTGTTTGATTGTTTTTCCTCCTACTCTGTCTAGGTGTATGGTCATGCAGGGAGGAACAGTTAAAAGTAGGAGCCAACTATGAGCTAGTTAGGAGTGCTCATCATGTTCATTAGCTGTTAACTAATCAAATAAACATTTCTCAGTATTGCTAGCAGCTATAGCCAAAGCAAAGTATCAAACTATTTTAAGGGAGATGTTCATCATCTCCCAGTAGGCAGTGAGTTTGGTACTCAGATGCACAAAATTGGTTGTGATTATATCTGTAACATCTCTTGAGTAAAGTTTTGATCAACTGAACTTCCTGTATGCTGCACATGCAACCTAAGCTGACAAATCAACATGGAAGATTTCAGTAGTCTGGAAGAATTACCAAGTATTTGTAAGCACACAGGGCAGGCTTTAGAAAAATGATCCCATTTTTTACATACAGAGTTACAGAATTATGGGGGTTAGAAGAGACCTCTGGAGATCATCTAGCCCAACCCCCTGCTAAAGCAGGTTCCCTAGTGTGGGTTGCAATGTTTTTTCCTTATGCTCTCTGTATTTTGCAGCTACTAAATACAGTAAAGGGACAAAATGCTTTTTGCAGATCCATAAATCTTCTGAAACTTTGAAATTGAGTGTTGTCATCTTAATTTGGAAGACTATTGCAGCTCATGCTAAACAGGCTAGCCAAATGAAATTCTGGAGGCTCTGGTGTGCCTTGTAACTTCCACTGATATCCATGTTCTAGTATCTAATTGTTATTCAGTACTTCTTTGGGACTGTATTTTTTATAAGATGAGGATATTGTAGAAGAATTCAAGGATTGATATATTAGTAATGGGCATCATTCCATACCTTTCTTATATTATAAGTGCCTACTTATTGAAAGTAATAGATGAAGTAAAATATGTCTGATTTCTATTTATGATTTTCTAACAATGCTGTTATTATTTTTGCAATGCTTGGTTTTTGTCTTGACGTTTTTCTGACCCGATTGTTTTTCCCATCTGTTACTTCTGCTGTCAACCACTAAGTCATTCACACCAAAACAGAAGCCAGTACTCAAACATGCCCTATTCTGACACTGATCTAATCTCTCTCTGATCTGTGATATTCTTTTCCTTTCTGCAACATATAACAGAAGATTCTATACACTGTTTAAGAAAGAAACACCGCTTTTACATAAAGTAATTCAACACATATATTTTAAATTTAATTGTGTGATGGCAAACTTCGTTATACTTCTGAGGGTTTTCTTTGTGTTAGTTATCATCAGGATAAAACACAAGCCTTCTGTTCAATAACAATAGTGTGAACAAGGCAGGGTGATTTAAAAAAAGATTATTTAACCGTGTAAGAATATGAAATATTTTACAGCATATGAATTTTTAAACATTTTTAACTTTATTTACGTAATCTTAATGTGTATGTTTACATAAACACTTGAAATTGAGAGGTAGAGAGAGTTTTGTATAACCTACTATGTATTCAAATGTTGAATACTTAAATAATGCTTGTTTATTTAGCATTTGTTAATAAATACTAAAAATATTTTAATTATTAGTTTGGTTCTTCAAAAGCATGTCTTTAATTTGAAAGAAGTAACAGAGCACGCAATCACCTTGCTGGTTTGGAATCACAATTTGGCCTTCCTTACCTCTCTTTTCCAAACTTAACTCCTGCACACAAATATCATTTTATTCCACAACCATTGTGGATGATAAAATAGATATTTTCAATATAAATAGGGAATATGTCCGGCAATATTAGAAAGCATGTATGTAAGCAGTGTGCAGAATAGTATTTCTAGCTTATGCTTAGCTTCAAAGAATTTTAAATACTTTTAATAGAATATATTACTAACTTTGATGTAGAAATCATAAGAATCAGAAGGTTGACTAGTGACACTTAACAATTTTTTTCCAAACTTTGAAGTCATCTCAATCATTTTCAAGAGAAAGCATGTAGTCACATTTACAGTACACTGTCACAAAATAATTCACTTAACTAGTGATGGTTTGGATGATCAGTGGAAAAAATCTGGTCCCCATTATTTTGAATTATTGTACAACAGTGTGTTGGTTTAAAAGCTATGCATTAATTTCAGTATAGCAAAGCACTGTGTGATATGTGTATTACGAAAATAACATCCAAACCATAAAATAACAACAAAACCACTGAAAATCTACGAGGACAAAAACCTCCAAAATTGAAATTAGATGAAAGTATGGTCATCATTTTGTAATATTGTGCCAGGTATCATATCACTATGCAACTTGTCTGTCTTTGCCCATTCATTTTAGCTACATCAAGAACAGTTGCTGAAAGGTATATGCATTTTTCCAGGAATGATCTGAAAAGCAAACACAAGGTCATGATAACATTTGCAAATGATCACAGTGGGGAGGTTGGGACTCTGTGACCTTTAATGTCCCTTCCAACCCAGACCTGTGATTCCAACCCTGACCTTATGATTCTATTACGTATATATGTATATGATTCCAATGATATTAACTTACATGGTTGTGCTTCATTTTAGCTGTGCTTTAGGGGCTACTTGTGCAGAATGCTGTTTATATTTTTGCTAGCAATTATTGATCTGCGTTTTGAACATCATTAACATCCAAAACTAAGCAGGAGAATATTGATTGACCACAACTATAACCCAGGCTTTCAACTTCAACCCTCTAACTTTATGCTTACTTTAATAATATGAATATGAAATCATTATTGACTGATTGATTGAATACAATTTAGTACTTTATTATTATTGAACATATTGCCCTGCTTTTCAGATATTAACAAATGTATGTATCTTTTATGATCATTAGCTACCAAAAAATAGAGAGATACCATATGGGTATTGCTTTCCTATCTTACTGGTATTTTGCTCCTTAAAAGGTAACACAACACATCTGCACAGCACTTACGGCTTTGTCTGGGTTTCCAGATTAGTTCTGTTGTCTTTTTTTCTATACCCAGATAAACATCAGACAAGAAAGATGGAGAAAAAGCTTAATACTGTTCAAAATGGAAAGAATTTAAGGGACAGGGTCAGCAAAACCTTAATTAAATCAACAAATCTGTAGAGTGTCAATGTAACTTAAGATACTTTCACATGCCAGTGGGTGAGTGAACTGTCTATTCTGCAATCTCGTATTGCTTTTGATAGTGAAGAAAACTGAGTATGTCCTGATGAAAATATATGGCATCAGGATCTTATGCTATGTAAAACCTATTAAGTATGGAAAAGAATCCACTTCATTACTTTCTCTAATGTATGTACCCAGTGAATCATCATGTCTGCTTGATCACATGATTCTAAATTCATATTTCAGCAGACTGGTGCTATGTGAATATGGTTTGAATCTGAACTACAGTCCTACTGGATGAATTGATTCATATTTTCATTTGTCACAATACAGTAATTCTTTTCTGGTAGACCAGAACATATCATAAAAATTTATAGTGTTTATGGAGTATGTGTAACAGCAGGCAAGTTGGTAAATGTATATCTAAGAGTGTACTTTACATTGGAATGCAGATACTAAATATCCTTTTTTTCCAAATGTTTTCTTTATTGTTATGTTCCGATTTAGCTGAATGAACTTTTAAGAGGTGGTTTGAGGATTCTCTGTACTCATTGTAGCCAATACTGACACTTGCATCCTGTTCCATTCTCCTCAAGTGCCTACTCAGCTCAAATTCTCATCCCTTCTGTCTCTTAAGAATTGCCATAAGAAATGCAGCTCCATTTCCCATTCAAAAAATTCTCCATTTACTTTTCCTGTCCGTTGTCTTACAAAAACTGCTGTTAAGTGTGTATGGTGGCATCTAGGGATGAGTAACATCATGTAGAATTTCTTAACTGATTACAGTGCATATTATGTCCACAGTTCAGCTGATTGAAACTATTAATTTCATGTTGGTTGGCTACAAATTTTTTTTTAAGTCTTTTGCCCTGACAAGAACTTGTATTAAAAAGGTAATTAGAAAACCAAGTAGCTAGAATAAGTCTGAAAAATTGTTTTAAGCCACATGAAAAAAAAATCTCTGTAGTTCCTGTCTGTTGAGAAATGCATTGGAATAACAAGGTATCTGTAATTTTTCCTGAATGCATATAGTCATTATTTCTGCCACTAAGCTAGAGCTACTTGAGGGTGAGATGTATCCTGAAATCCTTTAAATATTTTAGGAGTTAAATATACAAAGATTTTTTTTTTCTAACTTTGATTTTCTTTAGGGAGAAAAAAATGAACATTTACATTTATTTTTCTTTTCACGTGTAACATTCATGCTATTCCAGAGGAAAATATTCAGGGGGATAGAAATTGCAGGAAATAATTCTTCAAAATGAAATATCTGCACAAACAACTGATATAATGGTTCTAGTATGTAGTAGTATTGTAGAGCTAATGCTTGAGATTGGTAACTATTATCTTTTTTTTTTTTTTCTTAATTCATCCATGTCCACCTTAAATTTAGGTTACATTTAGTTAATTTGTGAAGTCTATTTCAAGACAGACCTTCAGAAGTAGACTGGAGAAAACAGGCACATAAAGTTAATATTCATAAAGTTTCTTTCTGTGGTGCACAAAAACTTGACTTAAACAGATAGAGAAGGGATTCAACATCAGAAAGGGAAAAAAAAAAAAAAGAAAAAAGTCCTGAATAATCAATGCAGCACAGATTCCTTCCTTATCAGACTCTACTAGTTTTAGAGAAGTCACTCAAAGAATAAATGTAACAGTTTTGCTTATTCAAATATGTTTGTAGTCTGAATTATAATTGTAACCCGCAAATTATTTTTGATAGAAGTGCATTTTGACTAGCAGTCTGATTTTTTTTTTTTTCCTAAATTTTACAATGTTTAGAGTTTTTAGAAGTTCCCATGTGAAAGTAGCTACTACTTAATTTGAGTGCAACAGCAAACGTTTTGGAGAGTTCTTTTATGCTCTTTCTAGTATAGGGTGAAGAGAGAAAATGAAACAGGGAACCTTACTTTCTCTAAGTTAGTCTATCTTTTATTACTGACATTGAGTTTGTAAGTCACACATTTTTGCTAAAGATATGTAATTTCATATATTAGGTTTCTTTTATGTCTTTAACCGCCTCCTCCAAAAAAGAAATACTCTGAAGTAGATTTGTTTTCAAAAAAATATTATGTTTGCTTTCCTTCCTTCTCCTTGAAAGAAGCACGGGAAACACAAATGGCTTCTGAAGGACTTTGAAGTAGCTCTTGTGCACCAAAGACCTGCTCTGAATTCAAAGAGAAAGCGGTACAGTGAAGTATTCTTGGATGCCATACTATTCATAATAATATCATTAGTGCAGTGTTTGCAGGGGATGCATGTCAAGTTGTTCATGTATAGCAAATACGCATTTGATTACACAAGAAATAGAATCCTGAGAATGTAAAAGAGGCAGCTGCTTGTGAAACTCAGAACTCTCCTGGCTTTGTACCTGCACCATTGATTAACCTCAGTTAACATTGATATATAATAGCCAGAAGAGGCAAGTTGTTTCACAGTACTTGTGATGTAGAAGGTGATTGTTCTGACTAGAAGCAATAGAACCAGAGCAGGAACAACTTAAGGTTGCTGAATGCTGAAGTATGATAGTCTTCACATCATACTTCAACATTCAGCAACCTTAAGTTGTTGATGAAATAGTCTTCACATCTTACCAGTTGAAAAGATTTTGGAATGGATTTTCAGAAAGAATGCTGAATGTTAGAAACTGCTGTAAAGTACTTACATTAGAAACATTTTTCTTGTAAATAAGGGTATAATGTAATAGTTAAAGAATCAATGGTTTAATTTTAGGAAAAGCAGCTTTTATTATTTGTTGTTATTCTTCTACTATACAGCACTTTATCAGATCTCAGCATAATCTTAGTATAAGCTGATCTAAAATAGCCTTCTAAGATACAATTTTTCCTAAAGAAGAAAAAAGGTCTGGTATTTATGTCAGTGAAAAAGACATAAAAATCCACACAGATCTTTAAAAGCTTTGTAAGCATCTGTTTTTAGATGTAGACTTAAAAAAAGAAGAAAAAAGGAAAAAAAAAAAACAACAAAAACCCCACAACCAAAATAACCCAGTAAATACAATTTGTACTGTTTATACAGAAGTGTTTAAAAGCCAGGGATGGTTGTCCTAAAAGAAAAAGTGAATTCTGAGAGGAGTACAGAATGTTCAAAAGACAGATCATATATACTGGTATTTCAGAAATAAGCTATTTAATTTATATTTTTCTACAGTAAATACCTGTAAGTAGCTGTTTTCCTATATTTTTTTTTTTGGCTTGCTTGTTGAAATTCCAGTACAATGTTACCTTCTATTGCATGCTTTCAACACAAGTTTGATAGCTATCAACATGACTTGCAGATTGCAGATTGTTTTTCTGTGTTGCTTATAGATCGTAAAACCTTTAAGAGCCCTTGTGCAGAAAAGAACAACAGATTTGTGTTATGCAGAAGAAATTTTCTTACTCATACCATCTGAAAAACAGAATTTTTGCTTTCGCTGTGAATTCTTTAGAATGCTACTGACTGTATTTGAATAGTATTTTGTATCATATATCTCTTGCAGTCAGCTGAAAAGAGAGTCAGAACTCATGTAACCTTGAAATATGAGTCTGGTGAATATGATTTGTACTCCCCCACATCCTCAGGCCAACCCAGTAATTGCAGCACTGTATGTTACTCAGATGCCAATTGAAACAATTACAGCATTCTTTTTTTTTTTTATTATTTATTTATTCTTTGCAGAGCCAGGGTTGATGCATTTCATTATCTGTTAAGGTCACGTCCCAGTTTACTCCAAACACACTCTTTTGCCACTGCTTCAGACACAGGAACACGATTAGCAGTGTCAGATCCTGTTAACATTTACATCATAACTGAAAGCAGATATTAAAGTGAAGTGCAAATTAAAGACTGCTAAAATGCCTGCCACTAACAATTATGGTGGGGCAGTATTAAATTTCTCATTTATTTTCCAAAGGTCAGATTAATAAAGCTGCATGGCACATTATCATAAGGGGTGGACCCAGCTGCCTCTTTTGATTATGCTTAGAAGTCTAATGCTTCTAAGGAGAATTTGCAAGGAACGAATGCATTTAACTATGTGTTTAAATGTGGTTAATAGACCCTCTCCTGAGAAGACCCCAACTGGAGATTGCTGTTGATCAAATGTCTTTCTGTTTTTCAACTTACAAATATAAATATAGGTTTCTTTGATAAACTCCTTTTAATTTTTGATCCTTAAAATGTAAATAGCTCCATGACTGCCTGAAAACCTAATTCTTAGGTATAAACTAAAGTGTCCTAAGCTTTAAAAATAACTTTTCAAAATCTATTCTGTCACGACTTAATGCAGCTTTATCCTTTTTTTCCCTTTTTCCCTTTCTTTTGATTCAGAAGCGTTTTCAAGATTTTTATTAAAAGAAATAGTGCTTTCTTCCCAGATGAACAGCAACAGTTTCCTGCTGTTTTGTCTACAGAGAAGAAATATGAAAATGATTCTGTACCATTATTCCTGCTGTGAAGAACATAAGCATCTTCAGAAAAAAAAAGTTGGTTGTTAGTACAGATATCTGTCTGCCTATCTGATACTACACTAATGATCTAGTAACCTGATATATGAATAAGCAACATCCCATGGGCATTACACAAATTAATGTAGCTCTTAATATTACAGAAATATCCCTGATTCAGTAATTAAAAGGAACACACTTAGAACTGTTTTATTTTCATTGTTTCCTAAACTAAGGCATGTTGCTAGGTAGACAGCCATTCTTTTCCCCAGAAGATGTGCACTAGAACTGGTCCTCATTTATGCACAACTTCTTAAGAAAATAATTTCAGTACAAAGCAACACTAATGGGCTTTAAATGAGGCAACTGTATCCTGTGAAGATCTACTTTTTGGACCGTGTAGACGTTGGCTAGTTGTAAATATTCCACAGAATAAGACTAGAATCCATTCAAGTATTTAAAGCATAATTTAATTAAAACACTGGTTAATCAGTTTATAGCCTAAAATTTTACTATCTCTAGTCAAATTAAAACATATTGTACTTTTTTTTTTTTGTACACTACACAGTAGCTACTTAAGCTCTTTGTATAAAAAGATGGAAAACCTGATTATTCAGTTGCATGCATATATAAGAAGTGAATGTATGCTTTTCTGTTTTCTGTCCAACTTTCTATCTTAATCATCTGAATTTTGGGCATCTTTGAAAATACATTTAAATGTTTGTTAAAATGCAAATGTGACTTAGAAATTGTCAGCACCACCAACACCCATTAGAAATAAAAGTTGTGTTTTGTTATTTTAAATCCATGTGAGTTACTAAAAGTTACAACATGCAATGAAGGCAACTGCTGTCCTAGCAAGAAATTTCTGGTAGAATTACTAAGTTATAGAGCTCTATATATTTTTGAAATAATTGAATGATTTTCAAGTTTATAGTGGAAATGAGATGAAATTTGTTGGTATATATTTCAAGAAACTAGAGTAACTTTTTTTTATTTGATAATCAAGGTTGTAATTTTGAAATAACAAAGCAAAAAATCAGTTGTTTGATGACTTGAGTAACCAACATGACTTGAAACTCCAGATTTCTTAACGTTATCAAGGAAAGTAGAATCTAGTAGAGAGATGAAAAGAATAGAAAGTATTATACATGACACTATTTAAACCTCATCTGGCATGCTGTATCCATCCAAAATGTTCATGTTTCGTATAAAATTCAGTCCTGAAATAATACAGAGAATGGCTACTTCATGATCACACAGTTTTTTTATATGTGAAAATTCAATAAATTGTTTTCCTAACAGAATGGAAGACTGAAAGTTACGTGCTTCTTTTCCTACTCTGCCCCTTGTGTGAGCCTTTTCTTAGTTCTTCATACCATGCTATTCATTCGTATCTTTGATTATGCAGAAAGTAAGCTGTGCTCTCAGGAGAGAACAGGCTATTTTGTTTTCTCATGTGCAGGGCTTCAATATGCAACTTCCTCTGCATATCCAAGGACAGATATATGTCTTTGAACCTCCAAAGCTTTTAGAGATCAAATATTTGAATTCACTTCTAGGTGTGGTGCTTTTTTTTTTTTTTTTTTTTTTTTGTAGTAATAGAACAGAACTTTCAGTTTCATAGTCCAAGGAGGAATGGACTTTATGGGGTAAGAAAAAGACAATTTGAGAGTAAGCCTTGCCAAATTTTATGTTGCTCAGTTACTGAAAGAAGAACCAGTTTCATGGGAAGTAATAACAAATTGTCATTCTCCAAGGCTCTGCCACGGAGATATTTGGCTATTTAGGCCAAAAATAGCCAAATAAACCTGTTTATCAGTTTCTCCAACCTGGCAAAGATTTTTGTCCACACAATTCTTATAGTGAGTAACCTCTTCTAATGAAGTTTTGGTTAAATAATCTAAGTGATTTGACAAAGAATTATTACATATCTACTGCTCTATTGAAAAAACATCCAAAAATGATATGGTAGGATGCTTTATCTTCTTCGTGCTTGCTGGAGTTTGTGGCATATAAAATCTAGTTACCTGTGCTATATGCTGGCTAAAAACTATTGGTTTTTTTTAAACATTTGGCTTTCATTTGAACTTAAGCAGTCTAAGCACTGGCTTAGATTACAGTACTGGCAGGGCTCAGTACAAAAACTTGTATTATTAAGGTTCAAATTACTCTGACTTCAAATTATACACAAAGAACACAGATATAATTATGGATGTTGGCACACTGGTAATCACCTAAATTTTGATATTTTAATTCTCTTGAAATACCATAAAAATCAATGATGGCATTGCTTGAATAGGAATTTAAGAAAAAGTTTTATTATGACTCAAAGATAAATAAATCTCAGAACAATAAAGCAATTTTCCTTAGCTTTGTAAAACTCTTCATAGAACTGACTAAATGAAGGCTCTCAGGAGGAAGGGAATAATAAAGAATTTCAGCAAATAGAAAAGCATACAAAAATCCCCTTTGTATTATAAGTGCCACTGAGATTCTAATTAGCACACATGGACTCTTCCTCATAAAATGTGAAAGCTGTGTTTTTGTAGCTTTAAGGATAATTGCACACTAAAAATGAACTACAAATGGGGAAAAAAATCCACTAAAATATTCTGGTATCATAATTTCTGTGCCCAAAGGATCCTTTATGCCACTTGCACTCTGATCTAATTAGCAGTAAGCTGACCTTCTTTCCCCAGAAACACTGAGAGATCTTGTTACTATTTATAGTTATCACTAATATCTCAAAATAAAAGCGGCATGCAGAGTTGTACAAATCATGAAATAAAATTGGCATAAGTCATACAGTATTATTAAAATACTTATATTCCTTAAACTGTCTTTCTAAAGCGGTTCAATATACTTCCGTATAAATACACAGGGGAGCAAACTTAATAGAAATATATGTACGTTCACAGAAATAAGCACACACAAAATGGCAGTACTAAGCTGTAGATAAATGGGGGTTTTGGTTTTTCAATTTGTGGTTTTTAGTGGAGAACTAGAGTAAAGAATGAATTTAGGCCCCTACTTATTCACAGTGAGGAGTGGCACTGTCACTGTGCTTTTGAAGGTATCCTGTAATTTACTGCAAATAAGCAGAAAATGCTGAGGCTCTTCCTATCCATTTCTTTATTTTTGCTTCAATTTGAAGTGTTAGGAAAGATTTGGAAGTGTAAATCGGTACCAGATAGTTCTGGTAGTGGTTGTATAGAGGTGTTTCTCAGTTAAAATTTGATTTGTCTATTTTTTTTTTTTTTTTTTTAAGTATATTGGTAAACTGAGTCATTCAAAAACCAACTATCCATGGTGACTGTATTCGCTGAGTTGGGAACAATGCTCTTCAGAACAGGACAAAACAGAAGGTTTTAATATGTCTGCATATTCTAACATACAGGCTGGTCATACTGAGTGCCAAGCATTCAGGCATGTGACCTGTTACGATCCTCTTTCCTGAGTCATTAAGAAAAAATGAGTCTTTTTATGTACCCACTTATAAGCAGTCAGTTTCAAATGCCATTTCTTCCTACCCTTGTTTCTCTAGAGAGATATTATGAGACTTGAGGCCTTTTACTTTCTTTCAAGCTTTTTTTGTACTGTCTGAGAATGCCCTTTTCCACACGTCTACTTTATTCTTCCAATTGTGTCAAATGCTTAGAGGTTAGTGGAATCATAAATGCAAGCAAGCTACATGCTAACCATACAGAGCATGAAGGTCAGTACTGTTTCTCACAGTGGGATTACGGGGTCCCATTAGACACTTTAGCAATCTGATCTAGTTGCTATCAGAAAAGTCAATATTTGCATTTTGTTGAATATGCATGCCCACTAGTGTTTGGAAAAAGGGCTATTTGGTATCTTTGCTTGTATGATTATCTTGTTTGCATTCACAAGATACTATCTCCAAATTCTCTAATGATTCAAAGACAACACTGTACGGAGTTATTTCATTATAAGGATTAATTCTTTGCTATTCTAAGTTAAACAGGCTTAGAATTTGATGTTCTTTAATTTCAGCTAGGGCACTAGAAGGACAACTTGAAGGAAAATATGGAAAAAAACTTTTACTCGTAGAATGTTAAGTGTACCCAGAGAAGCTAATATTTTAATTCATATAATGTTTATTTATTACTTTACTAAGAACTCTGGAATCACACTTGTTATCAAAAACATTAATTTATCTGCAGATATTAATGTGACAGCCTTCTGCTTTTTAAGTGATTTAAAAGTTATCTAATTGAAGTAGTTCCCATTAAAAAAAAAAAACAAAAACTTTGAAGTTGTGCAATTGTGCTTTATAGGCAATAGAGTGAAAATGCATTCTGTATGGGCAGCATCTCGAACGCATATGTTGAGCCTGATTGACATTAGTGGTATTCTGAAGCTGTACAGGATTTTGGCTGCAGACAGGGACTTAAATCAGACTACATCATTCTGAAAGCTTTTATAGCACAAAAAAAAAAAAAAATCTTTTTCAAAAATCCATGAAGGTATCAAGCCAATACATTTACTAAATTGTTCCCTTTTGCTTTGGAAAATAATGGATCAGCCACTTAAAAATGTGCAGCTCTGTTCAGACTGATTCAGTTCACAAACCTGCTCTTACTTTCTAAATACCGGGTATGCAGACTCCTATAATACATTACGAAGCCACTTAGTGATGGGATGATTTTGCATAAAGACATTCTGAAATCATTAAGCTGAGATAGAAAAGGTGGTCTGTGATCAACGCAAAAATAGGGTCTAATATCCTGCCATTTTTCTTTTGAAACAAATACCTATCTGCTAAATATTTTGACCAGCCAATCTGACTTGCATGGTGTTCAACACGATGGTGTTGAAGGTGGAGCTGAACATCAGCTCAACCAGGGTAATATTTTGAGATACTGACAAAGAGATCTTGGCGATCTTGGCCCACATGGTCAAGATAGGAGAGAAAGTCTGAACAATGAACCAAAAACTAAATAATGTTTTAATAAATATAATAATAAAACCAGGGCTTAATATTTCCCTGGTTTACTTGAGTCTTATGAGCTCCTTTAAGCTCTACATTGAGTATGTATGTGAATGGGATCACACACGTAAGGACCTAGTGCAATCATAACTTTTTGCTCTGTCCTGAAAGCTTTCCAACTTGAGATGGTGATGCTAGTTTGAGAAAGATTTAAAGATTCTCTATTAAACAGAGGGGAAAACTTTTCTGTAAATCAGTGACAGGAGATCCTGAAAGATGATTATAAAGTGGCATTTAATCAGCCAAGAAGTACAACAGCAGAAGCCACAAGAGTATTATTACATTTAAAATAGCCTATGGGATACTTTGTCCTGTGATTTGAGGGAACACTCATGTTGTGAGGCAGTAAAGGCAACTATAGAAGCACTAGGGCTAATATCTGTTGTTGTTAAGTGATGGAGCATGGACGCAATCTAGTCACTGAAAATGATTTTTGTGATATCTATGTTCCCTTGGTTATTGGTTCTTTTGTTCCCAAGAGCTCTGTGAGATAGGATTGAACTTTCAGAACCGGGAGCATAAACTCATGTTGCATTAAGTGAATTTATTCCAGCCATGCAAAGACCTTGGTGAAACGATGGACAGGCAAACACCTACCTGCTGAGTCTGTAGTTTATGATCAAGACCTTTTCATTTCAATGCTAATGCTTTAGTATTAATTCCTTGGTCATGGCAAGGGGAGAACAGAAACTGAAGCATGGCTTCAGAATGGAAAAATCTGAAGCAGTTCACATGTAGTATTCTTCTACTCAACTTTCAAAAGTGCATAAAAATGTCTTTGTTGTGGTGTATTCCTTCTCATCACTGTTTTCTCACTGTTAGGTATTTCGTAGTTCCAGCTTTTCTGTTTCTGTGGGCTTTTGTTTGGTTGGCTTCTCTTGTATTCCTGAAAGAAAGGGAACAGGGAATGCCTTGCTCGTTTTTTGTTCACCTTTTATACTTCAATGTTTTGTTTTCCTGGAGCAAGCAAGAATGCTGCCCCTCCAAGAATGTCAAACTGATTCTTCGGCTGCTGGGCCAAAATATTTGGCTAGCCTTATACTAAATAAATAAGCAGCCAGTGATAAATAATGGACAAGTCATTTTCTTCTACTAAATAATGAAATTCCTATAACGAAAAAATAAACCACTCCATTTTATGCTATCTGAAAAATTGATAACTAGTTTGTGGTTTTTACATTATTCAGACTACAGAAAATGTACTAAACATTTGGATTTGATCTGCTTCTTTCTTCAGCAACACAACCATGAATGTTAGCAGAACATGTATCATCTAATCTCATCCAAACACAGAAATAGTTGTTACAAATAAATATCTGAAAGCTGAAGGTATGTTATCTTGGCCCTCAGATGAGTAACAGTGTGACTGTAATCCACATGACAGTGTGAATAATTCCTGGGAGCTCTTGAAAGTATGCAGTTGTTCATTGCTGCATAGTAAAACCTTATTAGCTGTTTGTATTTTAACAAGTTAATAGGATAGTACTTCCTGTTCTTTCAATAATTAGTATCTATAAGATTAGAATTACCTTGATTCCAGTTCACACGTTACTGCAGACTCGTGTGCTTGACATGCAAATTTATACTGACTGTCTTAAGGACATCTCAAATGGTAGACTTTCGCTTTTTAATAGTTATATTTAGGACATTTTTAAGGTATTGCTTTTGCTGTTTATGGTTTGGCTGTGAATTTAAAGACATCCTGGTATCTGGCTGAACTTCATAGTATGGTATCATACTGAACACTTTGGTATAAGATAAACATTGCAGCAAAGACACACTCTACTTTTGTTGCTTGCATTTAATTTTTAGCGAGATCTTAAGAATATATTTATTGTCAGTGGTTTAAAATTTAGTCCATACAAAACAGACACAACTGTTTTCCTTCACTTTTTTTTTTTTTTTTTTTTTAATTTATGGAACTGTTGACATTAACACTGTAAGAGTTTGGAAAGATGCTGAAGTTAAGAAAGTAATATTTTGAATTTTTTTTTTAATCTTATCAAACAAGGTTTCTATTCTTCCTACAGAAATCTTATGCATAATAGAGTCTGCATTCTGTGCTGCAACATTGTAAATGCAGAAGTGAAGATCTAAATAGAGAAAAAAATGACATTAAAGAAACTGCTGTATATGTGTCATAACTTTAATGCCACTTAATATTGTATATAAAAGTATTTCATGAACAATAACTAAAAATGATTTTACACTTGTTTTCAAAGAAAAAAATTGAATTTTACTAGAAGAAAAAGTTAACTAACAAGCTTCAAGTCTGCAAGCACAGAGTGCTAAGCTGTAGCAGCTGAAGGGAATATTCAAGAAAGAAGTATGAATCTTGAATGTAAATTTTTGAGCTTACTTGTAATGGCTTGTCACTTTCATCACTTGATTTTCCATTTCTTCCCCCTAAACGTGGGACCAGAGTCTCATTGTGAAGCAAAGATTATGTTTGTGTTTTCTCATGTAAATATTTACATGCTGCTCCAAGATGCAATGACCTGAATTTCAGTCAGGTCTTCAGGTCCTATGACTTTGCTAATAAAATTAGGCCATACAACAACCCAGAAAGTTAGGCAAGACAGTAAGTGAGAGAATTTTACCCTGTACAGTAAAAATATTTGATTTGTTTTAATTCAGCTGTAGGTAACTTATATGTCAACAAGGCCTGATCACAAGTTATTCAGATTACACTTGATTTCACAAAGCAGCTGCATATATTTCATGATTTAGTGTCCATCGTTCTGTAATCTTAAAAACAAAGTGTACTGCCTAATATAAAAACTACTGATTCAGACTATCCTGAGTGACATTCCTCTGTAAAAATTAGTGTCCTTTAACTTCTGGTGCAGTATGCTACCCAGCACGCTCACCTGGCTGATGCAGGTGCTATCTGCTGCTATAGGATTCCACACATACCTCTGCATTGAAGATTCCTATATATCTGGGTAGCCCAACCTCAGATACTATAGTCCAGTGGTTCCAAAATGTAGAATTTATTTTTAAATGATGCAGTACTCTTACGTAGCTAGGTACATACTTCCAGAGATCTACAAAAGTTACAGACTTTCTGTGATTCTGATTTCTTCAAACTAAGTGTTACAGAGCAAATCCACCCTGGTCAAATACCCTATTCATGGAGCAACTGCATTCTGTGTAAAATAAATAAATAAATAGATAGATATATAGATAAATAAATAAATAAATAAAGCATATGTGCACAGACCTTGCTTGTCCTTCTTTCATACCATCAAGAGTTTTAGTCTGACAGCTATTATCTTCTGTAGTTTCTTCTATCAGCCTTTATCATTGTACTTCCTTCATCTGTAGTATGCTCATTTTAAAAAAAAAAAACTTAGGATCAAGTAATATTCTTGTGCACATAGCAGATATTTTGATTGCAGATTTTGAACTGAAGAGCTAGTCTCTGTGCAAGATTATGTTTGTAATCCTTTCCTGTATTAAAATAGTACAGACCTTCCTCTCAGAGCAAACCATTAAAATATTTGCAAATCACTAATCTGTTCAGGGATTTTCTGTTGTTTATCTAGGGCAAGTCTACTGGCAAGTGATTCTCCTTAACATTTCCTTATTTGGAATAAATGCTATTACAACTAACAGGACAATGGTTGGGCAGGGAAGAGTATAGAAGATAGAAATAAACCACAAAAATGAAAATGGTCATAAATGACCCTACAAAGACTTTCTTTTGAGTGCTAAGTTTCAAACTTAGCACTCAGAAGAAAAACAAATGCCAGAAATAATAATAAAAAAATATATTTAACTTGAACTTTGGAAACACATCTCTATTTTCATGAAAAACCTTCCTGATTCATCTGGATACAGTTGAAATGTCTAATTAGATGTTTCAATATCCATTCATGTAATAGAAAATGACCATGCCATTGTGAAATGTTCATATTACAGCTTAAGATGACTGGAAAAAGTATAAATTATTTGGTGATATTAAGTTTTCTTGAGAATCACAAAATTTCATAATTTTCAACTTGAATTGAAAACATGAACATCCTGTTTGTTTACATTCATTTCACGATCAGGAATCTACTTTACTATTTCTGCTTAGGTCATCTGTGGCACTCTATCACAGATAAGAGAGGTGATTTTGGTGTTTCTGATTTTAATCTTTGACGGATTTATGGAATTCTACCTGGAAGTTAAAAGAACTTATACAGATCACAGTTCAGTTGATGATGTTCTGTATGAACTTCTCTATTGATAACTGGGCAACAACAGCATCAGTCTTTATTTTAGAGTTTAGTATTGTGTATAAATTTCATTTGTATACCAGAAACAACAAGATGACTGCATTCACAATTGCAAACAGAGCACATGTACGGGAGGAAAGATTTTGGATAAGATGGAAGGACTGCTCTTAGCAGCAACCATGACATAGATACAAAGCAGTGCCAAAAATCAAATAATAAGGCACTTCATATGCATCAAATGTATTCCTTCTTAAAAGCTGTAGAACGTTGCTGCATCCTTAACAATTTATCATCATGTTCTTGCCTCTAGGGAGGTATCTATAAATATTAAAAAGTAATAATTATCCAAAAGCTTTTTGTAGTATGAGTTAGTGTATGGGAACTGCTGAATCACGGCCTGAAGCTCTGATTGACCACCTGAGGCGAGCAGTAAGTCAGCCCTGGGAGCACAGATGAAGGCAATTCACCTGTGCTACTGGAAGGGGTGGAGCCTGGCTGCACCTTTCCTAGACCCATTCAAGAACTGACTGCCAGTGGGGAAGGATCTCTCGTTTTGGAGATTGCTCCTCTTTGAGTCTTCTCAGTGAGCCCAGGACAAGGGTAAGCTTTACATCCTTTCTTCTTTAGTGTGATAACCTGTTTAGCCTGGTAATCTCTTTAGCCTAACTTTCTTGTATGTTTCTTAATTATAACCATATATTCATTGATTATACAGTTAGATTATTCAATATGGCACATATTAGTACAATGGAGCATATGTTTACATTGGCTTGATTGTTACCTGTATGCCTTGAGTGTAATCTCACAGAATTTAAGGCAAAACAAACAAACAAAAAAAAACCACCCAGAAAACAAAGACTTTGAAATAATTGTTTAGAAACAGTGGTAGAAATGCAACAAAATTTCCTAGAACTCACCGAATTTATAACCTAGATAACATGGTTGTCTACATATCTACAGGTATCAAAAATGATTAGTATGAAAAACAGTGGAAAACTTTGAAGAACTGGAAATGATTTCCCTTTTCCAATCTCAAACATATACATATACATATATCAGCTGGAATTGGGTTTGATATTATACAGATAAAAGCATTTTTAATTTCACTAGTTTGCAAGTATCCATATGATACTAAGTCTTTTTTTTTCCTAGGAATTGGTCATGTTACCTACCACAATAGGAAACACGTTTTCTGTATATATTTTGTAGTTAACTTGAGTTTTATGCTGCATCTGCTCTGCTGTCTCTTCTGTTACAAATATATCTGTACTGATACTAGATACCCCAATTTTGATAGATTTTCTGCATATATATATGTTGTTTTCACTTTAAAGAAAATAGACTGTAACACTTAATTTTTAAATGCTCATGCTCTTTGTAAGATAAAGCTATGGAAGCAAATTATTTTTTTTTATGCTAACTTTTAGATGCAAAAAATAGATTAGCTTCATGTAAAAACCAAAAAGCTTAAAAATTGGAACTTAATATGTACTTGGATTTCTTTAGGTGAGACTTCAGTATTAGGGTGAGTTCTGTATTCCTAGTTAATACATTTTTCATCAGAAATACAGGGAAACATTTTGATTTCTGGAATCCTTTATGCCTTTGTTAGCAATAGTTACAAGGCACCATACAGCAGGAATGCGTGATTTTTAGGCCCAAACAGTGTCTATTCTCCTTAGCAGCACCACTACTATAGTGCTGATGATGTACTCAAAGTATACAATGCACTCTTACAGATTCCACGCTAATTAGGGAACATTCTGGGAAGTCTGAATTGTACCAAAGTCTCTGGCCATGCAAAAAGGAAAATGAAAACAGTTAAATGAGGAAGGAGGATCCATTTCTGTCCCCTCTCTGAAAAATTTGTAGCTGTAACTTTCATGTGTTCTGTCATCTACCTTGATCACTCTAGATTTGCCTCAGTGGCCCACAAATGAATATTTATCCCTCAGTGATTAGAGCAGATATACATCCCTAAGCCAAGTCACAAAGAGAGCACAGGGAAAAAAAAAAAATTCTAACCTTGAGAAGAGATGAGAAAATCTGGGAGGATTTTATGTTTGTGTGCTGAGAAAATTGAAGATCAGATGGAGGAACTTCCCAGACTGACATATGACTTTCAATATGAGCTTTCAACAGTAGTTTTTCAGTGACTGATTTCACAACTGATCGTATAAAAAAAAATGTGATCTACCTTGAATACTAAAGGATAAACTCAGTCTTCCTGCAATTTCAGGCTTGAAAAGTTTAATGTTACTGTTTACAACGTGTTCAAGTTCTTCTGCTGCATTACTTGAAACCACCTGGGTCTCTTTCCATCATCCCCTTTTGAAGAACAAAGTGCATTTCGTGTATTTTAATACAATCAGGAATCACACTTAAATTGCACTGATTTTTAAATAGCACCAGGCTTATGAAGTTTTATTTCTACCAGAGATGAGATGTAAATTCTACATCATGTCTACTCAAAAGAAGAATGAACAATGGGTACTTATTAACACATAGCATGGACATTGCCCACAGAAGCCACCTGTGATTCATGTGCAAGATACAGAGATAAGTGAATTTTAGGATGCGTGCAGTTGTGTGATTGTAGCTATGAACTTCCACACTTTGAACGAGTCCTAGCTAAAACAGTTTAACTACCTACGCACTCTGAGATAATGCAGGAGTTTGGGTTTTAATGCTGGTAATCACAGCTAGTTGGAAGAGGCACCAGGTAATAAATCTTGAAGGGAAATTAAAAACCAAATCATACACTATTGAATAAAACTAGAAATTAAGTAAGCAATAAATAAATAAATGAAAATTCAAGTGGCAGTGCTGAATTGAGCTCATCCTGTACTCCTAAAACAATGACTGCCCTTTCATGAGTGTAGTGCAACTACTTGCTAGCATTAGGGATGTGTTTACCTATGAGAAGACTTATAGACCTCTCAAAGAAAGTTAACTGTTGAATCTATTTTAGATAGCATTCAAAATTTTGTGAAACCCTTTATCATCTCAGTATACTTCCTGGTGGTTATTCTACCTCATACAGTTTGTTTGTACTTTAATTGTTGGCTCTGTCCAGAAGTAAATTAACTACTTCCTTATCATCACATCATTAACACTTGATAAACTGCCTGAGGATGCCTTATATTTTTCTTCTTTCATAGTCATTTTATTTAGAAAATGGAGCTTATGCAGCTAACTGTTCTTCTGTCAGTCCTCTTGTAATAGCTATTTATGTCCTTGATCAGATTAAGTAAACTTTCAGGGATCGATAGGAGTCTCAGAAATACATCGTACAAGTTTTGTAGAAGTCAGCAACTTTATTAAAAAAAAAAAACAAAAACAAAAAAAAATGGAGTAGTTAGTATCTCTCTGAGAGAAGAAGGGACATATTCACAGTACGTCTGCACAAACATAATGGCAGGCCCATCACCACATGCATAATGACCTGTCAGCTGGCATATGGATTTGGCCCAGTGACTACGTGCTCTGCTTGTAATCTTGTGGCATGTTATAGGAAACGTGCATTTAATGTCAGAGAGGAGAATATTTGGGGACAAGAGATGTAAAGGGAAAAGATGGGAAGTAAAAGAAAAATATGTAAGAAATCTTTAAAAGGAACTGAACCAAACTTCAGTTTTCGGTAAGCTGAGGACAAAAGAGCTTGCTGTGATGCCTACCTCAGATGTGGTATAGGATAGCATTCAGGATTTAAATTTTACTGAAGTATTTGATCTTAATACAAGCATATATAAGGACCCTTACATTTCTTTCTTTCCATTTATCTGAGGTCTGAATTAGATGGGCTTTGAATATCTGCTTCAAATTATTTATTAGCCAACAGAACAGAGGGTAACATGCCCTTCTTGCCTCCCTGGTTTCCACATCTTCCTCAGAGTGAAAACCTATGTAGACAGCTCATTACTGATGCATGAAGTGATGTCAGCTGCTTTGTTTTACAGTAATGACCAAGTAGAATTCCTGGTGCTTACAGGACTAAGTAGTACCATGGCTTAAGTCCACCTTCTGACTGATTTGTGTTAAATGTATCTTAAATGTTATTCAAAGTCATCTAGTGTCAGATCGCATGCAGTGCTGCTGTAACAGCACTTCATTATTTAGAAAGCATGTGGTTTCTTTCTTACCCTTCCTGAGATTCAGCAAATGCATACAAAAATTATTTTGGAGTGAGCGACGATGTTTTGGCATGTTTTCCAGTTTAACTTGAAAGAAATAGCAGATGACATTCAGGACGTGCCATTATGTAAAGATGGAGTAGAGGACATGGGGGAAATTGAAAAGAAAGAAGTGCTGGGTTCAGACCCGAGGACTAATAAGGCAGGATTCTTTTCTAAAGTATTGCAAGTGACAGAAGAGATGTGCATGTGTATTAGTTCAGAATGAGCAATATTAATCTTTTTCTGAAATGACACTAAAAAGAATACTAATTTCATTGCCAGAGGGTGGAAGAGATGAGGGCTCTCTACAGACTTATGAGACTTCTGTACTCTGTCATCTTATCAGTTTTTTAATGTAGTAAAATTTAACCTCTAGGTGTGCCCTCTATAAGGAAGCTTTTACTACTGAGTACCGTAAATGCAAATAGTATTAATGAAAAGCAAGCTATGAAGGGAATAGGAATTGCTTTCTAATAAGGACAAGACGGTGCATTTCAGACATATATGTCAAAAAGTTCCTCGATAAGGAGAAAAATCAAAGATATTCTCAAGCTCAGATGAACTTTTAGACTGAAGATTCTTGTCCTCTTATGTTTCAGAGATGCATCAAAATTTCGTGGTGATGGTGAACTGAGACTACTTAGAATATACTTGACATTTGTTCAGGGCTGAGGGGCCTACAATATCAATTTTACCTTCAACAGACTTTATTGTCTCCAAGTACTTCAAATACAAGTTTACTTTAGTACCTTGTATCTTCAAAAAAGATCAAACTTTTTTATTAGTCTCAACCAACTTAACTGGTCAGTTTTTCAACTGAGTATCATCCTATGTTTTTTTTTTCCTCCCCAGCCATTTTTTATTTTCTAATAAGAAAACCTATGTCACTAAAACCATGCAACCAAATTTGGTAAGAACATAGTTTTCTATTCAGCTTCTTTCAAGGTGATTTCTCTTCACTCAGTGAATAGTATAAAGCACGTGAGATGGCTTCCACTGTAACCAGCATTTTTAATCACATTCTGGAAGACATGTGATGAGAGTTGAAAATCTCAAGTTCATGTCCTCTCTGGCAGAAAAAATGTTTTCTTATTCACCAGAGGACTTGATTCTTTAATGCTTTTGTTAGTTTTCTTTTGATTTTAGGAAATATCTAAAAAAACAAAGGCTTGTAATGATTTTCTTTTTCTATTATTCTTCACCAGTATACCAGTATAAGGAAGAACTGATTTCTGAACATTGACTTACAGTTGTTCTTTCTTGTTGCTAAATACACTGTCATTTCAGTAGAAGTTCAATTTGGTTATATGGAATCACACTCCGTATACTATAAAGACTAGATACTGCTAAATAACCTATACTCGGCCTAAGAAAAGCTATAGTAGGGTAACATTATTTAACTGGTCCTCTAATGAAATGGCATATAGTTGTGCCCTTTAGTCAACTGTGAGAAACCCTGTTTGTGAGGACTCTGCCCACTGATTTTTCAGGACTCTCTTTTCTCGATGTCCTTATTGATGTTTGCTTAAATTATTAGGAAAAAATGCAGAAAAAAATTTTTAATGATCAATATTTTCTTCAACTGTACTAGGGGCTGATGCTTAAGCACAATTAACATATCAGTATGTTTTGTAATTAAACTTTTGACCTCTCAAAAATATCCTACTTTAAAAAGAAATTTTATTGTAGATTGAAACTCAACTGTATAGATGCATCATTTTACAATAGAGTTATGTAAGGAGAAATAGCAGTAATACTTTTTAAGTTTGAAGCTGTTTCACATCTTCCAAGACCGGAGATTGACTTGTCTATACATCGTTGGAAGATCATTCTGAATCTAGTCTTCTTTTAAATAAAGTCAGAAGCATCCCACCTTGTATCTTTCCTCCTCTCTCTGTAAGTCAACACTACTTATTTTTTTAGGTTGTGGTGTGTTCTATTTCTCCTCAGTATATAAATCTTACATATATTGTGTATATTCACTTCTTACACAAAGGCAATACAAAAGATATTCCAAAGAACTCCTTTGTCAATGTATTTTGTCCAAGAGTCATTTTTATTTTTTTTTAATACTCCAAAGAGTTTTGTGTCAGTATTAAATGTCAACTGTGCAGTAGCTTGAAACTCACAATTTACATAGTACTTGGATGCATACAGAAATGGATTGATATAGAGTTATTTGCTTGGTGATAGACAGGTGTTATCAGAATCATTCATAAAATACATTGTGCAGTTTACCCTCAGATCATGTAGATGTTTATTTTTGAAAAGACTACCAGCACTAGAAATACAGTAAGTCTACATTTTTAATTATATTTCTATTACTTTGTGAGATGCTATATAAGATGAATTATGTATTATTTTATGCATATTTGCAATGCTATCCTTTAAAAAGTAGATTTCACTTCAGAGTAAATCTCATTTCTCCTCATAATTTTATGTATTTAACGCTTCATCACTCTACTGCTTCCTGCTTCAGTTTAGGGTTTATAGACTTTTTTTCTTATTTGTTCATGCCTTTAATATTTAGCGTCTCTCTTTCTTTTCTTTTCCCCTATTGGCAGTTTGTTAGAAAAGTTACATTTCTAATTAGATTGAATTAGAATGGGCCAAAAAAAATTAAAGGTAAAATAAGCAAAAAGTTTATTTAGATAACTGCTAACTTTACAATCTTCCTCTTAGCATAGAGGAGATATAGAAATGATAGCCTTTCCTCGTCTTTCATTTCTTGCCACCTTTTATTTATTTTTTTTAAATGAAGTGCTATGATTGAAGGAATTCATCTTGCATAGAAAATCTCATCACCTCAAGAAGCAGTTTCTGCTGTTACCTTAAGAGACTTGGAGATAACTTTTTCTCTGCCTGAAGTGGATACGCAGTCTATTCAAGGCCCAGAATTTACACCTTGACTTGAATTAATATGCAAAACAAACAAACAAACAAAAAACATAAAACACAAAATACTGGCAAAGTTAGGATAGGTGAAAAATAGAACCATGAAAAACATAGCTCCTGTGAAGATGAAATAAAAATAAAACAGAAACCCATATCCATGCATTACTTCACATTGCAAAATCAATTTTCCTTTTTTGGCACTGAAGAGGATTAAGTTTACCCTTCAATATAAGGCTCCTGTGTTGTATTTTGTTTTGCTGTTGCTTTATTATTCAGTTCCCTCATTTTCGTGGAATATTCTAAAGCAGAATTATTTTCCTCGTGATCACAGAATGCTTTGCAGGGTCCAGTGGATACAACTATAACACACATGTTTCAAATTACATCAGGTTAAGATGTGAATGATTCTGGGTTTTGATTTTTGACTAGAGTTTTCTTCTTCATTTTTATGTGCATGTTTGAATGGTACTTCATATGAACAGGGGCGTATTCTGGCTGCTGGAAGACATGTCCACAAAATTGGTATCGAAAGCAAGTCATGGTGCATACCTCTGTTATTAACACATCATAGCATAGGCATTCTTTTTTCTCAATGCTTTGACTAAGCCAAATAAAATTAATCAGATATTTTCAGTTTCTTTAGCTCTGTTTCATGTATACCCTATCCTAGGTGAAAATTTAGGAACTTAAAAGATATACCTGAGACATCTCACTGTTTTTAAAATGTCTTTGAATCTTCCATCAAACTCAAGTTCAATTATGACAAATCCATTTTTAAAGCATCACACTGACTTATTTTTCAACCTGACAGCTACCCCCAAGAAATCCAAACTCCAGGGAATGTTTTTCCTTCTTCCTACACACTGGAGCAAAGAAAATAAATCTGTGGTACTCAAAGTGATCTTGAGGCTGAGCTCAGAAGTGAGAAACAGGAGAATGTGCCCTTCTTGATTATCAGATTGTAGAAATTGAATAGAAAATGGGGGAACACTTTCTCATCTTTTTTTTTTTTTTTTTGGTGGGGTATTTTGTCTTAATGAGTCTGTTAGATATTGTTACAAAATTGTACAGTACTTCAGAATGAAAAGCATTAAGTACTGAGAAACTTCAAACTATGTTTTCAATTTTATAAATAAAAGATATTAACCAATAATACGAATTAGAAAAAAAAATAGTAAACACCTTTTATCAGTTGTTTTGTGAAGTTCCATGTAAACTTCAATTTCTCTGAGTATTATGTTTATGTAAATCCATGGTTCATCATACATGAATTCCTTAAGCTCACTCTGCTTAAATAATAGGAAAGGTTGTTCCTGAGCTGTCTGTTGATGTCTCTACTGTTAAATGATCTTCCCTTGTCTTCTATAAACAGAAACTGATGGAGGCTCAAAACACACAGCTTGACTTCTCATTTTTGCAATCCTGAAGTTAAGCAAATGTTCAACTAGAGTGAGGAGTCCAATAGCATGAAACTAAAAAGTGACAAAACATAACAAAACTCAGGCCCTGAAAACATGTCAAATTTAGTCATAGGTATTTTCTGTGTTAAATGCAGGAATTATGTGAGATCACTGTAACTTTAGGTGGTTCATTTTGCACTTGGCTCCATCACTTTGATCTTGTGTCTTTTTTTGTATGCACTTTGAGTATTCTGCATAGCAATTATATTTCCACAATTGTTTTATAAAAGCCTGAGCAAAGGACATTGTTTCTTAGAAATGCTGAGATGTGTGTACATCAATATATAGACTGGGGTGACTAGAGAGTGCCACTGCATCTATTAACAGTTGCTTTGTTTAATTTTTCATTATTAAACAATTAAAATCAATAGCACTTGTCCAGTCATTAGAAGCTAGCTCACTACTGAGAACCAACATAGACATGTTAAACTTCTTGAATATTCAGGAAAACATAAAAAAAAAAAATAAATAAATAAATTAGGCCTTAAAAAGTTAGCAAGATTCTTTTCAACTATAATTCATTTTTAGTCTTTTCTCTAGGAATTGTTTGTACCCTTGTTTGTGTTTGGTTTTATTTGTTGTTAATGAAAAAGAGAGGAGAGGAAAAAGAAAATACTTATTTTACAGAGTCTCAAGATGCTGGTGTTAATGAATGTCTAACTTGGTTTCTTTAAGATCAAAAGATCAGCACAGAAAAATAAGGAAAAAAAGGAAATCAAAGGCAGAAGATGCACCTTCTGCCTCTGGGGAGGTTTCATTTGCACCTGGTTAATGCAAAAGCACAAAATAAGATGAATTTATGAGCTAATCTCAAATCTAGCAAACTCCCAAAGTTGCAGGGGATTGTTTAGGTTATAGCTTCAGGTTTAAGTCTCACAGCAATACTCATACCAGGTAGAGTTGTGCAGAGGAGACTAATCAGTCTCTTTCTGGATGATGCTAAAAGATAATCTTCATGGAAATATTAAAAAACCAACTGCCATTGTAAAAAAGATATCAAGAAGAACATAAACTGGTCATTTTCTCCAGAATGTGCCTCTCATCCATAATTACTTAATGCCCATATATCTGTAGGTGAAAATTGCCTCCTTAATGCTGTCTTCTGAGTTGACAAGGATATTAGGTTCCTGATAGAGATTAAGATATTCACATTCTCTACTGCCATAGCCTTCTCTGAATACTGCTTCCCAGTATATGTGTGTGTGTGTGTGTGTGTGTGTGTGTGTGTGTGTGTGTGTGTGTGTGTGTGTGTGTGTGTGTGTGTGTGTATATATATATATATATATATATACCAGTGTATTTTTACTACAATGGCATTGCTGCCTCCGAAATCAACTTCTTGTTAGTGTTAAAGTTAGAAAGTAAGTCGCTTCCCAGTGACTTGCTAACAGCAATTGAAGACACAGAAAAGCTCAATTCAGAATCATTACTCGATGAAAGATTTATCTTATGTACTCATTAACAGAATGTTACAGGATCGACAACTTTAATAAATCAAAATCATGAGATCGTAAGTCTAGTTTTCTTAAAAAAAAAAAAAAAAAAGTCTAGTAACACTTTAATTCTCCAGTACTTCTCCAACAAGCAGAATTTGACAATACTACTTAGACTTTTGTGTTTTATAAGTTATCAGTAATATTATTCTGAAGAATCATATGTATATGCATTCTGTATAGTACTGCATAAAATTCAGCACAGAGTTTCTATAACAGAGCTAATATAGACTACCTAAATGCATGTATTGAAATGCACTAGCCTTCCATGCAGTGTTTACCAATCCTAACAAAAGCATACAGAGGCAAGTTAATATTCAGCAGCTTAACAGAGAGCTACTCCCATTACCAGGAATGGTAGGGCAGCAGACTCTACTGAATCCTAATTACCAAGGCAACTCACTATCCACTCCCTAAATACCCTGGCCATGTATACAGTAGCAGAAGGCAGCAAAGCGTTATTTAACAGGATAAGCAAGGGTAATTCATAGAAATCGAGGATATTTAATTACAGTTACAGAACTGTTTCTTGTAAACAAGTTTCTTACAGCTATGTGCAGGATAGTACAGGCTGGGAAAGTTTGAGTTCCTAAGCTAACACAAACATTTTATCTTGTACTAGTTGCCTGTTCAGGCTGTGATTTGTATTTTTCCACACAGTATGTTTGTCAGACTTTATCTGCTTAGTTTCTGTCGCTGTGTTCATCAGCAGCACTAAAAGTTCTGTGGGTACTGCAGAAAGAAACATCTAATTAAGAGTGATAAACTGGTCAATTAGAAGTGAGTGAGTCAAGCTACAAAGCAAGCACTTAGCAGTTTTGGCTGGTATCACTACCTTGAAAATCTTTTGTGGTTGTTTTTACTGTAGCTTACATGTAACAAATTATATAGAAGCGTGTGCCTGCATGTATCTGAAAAAGAAATCAGTTTGTCTTGATTGAACTGCAGAATTAGCAAACCTTGATAATTTTTGCTTGTGGAGTTAGTCTGTGATGTTCCTTTCAATACAATTTTAATGCAAAGACAGTTGTCTTCTAGAAGTATTTTCTCTAGAAGAGAAATATAGGATGGAAAGGGGTAATTCTTGTCAAGTGAGGAAAAGGGAGGAACATAAACTTGAGTTAAATACTTGTGTGTTGAGGCACACATACTCAGAAAAAATCACTCAATTCTGATACAGTTAAGATCTGCTGAAACAGATTTAGACAATACTTATGAACATTTTGTACGCTGGCTATCAAATTCAAGTAGAAAATTAAGAATAAATATAAAGGGAATAAAAAGCATTTTTTTCCTAGGTGATAGGATTTCAAATTATTTTTTTGAGAAAACTGTATATGAGCTCCAGAGAGCTGTACGCGCAAATATAATAAGCATAATTTTGCTAGATATTAGAGCACTAATTCTGTGAAATTCACAGAATTCTATGAAACTCCTTTCTGAATCCATCTGTAGCAGCACTAATTAGTCTGCCATTTACCTCTGGGTGGACATTTTTTTAAAAACAATGTAATTTCTTAAATGGATGAGCTTAAGGACACATTTAAGGTCCAGTCTGTGCTAACTAATGTGATTGAAACTATATTGTTGTCCAAATTTATCAGAAATAAGTATGGCAATTTATGGATTAAAGAGAAGTGCATACTTGTTCCTACTTGTGCCTTTCTTGCTTTTCAATGGACCATAGCATTGTACCACTTTTTCATCACAGGAAATATCGCAGGATGAAATTAGACACTAAAATAAGCTCTGTCATGATTTAAAATGTCTGTGAGAATTATATGAATGTTATGCTTCATTGCAGCAATAGGAAGAAAATAATACTGTTTTCAACCGTGCCTGTATGTAAGGGCAAATGGTACAAAAGTGTAATTAATTGATGTTTGGTTCATCAAGTTTGGTGGATCATTTGAGTAATTTTAATGTAATGAGTCACATCATGCAGATCTCAGAATTCTTTACCAATTTTCAAACTGTTGTGCTGGTGGCCTGTAAGCACAGAGAAAATATATTTTGCATTATAATTATAAACTAAAATCTGTGATAAAAACAATGTAAAAATTTAGTTAAAAAACAGTGAAACGGGGAAAAAAAAGTGTTTGCACTGAAATGTTTCTTTGCATTGCAGATTAGGACTTAGAGTTGTCAAGCATAAGCGTGATGTGCTGACCTCCAGTAATTTGCAATTTGGTATAATACAATGTAAATTTAGTAGCCTTGCTTTGAGTTGTCCCAAGTGGTTATTCCAACAGCAGCGTTTGTTTCTCCAGTTTAAAAAGCCAATTGATGCCTGTGCGTCTCATTTCATAAATTTCTTGAAGTCACTAAAGAAAGTATGATGTGTTACACGTTATTTCCTTTTGGAAACGACATGTAAAAAGAATATAATGGGATTTTTATTCTTTTTGAAAATCTTTTGCACATCAATATCTAAAAACTTTGAAAGATTGACAGAGATTCCATAGCTGTGCTTACCATAATTTACAGTTTAACCTTTCTCCATCTTACAATGGCATGAAATGCAGCAACTGAAGCGGAGGTGCAGAGGTTATGAATCACTATTGATGTTCCTGAAGCCAGCACTCCCTTAAACAGCACTTTAGAATGATAGTCTGCTCTTTTGTACAATTACTTCTGCAGCCTATATTTCTGAGATGCTTAATGATTCTAATACATAGCACTAAATTAATTCATGTGCAGCAATGCTAGAGGCTTTTGTCAACTGCTAATATCATCCAATTTTTTTCATTTCTGTAATATGGACAATTTGTCACTAGATGGAAGTTGTATCAGCTACTGCAAAAACCATGGCAGTTGGAATATCTGACTGGAACTTTTTTTTTTTTTACTGAAAGCTAAATACTCTTTTTTTCATGAAGATATGTATACATTTTCTGTGATTTTTCCACAGTGTAGGGGATAGGACTCGTGGTGTTTTTCATTTAACTTGCTTTGACATATTTGTTAGAACCAAAGGAATAAAAATTGACTCTGTAGTAAGTATTTCTACAAATCATACCAGACTGATAAAATTTAAACTGTCTTGCAATGCTTTAGCAGTAAAGAATCACAGAATCACAAAACTGTAGGGGTTGGAAGGGACCTCCAGAGATCATCGAGACCAACCCCCCTGCCAAAGCAGGTTTCCTACCCCAGGTCGCACAGGTAGGCGTCCAGGCGAGACTTGAATATCTCCAGAGAAGGAGACTCCACAACCTCCCTGGGCAGCCTGTTCCAGTGCTCCATCACCTCACCGTGAAGAAGTTCTTACGCACATTCGTGCGAAACTTCCTGTGCTGCAGCTGATGTCCGTTTCCCCTCGTCCTGTCTCCACGCACCACCGAAAAGAGACCGGCCCCACCACTCTGCCCTCCACATCTTAAACATTTGTAAACCTGGATCAGGTGCCCTCTCAGTCTTCTTTTCTCAAGGCTAAACAAACCCAGTTCACTTAGCCTTTCTTCATAGGGGAGATGCTCCAGGCCCTTCACCATCTTTGTGGCCCTCCGCTGGACTCTTTCCAAGAGATCCCTGTCTTTTTTGTACTGGGGAGCCCAGAACTGGACACAGTACTCCAGATGAGGCCTTACCAGAGCAGAGTAGAGGGGGAGGATCACCTCCCTCGACCTGCTGGACATGCTCTTCTTAATGCACCCCAGAATGCCATTGGCCTTTTTGGCCACGAGGGCACACTGCTGGCTCATGCCAACCTGTCGTCCACCAGGACACCCAGGTCCCTCTCTGCAGAGCTCCTCTAGCTCTGTATTGGTGCATGCAATTATTCCTCCCTAGGTGTAAGACCCTACACTTGCTTGTGTTGAACCTCATCCGGTTTCTTACCGCCCAGCTCTCCAGCCTGTCCAGGTCTCGCTGAATGGCAGCACAGCCTTCAGGCGTGTCAGCCAATCCTCCCAACTTCGTATCATCAGCAAACTTGCTGAGGGTGGCCACTATCTCCTCATCAAGGTCATTGATGAAGATGTTGAACAAGACCGGACCCAGCACAGACCCCTGGGGGACACCACTGGTTACAGGTCTCCAGCCAGACTCTGCACCACCAACGACGACCCTCTGCGCTCTGCCAGTCAGCCAGTTCTCAACCCACCTCACTGTCCACTCATCTATCCCACACTTCCTCAGCTTTGTTATAAGGATGTCGTGGGAGACAGTATCAAATGCCTTTCTAAAATCAAGGTAGATTACATCTACTGCTCTTCCCCCATCCACCCAGCATGTGACAGCATCATAGAAGGCCACCAGGTTGGTCGAGCACAACCTCCCCCTGGTGAACCCATGCTGACTACTCCTGATAACCTCCTTTTCTCCCAGTTGTCTGGAGATGGTATCCAGCACAAGCTGTTCCATCACCTTTCCAGGGACGGAGCTGAGGCTGACAGGCCTATAATTACCCGGATCTTCCTTCTTGCCCTTTTTGAAGACCGGAGTGACATTGGCTATCCTCCAGTCTTCAGGGACCTCCCCTGTTATCTAAGACCTCTCAAAAATGATGGAGAGCGGTTTGGCAATGACCTCCGCCAGCTTCCTCAGCACACGTGGATGCACCCATCAGGTCCCATGGACTTGTGGACTTTAGTACTGCCTAGGCGCTCACGCACGTCCTCTTTCCTGACTAAAGCGAAGTCTCCCATTCCCCAGACCCTCTCACTAACCTCCAGGGTGTGCGATTCCTGTGGGAGAGCCTTTTCACTGAAGACGGAAGTAAAGAACGCATTCAGTATCTCTGCCTTCTCAGCATCCCCTATTACCAGAACTCCCCCCTCACTTAGTAAGGGCCCACATTCTCTCTAGTTTTCTTTTTGCTATTAACATACGTGAAGAAGCCTTTTTTATTATCCTTTATCACTTTAGCCAGATTCAATTCCAGGCGGGCTTTAGCCTTTCTCGTTGCATCCCTGCAGGCCCTGACTACATTCCTATATTCTTCCCAAGTGGTCAGACCCTTTTTCCACATTTCATGGACCTTCTTCTTTCCTTTGAGCTTGCGCGTGAGCTCCTTGCTCATCCACACGGGTCTCCTGCCACCTTTTCCCGATTTCTTGCTCACAGGGATGCACTGATCCTGAGCTTGGAAAAGCAATTCTCTAGTTTTCTTTCTTTCTTTCTTTCTTTTTTTTTAGGAATTATTTTTTAAAAAAATATAATTAGTTTAAGCATGAAATTAGAAAATATGTTATTCAATAGTTGCATTGCTTAAATGAGTCTCAGTGGAGCATTATGTTCTCTTAGAGAAAGAAATTGCTTTTATATTTATTTGAATGGATATAGCATCTTCCTAAAAATGAATGGAAAATACTGATTATCCACTGCACTGATGATCATTGCTGGGATCTTCAATTCCTGCATAATGCTATCAGAAATAATTTCCAAGTGTTTCCTAATTGATGAGCAGTTCCTTAAACGTACAATAATTTCCAGTGTAGCAGCTTCAAGTATATATCTACTTTTTGGTGATAGATGACAGTCTTCTGCTGATATTCACAGTCATGTTTAAATAGAATTGTGAGCTTTTGCTGATACTGCTGTAGACATTTTGAAAGAGCTTGCCTACTCTTTGTATAATACAGAGATGGACACAGTGTACAAACAGATATGATACAAATATACAGTGGTTTCCTGTTCTTTAGGAAGGGCTTATGAAGACCATCGGCCCTTAGTAGTAGCTGCGTCATTAAATTTATGTTCATGTTTCCCATAAGTATAGGAGATGAACTATATTAGTACCTTTACCTTTGTACTCTCAGTTCTTTTGTCAGAGAAATGGAAGGAGAAATTTTGTATTAAAAAAAATATTATCATAGTCTTTTAAGCATAATTTATCTCCTAAAAATTTCCACTGATGAACAGTTCAGGAGTTATGACATTTTTTTACCTATACACTTTCGTTTTACTTCGTTTCTTTTGCATCCTTCTTATTCCCTTTCCCTTAATGTTCTTGCAGGGTTTCCTGTTGCCTGAAAATGGGCAGTACTTGTTAAGCTCACAGAGTTGCTGTTTTGGGTCTACTGGGAGGGAGTTAGTTTTTTTTCCTAACAGCCTGCATAGTGCTGTGTTGCAGACATGCTGAAGACAACATTGATTACACAGCAGAGTTTTAGCTGCTGCTATGTAGTGCTTTCACAGCATTAAAGATTTTGTTTGCCACTCCACCTCCCTCAAAGCAAGGAGGCTTGGGTTGAGCAAGAAGCTGGGGCAGTGACATGGCCAGGACAGCAAACACCAGCTGATCAAAAGTATGTCCCTTACTGTATGTCATCACGGTTGGTAATAAGATGTTGGGGAAAAGAGGAGACATTTGTGGATAAAGCAGAGCCCCTTATAGGCCTGCTGAGGCTCTGCTTTTAGAGCCTGGCAAGACACCTGCCTACTGATGGGAAGTAGTGAAAAAATTACTTAAGGAATAGCTGTCCTACTCCTGTGTGAGGCTGACTCATCACCCAGTGGGGGCTTGCCAGGAAACCAAGGCCAGCCCACTGTAGTTCTTTCCTAATGACTTAAAAGAAGGGAGTGATGTCAAGTTTACCAGGAGCGAATGTTTCTAATAAGTAAGACTGAAAATACTTGACATTTCTTTTTTAGTTTTCCCTGAACAGTAATGATGCTACGTTTCAACCATATGGTTTAAATGCAGCTCAATGCCTATGCCACTTTCTCTAGTAGAAATCCTTAGGGAAGGTAGCAGAAAACTATCACAGCTCTGTTCTTCAGGGAGAGCTTTGTAGTAAAAAACCCATAACGAAACAAAACAACCCACAACAAAACACCATTAATGTCATACACAGGAATTGTTCAATATGTGCAGTATGATTTAACATTAGTTTGTACAGTGAGTTGCTGAAGAGCCTCTTTGGTGCCAGGTAGTTAATAAGAAAATAAAGTTAAAATTTCTGTTTGTTAATTTGCTCGATCCTAGAATAGAATCACAGAATATCCCACACTGGAATGGACCCACAAAAATTATTGAATCCACCCCTACTTCCTCACAGGATCACCTAAACCTAAATGCTACATGAACTCCAGCAGCCTGGGGCCATGACTTCAGCCCTGGGGAGCCTGTAGTATGTCCACCTCCTCTGGTGAAGACCCTTTACCTAACACCCAGCCTGACCCTCCCTGACACAGGTCCGTGCTGTTCCCTCAGGTCCTGTCTCTCCAATCCCCTTACTGAGTGAGGAGCTGCAGCAGCCATCAGGCATCCCCTCAGCCTCCTCTTTTCTGAGCTGAGCAAACCTGGGAACCTCAGCTGCTCCTTGCACATATTGCTCTCCAGACCCTTCACCATCTTTGGTGCAATGCATCTCTACCACTGAGGGTGTCAACGCTTCCAAGATATTTATTAGAGTCACTGATGAAAAAATTAAAGAGAACTGATCCAAAGATGGCGTCCTGACAAATCCCACCAGGAGCAACTAGGGCAACTTTCAGGCAATAGCCTCCCTTTGCTCTACAGAGTCATGTTCTGGTTGTCATGGGACATTCTTAGAGTCACACTACCATGACTTTATGATGTCATGAGCCGCCTCCCTCCTGACCCCTGTAAGAGACCCTGATACCAGAATGCCAGTTGCACAGCAGCTAGCACCTTGCCTCCCAGAGGCCTCTGAAAGAAGGAACGCTTCAGAAATTTCCTTCCTACTCCAGGTGGGAGCCTTTATGGAAGAGGATGGATCCTCCTCATGTTGATATATAAGTTTATTTAATCCCAGGGAAAGCCTATGGAGAAAACAGTAGTCTTACTCAAAATTGGCAGATCTGCTTGTCATGTGAAAAGTTATCACAGAGGAAGTGTTAATATTGCTGCATGATATAGTTGTTACTGCCTTAGATCTTGAGCCCAAATCCTAATAGCCTACTTAATTTTTAGGAAAGCTCTCAGTAAAATGGAAATTCCAGTCAGTAATTTAATGGAGACTTCTGCTGATTATGACCACTGCTGCTAAAGCTCATCTGTCTGTTTTTCAAATGACAAGCAAAGAATGCTACTCAGGCTGTTCTGACTGAGAACTAAGCTAAGCCATTGTTATTTCCAACATAAATGTTAAAACGTGTGAAAGGTTGTTCCAGTGATGGCCTTTTCAATCCAGCAGTAATTGTGGTGCCCACTGTCTGCTCCTGTGCAGTGACACTGGTAGTGCAGCTGGCAGAGCTCAGGCTGCCTGTTGCACCGCTATCAAAAAGCAGTCAGCCATCTGAGTACAGGGCCATGTATCCCTGGTTTGGCCAGCGTGTCATTTCCCATAGTGCTTAAGAAGATACTCTGTTTGAAGCAGCTTTGTTGTAGGTGAATAATAACCTTTTTATTTTTAAAGATAACACGTGAGAAAGGAAAACATAGTAAATGCTAGGTCCCGCTAGAAATGTGATTGAAATAATGAATTGCTGGCTTGAAACTGCTGGAAGGACATAATTCTGTGCACATGCAGAACCAGCAGCATTCATAGTCCAGATCTGCTCAGTTGTTTGCTTTAGACTTGTGTTTTCCACCTTTCCTGTATAAAGCAAGTAGTGTGTCTTAAGGCTACAGATGGCTTTACCAACTTAATGGTCAAACATAAATTAGGGATTTTTGCAAGGCTTAGCATGTTGTTAGGAGGTTGTCTCCTTTGGTTTCTTTCTTATTTGGCTCCCACAAGCATATTCTTACAATTGGAAAGATTAACACAGCCTCTCGTGGACAAACTTTCACTGTTATAAATGGGAGTCTATTTCAGGTGGCATTGCTCTGTTCTGCTTCTTGTTGCTGAATTCAAACTATTTCTACAACTATGTTCAAATTGCTACTATAATCATTTACTTTGTAGTGAAAGACCATAATTTTTATTTAGTCTTCCATTAGCTTTTTTCCCCTCCTCTCATTATCTGTGTAATCTTCTTCCTTTCTTTCCTACTGAATTTATTTAGAAAAACGAGTTGTTTTTAAACTTAAGCATCTAGTTAAAAAATAAAATAAATTCCTTTATAAGTAGAAATGCAAGAGAGACTTCTGAATTTAATCTTACCTTGACTGAAAATAATGGATTGTTTTTGAGACTCAATCTTGGGCTGTAAAATCTTGGATTTCAAGGGGATTTTTGGAATTTCAAGGAGTATATTTACTACTTCTTTTATGTAGTCCTTTTTAATGAGTAGTTAGTGGTGTGAAAGACTATTTGAATTGAAGTTGCCCTGTCACTGTTAAGTCAGTTGCAATATGAAAGGCTAATAAACATGGAAAATAAAACTATATTTTGGTTACTTTAAGCATTTGGAAGAAATGCTTTTGTGTCTGTGCATAATTTATACAAGACACACATTAGTTTAAGATTAATTTGCAAGCAAATCCATGAATGTGACCATAAGTAAGATATCTCTGCACACCCACCTCGAGGTGACTGTATTTCAGAGCTCATCTATTCAGAAGAATGTGTGAAGTACGAATTGTTAACAATGTGACTAAAAGCTTGGCCAAGTTAGTCAGAGTTTGGGATGCAGATAATTGTTGTTAAAATAGTGTTTCTGTTTGTTATGTTGTAACATAATAAAATTATCCTTATTATTATTATTATGTTTTTGCTGATGTTTTCTAGAGCTTTTTTTTGTAGACATAGTTCATGCTGAGGTCATGCTCAATGTTAATGACCTACGTTGTTAACAGTACGTGGTGATGAGTTTGTTTTACATTTTTCTGTCCCCATCTCTTCCAAGATATTTCACTTTCATGTGAAACTTAATACTATACTATTTACCAAGATTGTAATCCTAGTGTTGCTTTTTGTAGTTAATATAATGAACAAAATATAACAGTAGAGTTGGAAATGTCATCAGTGAGATCCTTTTAAATAAAATAGCTGGGTGACAGACGGATGGACTGCTGACACCAGAAAAAAAGCAGTACATTGAATAAGAATCAAAAAATAGCTGTCATTTTGCTTTAAATGTTGCGTAGGGAATTCTGGAAGTTATGATGGAAGACATGAATGTGGACTCTGCTATTACAGAAGAAACAAGTCTGTGTTTGGGGGTGAGGATTCATAATACAAAAAGCCTTCTGACTTCAGGCCAACTAGAGATTGTAGTGACTCACACATACACGTGAATTTCCAGATTTTCCAAGTACAATTTTTCTCTAAACTGATTAGTTAGAAGAGAAACTGGGTGTTCTTGAGAGTTTTTTTGCATATTATAGCATATACTTAATTCTGAAGTTGAAGCACAGCAAATGTGACCTGAAATTCACTCAACTTTGGGTGCTGCTCCTTCAGCTAAGTATGAGGAAGCCAAAGTGATGGCTTTAAACTATTTATTATGATTTGTCTTAAAAGAAAAGCCCAAAATATTTTTCTTTCTACAGTTATTAAACTAAAAAAAAACATTTCTCTTTGCTCTTTCATTTTGTCTGTTTAGCATTTAATAAAAAAAAGCTTGCTGCTTTAGGTGTAATATATTTTTATGTGGCTTTTAAACTTAGAGCTATGATAATATTTCCTGACTTAAAGAATATGATTTTTCAAGTTGAACGAAGGACATCTTGTTTTTCAATATGCTGTAGACCCTTTAAGAATTCATGAATATCATACTCTTTGAGGTGAAAATGCAGAGTATGCTGAATTTACTGTATGGGTACACATTTTCCTATATCCATAACAATTGCTGTTCATCAAATTTGGACTCTTCTATTGTCATATAAGCAATACCAATTAAGTAGGCTAAAAAGAATTAGTGTTTCTGGGCAGATCATTTATTCATTTGATTTACTTATTCTGTCTCTTAACACTGAATATGCTGGGCTGCTTATCTTCTCAACTAAATTGTATGTCCAAATATAAGAACCTAGATTCATCTTAAAAATAATTTACTGTGTAATTCTAAATGCTTAGATGGAAGAACAGTCCTCAACAAGGGATTTTTTTTTTGGGGGGGGGGGGGGGGGGGAATATTGGTTTCTTTACATGAAAGACGTGAGGAAAATATGTGAGTTCATAGAATTATAGGATGGCTTAGGCTGGAAAGGGACTTCATGGCCTCTTGGTATCTTCTCACTGGTGACAGGTGACAGGACGAGGGGAAATGGCCTCAAGTTGTGCCAGGGAAGGTTTAGATTGGATATGAGGAAACACTTCTTTACAGGAAGGGTTGTTAAGCACTGGAATAGGCTCCCCAGGGAGGTGGTTGAGTCACCATCTCTTTGGATGTGGTGCTCAGGGACATGATTTAGCAGAGGGTTGTTAGAGTTAGGGTAGTATGGTTAGGTTGTGGTTGGACTTGATGATCTTTAAGGTCTTTTCCAACTTGAGCAATTCTATGATTCTATGTGCACAGTTGCTAACCTCCACCTCAGGCTGCCCAGGGCCCCATTCAGCCTGGCATTTGAGTGTCTCCAGCGATTGGCAGCTTCTCTGGGCAGCCTGCACCAGGTCTTCATCATAACCTGAGTAAAGAATTTGCTCTTAACATCAAATTTAAATCTCCCCCTTTTTAGTTTAAAACCATTCAGCCTCGTCCTATTCCCATAAGACTACGTATGAAGTTGCTATTCCTCCTGTTTATAAGCTTCCTGTGAGTATTTTAATACCTCAGTGGGGTCTCTCTGGGCTGAACAAGCCCAGCTCCCCTAGTCTTTCTTCGTAGGAGATGTGCACTCCAATAATATTTGTGGCCCTCCTCTGGACCTGCTCCAATGACTCCACATCTTATTTGTGCTGGGGGATCCAGGCCTGCATGCAGTACTCCAGATGGGGTTTGTCAAAGTCAGACTAGTTTGAAGTTGGTTAGAATTTTATATATGCAAATAGATGTATTGTTTTGGATTAGTTAATGGTATGAAATGGAGGCATTTATGAAACATTTCATAACAAAGTAATACAGATTTTTCTTAGAGCGAAAAGCTTGCTTGTTTATTGATGTATGTAATAGGTATATGTTGACACATAGAAATACCAGTATAAGTATCAATATAATGGAAACAGTTCTCCCTCCACTGAAAGTAGTTGTTTTGCATTCAGGCATCGTATCCAATTATAATACTAAAATGAAGCCCCCGAGTGAAATCTTGAATCAGTTTCTAGTTCCACAGCAGTGTACAGTACTGTATGTTGTTTAGTCACCACATACCTTAATAATTCAGAACAGCTGTCAGTTTGAGATCTCTACCTACCAATTCAGAAATAATTATTTATGAACTTCGTTCTCAAACTGCTGCAGTTCTATTGCTCCAAAGAAGTCCATTAATTCTGCAATGTGCGTACATGTCCAGTGCTGTGAAGTACTCTTGGACTTTGGAAGACGAAATTTCATTAGACGTTGTAATGGTTTTATGATTTTTGGTTATCGATATTCCACATCATAACATTATGTAGTGCAGTGGGAGTTAAGGTGTTAATGCTCCAGTTCTGGGTACCTGTCCCAGAAGAGAAGAACAACTACATACCGCAGAGGACTTTGTGTTCAGAGGGAAGATAAAGCCCCAGGCTGATATTGCTTAGTATGACTGTTTCATCCACGTGTATAAAAATCACTCTAGTGCAGTTGTCTCAGCTTTGTGTTCAGAATGCTTTAAAATAATACAGCAAAAGGATTTGTCATATTAAAACCAAATTTCATGGTTACATACTTTTATAGTAGATTTGTCTTCAAAAATTGATGGGATTTGTGCTGTACAGAAAAGCAAAGAGTCTAAGTTCAGTTGTCTTAGGTCTAATAATCCTATAGTTGTGAGAAGAACTCATGGCAGAAGTGACTTCTGCCATGGAAATGAAGAATGTAGATTATTATTGGTTAGAATGAATGTGTGCCAAGCTAGTATTTTTACTCATTAGTTCTTTCAAGTAGAAAATAATCTTAAGCTATTAAGTTAACATTGGCATATATTCATTCCTAATTTTTCTATGGGGTCAGCTTGATTGTGAGGATGAGGAAGGTATTGCAAAGAGTAAGAGTATGAGGAGGATTTATCGTTTGGAGATCAAGTTCTTGTTTGCTTCAGAGGTTAGGAGTGTACACTAAGAGAATAAAAAGAAGTAACTGTGAAGGGCTGTATTTATTATTTATGGTCTCAGATTGAGCACTTGAAGCATTAGTAATTGTGGGTGGAAATTTTGAATTATTTTTCACTGTACTATCTTTTCCTGTGCAAAGAATTGTCTGTGCCATTCTGCAGCAGCAGAAGCTATACTAGGGATGTATTTCTATGCAATTACCTTCTCCTATTTTTCCTACGAAGCTACTGCTGGCCTTACCACTTATTTTATGTGATGGCACCAGCACATAAATGATAGGTAGTAGAGAGCTGTCTTTAGGATACTAACGTGGACAACCCATTTTCATGTTGCATGAGCAGAAGGAAGTTCAGGGCTGATGGCCTGCAGAAACTGCTCTGCCTCTGCTTCAACCCTCTTAAGCTCTGGTTGTTACCCAAATACAATTAGTTTCATTGAGACACTTTCGACTCCTTATAGAAGCCATCCACTTACTATATCTGTCTTGCTGTCCCACTGTGCTCTGTTCCCTGAAATGTCAACTTGCCACCACAGAAGTGTTGTTTTTGTTGTTGTTCTGTTTTGTTTCTACCTTCCCTGGGTTCCTAGGAACCTTTACCCAGCTCTAGTTATTGTTACACATCAACCTCAGTGTGTTTATTTTGTTTAAATTCTCGAGAATGCATTGTTATGTTGCATACAATAACACAAAAAACCTGACGGTGACAATTTTAAGTTTAAAAAGATGATTTATTAAGGAAATGCTCTTTATGATGGATAAATTTAATCTTGTTACTATATGTTGCAGTTAATTACAGTTAACTGAAAGTGACAATGACTAGAAGTATACCTAGTCATGATAAACAAATTAAATTTATTTAAGACTGACCTATGCTAAGACTAGTCAGGAAGTGGTAAAAAATAAAATGCTCTTGCTGCCATTTACATAACATAAATAGCTTTTTGGATATAGCATAAAATTAAACAAAATGTAATTACTATCTCAAAACTACATAGGATCTATATATTTTATGTTTTGGGAGGCAATCTTGACCAGGTCAACAGTTACAGGAAAATGACCTGTTCCTCAACCTGTTTCTAAGTGGAAGCTCTCACTTCAGAAATCTGAAATACGATTCTATATTGTAGATAATTGCTAGCTTCTTGAAAGAAATCGTACCAGAATGTAAAATTACTACCAGCAGACTTCACAGTACGCTTAAAAGCAGTCTCTTTGCTTCAGTAATGTCAGTCTATCGTCTCGTGTTACATGGTGTTATATTGATTGTGTCTTTGGCTCTCCAGTCATGTTCACGCTTCCTAGTTAGCTACATTCATATTGGTTTTATATTTAAGTAAACCTTCCCGCATAGGAATCCTCCATGGTTGGAAGAGAGCTTTGGATATACTTTTATTTAATTATAATGCCTTATTTCAGTTATGCTCATTTCTACTGTTCCTTGGCTCATGTTCTAGAGGTGTGCTTTTCTTCTTGAGTTTATTAATCTACGTGCTTTTATTCCTTTAGTATGTTTTTTCCTTTTTTTTTTTGCTTGTTGTTTTTGACAGCTTACACTCATCTGTGTACATGCTGACTCTCACCAGTAATTTCTTTTAACTTCAGAATAAGTCTGCTTACTTTTAAAAAGATTCAGAAAGAACTGAGTAGATAGAATTAAGTCTGCTTAATAAAGCAATGTTGTTTGCTGTGATACTTAGAGTAAAATGTTTTGTATGTATTGTAGTATTAATATAAGTACTTTTTTTCACTGTTTTTCTCTACCTCACTAAATTCATAAGGTAGTCCTTATTGCAAGGTCTTGTAAATATTCGTAAGAGCCTTAGAGTGCATAAAAAGAAAGCTTGTTGGCAAAACATGTATTTTATTTTGTCAGATGCTTTTTGTGCTCTGTGATAATCTTCCACATTTATTTATTTTTTTTACAGGATACACAGGCCAAGATGGACATTTTAAATCATGTGAAAACAAGTACTGTGGCCTGGGTAGGCACTGTGTCGTGAATGGGGAGAGCGGGCAGGCTGAGTGTGTCTGCATGGAGCACTGCAAGCCACACTACAAACCCGTGTGTGGCTCGGATGGAGAATTCTATGAAAACCACTGTGAGGTACACAGGGCTGCCTGCCTGAAGAAGCAGAAGGTCACCATTGTACACAATGAAGATTGCTTCTTCAAAGGTAAGTGAAGCTGATCAGTATCTGAAATATAGCTATTGGTTACATGTTTTCAAGTAGTTCTATAGAAGATGTCTAGTTGCTATGCTTTCAATACAACTCAAAGTTATTTCATTCCAGAGACACTATATGATTTTTATTTTCATTTATACTTAGTGCTGTGATGACCTTTTCAAACCTGAATAAGCAAAATGTTTCTTCATAATCCATCACTGACAGTTTCTTAGAGGTGTGGCAGTTGACTGCATTCGTCTAAATATCTTTACAGTCCCAAAGTCCAACATGTATTAACCTCTGACAGGAAAAACAGTTTGAAACTGCAGAGGGGCTTGGTATATCTACAGGTTCTGTGCTTACATTTCATGTTGAAGTTGATGAGTAGGTAAACTGAGAGGTTATTCATGGCTAAATGCATCTTGCTCGCTTTGAATTTGGATGGTCAACATCACTTGTATATTTACCAAAGCATGCAAGTTTACATATGTCTTCATCTATGGAACGCTGAGAGATGGATTTTAGATGAAGAGGCTTATCGTACAGAAGATGTCAACAATTGCAGTTGCTGTGTTGTATGTACTTTGCCTGCACTTTGAAGGTTTCTGGAACTCTTCCAATATTGGCCTTGATTAAACGCGTTTGCAAATTTGTAGTGTGCATTAAAACAAACAGGTAGCTTTTAGAGAATAATGCTTTTCAATGTTGCCAGTTTTAATGAATCTACTGAAGGGTAGAATTGATTTTTATATTTTTTTTTCTAAAGACTTCATTTTAAGTAGTCTAAACGATGTATTTTTCTCTAACGTTGACATTGGGGGGGAGAGGGGGGGGTTCAAATCTTCATAGCAGGTTGATTTCCATGACAGGAAAAATGTTTCCTCAGAGATAAATTTTGAGTATTGAATTCAAGATAAGAGAAGTTGGGAAAGAAACCTTGTTCAAAGAAGTAATCTGGCCAGAAAAGTTTTTAATATTCCATGATGGGAAAATAAAATGTGTAAGCAAATGTTCTATGTACTTGATTAACATAATAGTATATATATAATATATACTATACACAATAATATATTAGAAGATACAGCTGTTGAAATTGTACATTTACTTGCTGAATAATTTGTAGTGGCTCTTAAGCATTCTGAGAGTTTTAAGAGTTTGAAGATTATCCCTTTTAGAAACTTTCATGTTGAATGGAGATAGAATACTGACTTGCTAGGTGAAAGAGGTCCTTGAGTTATATGTTGAAACTCACAATGACATCACAGAGGATTTTGTCCTAGCTAAGCTGCATGTGGAACATGTGCAAACACTAGCAAATGTTTGACTAAAATGCCTGAAACTAATGGTAAGTGCATTTTGAGGTAGTGAAAGTTACTTTTTGAAGGTTGACCTTCATGAAATGCTGTTTTTTCTAAATTAAAAATTGAGATTCTTGTCCTGTACCTGCTTTTTTTTTTTAAGGAAGATTATTTATCACTAAATTTTTTGTATTTCTCTTACTTTAGTCCCACTGTAGGTTTATGGACTGTGCAGTAAATTACGTGAACTGTTCTTCTCTCTCCTGTGTATGACATGGAAATATGTGGATTCAACTAAATGAGCTCATAATTTTCCCCTTAAATATGGGTGGGACATAGGCATGAACTAGTAATTGAAGCAGGAAGTTTTAAGTATCACCTTTCTGATCATCTTTTCCTGATGTGCATGCCAATTTGTATGAGAATTGTATATTTTTGGCTAGAGATAATCAGAAATTAGTTTTTCACTGCTCTTATTGTAATTTTCATCAGTTTTTTTTTTATTAGTGTGTTTGTAGTACGGAAGATAAACTTGCATCAAACACTGAACAGTTTTTTCCTATAATGTCTTGATTAGATGTTGAATGCAACTCTTTCAATTACTGAATATGCATCTGAATTTCTTCTGGTGTACAGGAAAAATGTATTCTGCACTGTAGTTCTTTTTTATTTAGATTCCCTCCTGTGTTCTGTAGAGCAGTCTTATTTTTTTTTTTTTTTAAAACCACAGAAAACATGATCATGTTAGAAACATCTATTTTGTAGATTTGTAGAGTTGTCCTGTTTTTTTTTTTTTTACCTGTCAACTCCACTGCCCTGTACCTGGTTGTTTGTGAATGCAAGAGCAATATTCTCTTTCAGAGATGTTCTCAATCCTCAGCTGTTTAAAAATGTTTTCAAACATTTATTGAAGACGATTCCAAAAACTTAAGAAAATGTTTTGGAAACTCCTTTGTGATCTAAGGAACTTGATTTTCAAGAGTGATTTCAAATTATTATTTCAACACTGACAAAAGTGAAGAAGTGAAGAAATGGGAAAATGAACAACTGACTGGCTGCTAGTTTGATTAGTCCTGGCGATTTTCATATTTGTTGCGGTTTAGTTTTTAATTATTCAATGGAGTATAGGATAAGGTTAGAGAAAGGGGAGGGGGAGGGTACGTAAGGAGGGAGTATATCAAGATGGTGTTGTATGAGAAAACTGTGTCTAAAAAGAGTAGGGAAGTAATTGTCCCTCTGTACTGGTGAGATGACACCTCAATCACTTGTTTGATTGTGGAATTCTTGCTTTGAGAAGGATTTGAATTGTTGGAATGTATTTAGAGAAGAATGATGAAGCTGATGAAGGGACTTGAAAACAAGACCTTTGAGGAGCATCTGAGGGAAGTGAGACTGTTTTAGTCTGGAAAAAAGGAGACTGAAGGGAGACCTCAGCGCTCCCTTCAACTACCAGAAAGGAGGTTGACAGAGGTAGGTGTCAGTCTTGTCTCAAGTGACAAGTGGTAGGATATGACACAAGGTCTTCAAGTTACACCAGAGCTGGCTTAGATTGGATATTAGAAGTAATTCCTTTATCAGTAGGGTGGTTATGCTTTGGAATGGTCTGCTCAGGGAAGAGGTGGAGTCACTATCCCTGCAGGTATTTAAGATGCATGTGGATGCTGATAAGTGATGTGACTTAAAGGCCGTCTTGATAGTGTTAGGGGACAGTCGGACTTGATGATCTTAAAGTCTTTGCAATCCTAGATGAATCTATGGCTCTAAGAAAAGAGAGAAAGTATTGTGATGGACAGCTTTTGTGGTGAGAGGAGAAGGAAATAAGATGATGAATCTAAGTAATATGTTCTCTTTTGTGTTAACTTCATTTTCCTTTTTTCCTAAATTCAGGTCAGTAAACCTAAACAGGAGACAAAAAACTTCATGATGTAATTCAAGTTATATTTTTTCACAATGATCTTCTAGGAGTTTTTCTTATAAAATTTTTCTTTCACAGCGAAACACTAAATCATTTTGACAAACTGCAGTTTACTAGAGTTCTCAGGACTGTAAGACATGCTTGTATGTACCAGGACTTTTATAGAATATTTCTAGAGTAAAAGTTATTTCAGATATAAACTTTTACATTTAAGTAGTTTCTGTATCATCCTTCTGACGTTAACATTTTATTTTCCTTTCTATTTTTCTTTCACTTTTCAGAAACTTCTAATCTGTTAAACTCTGTTAAGCTAATGAGTAGGTTTCTGAGGACTGTTATAATGCTTGCTACTGTGTTCATAACTGACAAACAAGTAAAAGTAGAAACTTAGAAAACTAAAAGTCTGCTGATTGATACTGAGTTGTGAAGAACAGTGAGGATAAGAGATGACTATGAACAAATTAAAAAGGGATATAGATCAACCAGGAAAAGTTCACAGTATATATGTCAAATTATGAAATGGCTTATGTAGAATCTGAAAAATGTTTACAAAATTATCAGGCTGTGCTGAGGGTGGGTATGGATAAATGGTTTGTCTTCTATTCCAATAAAAGAAGGAAGAAACATCAAGGTTGATGACACAAGGAAATTCATATCCGAAACTTGTGGTTTCCTTTTTTTTTTTTATTCTTTAATCTTGTATGGTACACAGGAGATCTCATGAGTGAAAGTAACGTAGTATTTCACAATCGGACTTTGCAAATACTAGGGTCAAGTATGTAGATCTTTCTTGTGCATTTTCTAATATTTCTACCATCGGGGGAGGGGAAAGCCATATAACTACTCTTAATATTTATGTGTAAGTGAGTTGAAGTGAACTAAATCCTAGCAATAGCCTGCAGGAGAGATCTAGAATACTGATCTAGCCTCTCCAGTGATAGCAACAAGATTAGTCCAAAGATATTTCATGGTAATCCATGCCCTAAGTCCGTGTAGTCTTAGACTCATTCCTGAAATATTGACACATTCATTTAGAAGCACTAACACTTATTTTGTCTAATTTAAAGTTTATGTACTCGGAAAGCAAACATAAGTCTCTCGTGTTATCAACCTCACTTTAGGAAGAATTTAATCTTCAATATCAACCTTGAATATCCATACTCGTTATTCAGTGTTGATCTTCAATGACTTTCCAAAGAGACTTAGGATATGTTAATTAGAATGAGGTTCTGGTGCACTTTCACTGCAACAGGAAATTTCTAAGAAGTTTTACTTTGTTCCGTGTCTGTCAGCTGGCTTCCCTGTTGATGTTTTTAAAGCATCATTATATATTATATATATTATATATATATTATGAGTATATACTCATCCATAGAATGCAAAAAAAGAGTGGTAGGTAAATATTTGGTATCTTCTAGTATTTTCTGTCAAAAAGGGAGAGTGTAGATAATGGAAATCTGGTTCTTTTTACTGTTTTATGAAACCACAAACTAAGTTTTAGCACTCTTGCTCTAATCTGCTGTCCCTACATTATTTATTTCCTGAGTTCTGTTGCTCATGAAATTTGGATGGTTGTCCATTGTTTTTTTTCCCCTCATGCAGCTGTGCAAGAATTGTCACAAACATTTTTCCTAAATCATTCCAAATTGTCTTAACCTTCTTAAAATCTCTAAACTAGCAGAAATGCTAGATTTGCATGTAGAATATCTGCTATGGGAAGACTGAAGTTGTAATACTCATACTCTACTAATGTGTAGAGGTTTATTTTTCCTTTTCTTTGGTTTAAACACAGTGTAGGATGGGAGAATAACAAGCCATAACCATATTGTAAAGAAATTTTTCTGAATGGCTAAGGACATGGAAAATATATATTTTTAGTCTCAATCTGCGGATTGTGTTATCTCACCACTGTAATAAATGATGTTTATAACCTCTAACCTATTATGTATTCTGCATTCATATAGTGATTAGGAATTAGTATTCTCAAGTTCATCCCTGTGCAAAAATTAATGAAGTTTGAAATTGCTTGTAGGGGCATTGCTTCTGTTTGCTACCATGTAAGGAAAAGGATATGTGGACATAACAAATTTTTATTGGTAGAAGAATTTGAGATATATTTTTTTTCTGATTTTAGTAATAAAGATGAATTTGTTGAAGGAAGTCTATGGTGAAAACTGTATTTCAAAGTCTCTGTCAACTTGCTGACTTAAACAAGCAAGATTATAATGTAGACATGATTATTTGGGTTGGAAACCTATTTGTGATGATAGAGTGTAGGAGCATTAAGAAATTCAATGAAACTACATTTAGTGTAGTGTTCTTTTCCTAATGTAAGTGGGAGAACAAGCTTGGGAAAGAAGAGAATAATTCTAGTGTCTTGAGATTGGAGTGCAAATTCTGTATTTTAATGAGCAGTCTTACAAATTATTACAACTCCTACATGTATGCCAAATATAGTGCAGTACTTATCCCAAATTGATACACCTGGATAATCTTGAAATCTTTCTCGTTAGAAATGTATACAATGTTCATACTTGTACTGAGTTATATGTAGACTTTATGTACTCATTGAAGTGCTTAATTTGTGTTTTTTAATATACCAAATACTGTATGAAGTTTGCAGTTCAACTTGAGTTTGGTTGACTGGTGCTATTTTAAGTGTCCTTTATAGGGCAGAGTGTCTGTTTTGTCTTTCCTTTCATACAAGGGAACATGAAGGGAATGAACTTTGTAGGAATGATAGGAGGTACAGGCAGGAGCTAGAAACATGCCCTGGCTGTAAAGGCTGCTGATGTCCTGGACTGTGCTAGGGAGAGCCTTGCCCCCAGGTGCTGGAGAGAGGTATTCCTTCCCTTTTGCACCGGTGAGGTCACATCTAGAGAACTGGGTCCAGGTCTGGGCTCCCCAGTACAAGAGATTCATGGACTTAATCAAGAAGTCCAGCAAGTGCTCACAAAATTATTTAAAGGATTGGAGCATCTCTCACGTGACAGGACTCTGTGAGAACGGGAACTGTTCAGCATAGAGAAGAAAAGGCTTGGGGAATCTCAGTCAGTGTATAAAAATACCTGAAGGAAGGGTGTGAAGAGGATGGAGCCAGGCTCTTTCCAGTGGTGTGCAGTGCCAGGACAAGAAGCAGTGGGCACAAACTAGAAGTAAAGAGGTTATATCTAAATGCCAGGAAGCACTTCTGTGCTTTATGGATGATGGAGCACTGTCACAGGATGCCAGAGAGGCTATGAAGTCTCTCTCCTTGCAGATTTCCCAAAGCCACCTAAACATGGGCCTGGGTAGCTGCTCTGGGTGGCCTGCTGGAGCTTTTGCTCAGGCCTGATGGACCTAGAAGCTCTTCAGCCTCAACCATTCTGGGATTCTGTGGATAAGGATATCTGAAAAACAGCCTTGCTTCTGCATGGTTTTGTAGGGCTAGCAGGTGATGTACAATAGTCTGCTTCAGCCAGTAGCGTCCAGTACCTTTGAAGGAGACTTGGAATCAACAAAGGAAGAGAAAGAGAAGTAGTAGAGTTCTGTCAAAAGACAATCAGTGGAGAAGGTACTATTAGGGCACTCCCTTCTAACCTGGCTGATTGTGCCTACTGTTGCAACTAGAGCACTGTGAGTCACAGGGTGTATTTTCTTTGCTCTTCTCTTGATTTGGTCCTCTTACAGAGGAGGGCTGACATTGCCAGAAGGATAGTACAAGTATGGTCCAAACATTTTCTGAATCCTCAATTGCACCTTATAGCAATTTACAATAATAACTGGTAATGTCTACATAAACAACACGCAACAGCAGTCCCTAATGTCACCACAGTGGCTGCATTTTCTCCAAACCCAATACTTCTTGATGCCAGCTATAATTCTCTGTAATTATTCTAATTAAACATAACCTAATCTGATAAGAGGGACTATAGGCTTGCAAAAAATATTACGCAGTAAACCAGACAACTAACTTTATAATTATGTATTTATTACAAATAGAGGAAATCTAGTTTTCAGGCAGACATTTAAGTGCTATATATTTTTTCACAGTTCAAAATAACAAAGCATTAAGCTAAGGCATACACGCACACTGATTTGTCTAATATAGTTTTAAAATTTTAATTAAAATCATGTTAGCTTTATCATTAGGTTTTGAGGAAAATTTATATTAATGGATATTATTGTTGGCTTTTAAATATCATTAATGTGTAGATAAATATATAAGGCATTGACATAATAGTTGAATTCAAGGTGGCTAGTACATGATATTCTATTTGAGAGAAGAAGCAACTTTTTTCTCAACTACTGGAGAAAATTAAGCATGTAAAAATGATCTTAGGCATCCAGTTCTGACTTTAGTAGCTTATAACTGATGGGGAAAGTAAATCTATGGTAGATAAAACATGCTAGTTAAAAGCTGCTTCTTGTGGTTTGCTATTTGCTTTTCCCTTAGTAGTATCATGGAAATATTTCTTGTTCACAAAAACCAATACTCGTTTCATAGTTTTAATTTATTTCTAATGTATAAACAAAGAATACTTAGTCTTTTTGGAACCTGAAAGATTGATTATGTTACAAAAATAACAACAATGTTGGTAGCACCTTATGTAGGTACAGTTTCACCAATTTCTTTAAGATATTCTATAGGTAGTTATAATCATCATAGAATCAAACATAGAATGGCCTGGGTTGTAAAGGACATCTAAGATAACGTAGTTTCAACTCCTGTGCCACGGGCAGGATTGCTGACCACCAGACCATGCTGCCAGAGTCCAGTCCAGTCTTGGCTTGAATGCCTCCAGGGATGGGGCATCTACAACCTCCTTGAACAACCTGTTCCAGTGCGTCATCACCCTCTGAGTGGAAAAACTTCTTTCTAATATCTAACCTAAATCTCTCCTGTCTTAGTTTAAAACCATTCCCTCTTGTCCTATCACTGTCCACCCTTGTAGACGGTCCACTCCCTCTCCTGTTTATACACTCCTTTTAAGTACTGGAAGATCACAGTGAGGTCTCCTGGAGCCTTCTCTTCTCCAAGCTAAACAAGGCCAGTTCCCTCAACCTTTCCTCACAGGAGAGGTGCTCCAGCCCTCTGATCGTCTCAGTGCCCTCCTCTGGACCCGCTCCAAGAGCTCCACGTCCTTCCTGTGCTGGGGGCCCCAGGCCTGGACGCAGTGCTGCAGATGGGGCCTCACAAGAGCCGAGTAGAGGGGGACGATCACCTCCCTCTCCCTGCTGGCCACCCCTTTTTTAATGCAGCCCAGAACACAGTTGGCCTTCCGGGCTGCAAGCGCACACTGCTGGCTCATGTCCAGCTTCTCGTCCACCAAATAATCTACCGGAAATAGCAGAACTTAACTATTTGAAAAGTAAGAGAGCCTCTTTCAAATTTAGAACTCAGTTAACAGCTTCAAATTTTTATATTCCTTCACATTTGTTTTCTAAAACACACTGATACAAAGATGACTTCCCCAGCACCTATGCTATCAGATATTTTCAGTCTGTTTGAAGTGTATTTTTTTTGTTCTTATTTGTTAGTTGGTCTTGTTTGTTTGTATGTATTCTGTTTTTTTGAAGTTGTGGTATAGGTAAGTATGAAAAATGTCCAGAAAATAATGAGCTTCAAGATGTTTATAACAGAGAAAGCCTTATACAGTATACTCTGCTAATTAAGGGCTAATGTTTGTTTCAGATGCTTGAACAGTGTGGAATTGTTGAATGTTGTAGCATATGTTTTCCCTTTATTGTCAGGACTTGGAATTTTTTAGATTGAAATCACAAAGGTTAGCTACTGATATCAAAGTAATAGTAATGTTGATGTTAATGTTGTTTGAAATCTGCTTTTTTTTTTTCTTTTTTTTTCCATGGAGAAATTAGATTGTTTAAAATTACTTGAGAGTAAAAAACAGTCTCTGTCAGTTGACTGAGCAAATGTACTTTTCCTAATACTCAAGCATGGAATAAATTAAATTTGGGGCTATGGAATCTAATTAGATCCTTTAGTTTTCTCTTTGTCTGAAGTGGTAACACTGATGTTTTCTTAAAATTATTGGAAACAAACAACAGAAATAAAAGCAAGCGATAATGTAATGACAAAAATGTTAAAACAGAGCCTGAAGAGAAATTATACAAAAACCTCTGGTTGCTATGATGCTTAACTTTTTTTATTTTTATTTTTGCTCTTTACTTGTGTTGGATTTGGTTACAGTTAAATTCTGTACTATATACCATCAGAAAAGTTTGTCTCCTTAAGGGCTAGAGCAGATGGTGGATTTTTTTTTTTTTTCCTTTTCACCATTTAGAGACAAAGACTGCTGAATCTCTAGAAGAATAAATATTTTTGTCAAGGACGTTGGCAAAAACTGACGTTACTGACGTTGGCTTTAAGCAAGTAGGGTTCTTAGGTGTAATCTCTATAAAACTACTACTAAGGCTTCGAGTAAACACAAAGTGTATTGAAGCTTTATTAATAACAGTATTTTAATGCAGGTTTTGTATCTGCTTAACAATATTAGGCATGTAGAATTGAGAAAATGCTACAGGCTATTTAATGAAATAGCAAGTTTTTAAATTTTATTCATCCTTTGCCAGGAAACTTCACTTGCAAGTAGAAAACTATGTATTTAGCATTTCTGTCACCCATTGTTAACTGAGTAACAATCTTCTAAATACACAGGGAATCCTTCATGCTGTCAAGAATGTGGAATTTACTTGTGCTCACATGATTAATGTGCCCAATGAGAAACAATTCTGAATTTTAGCAAAAGGGCAAGTCTTATATCAGTAAAAAAAATAAAAATAAAATCTGCAAGTAAGAAAATACCTTTGCAGTTTTAAATACTAATTATGGTCAAGAAGTTGTTTCACTAGTGCTCCGAAATTTAAGACAACTGCTGAATGGACCATTTCTTTGTTATTTTCCCATTTCAGCTTTGCTTTAAAAAAGGTCCTTGCCATTCAAATGGAACATAAAGACTTTTATTGGTCCCTAATGATGCAAACTATAGTTGTGTAATCATCATTTTAGAATATGAGCTCTGTGTGCTCTTAGATTTGCTGTCATTTTATCACAATTGTGGAAGAATCTTTAAGTGTATTTGCTTTAGCAGATGGTGAATGGCCACACTGGGAATATATCCATCTTTTTTACTGTATGATCAAGTTTCACAGCAGATACTTTAGTTATGGTAGCTAGAGAAAAACAGACTGCTGAAATAATAAACTTGAAAGGGAAAAAAAGGTAAAAAGTTTTTAAGTCTCATATAATACTGAACACAGGAAGTCAGTATATATTAGATATATATGTGATACTATAAATATGTAAGAATGCTAATGCTTTCTTCAACTGTCTACAACAAAATTTTTAAATTAAATTTATTATTAAAGAAATTAGAAATTGTGTGTTTTATTTCTTTGTATTAAAAAACAAAAACAAAACAAAACAAAAAAAACAAACAAGATCTACAACAAAAACCCCTGAGTATTTAGTATTATAGTGGAGGTGGGGGGAACCTTCCACTTAATACGGATTTTCCTCTGGTATGTCACCTCAGTGAATTTCAGGCCTAATTCAGGCCTACCCATTGAAGATGATGAAAAGACTACGAGTGATTTTTAGAGTCATTAAAGTCAGATACTTGAAAAAATAAGTGGCGTATTTAAAGCATGAAAGATGTGAAAGGAGGTCAATTCAGGATCACGTTGATTATGTAAAGACTGTTTTTAGATCACTTTCAATCAGGCCAAGCCTAGGTCTTCAGCTACCCATGTCTCTTGCTTTAGTATTCAAACTGAAACAATAGAATAACTGTCATGGAATATGCTTTTTTAAATAGTCTTTCAGGCCTCGTGGTTTCAGCTCTCAACTTAAAGATGTAAGGAAATGTGACAAAATGCCTGTTCCAAGTGGGTTTAAAAGAACAAGCTGTATCTTAGGTGTTTGACACTGATAAGGAGCGCGTTGTCTCAGATGAACTTGAGACAATCAAAACACTTTGTAGACAGCTGTACATTTGAAAACATTTGTTCAGAGCTGTTTGCTTTTGGAAGGGAAGGCCCAAGAATGTTTTCTGTCTGAAGACTTGGCCTGGGAGAACATGTTTCCAGGTTGATAAAGGAGACTGGGATATGATACCACTGCATCCTGTGAAAGCAAGATACAGGCTGGCATCTCCCTGCTTCCTCTCATTTCTGCTGCTTTATATTTGCGAAACCTGGAAGGCAGGAGCAAAAGGGTTCCTGCTGATGTCTTCAAAAGCAGAAAATGTCATTGCAAAGAGCAGGCTTAACTCTCTCTGGACTATGATTAAGTGTATGTATATTAGTTGTCAACTGATCAACACATCTTGGATGACCTTCCACTATTGAAGAACAGAACAACAATAACCTCTGACACTAAGATATGGCTAGATCAAGGAGTAGTGAGCTGCTCCACTTTCCTTTGTTTCTTTCTATATGTTTGTGTGATTTGTTTGTCTCTTTTTCGTCATTTTCTACCTTTTAATCTTTTACTCCTTTTACTCTTTTACTCCTTGTACTAGCTCCTGCCTAATATTTCCTTAGAAGATTTAGCATAGGGATAACTCCTGTGCCAAAGTACTCTTACCTATAGCACTTGTTGATCATTAGCAAATTAGCCAATTTTACCTCCAAGTAGAGTATTAGCTGTTAAGAAAGTTCTCAGTGCATTGATGTGTATTATTCTTGGATGGCTTCATCATGGTATTGACTCCTGCTGACTAGGGGAGGCACGACTCAGGAGACAGAAAAGCATTCACCTCCCCTGAAACTCATTGAGAGGCACGAAACTCTAGGCCTTTCATGAAACTGGCATGGTCATTCCGGTGGCATTAGGATCTCTGAACCTTTTCCAGAGGTCTTTCCAGAGTTCCAGAGTTATTGAACAGCAAAACAAAAATGAATTCTCAATTTTTGAAAGTACTTTTTGTGTAGGAAATATACTTTAATGTGTCTCTCGTTATCAGTGAGTAACTGGATAGAGTCAATAATAGTAATCACAAGGCACAGAGTGGATGTATGCTGTATTGAGAGGTTTCCTTCATACTGTGCCATTCCCAGCGATCCCCTTTACTTTCCCTGCAAGAATCTTGTCTTGATTTCATGTCCCTTCTCTAGTTAGTGCATGTTCAAATGAATTATGTAGTGGTAAAAACTTCAGATCGTTACTCATTTGTAAATAAATGAGTATATAACTGCACAAAAAGTATAGTTGCTGTTATCCTGCTGTTATCTTGCAGCAATCCTCACCTTAAGACCAACATGTACAAATATAATTCATAGATCCATCAAAAAATCTCCCATCATTTCTCCAAAAATAGTATTAAAAAAATAAATTGCTTCATCTGCTATTCTTTTTTTTCCCTTTGCTTGCAATTAGGACACTTTGAAGCCTCATGATTTGTATTTTATGCATTTGTTGCTTGAGTGTGTATTTTATACTGTGAGAGCTCTGTGGATGGTGCCAGTCCATGGTGTCCTTTTTAAATACAAACTTTTGGAAGATAGAAATCTTTTGATTTGGACTAAAGAGTTATTTCCATGAAAAACACAGTTATTTATCCAGGCGAAAAACTGGGTGGGACTTTAAGATGCCTTAGAAGCATTTTCAGTCTACATTTGTGAGTTGTGTACAAATGCTTTACCAACCATTCTAGAACTTTAAGTGGAGAAAAAAAGTAATCAACTCAAAACTGAATAATTTAAGTGTCTTTGTACTTCTTTTTGTTAAACTTTAGACAGTGGTTTACTCCTATGATAATTTGATACCACAGAAAATTTATTCTGCATTCACCTTCAGGATGGTTCAGTGTTTGTAGTATTTAAATGATCTTTCATACTTAATTATTTAAGGACTTAGATTTTCAATATGGGAAGCTGAATGGGATATTGTTGTTTCTAAAAGGCAGAGGAGAAATCAAAGAATAAAGGATCTTAATTCTTGGGATTTTGTGAAGGAGAAAGTGAGTGTATATATCTGCCCAGTAAAATATAGAGTCCCTGTCACTGGAAGTTGAAAATGTGATTGGATGAGAGTGCTAATTTCATTTAGGGTCTCTTTTCAATGAATGGTAGGACTTTTTGTGTTCCCTCCCAACCTGGTCTACTCCAGGATCCCATTATTAATAAAAACTGAAAATCATAAGTTAATTTGCTTATTGGACTAGTAGGGAAGAAATTTGCTTCCCAAATAATTGAACACAATTTTTTAATGGTAAAAATACAGAAAATAGTTAAAGCTTATTTTTATATGGAGCTGAATAGTTATGAAGCTTTGGTGATAAATGAGATGTAAATGATGATGCCAAACAACTCTTTGGGAATGACATGAACTTGTATTTCTTATACTATTTATAAATAAGTCTGTAAAAAAAGAAAAGCATGGTTGGTTCACAAAAACACTCCAGAAAAGTTAAATACTTAAAGCTAAGTTATCTATCTCTTCACTAAGCACAGGCAGTTATTAAGCAATTGATATTGTGAAGCCACATTATTGAGCGTTAGGAAAGGGAATTCTTTTCATATACTTAGGAAGAAAAGTTTATGTGCAAAAAGAATAGAAGGAATGGCTTGCATTGTATTTTATGATATGAACTTGCTATTTTACTTCTTGCTTTTTGATACGTGGCTCTCTTGACTGCTTATTGGGAGTATTGTTGTGTGGTATTTTTTTCTCATACAAAATTTGGAAACTGTTTGTATATTTGTGTAAAAAAAAAATAATTAAAAAATTGCATTAAGTAGTGCTTTTGTACTTCTTTACCTTGGCTTGCAACCTTCTTTGAGCAGTTGTGCTATCATTACATGTGTTCCTTCAGCTTGATTCTGTTTTATTTTTACCTGTTTCTCATGGAGTGGAATTGTGTTCTGTCTTTTAAATTCACACCTGATTACCAATAAGGTAATTGCAGAATAATGATGCTTGCAGAAGCATAGGAGTCTTAGAAGAGTCAGATAAAGCTAACACTAGCTTATGATGAAACAGTGGTGAAGGGTGTTGTTTCATTTTGATGTACTTCACAGGTCTTAATAGAGGAAAAAAAAATTCAAGTCTGTTGGCATGTCTTGTCTTTTTTTTTCTCCCTGATATACTGTCTTAGGTTTAAAAACTTTTCTCTGAATTGCATGAAGGGATCTGTTTTCTGTGTTGAAGAGGGTGTAGTTCCATTCTGCAAAACAGCCATCTTGCTTTATATTTTGGGGATTAAAACCTGGCAGAGATTTAATTGAATCTGAGAATTTTATTTTGCTTTGTTTATGTTTTGAAAACTGCATCAGGGTTATGTTCCTGTTTTACATGGGAAGTGTGACAGTTGAGATAAATTGCTGTAGCCTCATTATTCTGTTACTAGTATTCAGGATCTGTTTCTTGAAGTCACCTTGGTCAATTTCTTTCTTAAGATTGAACCCGTATGTTGTCTTTGTCATCTCGACTGGAGTCCCTGTGGTTGTAGAAAGAACTGTAGAGAGAAACAATGGCAGGAAATAACCTACTGTAGAGAATTTCAAAATTTCCAGGATATTTTCAAAATGATTGCATATTAATAAATGTTAACTTGAATAGAAATAAAAGATTTGGCTGAAGTAGTAGGAATAAAGTGTACTTAGGGGTAATGAACATTGTAGTTTATATGTGATTGCTATTTGTTGCACACTGAATTAAACCAAAAGTGAGGATTCTTTTAAAGAAACCTTGACAGTTTTTCCTTCTGCTGCTGAGAATGAGTTTCCAGCTCTGTGTCTTTGATTCTCTGTAGGAATGTTTTCTTCACCATGAACCATAATAAGCTAGTTCAGACTTGCCTATGGAAAAAAAAAATTATTATTTGCTGACAATAAAAATTGGTCTGCTCTCGGCAGCGTTTTTAGATGGTTTGCATATTTTAATTTTCTTGACTGCTAATAAGATGCAGGAGGAAACATTATATTGCTTTGGGATGTGTTTCAAAACACAGGCATTTAATAGCATTTTAACTCCATTTAAGACAGTAGCACTATTTCCTTTTTTAATAGAAAATAAACCTCTTAAAGGTAGAAATGTGTCAGTTGAACTAGTTTCAGTTCCCTCCACTGACATCCTGTACCAACTCTCAAATACTTTCCATTACTGTTTTGACAGTTGAATCATGCTATAGCAATTTGTCTGTATTAACAAATACAGTATATTCTCTTAATTCACAGTTTGAAAACAATATCTTTAAACAGTTGTCCAGATGTGCTTTTTATGTGATAATTTGTAAATTTCATTCACACAAGTGTAAACCTCTTGCTGACTTAAGCTCTGGGAACAACGTAACATTTTACTGTGGTTGTGTGAAAGGCAAAAGCCTTTTCATTCTAGGTGAATTTACATTGTATAAAACAACTGGTAAAGCCATAATTCCTAGTAAATTATCAGTGGTATGGAAGTGACAAAGTTATCATGAGTTTTATTAAGCTAAAATAAGAATTACCAATAGATATATTTTGCACGTACAAACAGTGTTACTGACAACAAGGACAAGACTTTGGGATTTCTATTTTTTGTATTCATAGTTACTGCTTAGTTGAGGAATTACAGTTCTTCAGGCTTCCAATTTCTTCTTCTGGAAACGTGAACTATCTTTAAAGGTGTGTTCAGAGTAATGTTGTGTTTCTGTTCTACCATTTTTCGGTAGCGTAGAAAAGAATAAGAGTGGTAGTCATCTAAAGGAGATAAGTGAGTCTTCAGTAGAAAAAAACAGTATCTATGTAGAAGTATAAGTAGTGATTAGAAGAGGCATATGGCATAGACTTGTGTGTGTGTTTGTGCCCTCTCTCTTATTCTTTCTCTCTTATTCTCTTAGTTTTTGTTATGAAACATCTGTGAGATGTGTTTGTGTCGCTAAATAGGTCTGCTTGTGCTCTGTCTGTCTGGATCTACAAGAAAGTGAAGCAGCTCTGATCAGGATAGTGTGCTTGCAGTTGCTGGACTGTTAGGCCTAAAATATCAGATACCAACTAATCCCATAAAATGAACAAGAAAACAACACATTGTCTCAGTTTTTACTTATGCTTTTCTGGAGTGAGATTTACAAATGACATACTAAAATAAACCCTCATTAATCAAATTCAATATCTGGAATATTCAAGTTACTGTGCAACAAAATTATTATCTGGAATTAGTAGACCACTCATCATTTTGCATTAGTAAGTCACTAGTCATTTGAAAAAGAAAAATGTCTAGACTTCAGTAATAATTTGAAAAAGAAAAAATCAGAATTAGAACCAATTTGAAATAAGACAGATATTTAGTTAGTTATTGCACTGTAGGCTTACATGCTATACAAGGAAAGGTTTATTTCTCCAATGTCCAGAAGAGGGGAAGAGAGACTAAATATAATTGTAGAACCAACATCAGTGATGGATGAGTGAAGAAATTCCTTAGGAAATGCGATCAGAGCTCTATTCAGGAGGGTTGAATTAACTTGTTGCATGCAAATCGTGCAGTTCCAGTGTATGTATTTTAAAATGAACTACCTCTGTAAATCAGTATGAGGAAAAAAAATGCGGGAGATTTAACACACAAAGAAATAGAAAATGAATCACATAGAACATATTTTAAGATTGACTGGTTGCTGTTTGCAATACAATTAATGGTACAAGGGCTGCCTTCCCACCAATTTTCCATTAAATGTTGTTGCTGTGTGACAGATGGCAGCAGAGGGGCAGTCTGACAGAATGGTGTCTGACACAGAAGCACATATGAAGCAAGGGGGTAGAACTGAATTCCTCACTGTAGGAGAATTTGTGCCCAATGACATCCATTGACACTTGCTGAACATTGACGGAGGTCAAACAATGGCTGTGAGCGCAGCGAGGGGTGGGTGGTGAATTTCAGCAGTGGCAAAAGCATCAGTGGGTCATCTCTAGTGCAGGTTTTTAAGAGCGTGGTGCACAGGCTTCTGTTCATCTCTGATGAAAGTGCATAGCTGATATTGATGACTGTGTTGAAAAACAGTGTTTTGTAGTTGAGAATTTGCTCAGTGTTACTGTGTTTGTTGTATCTGTTGTGGTTTCCATGGAAATCAATAGCAGACATTACCTTTGGGGTAACCTTCATATATGCTGCTCATGATTCCTCTTCACTCTTCTTCTTGCCTGTGGTCCAGGCAAGCCAAATAATTGGACACCCATGGTGTACTCTAACTATGTTGCTGTGTGGTTACATGTGTCATGCACTAAATGTGACACGCAAAAATAGATCCCTATATGCATTGGCTATATTGTTCCCACTAGAATAAAAACAGTTTATTTTACCTCTATAAAGATACAGTTAGGGACAAGTTCATGTATTTAAATATTTATCACTAGGTATGTTGGCTCTGGAGCAGAAAGCACAGAGTTTATTTGCTTGGTAGGGGTCGTTTCCTGGTAGCTGTGCTGCTCTACAAGGGAAATAAACTGTGTTGGGTCTTTAATATTGCAGCTCAGTATTTGTTATTATAGTTGAATCCAGACTTTGTGTTATGTTCTTCCTGCCCCCTAACATGACAGAGTGTTGTACATTTTCCTCTGTTTTCCATGTAGCATAAGAATTATGTGATCCAAAGTAGAAAGGAGTCATCAGATGTGTTACTTCCATGTTTATGTATCTAAGCTGAGCAACAAGTTTAGCCTGCGTATAGCTTCTACAAAAAACACTCAACATTATTCCTTTATCAATGCATTATAATGATTACACCAAAGAAGGCTCATGCAGAGTCAGAAAATAAGGACAAGTTACAAAAGCTTCTACAGATTTTTTTATTTTTATTTTTTGCCTAGCTGTTCTGTTTCTACATGGCGTTTATCTGCTGAGATTATCATCTTAAACTTCTTTTTCTCTTCTCATTTGATACTAAAAATATCTGGAGGTCTCTGTGTGAGAGTTTCAAACTTAGCCAAACGTGTTTAACAAATCATAGAATGGTTTGGCTTGGAAGGGACCTTAATGCCTGTGCAGTCCTAACCTGCTGCTGTCTAAGGGATTGCCACTCATCAGATCAGGCTGCTCAGGGCCCCATCCAACCTGGCCTTGAATAAAGCATAAAGGTGAGAAGACATGATTAATGGCATACCATAACAGTTTATTATTTTGGTCTCCAAATTGAATAATACATCAGAATTTTTCTGTGTATTGAACTCTAGTACAACATTGAATTATATTTTAAACTGTTGCTGCATTTGAATTTGAGTATTGAATGCTTTGATCACAGCCGAATTTAGATACAGCAAAAAACAAACAAAAAAAAAACAAACAAAAAAATCCCATTCAGCTTCTATTTCAAAATAACCTAGGCATTTCTTTAAAATATTTAGGAAATTCTGAAGTATATATGATTACATGTTAGTCTCAGATGAGACTACAGAAGCCTGTCAAATGAAATATCTGCAGTTTTAAATACATACTTACATTGGTGATACATAAATATAGTGATTAAAATAGGTACCTCGGACTAAGAAATATATGTACTTTCTAATCTGTATATGATAGGGAAATTAACAATTCTTGTGGAGGACAGAAGGTGGTGGATTATGATATATACTGCAGAGATTTACTGTATGTGAGACAAGACAAGGGAGGTTACATGAAGGTGAGTTCCAAGAGGAAAAATAATGGCTGAACAACAATATGAGATGTTTAAACTGAAGTACCAGTAACTTCCTGTAAAATACCACAGTATTTTTAATTTATCTACACAATTTTTTTGGAAAAGTTGCTTGCTTTCAATTCAAATAGACTTTCAAAATGGGATGTAGTTTATTTTTTCAGTTGTCTTCTAGACAAGTAGAAATAACTTTGGCACATTCAGGCTTATGTATTTTTTTGATTTCCTATGGAAAAAATGTTCAAATTTTATTTTAAAAATACTGATTTGACCTTTTTGTGTGTCAGAATTTTATACACAGGAAAATGTAGGCAGAATTATTTTTCAGTAGGCAGACTATAAAAATGAACAAAATTATGACAACTGTTTGACTGATAAGTCTAAAGTATGCAAAGTGTACTTTTCCAGCATTTATTTCTTGTTCTATGTACATTATGCAAGGTTAAACTGTATTAGCTTTTGGAGTTCGAATTAACGATTCTCATTATTTCTGAATTGTTTATAAACCCCAAATATCCATAATGAGTTGGCTGAAGTTATAAAACCAAACTTGGAATATAAAGTGCTATTTAATTTGAAGGACTGAACATGCACTTAGATTTTGCTTATTGAGGAGTTTATGACCTGAGGAGGTCATAACAGCGATGATTTTTACATACTTAATTATGTGATTACACTTAATCATCGTGGCAACTGCAGTGAAACTGAAAACCCCTGGAAAGTGAATATGTGCACATTCTGTGATGATGGCACGAAGAACGATCTTAAAATATGTTTGTAGAATATAGTCACATTATTATTTTGTAGAAAGTCTTAATTCAGTGTTTTCTGCTTAATGAAACAGCCTTGACTTACAGTTTCATGTGCAATGTTGTTATAAGCTTTGCCTGTCATTTCTATGCTTCAGAAATAATTTCTGAAGATTTCATCTAACTGAATGTACTGAAGTCCAGGGATGGAAGATTTGTGCAAAAATATGTGCTGTGATTAATTTATTGCTGGAATTTAAATAGAATAGAAAAAATTCACCTTGTAATTCACCCTTGAGAATGTAGCAGTTTGCCTGAAAGATCTTTAGCACAATCTTCTTTGACAGGATGCCTGCCTATTATTGGTGACAACAAGTAAATGATAGCTTAGAAAATTGGTCCCCTTCACTGGTCTTGTCCTTATTTTCTGGCTCTGCTTGAGCCTTCTTTGGTGTAATCATTATAATGCATTGATAAAGGAAGAATGTTGAGTGTTTTTTGTCATAGCTATTTTTTTCACCTTCACAAGAGAAATACTTGTATCTTCAGCAGCATCTAAGCTCATTTGATTCTCCCCTCACCCTGCAGTCCTTTTGGTTGTGTATTCTTAGGTCCCTCAAGCTTTCTACCTTTTCCTACACCTATGGTATGGTAGCTTTAACTACAAACTCCAGAACCTTCAGTAAAAATCCTTGTTTCAAGTGATCAGCAGCTGCAACTTTTAGGATTAGGGTTAGGGTCAGTGCTCACAGGTCAGAAGCTGGGGAGAAATGCCTCCAGGGGAAAGGGAGTGAAAGTTTACTACATTTACATTTACTACATTTATTCTGAAGGATGGAGAATAAAACCATAAGAACAGCACAGAATTTACTCTAGAATTTCCATCTCATGCCAGAGATGAATGTTCTGAGCTTGGGTGCTTCCTTAGTTTCACAGAACACTATGGGGAAAAAAAAAAAATGGAGTAAATGGGGGAAGTTAGGTGTAGTGCTTTGCATTTATAGATCTTTAGAATTATCTGTGGATGTCCTAGCAACTCTGGAGTATTTGAAGTCTTGTGATGGTGCAGTTTGTCAGGTAGAAAAACAAGTTTCTCATGGTTATATATCTTCTCTTTGTCTAGGGAAGTAGTAACCATGTCAGCCATTGAGCACACCTGAAGTGGGCCTGCTTGTTTGGTTTTCTCTGAAAATGATCTATTTGACATATAGAAAAGTTGTTTACAGAGTAGACTTTGAGGAGGTATCATATGGACTATAATTTAAAAATTGCTGTTTCTCTGAATGTAGTGGTTACAGTAGTCACAGAATTAACAATGATAGTTCCAGCAAGTTCGTATCCTCAGTTTTGTATGGATATCATCCTGTGAAAATCTGTTTACTGAAAAAGAAGCGTATATATTATTGACTGGAGAGTGATCCAACTGAAGTCACTTAATAACATGGGCTATGGAAGATATTATAGGTGTTTTTGTTCTATTTTTTTTCCTTTGATTTCACTGTGCTTGAGAAAACAATCTCCTAATGAGATTCTCTTACAGCTGCTCTGTACCTAATAGAGTATGTACCTGTCCCATGAAAATAACTGCTTCAAGTCTGTTAGAAGTAATTAAGTAACACCAATCTGATCTACCTTTCAGATCTAAAGAACTTAATTCATTCATACTGTTTCAAATATTCTGTACCTTAAAATGTGTATGATGCAGATGTTTGTCAGAAAACCTGTGTAGGTTAGGGCTATTTGTAGGTAATTAGCTGTCAGGCTCTTTATTGCTTTGACTCAAGAAGTAATCACTGACTATAAGACAAGTTTGTATTTTGCTTTCAGTTTATCTGGCAGACATGCACATATACATTTCATCAGCATAAAACAGTATAGCGTGTAAAATCCTTATTCAAAGGATCCTGATTTCTGCTGGTTTAGACAGCTAAGAGTAGGTTTGGTGTTGGCAGATATGTAAATATTAGTGAGTAAGATTTGGAGATTCTTTCCCCTAAAATTTGTCAGTCTCCCATATTAGACCTGTCAGGAAAGTGGAATTTAATAGGCTATACGTTCAATCTTCTTGTCCACTCTTTTGTGACTTCTGTGGGAGTCACAAAAAGCTGACTCAGCTGAAGTTACTCAACGTTTTCTCATTGGCTTTGTTATGGCCAGTAAATTTCATCACAGAGGGGAATAAAGGACTTGAGGCAAAAGTAATACAATGTTAAGTATCACATCACTAGCTTCAATGTTAATTTGAATCACTTTATAAGAAGCATTTTATCTCTGCTGTGTCCTTTCTTACATGGCTGGTTACTAGGAGTTACATTTAAGTTAAATTAACTTCTGTCTTAATTGTTAGAAAAAAAGACATTTCAAATTTTTACAAGTTTTCTGGGCAAATGCTGTGGTTTTGGTGGAGAGGTTTTATTTAATTGTGTAGAAATCTGTTATTAACTTTTTAATTGGGTATTTGCTTAGAAGTCTTCAATCCTTTCCTACAGTGGCTTTGTAATATATTGTGCCACTCCAATTTATAGGAAGGAGAGGAGGTTCTTTTAGGATATGTACACCTGACGGTGAGATTAAGACACAATGGGTCCAATGTCAGCCCAACCAATTCTTCCAAAGACGTTTGTCTCCTCAGGGAATTCTTCCATCTAAAGTTTCTTTCGGACATCTTCTCCAAAGTCCTTAGTTTAGTGAGGGCCTTTTATCCCCAATTTTTTTCTTCTTTTCTCTCTGTTAGCGTGACATACCTGGCCCAACAGATAAGCCAGCAGGGAGTGGTGCCTTCGTTGCCATGCACAAGCATTATTGCCTTTTGCAGTGGTCAGCTCCTTCATGCTGCCCCTATCCCCCCAAAAAAAAGACTGCTTGCCCACTTCTGCTTATCATTACAATCATAAGCAGAAGTACTGTGGCACAGTGACACCCACCACTTGCCCCTCTAGATAATTTGCAGTTGTCAGCTAGAGTCTTATCACCAAAAAGGCCTCACAAAATGAGCTTTGAGACAAAAAAGAAAAACAGTTTTGTCTTTCGCATATGCAAAGCAGTTGCCTGTTGGTTAACTTCAGTATGAATTTATTTCTGTTAATTTTGTTTAAAGCTTTTGGCAAAAAAATTAATTCGCTAAAGCACTGAGCATATATAAACTCAAATCTTGCCATAGAAATTGTAGTATATTTTGATAAATTGTTCTCTCAGAATGTACGTTTTTGAAATCTATTTTTCTTACACTGTTGCTTTTATTTACCATTATTATTTTGTATTAATGATATAAATGGTATTAAATCTAGTAATTAGCTTCAGCACATTAAAATATAAAGGACGTAAATGTAATTTTAAAGTGAATGTCCTGGTTGTCTTTACCTGGATATCTGACTTCCATACCCATACTTTGAGAGTAATTTTCACTTTTCCTCTGGCATATCAGTCTAGTGCATGAATTAAAATACAAAATAATAATAATAAAAACAAAACAAAAAAACACTAAAACAAAACAAAAAAACAAACAAAAAAACCCCCCACATTTCTTTAGATGAAGAACCAAAGGTTGTTGCTGCCAAGGTAGGCTGGTACCAAAGTCTGTCCCAAGCCAGATTGCCTGGAATTCTTTCACTGATGGAGTCAGAATTCAGGTGCTTATATATACCTGTAGGTGAAATACAACCATCATTTTGATGGTTGTATTCAGAGCTCAGCTGAACCACTTGTAAAGCTCATTGAAATGCAGATGTTGGTTTCCGTCATGCATTCATCAGACAGTGATGTTGGAAACAAGAATCAGGCATCCCTACTGCCTCTTACAGGGTGGATGCTCCAACTCAAAAATTGCACTTGGCAACAACAGCATTTCTCTTAAATTTGAGGCTTGTCCTCTTCTGGTTGAAAAGGAGATGTTGTTCAGTCGATAGATAAGGAATACTCTGCAGCTTAGTGTTTGGAGCACTGATGTAGAAGGATCAAGTCCTAGTCCTTGCTGCAGTTCAAAGCAACAGATGGAACTGCAATGACAGTGACTAAAATGTAGCATTTTTTAATACCCTCTACTCTTGTAGCTGATGAATCTTCCAGGGAATGTGATTTTGCAGAAGGAATAATTTGTCTAAAGAACGTTTCAAATTTTTCATTTTTTTCCTGTGAATGTCTGAGTTGTATTAAGTATTCTCCACTGCTTTAGTTATTAAAGCCATATTCCATTCTTTTCATGTTTTTCAAGTCTGAATGCTTTTCTAAACGGAGTCCTAGTCAATTTGGAGAGTTTAATACTGATTTGAAACTAGATAAACAAGGGCAAAATTTGGTCCCAAATGGGACTTGGTATGACTGTGGCAGTTACTAGATAATTGTTCAAAACACTGTGACTGTTAGAGGCAAAAACTTGAGGGATACTGATAGGTAACTTGCCATACTTAAAACAATTTCTTACACTAATTTGATGTTAGTCAGAACTTGTTTGTTCATTTGAGTCCAGATGAGCTGTTTTCATAGTTTGTAAGTAAGCTGGACTTTGATTTTGATTCGGGTTATCTTATCTAGTTCAGGTAATGTTTTGACTGTAATAAATAACCATAATTGTTCTGAGTAGCCTGCATCCAGTATTGAAAATCTTACTTAGTGATTAGATGATGCCATACATGGAAACCACTAATTGCAGTTTAGTCAGCATGTATTTTGAAGAGAAACTGTGACGTTCTTTAGGAGTTTCTGACATTCCTGGGCTGTCTCTGCTTCTTCCCTCCCCCTGTACCTTCCTATTTTCCTTTTCTCACATAAGAAACTTTTCCCATGTTATACCATATCCTAATTTGGTCCCCATTCTGGTTGTTTCTTATTGGCTTATAATTTGTAGGGTTCTGAACTGTTAAAGTTTTAAATTTGCCAGGGAAGCATTTATCAATTTCATAAACAGAAAATTTATTGCTTAGTTTCATTTCATTCTTAGAATGTTTTCCCAGATTCATACTTACATTTCTTGGTTCTTGAATTACTATTTTTATTTGTTTCTCATTCCAATTAACTCCTCTGCAGCCGTATTATTTAATCTTACGAATATATTTTGATTGTATCTGTTTTCCTTCTCTCTTTTTGGTTCTTGCCGAAGAAGGCAATTCATATTTAGCTCACCTAAATCTTAACATATAAAACTCCCTCAAGCATTTAATTCCTTTGCTGTTCTTTGAGTCTGTTGAAATTTGGCCATAATTTCTGGTAATATGCCCAGAACTGAACACAGTTTCAGAGGCAGCTGTGAAAATGCAGTATACTAGGTACCCAAACACTGTCATGTATAGCTTTTGACATGTACAGCCTAGCCCAGCAAGGTTTTCTTGCGACCGATTCACACCAATAAAATATATTTTCTTTCTCAACTCTCCTGATTTTTATGTTGTTCTGAGATTTTCTTCTTAATCAACAACTGTTCCAAATTATTTTTCTCGATCCAGTTTTGTTATTTTCAGATTATGTTTTGAAAATGTCTCACTGGTATAGTTCAACCTTTTGAGTTAGTATAATTTGTGTATTTCTTCAGCTTATTGTTTATTGAATTTGCCAGATCGTAACTGAGGAACTTGAGTACTTGGACTAAGAAAGATTTGTGTATCATGCAAAAAGGTATGTTTCACCCTGCAATACATAGCATATCTTAAAGCTCTCTTGAATGTAGCTTATGTAGCTTATTAACATTTTATTCCCTTATGAATCCAAGTAAGTGTGAATTAATTCTGTGACGATATTAAATCGCTCACAAAAATAGAATGTTTTTGTTCATTATGTGACTTTTTCTTTTCCCTGTGTGCTTCTGAATAACTATGAAATTCAATCAGAAAACTTATGACAGAACTGGATGACTTTTTCCTTTGGCTTGGGTTGACACTATTTTATTTTAATCTAACTCTTGACATATCTTACTTACACGCAGGCTACTAGGCTGGTTTAGACATAAAAATGACCCTACGTATTCTACAGGCCTGATTCCATAAAGTAAACAAACATATCCTTGCAATATTCTTAGGGGAAAACAAACAAAACGATGAAAATTCTGCTGCTCAATCCAGTCCTCTCTTATACTTTTCAGGGCCCAAAGTAGTTTTGTATTTAACATGCTGTTTCATTTTTCATCACTGAAAGTGCAGATGTGAATAAAGCTTCTCAAGATAAGACACTTAGGTCTTGCTTGTGGATAAGTCACAGTAATTAGGGGTAATGCTCTGTATGAGTTTATTCTTGGATATTTTCTGACTTGTGAGAACTGTCAGATTTCCTCATTCCAGCTGTGAGCCCACTTCATACTAATCTTCAGCCTTTAGCGAGATTGAGTGGAAACGCAGGCACTATTAAAATGAAAAATCATCTCAGGAAAGGAACATAACCTGTAGAATACCTTCCAAGTACAGTGTTTTGATTTTTGTCTGAACATGTGAAAGTGTTTTTTATTATTATTGAGGCAGAGATGGTGACCTTTTCTTTGATGAGCACAAACAGTTTTGCTGAGCAATTAATGGCACAAATTTGACATTTATTCCTTCAATGCTTACATTTGAATGGCTATATTCAGTGAAGTCAAATTGTTTCAAGTAAACATTATCTAGAATCTATACTTTACATCGTCCTGTATCATTATTTTTTTTTCCAGTATTTTTAGCACTTCCTTTTAATATGTTAATAAATGAACCCATTACACACATTGCTCCCAGCTAGCCAGGTTGGAGTGCACAGAGTATTTCTCTGGTGTGTGTAAGCAGAACAGGCAGCAGGAGTGGAATTGGCAGGCTCTCACATGGAACTTTTCCTTAAGGTTTTAGTTATTACCTAGAATGCCAACAAGAACTTGAAGTCTGTGTTTGGTTATAGGTGCCAGTGGCTCTTTAATGTTTAGCTCCTTCTGACAGAGTCAGGCCCTTCCCCTTTACAATCCCTTTCACCATCTCATCTGAGTGCAGTTATTCCTTTCTCTTTTCGCTTTTATTTACTCCTCTGCTTTCACTGACCTCTTACTTCTATCAAGTAGTTCTATACACTTCTGTCTACCCATTAGAATGCTTTCTCCTATAGAACTGCAGCTTGCTTTCAGTTTCTAGATCTGTTCCATAGCTTCCTTTGACTTCAAACAAATGGAATTTGAGGAAGAAATTGAATTCCTTTATGGTCTACAGTGGTTATGAGGCATGCTTGCCTCACCATATAATGCAGTCACCACAGTCGATAAAGAAGATATTGAAGATATGTTGGCAATTTTTTTTCTGGATTTATTCATCAGATAAATATGGAGAACTTATTGAAAGTGTTGCAAATGTATCTTTGTAGTCAGAGGGGGAGTTCCTCCATTCTCAGTAAGATTTCAAGTGAGTGGGGGTGCTTTGTGTTTATGGGAAATAAGCCCTCTTGAAACTGCAGGAAAACTGTAAACTTAGAAATGGTGAATTCTGTATAAACTAGACATCCGATAATCATTCAATTTTTAAAAGCAGAAAAATGATTCTTTGCAAACTCTACACAGGCCAAATAGTTAAATTTTCACACAGAATAATGTAAAACAGGGCATGTAATGGAAAATATTGATAACTGTACAGAGAAAGTCTGTAATAGCAGCCATCCTTTGGCAACAAAGTGATGGCAATATTATTTAGCTCTTGTATGGCAATTTTCACTCTGAAAGCACTGCACTTAGTTAATAGAATTGGTAGGAAAGAAAATGACTGATCTAAAGCTCTCCCATTACTTTATCTTCTCTTAGAATTGCATGAAGAATCCTCCACAAAGGGAAAAGAGCTTTGAGCCATAAACAATTGCTTCACTCCTATAGAAAGAACTAATTGATCTTCCTTTATTTATTCTAAATATGAGGAAAAAAAAATAATGACAAAAATTTGGAAATGTCTCCAAAAAAAAAAAAAAGAAAAAGAAAAGAAAGATACCATATGTTCCTAACATTGTGTTCTTCTAACCAGTAGGGCAGACATTCACTGTATGTATTTTATAGAATAAAATTGTAATTGAGTACTTTATAAGGTAAAATTTTAATTTTGCACTGCTTTGTAGCAGTCTGACAAATTACTTAACGTCTCTGACCACTCAAAGACATGACACTCTGAAACGTCTTTAGAAATAGACCAGTTTATGTAACTGATATAAAAACAGGGAGATGAAACGTGTGCAGCAAGGGACTGTAAACACTCTTTCACATTTTGAAAAACACTCCTGTAATTTATTTGTTTGTAGCATTGATTCATTTGCATCATATACTAAGTGGAAACGAGCAAGATGTAAAATTAATCCACCCTTGTAACTATCTGAAGAGAGTAATTATCTGGTGCTTACAAGCTGTTTCTAGAATAGATCCTTCCCAAGCTACATTAAATTTTATTGTATCTGTATTTGAGTCTCAAATTACAGTGGATTGCATCCTTTGACAGTGTAAACAATGCAGCCCCTCTGAAGTCAGCAGAGTTGTACAAAACTTCTCTTATGGGACCAGTACCCCTGGAGTATGCAGGCCTCCAGTGCAAATTTGATGTTACAGAAGTTTAGTAATGATATCTGTGTGCCTGTTCTGAGAAATAAGTGTATGGGGAATGTGCTGTGTCTGTTCAAATGTATTCAGTTCTCACATCACAGATACTCAGACTGTGGAGCCATGGAAGAAAGTCCCTGACAAAAACACTGTTTGAACAAGAAGCACAAGAACAGGCAGAAGAAAACTGTTAGACTTGTCAACTGACTGCATGATTATTAGACATAAACACATTGTTTCCTGTAAAACATTCTAAGATTTCTGGGGAATGCAGAATTAAAAACAGGCAAATCAAAGGATAAACAGAGCTGGAAAAGGCAATCACTTGCCTTTCTTTGCTGGCTGTTGGTTTTTACTATGTGGGGTTTTTTGTTGCTATTCTTCGTTTTATTTGTTCTTTGTGTCTTTTGTTTGCTTTGGATTTTTTTCCAGAGGGGTCAAATTCTTTGTGAGTAGAAGAGCAGCTGTGGGTATGCTAGGCTCTGTAGTTCCTCTGTATTCCTAGGAATGGAGCAAGAGGCGCCTAGGTCCTTGCTTGAGCACAGTTGTCGCACCAGAGAGCTCTCTTTTGGTCTTCATGAATCCACTGGAGATAACAAGCTTTGACTTCTAAGCTGAAGGCAACTGGGTCTGGTTCTGAGCAGATGTGTATTAGCTGTTATCAAATCTAGAAAGGTCTTCTGTGCATCTCCTCTGACTTAAGCAACATAACTTTGAGACAGCTCAAAGCCTGCTTTGGATTATAAATTCTCAGATGCATATCAGCAGTAATTGTGTATAGTTTCAGATAAGCAAGTCAAACACTAATGGAAATATTGCCAGTGAAAATAAATTTTCATTTGAGAGTAAAAAAAAAAAAAAAAATTAAATCCAGATTCTTTTCTGATTTGTCTGCAGGGCATGAGAAATGTAGTGCTGACAAGTGAGAAGGAGGAGGCGTGCTGACTGGTGGGAGAATGGGGATTTTTCCCTCTTTTGGCAGCAGTGTTTCTTTAGATTGATTTAAGTAGTTCATGAAACTGCCTCCTTGCCCTTCTTCCAGCCCTTTCTTGTACCTCCATACTGTAGTTAATTTGTAATTTTACTTAAAGCTAAAATAATAATAATAATAATAAACAAGTGTGTGTGTGGGGGGGGAAACAACTCTTAAGGTCTTTATTTTTCTGGGTTGCTCTTCTTTTGATTACTTGGAGGACATTCCAAACCTCTTTTTCAGTAGTAAGGTAAATATTTCAAGACCTCACAAAAGCCTGACTGTACCAATCATGTTGTATTTCAGAATTGAAATGTGAATACTAATACCCTGTAAATCAAATATGATTTTCATTAGTGAAAATGAAGTCCATTTGTGTTACAGAATTGACGCAAAAAAGAGAGATTTGTGGCAGTCTAAGCTTTTGTCTTATACTTTCTCCTTGTATTGATGCTTTCATGTATTCAGTAGTGTATTTTGTAGTCAAATTAATAAAAAGAGATGCGTGGGTAACAGATATGCTTAACTTTCAGTAAATACCTACAGTTAGGTTTAGCTTGTGTTGGAGTATCAAATGGAAAGGTATGAAGATTTCAGCCAAGGTTTTACCAACTACCTGGCATTGTTTGCAGTGTGATTTTTAATTTCAGTGATTTGATCGAGATCTTTTTCTTTTGTTTATTTTGAAGTTTTGGTTTTAAAAATGCTTTGAATTCCGGTTTGAGATTTGGAAATGGAATCCTAGAAAATTTCATTTATGTTGTCACAGATTATGCTGGCTGAACTGGTGTCTGTAAATCAATGTATTTTAGCAGTTTTGCCAGAGGGTAGATGATCATTATCACATGTGTGAGACCTGGGTCTCATATGGAATGGTTGTGTCATGGACTGAACCACTGATTGAGCACCTGGGAAAAGGACCCAGTCTGCCCTAGGAATACAGGTGAAGGCAAGAAGGAAAGACCAGGAGGAGCGCTCTTAGACCTCATTTAAGGGCTGACCCCCACCGGGGAATGATCTCTTTCTGGAGATCCCTCCCTGGAGCTTTCCCCCGTGAATCTGGAATATTCTGATATGGGTAAGCAATCTTCTTCTCCTTTATAGCACCTTTCTTTCGTGCTGACCCTTCCCTCATTACACCTCTGGTGAAACAGCTTTTCCCATCATATTGATTTGTGCAATTGCTACTGTCTTGTTTCTGGCTTTGCTACCATGTTGTTGCAAGGTGCTGGTGTATAACTGAAGAGCTGTAGCTTCTGGGAAGCTGCTGGGAATCCCAAAAGTTACTTCCATCTATGTCAGGACAAAATAATGAAATTTTACAAGTTCTTAGGATTTAGTCTATAGCATCAGCTTTGTGTTAAAGCTTTGTGTTCAAGTGGTTCAAGCATCTAGACTCTGACTCGATACCCATGCTGTATTTCTGTATGGTTTTCCCTCACTGTAAATTGAAAGATATTATACCTATTTCTCTGTGAAGTGCTATAAAATCTTCTGATGATGGGCAGCACTTAGGATTTGTCCCCAGGGCTGGCTCTCCGCAGAAACATGTTCCCTGTGAGGAAAAGCATTAAGCTTAGTAGTATTCATTTATCCTGTATAAAGGTGATTTCTATAAAGGAATCAAAAGAAACTTGAATTATGATTGAGCTTTTCTTAGCCTGTGAAAAAAAAAAAAATCCATTCTTTCGTTTCATACGAGCTGTAACACTGTAGGCAGCGGCTTAGTGCTTTGCCTACTCTAATTCTTCTATTATTGTGAATTATTTTCTGCTGACAGCTTACAAGCTATTATTACAATAAAATTTTCCTGGATACTAAAATGCTTTTGTTGCATCAAATTGGAGTTTGAAGCATTATTCATAGATATGTACTCCTCTAAGTGTGTAGGGGTGTGTGTGCGTATGTTTCATTATTTTCAGTAATCACTTTGTTATTTGACACTAAAATAACTCTAATGTTACTTGTATTTTGGACATTCTGAAAGTACTATTAGTAGTAGTTTATGAAAAACTGCAAGAAAAAATCTGCAAAAAAAAATATTCATAAGTTGCCTATAAGATTCTAAGATTTTAATGTTATTTAATCCCAAACATAAGTCTGAGGGTAAATCAGAATTCTTTTTCTTTTCCATTTTGGAAGTTGAGATTTTCACTTTTATTTAAGGCCTCTCTGGCTTTGTTTAACCTAACAGGAGATTATTTGTATATCCCTGTGTGGTGACAGTGAGATGACAGCCACGGAAGAACCAGTGCTTGTGAGGAGCATAACTACAAACCATGTGGGTAGCCATCTGATGTGATTTGTGATCCAATACTTCTGATCTCTGATTATTTGTGGAGGAGCTGAAACTATCTCTGTCAAGGTTCTGTGATGAATCAGAGAACTTCTTTCCTTGGTCTTCACTGAAGCTAACCTAGTATCAGAGTTAATTGCCTATTTAAGGCAATAAATTGCTTAATTTGTCTTAATAGGTCTATAAACCATGCCGGAATTTATCAGGGAGAGTTGTTAATAACCATTAGCCTGATGCAAAAGAACTGTGCTTCGTCTCCCATCAGAATCCACTGAATCTATCCAGTTATAGCCATTTCACAGCCTATTGGAAATCCAAAGTTATAACATTAATCAATCAACTATATCAGTCCAAGATTTATAACTCAGTTTTCAATCTCTGTGTACAACCGATTATTGTAATGGTAAGAGTTACTACTTGGCTTATGCAGGTGACATACAACTTTATTCTCTATCTTTATTCAAACTGGTTTGGTTTGAATATAACTGATAAGTGAAAGGGATGATTTAAAAAAAAAAAAAAATTGCTAACCTAACAGTTAGATCCCTCTGATTGGAGCAATGCAAGATTGTTTTAGAACCTTCTAATTGAGGACTTAGAATCAAAGAATGTGCTGTCACTTAGATCACCCCAGCTATTATCTTTTGGTAGGTACTGGTATGAGGTTTGGATATCATGTTCATAATGAAAACTGAAACTTGAGCTTGTGCTGAACTTTACATCCAGGATTTGGCTTCAGTATGTTCTATATTGGTAATCAGTAACTGACTACTTTATGACTACTTTATCAGGTGGAGAGAATGATTAACAGCTCTCCTCCAAGGAGAAAGTAATTTAGAAGGAACAGTGTGGCAGTCTTAATTGTGCCAGAAGCAGCTTTATTTGGAGATCTGTTCAAGACTGTAAATTGGACTCTGTTTGAATCTTTTCTAGTGTTGAGGTAGCATCACTATATTCAACTCCAGTACTCAGCCCTTTACTTGAACATTGCTTATCTAACAGCAGATGTGTGTGTGCAACAGCAAACACTCCTGCCTTAAAAGAAAAATACTAATGAAGTATGTCATTCCATTTCACACATTCCAAAAAATGCATGTCGCATCATTTTCACTGCTTAATGCACATCCTGAAAGGTAAACTGACAGTGTTCTGATGGGCCTAGTATAAATTGATACAGCAAAAAAATAGATACAGAAAAAAATTCCCTTAAAAACATTAGAGAAGCACTTTGTTTTTGGTAATAAATTACCACTTGTCTTGAAGTTGTAGGCAAATTCTTCACAATTTTAATGATGTAAAAGTAGATGATAAAAAAAAAAAAAAGACACGGACATGTGTTTACCAATAAAAGAAATTACATGCAAAATGTCCTTTTCTCCCTGCATGTACTATACAATTTCAGTTACGTGGCTGAATTTAAGCCTAGTGTTCTACCATCTGTCTTTCATAAAGCTATAGTGTGTTAATTATTTTTTTTTTTCCTCAGTCCCTCATTGTAAACAAAATCTGTTGTTGGTTCTTGCTTGAGTACTTTTTCCAAAGCCTCTACAATAAGTCTTGGCACTACAGTCAGTCTGAAATATGTTTTCACTGCATGATAAGTTAACGATCAGAGCTGATGAAATTCAAAATGATGTTTCCTAAGGCACACCTGCTAATGTTCAGGGATATTTGACTGCAGCAGGATTTTGTATACCTACCATATTCAGTGAACTACTATACTAGTGTATAGAGGTAACATCAAGGACAAGAAATTTTAAACTTTGTTTGTTATGTAGAGATATTTGCTTCTGCAATTTCAAGGACAATCCATTTCAATTTTGATTTGCAGTATTAATGCTGATAGTATAAAACTTCTTGAAGAATTGAAAAGAGAACGCTGTATAGTATGTATGTGCAAAAAATAAAATTTAAGCATATATAAATTTAAAGCAACTGCTGTTGCATGAATTCCTTCAAAGGAAGGAATAGATGGGATAGATGTGGTAGTGTAAATGTAACACTGAGGGATGTGGTTTAGTGGATTTGGGTGTTGAGTTGATAGGTGGATTTAGATGATCTTAGTGGTCTTTTTCTTCCTTAATGACTCTTTATAGAAACAGTTGTGGATGTGCAAAATGTCTCAATAAGAAAATAGGGAGATAAACTGATTGTCTTGGAGGCACTTGCAGTTCCCTGTTACAACTGCACTTAACATTAAAATATCTTTATTTATGGAAATATCTGTTGAAAGTCTAAGCTTTGATTCTGTAGGGGGGAAAAAAAAAAAACAGAAGTATATGATGGTCGTGCAAATTGAGTTTATAAGCCTATCACATTTAAACTTTGGAGCTGTGTTTAGTTATGAATGTTTCTGTACTTTCTGCACAAGGTGGACAGCTTGCCATGTGACAACAAGTGGTTTTATGGGGAAAGCCACACCTCTCCTCATTGGTCCTTCCTCCAGGGGAGGGCAAGAATGTGCCAGCTCTGTAAGAACTGGATTATAAAGCAATCACCTGGAATACCAGAGGAGATTACGAAGGTTTGTACATGGTCTGTACAAGACAGTAGAAATTGAGAATGTCAACATACATTCCTCTAGCCCATAACTTGCCAGTTGGGGAAGGTAAAAGTATATGGGCATGGGGAAGAATGGGATGCGCCAGGTCAGCATGCCTTGCTGAATCTCAATTTATACCTGAAAGTAAACAAATGCTAAAGATGGGGGGATATTCTTTTTCTTCCCTGTTGAGTGTTTAATTTCAGAACATACTGTTGCTATTTACTGCCTGAATGTAATTAATTTTACGAATTATTATATTCTGTTACCCTTCTGGAGGTAATTAATTCATTAAAACCATAGGCATAAAATTATAAAATATTTTCTTAGTATTTTTTTCTTTTAACTTTTACTTAGGGAAAAGAAAGGCAAACTTTTTTCATTTTCTTTAATATCCCAATCCAGGCAATGTAGACAGGCATCTATTTTGTCTATTTATATCCACCAGGAAATTTAGATTCATCTGAGGGAGTCAAGAGTTGTTCCTTTTATTTAGTTTTTATCCACTTTGAGCAAATTCTAGTATGATTATGGGACATTGTAGTATGTATCTATCCAGATATGGCTTAATAGTTTTCCTTTCTATTTTAGTATTTATTTTAAAATCTCAAGCATGCATACAACTTGATAGTCAAGTACAAGCAAAAATCTTTGCACTCAAACTTCCACATATAAATTATCTTAATATAATCTTACATAATACTTTATAATATGCGCGTTACATAAACATGAGTGATTCTTCACTGACTATTGGAAATGCTGAGATTTCCAGGATATGTGAGTCCTTTATGTATGTAATGTCCATAACACTTTCTCTATTGAATATTTTATTCCATCAGAACTTTATCTAATAGCATATGCAGGAAGAAAACAGATATGAAATTCAGTTTGTGTATGGTGTCTTCATTTGTGGAACTGATATATAGAGTAAAGATTAATGGCTTTTGGATTTTGCCTGTCTTAGCCACGTGAAAGTCTCAACTCTGCTTAGGAGGAATACCCACACTTCAGTTTCCCTGGAGTGAAAATTCCTGAATCTTCCCTTCTAGTGTCAGAGAATGTTCATGGATCTTGTTTTACCAACTTAAGAAAGTGAAATGTCTGCTCAATTGGAGGTTTCTGTGACTTCCTGACTTAAAGACTATTCTTAACATTTAGAAAGCTTTTCAGTTATGTAAGTATTAAAACTTATTTAAAAAAATCACACCAAATTTATGAGTTTGCAAGAAAAATCCAAATTTCTGTTTTTTTCCCTATTTAAACTAAATCTTATTAAAGATACAAGGAAGGCTCATATGTTGATATTCAAAACAGTGTTCTTCCTGTGTATTTTAACTGCTCTGAGTAGTTTTCGTAACAGGCTTGTTTTCCCATTAAACTTTTGTTTTGCTCTAACAGTTGAGCATTAAGACTATGTCATCGCTATTTCCTGATTCTTGAGGAGCACTGCTGCAACAGAGCTTTGAATCACATTGTTTCCCATAAAAGGCCCTCTACTACTTACACAGCAGTATTGTCCATTAAAAGGGAAATATTCTTTTGAGAATGAACACAAGATTTATGACATCGTAAGGTGAAACCTCAACTACATGTAGTTACCAGTCTTAGAAAGAAACTGAAAGAGGAGTGTGAATTTCATCTATTTATCTGAAATTCTAGTTTTAGATCCCTAGTATCTAACCTAAATTTAACCTCTTTTAATTTAAAGCCACTTAACATAGAGAGCAACTCTTCTGCCTTACCTCTCTCTTCTGAAAAGCCTGTAGCCCTCAATCACTCTTATTCCAGTTGTGCGACACATCCCACTGTGTTTCTGTGATAACAATTAGGTCATAGTTTTCTAATTGCACCAGTTTCCATTTTCGTTATTTCCTATGCTGTGTGCATTGGTGTAGAGGCAAATAATACATAATTACTGTTGTAAAAGTACTAAATATATACAGGCAAGTGGGACCTGGTGCAGCATTTTAAATCTGCCTTGCCAGTAAGTATAGGTGCACTGCTGGTTAATTCCCTTATCTTGTAACTAATGATGTTGACTGGTTATTGTTGATTGGTTGGTTTATCATGGTGTTTTGTTTAGCTGCATATAAACATATTTAATAATGATGTTCTAAGAAAGTGGAAAGGATAGAAATAGGGATTTCTTGGCTTTCTGGTTTGATTACTCAATGTAATGTCATGCATATGCAGGTGGCAAAATGTGGATGCAGGGCAATAACCATTATGTTCATTTACTTTGCTGTTTGGGAAGCACAGATGTTAACTATCTAATAACAAGGTGGTTCTTATTGTAACAGCCCTTCTGTTAGGTTCTCCTCCAACAAAGCCTGCTGTTTTGTTGTGTGTAAGACACTTACTGCTGGGAACACCTAACTTATTGTATAAATTGTTTTCGGTAATGCTGCTTGTTGCTTACCACCTTAAGGGCGGTGGTGGTGCATAAATCAGTTTTATTTTTCTTCACTGGATGTTTCATATCAGGTTTTTACACTTTATTCCAAAAAATGTGTTCCCTTCCAGCCATGAACCTAACAAGCATATAGAATGACAGGCAAACTCCAACTATCTAAGGATCTTGCTTCATCTATTATTTATAGCTCTATGAATTACTATTTGTTCCTTTAATGACCAAATACTCAGTTTGAGCATATACTGGTAATGCAACTTTCAGTCTTGTACCTTAAATGATGTACTGAATATAGTTGGATCAATGTTTCTTGCAACTGTAATCTAAATGGCTAAAAGATTTTGGGTCCTAGAATACATGCAGCAAACTGAAGCTGAGCAGTGCAACAAAAGTCAGAGGTCCAGGGAATTTTTTTTTTTTTTTTGCAAAAATACACAGAAATATATTGTTTTTATAATGTCTTTGATCATTGAACATTTCCTGTCCTTGAGTTATGAGGTCCGCTGAGCATCTCTGGAATCCTCAGTGGCACTACTAACTCTGTAGTTTCATCTGCTTAAAATTAAGAAGGAAGAAAACAAATCCACCTGGAGCTACCTGAAAGATGATATATCTTGTAAGAAATGTGGCTCTAAAGTTGCTGAGCCACGAGTAACTCAAGTTCAATTATAGATAACTGTATGCAGAAATAAAAGTCTCAACTCTGAGAAATGCTTCAATATGTTTAGCATTTAGCAGCTTGCTTAATGTCATCCATCAGCACTGCATCTCCTCCTTTGCTATAATGTGCTTAGTACACTATCTTGCAACTTGAATACCAATTGAAAGTCAAGGTCTGAGTTTTAGTCACCAAAGCTATTTGTTGGATTAGCCCAAGGAATGAGAGAACCTCTCTCCTTCATGGTTCTGATTTCCCATAAGAGCACAGTGAAACTGCTCTGCACCCTTGAACACAGCCTTTAAGCCCAAGGTCATTCAGTGCACTGCAATGTGAGGAAAATGAAGAAGAGGACACTAATACAGCTTTGTTAAAGAGAAATCTCGTAGTATAATTCACAGAGCATGCAGATAGCAGAGTAATTTATATGGCATAAGCATTTGTTTTTTTCCTAAAGCTTAGAGGTATCTTATCCCTCTGCTAGCTCATTCCAGCTGTATTACTTTTCTGCATTACAGGTAAAAGCTATAGCATTTGTATCCTTGTGCCTATTGCTGATCCTTTGGAGAGCTGGAGTTGTTAGATTTAGTGCTAAAATCTCTGAAGATGTTTGATTGTTTAATTGTTACTATTACTTTGCGATAAATCTAGGATATAACCTATTTCTTAAATATCTCAACTAGGAATGTTGACTTGGTTTCTTCACATCAGAGGGATATGCAGATTACAGTGAGATACAGGACTGCTATTGTCAGGGGGTAATTAATTCAGGTTTGCTGAGTCTTCGTGGTGTTACAGTCTCACTTGAACCTACTGGGAAAAAAAATCAGAGTGGAAAAAAAAAAACGCAACAAAATAAATATTTTGTTGGTGCTGAGAGTAAAATGTTTTTCTCTGTTTCCTGTATCTTTACAGCATGCTGCTCTCTAGAGCTTTTGATACAATTTTCAGAAAGAAATGGCAGTCCTTAAAGTGATAATCACATCTATTTTTTTGTTACCTTACCTGTTTGTATGTTTTTAATGTCTCTGCAGGCCCACAGTGACATTGAAATTATTTTTTTTCCTTAAATAAAATGTCAGCAGTTGACAATCTGTGATTCAATGGTACCATTTTATAGTTCTACAGTTCTAAGTATAGAGGAGTGATTTCTACTCCCTTTTGGCAGAAGTTGAAGTAATATGTCAGATATAGGATGCCCATAGCTAAAAGTAATCTCTGAGAGGTAGGGACGTCAAGACAATAGATTGCTGTTTTTTAATTATTATTTTGCTTGTTTTTCCCAGATACCAAGTTTCATACCAGCTTGAGATATTTGCCAAAGTAGCTTTCTGTATTTTTATTATTTTTGTGTGTGTGTGTTCTCTGACACTGCATTACTTCTGTCTTCTCACACTCCTCTGGTGTGACAATTCTGTCACAACTTGTTTTGGAAGATTGTAATGCTTAGGTGAAAGATCACATTGTGCTCTTCCAAGAATCTGTTTTTATACTGTTTGCCAGTCTTTTGATGATATCTTATGTTTGTTCCAAGAGTAGTTGCGAAGTGATTTCTCTTGGTACAAAATTTTTTGTTGTAGGTGATTCAAAGTGCCTCCCCCTTTTCTTTTTTTTTTTTTTTGTAGTTGCACTGTTTAAGAAATCAATAGAAACTGATTAAAATGTTCAGTTGTTCTCTGCCGACTGCATTTTAATCAGGCTACATTCTTGTGTCTTTGTTTGGTGTCCACCCCTGCAGATTGTAGAGTTAACTAAGTCATCTACATTTGCCTTTAGTTCCAGAAGTTTAACTCCGGAACTATACTTAAGGGATGATTTTGGTGGGCAATAAAGATGATCAAAAGTATGAAACTGCTTCCACGTATCCTCTGTCTGGAAAGACCCTTAGCAGAACAGAGTAATGTTGAAACAAAAATCTCTACTGTCCCTGTGTTTCCTTCTGGGTTCATCATCTTTACTTTGCTCATGAGGAATTCAAAACAATAGAGCCTATTAGTAGATAAGAGAGAAACTATTGCCTGAGAGAGGCTGGGCTTGTAGGAAGCAATTTTAAAGTACGTATGCAGGCAGATACAGTTCAAGTCTGAGTATTTTATGATGTGTTTTGCTTCTTTCCAAATATGCCAAGTACGTTGGCAGTATGTTTGGTGTTTAAGGGGCAGTTGAAGTCTTAGATGATCTGAAAAAGTGTTTAATTCCTTTTAATATCTAACTAAGCCGAGCTCCTAGTTTACTGCAGAACTAACTTTTGTTTACAGGAAGGCATGGAATTTGCTCCTGTTGAAATGAACATGAGTCACACCTACACGAAATCCTTCAGCCATCTGCCATAAGTCAGTAAATCCTTTTTTAAATGTCCATTAATTCTGATTAAAAAAAAAAATAAAAAATCGAGGAAATCCCCCCATCTGTGTTATAGAGGCATTGTGTTCATGGGGAAAGCACATCAAGAATCCTATCGCTCCTCACTTTAGCACTGGGGGTTAGCTTGGGTGATGATTTAGAACAATTGCAGTCATTTGTGGAATTGTTCACTGTATATTGCTGAGAGAATCTCTGCATGTTAATTCGTTAAGTAATTGAGGAGCAAAATATTATGATACTTCAGCAATTTGGTACTAATACAATAGTGTGAAGTCTCTGTTGCTTTTAACATGATTAATTCTACTGTGGTGAGTACAAATACTTGTATAACAAGACAGAAACTGCCAAGATAATTTAGTGTTAGAGAAATGAAATGGACAAGGGGAAGAGATGTGCAAATTATATTTTTTGAATTTGCCTTCAAGATGCAAATTCTTCAGAAAAGACAAAACTCAAATTTGCTGAGAGCAACTTTTTTTTTTAGCTTTGAAAAATAATAATCCAAATAAATTTGGAAATAACCCTGTTTTTAATGTTGTATGGCAAAATAATTGTAATAGAAACCACATGTCTTTTGAAAGCTGTTATTTAAGCAGTCAGTTATTGTTCATGACCAAATATTTCTGTCATGACAAAATATTAGTATCCTAATAAATATCAAAAAATGTTTATGTTGCACAATCTGGTGATGTTCTGCTTCAGTGCTGACTTTGGCTGGGAGGTGTGAAAGCATCATCAATATAATGTAATGATGACATACTGAATGACTGACTACAAAATCTTTCAGATGGTCATATGATGGTGGCAGGTTGACAAAATTTAAAGAATCAAAAAAATGTTTAAACATACTTCTGCTGTGAATGTTAAATTGAATGTATATTTTTGAGAAGAATTTGAGTATTTTTTTTTTTACTCTTTTGCTGATATGTACACCACAAAGTTGGTTAATGCCAAAAGAAGAGCATCAGCTCCTAAATTTGACTTTTCACAAGCTGCTTTGTAGCAAAGCAGTGATAATATTTTGCACAGCAAGAATTGTAGTATATGCATATTTTTAAGAGTAGTCCACATCCTTCATTGTCTTCCCATACTCAGTGAAAACATTTATTAAAAGTAATGTAATTTCTGAATAAGGTCTTCAACTTTCTTTATATTTGTTCTCACTGCTCTTGTTTTCTTTTCAGATATTTGGTTTCTTTTTATCGTAGAGGAAAAAAATGAAAGAACAGATTTGTTAACTTGACTGTGACCTTCACAGCTCTAGAATTACTTGTTCATAGCACACCTGGTACACATGGACTTGTAGCTTGAGTCTTGAAGATTTATTTAAATTGTTCTCAGGAGTTCCTTAGACCTGTCAGATGTTCATACACAGGATATAAATTGATATCCATTTGTAGTCAGAATAGCCGCTGAGAGCCTGAAATGGACCAAGGATTGTGGCTTATGAACAGAAGCTCCTGTTTGTGTACTGAAAGAGTTGAACTGAGTTAATGAACGGGTACTGACAGTGCTGCAGCCAAAGAACCTTACCCATGCTGTGATCATTGCTATCTGGTCTCCTAGAAGAACGTGATTCAATTATATGATCTTTTCCTTCTCTGAGCACTCTTTAGTGTGAAGATTCTCCCATTAAAACCTTTCCTCAAATACATTTGACACCAGTTACTTTTCTTCAACTTCTAGATGCCCTCTGGAAGTTGTTCAGTATCTGAGACTGAGTTTGCCAAGGTGGTTCAGGGAAATCTCTGACAACTGGGCACTCACTCAGAACTTGAAAAGCATTGACTTCATCATCAGGAGTGCAGACCCTGAAAGCAGACTGTAATTCTTTTCACTCTATCATGTGATAATTTACTTAACAATGGAATTAAGGTCACTGAGGCAGCATCCTCTCCTTCATGATACAATTTCTCAATTACCTGGAATAGTTTTGAGTTGAAGGGGTTTCTCTTTCTGGTGATGTATAGCATATACAAATGAATTTAAGGCATTCTTCAAGATGATTAAGAATGTTCTGCAAACCTTTAAGATGAAATGTTAATTGAAGAATTGAATGTCTGCCTAGACAAATAAGTACTTTGACATGAGTGACCTCTTTACATCTCTATTCTTGTGATTTAGGCTATTCTTGATGTTAAAAGGTCCTTCTGAAAGAAGATCCTTCACATCCCCATCTCTTGGGAATAAATCTAAGGCACTGTATTTGTCCCAGGTAATGGGTTATTTAATATGTAGTATAAGTACTTCATAACCAGTTCCCACCTTCAGTAATATGTCACCTGGCATTACTGGCACTTTCTTCAGAAGGACTTGTAATTCTTGCTGCTTATATTGAGTGCTAGATGTCATGCAGTCCCAAGTTTTTGACCATTTGTCTCAGTCGGCTTCTGAGGAATAACAATTTGTACTGAAGCCTCCCACCAATGAGAACTGCCTTGAAGGCTCATACAACATTTTAGCTGATTTACAAATGTGTCTAGAAGATACTTTCTCTGAGATGTGTATCTGGGCTTCTGGCTGTTTCTGTTTACTCTGACCCAGCAGTGCATTCTCGCTGAATTAGCTGTGGTTGATAGGCTTAACGAAGATCTATTTATTCAAAGGGCTCCCTAATAATGAGTGTTCAGGGCTTTGCTTGAACTGAATTTTTGAATTGACACGCTGATGATTCTTTAGAGATTTAAATAAGCAATTTAACAAAAGATGTGTTTTTTAATGAAGCATATTCGTATTATGTCCTTCCTGCCCCCAAACCCTTTCCCAACTAGAAAGGGTAGAAATAAAGGCGAGTGGGGGTAGAAATAAAGGGGAGTGGGGGAAAAGAGTTTAATTCTCAAGATAGAGTGCATCTTTGCATTGCAGTAGTTAATTTCAAGAAGCAGGAAATCCAGCTTGCTCAGTTAGATAGGCGTCTGATGAACTGATTTACAAACAAGTTTAGTCTTGCCAAGCAAATCTAAGTCTGTGTCTTTCAAACGAAAGTTATCTACGTAGTAGTGTGTATTGTTTTTGAATAATTGTCATTTCTTCCCTAATAATAACGGACAAAGTATCTTCAATATTTTTTTGTCTTAATTTTGACAGAGCTTGAATAATTGTGTCCCACTTTGACAGAAGCTAGTGATATAACTTAGTGTTAATAACTAGACATATTTTATCAAGTGTGTGTAGAATTGTATCTGGAAACACATAATCAATATGAAATCAATAGAAATAAAACTAGTTTTAATATGATTAACTACATTTTCTACTGAAGGTTAAATGTTAAAGAGAAGGCTTAAAGAGAGAAGGAAAGCAAGTCTTAATAAAATCAGAGGTAGGAATTTAATATCAGGAATACAGTAACATCTTTGAAACAATACTAGGTCAGCAAGCTTTTTGTGGTTATACAGAGAAAACTGTCTAAAACATTTATTTCTTTCTAGTGAAGCTAAAGTAAAATTTAATGATCTACTCTCCCTAGGTAGCTTTTTATATGACTCTTTGTGAAAGAATTCCATGATCCAAATTTTATTTAGAGATGGCTCATCAAAATGTACTTGTATATATCCCACAACTTCACGAGACATGCTGAAACTGAAAAAGAAGCCTAAATTGAGCTGATGTATGCTTATCTTCTCTCTTGCGTTGATATACACAAAGATTAGCATGAGCAAAACTTCAGATGCAAGCATGTATAATGCTAAAGGATCATTAGAAGGACACTGAGTCTTTAATGTAAATCCTTTACAAAAGCTATTAACAATGTATGTTTGTCACAATAATTTACGTTTGCCTCATCAACCTTGTGATATTATTGCATGGCAAGTCATAATATGAGGAGTCATAGAATACCAGCAGCCAACATGGCAACACTGAATACCCTTCATGTATAGTGAAAGGAAATACTGGTATATATCTTCACAGTACACAACTGTCTTGTCCTACATGACTTTTCTACATCTGTCAGTGGACGAGTTAAATGTGACGAGATTGAAAGTAGAGTAACAAAGTAAATGGTCTGAGCATTTGTCTCAGCTGTCTGCAAGATTTCTCATTTCAATGGAAACCGCTTTGAAATTCTTTCTAACCAATAACTGATAAGATTAAAACCAATTTTAAAGCCTAAAAGCATGTTTTTAAACCTGTGCTTCAGTACAGTTGAGAAACAATCTGGAAGTGATGCATGAAGCTGGTGAGTTATTTGCTTAATTACAGGCTTGTGCTGGTGCCAGGCTGGTATGTGCAGGTAACGTTCTGGTGTAGATTCAAAGGCGAATTACTTGCTTACTTGTTTGAGTTCCAATTTATAAATCTTGTTTTCATTGTTTTATTGTCAAAGTGGTGTATTTCCTTGTTTCTGGAGAAAGAACAGAGAAATTGGAGAGAAGATTAAAAAAATAAAAACTATCACGTTTAATCTATGGAATGCTATTTATCTCCTTCATAGGCTAGCTAAAATCAAGATGCATCGTGTAGACTTTGTGACCTTGATCCCTTGTAGCTCAGATTGCTCTGAATTGCTGTAGCTTATACTGTAATATACCTCAAAGATGAATAGCCTTTTAGAATGTGAGTTTTTTTGCTGGTTCTAAAAAAAAAAAAATAAAAAAATAAAAAAAAAATTATACTTCGCTGACAGGGTGAGGTCTCAGGACTTGCCTGATCATGCCTTGGCCTTTGCTGATTTTACTTGTTTCCAGAATTGTCTAGTGTTCCTGGTTTCTTAAGCCATCTCTCAGTGGCATATGCGGATGATTTTTGCTTAACAAGCTATAACCTCTTCTTCAACAGAAGCTGGAGAAATACTTTCCTATTTTCAAACTTAGAACCTGTTTATCCTTGTAACGAGACTGATAGTGAGACATAGAGAAGCAGTAAAATACACCAAGTACCATATAAAATAATATAAAATAAAAAGATACTGAGACTGAGGAGAAAGAACTTCTGACTACGTTGCCAGGCTGCTCTTGACTCTTTTTATCTGTCTCTCCACATCACTGTTCCTGAAGAAGATCATAACCTTAGTACAAAGAGGAAAAATGGAAGGTTAAGCATAATATAAATATGTCAGAAAGATGCTAGAACATTTTAAGCTAAATTTTGTCTGTGTTTCTGAGATTTTTCTGAATTACTTGAGTTGGGATAATGCTGTCTAAAATGTTCATTAGAATAAGCATAAATATGTAGTTCTATACATACAACAAATTTTCCTATAGAAGTCTAACTGAAAATCTTCCTAAATTATCTTAGCACTAAAAGCTAACTGCTAAAGCTGAAAAAAAGGAAGTTGTCAGGATGTATGACTGAGGGGAAGAAATAGAAATGGAAATATAAAACCATCCCTTTTAGCTGCAGTGCCTCTGTAGTTTTTCTCAACTCACTCTTTGGACCTCACCTTCATAAAAAAAATCCACATTTTTGAGAATTCCTTTAGTAAAAGGAAGACTGTGATTTAATATAAATAATTTCATCACTTTCAACTTTTATTTTTTAAAATTATCTCTGATATAAGCTGTCTGAGAAACGAAAGCAGAACTCTATATAGATTTGTGGCTAAGCTTGCATCCCACCATTATTTCCGTCTGGGTTTGGAAGGTTGTTTTTTTTTTCTCCCACTGTAGACTTAGGTGTTTCATAGTTTTCATAGTATCACTATAAATACAGCAAAGCAAAATGTACTCAAGCCCTGTAGGAGGAACTTCAGTGGTTAGGTTAACTCTAGTAGAGGGGAAAATAACATGCTGCACTGAACACCTGTCTCAGTCTTCATTTTTAGCAATGTCTGCCTTTGAAACATGCTGTCTGTTGTTGTTTGTTTTTTTTTTTCCCCTCATATTTTCTTTAATAACCTAGGAAGGACAAGGAAGATCAGGTTATCTTGTAAATGTTGCTTGTCAAATTTTACTTGTGAAACTGAAGGGATTTTTTTTGATCCACGTTTATCCAGGAAATTTGTATTAAAAACTGTGTTTTGAGTGTAATGCTCTCCCCTCCCCTCAAACTCTGAATGACAGTTCACAAGACTGTAAATGAGACCAGCACTCCTGAAGGGCAGTTCCAAACCTTGAGTGAGGAGAGCAATGAATAAAGGTGAAAATTTTGAGCTCTATTTTTAATTTTTTTTTAAAAAGAAATTTTAAATTGGAAAATACTGAGAAATGCTGCCTGAACCTTGAAGTTTCTTTCAGATAAGCATAGGCAATTTGGGGGGTTTAAAATGTGCCTTTATTTGTTAAAGCTACAAATAAGATTCTAACTTTCATACTTCATAGCGACTGTATCATGAAAAAGAACTAAAGGATGAAGGATGAAGACCTTCAAGTTGTTGTTTCTCATGTTATGTTTGAAATTGAACTGAGATCAGATCATATCTGTAGCAACTTTCTCAGCCTGTGTATGGGAGTGTCTGTACCTATATATATCCAATTCGTTTGTGTATAGATATGGTATAGCATCTTATTTTGGATTAATTTATCACTTTTGTTCCATGCAATACTGTTTGTAGTTGTGCAGTGAAGCATTTTGGCTAATTAGATTGGCAATTCAGACTTGGTTCAAAATGCATGTAGAATATTAACAGTAGTCTTGCTGCATGTCTATTTCATTAAAAAAAAAAAAATGATTTATGCTTATATCAGTTCTGAAATAATTAATTGTAGCAGTATTCCCTAGTAAAAAGTAGCTCTTTCTTCTGAAAGAGCTGATGTTTTTCCTTCAAATAGCTGTGTTGTATAGATACACCTTTGCTCAAGATCATAAAGTATGTAAGAATACAGTTGTGTTTCAGGAGCTGATAACTTTTTTTGTGCAGATAGAGATACTCCCTGAATATTAATGGGTCTTGATACCTCTTTGAAATAACAGCTATTCTTATTTTGTAGATGGAGGTGCTAAGGCAAAGAGAGGTTAAAATGCCTGCTTTACTTGTGAAAGCGGCAGATAACTGGGAACAGAAATCAGATGGTTTAACTTTATATATTTTATTAAATTATAATCTTTCTTTCTCTCTATACACAAATATTTGCCCCAAAGCTATGAAATGCAGAACCTTGAGATTTGAATTTGATTTTAAGGAGCGACTCCTAACTATTACTCTAGTTGAATATCTTCAATATTCTTCTATAGACAATAAGAATAGTGGTGCTGTTGTATTGCTAAGATCTTACAGATAGCCAATTAGTTTCCATATGTATCCTATTCTCTAGCATATTAAGTTGTATAATAATTTTTCTGTATTATGGACAAACATCATTGTTCAGAACTGTCAAAGATGGCAATACTACTCAATCTCTAATTTCCAACTGTTTCCTAGGTAACAAGGATACAGCTGCAAAACTGCTGTGTCAAATGGAGACAAACTAACAGCCTTTTCTCCTATTTTGGAATTTGAATTAAGTAAATCATAGAACTAGCACTGTTTCAGAAATTACAAGGTATGGAACAGAAGGTTGACATTCTGATTCCAGTGCACGTGTTTTACTTTTGGGTTTCTGTACATCTAAGATTTTACAGGAGCTGACAGAAAACTTGTAAAATAAATCACAGCAGTATTTTTGTAAAACTTTACTGTGTACTGGAATCACTCTTTTCCATGAATGAAACAAACAAAAAAGAACAAGCAAAACAAATATTTATCACTATTGTTTTCTGCAACTCCAAAATTCAATGGCTTATTTGTGCAGTAAGCCCATTTCAGTAAAGAAGAAGCAAAACAAAGTATCAGAAAACAGAATTAAGTTATGAAGTTGTGCTCAGTAAAGAGATTACTCTCGCATACAGATAAAATTATATGCAACTTAGTCTTTTTATCATTGAATGCTTTACTGTTATTCAAGACTTTATAAGTTATATAAATAGTAAGATGATAAATGATAATTTGATAATTAATGTTGACTGACATAGTCTAATTTATTGGGGAGGAGCTTTAGGAATATATATTATGAATTTTCTTTCAAAACCATAAACAGAACTAAAACTGTGATACGTTTTGTTTGTCTAAATGTAACAGTATAATTACAGAGATAAATCCCAAAATGTGTCAACAGTCTGAAAATCTGTTGTGGTGAGGTTCATTTTGTATCCTGGTGAATGATCCTTTCAGGTTTTGTTATATACCATCTTTGACTTTTGTAATACTGGGAGTAATGCAATTCACAGAATGTTTCTTTCTCCGTTGCATTAAGCATAAATTACTTTTCCTCACTTTCAGGGTTGGCATACTTAGTCCCTTTTTGCCATTTTGTTTGCCTTTCATACAACTATTATGCTGATTACACAAATAGTACAGCTCCCCAAGTTCTTTCCTGTGCTGCTACTCCAGCCTAGGAGTGCTCCTCTATACATCATCAGAGCCTCATAATTGAAACATCTACTGCAATTGTATCTTGAGTACTACATTAAAAGGTGGTCATGACAATGAGATAAGAGGATGATTTGTTAAACAACTGTGTTTACAGTGTGTCACTGCTTCCTTATGATCCCCTTTCCCGTCAGTTACATCCACTAATCATATTTGACTCGATATCCAGATCTGTGAAGCCTTTGGCATAAAAACTACATTGAGTTATGCGTAAAGTGAAAATGTTTTAATGTAATAAACCTGTGTGCACCTGTTAGCACGGCTGCAATTAGCTCAGAGCATAAACTGAAGGTTGAGTTGTCACCAGCCTAAAACCTGTTAGAATGCAGAGTAAAAGATGGATGTTTAGATCTAAGCACAACAATTCCATTGTAACAGATTACTTTGACAAATAAAATGAAAAATATAGTAGTAATAGAGAAAATTAATGCAGCGACACTTCAAGGTAGAATTGTGACACATTTTCACTTCTTGAAAAGTGTAAGTGGGTTACATTTATTTAAGAATACATACTCTAAGTAGCAGTAAATACTTTCCTTTTCATTCCTCCTTAGTGTTTGCAAGCAGCAGCTACTTACATATTTATTTTTATTTAAAATAGCAAGTATGACACGTTTTTTCCTGCATGTATTGCAAGAAGCTTGATAATCTCAAGCAATATCATAAGGCAGGGGAACAGGAAAAGTGAGCAACCATCTGGCAGGTGCAGTGTATGCCCTGTTTACCCAGATCTGTTAACTCTCCCAAGATTTTGAAATAGCTACCATGCCTGAAGAGCAGAAAACTTAAGTTATTTGGTCTTTATTCGTTATGAGCAATCACACACATGCCAAATAAATAAATCAAAGCTGCTCCAAGGTAATGTTCATTTTTATTCTTTTTCTGTACAGTTGTTGTAAGGTACTGTAGACAGTTGACACTGCGTTAAAATACATGATTATTGCTTCCAGAGCTCCTCTTATATGCAAACTATGTGATTGCATCCACAGACCTTGATGTCCTTTTCAGATAAAGTCATCAGAGAATACTGCTTCTGTATTACAGACAAGTGTGTCATGTAGGTCAGACTAACAATTTAGAGAAGCAAAATAACATCTGTTTTAGAAGATGTTTTAAAACATTTTTTTTAAAAGTAATTTTTCAAAAAGGTGATGGCAATATTTTCATGAGCACTAGTTTTCAAACAAGTTAGGGAAGCACTGAAAGAATCAGACTGAGCTATAACAGATGGTGAGCACTATCAGGGCAGAGAATGTATTTCTGAGTCAGGTTGATCTGAGTGAGGAGGAACACATGAAGAGCAAATTACAGCTGTTATCTTATAGCCATGATCAAAGCAACCCCATCAAGAACATTGGCTTTGCCACTGCTGTTGAATTGAAAATAATCATCTACTGAAGATAGGTTAACAGAGTCATGAAATTGCTTTTTGAACTGCATTCACCTTGTTTGCAGCTGGTTGAAAATCATAGAATGGTTTGTGTTGGAAGGGCCCTTTAAGATCATCTAGTGCCAATCCCCTTTTATAGGCAGGAACATCTCCTTCTGGACCAGGTTGCTCACAGCTATACCCAGCCTGTAAAACCTTTTCCATAACCATGAAGTCTTCGTAGATGCAAGAATCTATATTCAATTATTGATCACTCATCTTCTAGTTGGGTTAGGGCAATGAGCATTCTTCTTTTATAATTATTTCCCCCTCCCTTTTTTTTTTTTTTTCTTTTTTTTTTTTTCTAACTCAGACCTGTCATGACTTAATGGGATACTCTAACATATCTGATTTTATTAGGAAATAAAGTGCTTTACTTATGTTCCATATTGCTAAGGCAAAAATCTCTTTGCAAGCTTTAGAATAACAGACTGGGAACTGTCTGACCAAAAACAAATTAGTGGCGGTAAGATCTTGACGTAGTAACTAGTTCTGACCAGTGTGTTATCTAACAAGTAAGTAGGACTTACACTTTTGTGAAAAATGTGAACACTGGTAAGACTGTAACCATGACATGTCATGTCATTTGTGGTGTTAGATTTCTGCTGCTCTGGAGAAAAATACCTAATCTGTCACTCTGAGGATATTACCCCCAAAAAAGTTGTCTAGGGGAGACAAAGTGCTGCTTCCTTTCCTGGCTCAGTTATTTGGAGTTCACCCAGATGTGTCTGCTCAAGTGCTGTCTTCCCTCCCCATCACCTGGAGCTTGCATCCTCTCAGATGACAAACTTTCCTTGCTACAGATAAAACATGGCTACAGAACTCTTCTGTTTCCCTACTGAGTATTCCTACATTATCTCTAAAAAGCATCCACATAGTCAGTTCTACAAATTGTATGTCTTCAGTCCCCATGCCTCTGGCAAACGAAGGACAAACATGTGAACACAACATGCAGATAAGGCTGTTAAAAAGTTTAACACTAAAAACAGTTGAGTTTTGTTTACTGCTGTTACAACATTTGGTTTTGTCATGTAGTTACTGCCTATTATTAGCTTTTAGAAATAAAAGATAACCTAGAGTGTTTTGAATTCTTAAAAATATTTTTTGTACCAGTACCACTTAACTTCCATCTTAGGAGGCCTCTCCTTTCAGATCTGAATTTCCCTGTAAGGTTACAAGAAGCATGTAGGAACTTTCTCTATCTTATCAAATGGTGGTGGGAGTTCATAGCAATGCAATGATGTTCACTGAAGTTCACTGAAGTGGTAATCTCGTATTTAAAAAAAGAATCATTGTTTAGGCAACTTCTGTGAGATAAATGTTTGTTCCTCCTTTACACTGGTATTTTCTAAAAAGAATAATTAGAACACAGCTTTCTTCGGTAATCAACACAGCATATTTCTGTCATGTTTGAAATAGCATATAGTAGCTAATTGTCATTTTTTTTAATCTTTTTTTTTTTTTTTTCCAACACGTACATGGTAACTGTGTTTTACTGGTCCACATTTACATATCTGATCTTTATGAAGCTTATCTCAATGAAAAAAAAAAACAGACAAAAAAACCAGACCTCCTAAATAGTTTATCTATTCAATTTAAAATATAAAGCATCTGATATAATAGTATACCAGAAGTAAATTAGATTGTATTGCAAAATAAATAGCAGCTGTAATCACTGACTGTAATCGTGGTATGCAGGACATTTGTTGTAGTAATTTCCACTTCATAGAAAGACTCAATAATGAAAAAATTAAACTAGGTCTTATCCTAGACATCATTTCTTTTCTTCTTGTGAATTCAAATTCTCTTCTTCACATAAGTTTCTTCTGTCCAGTACATGGAAAGCTAAAGCTACTTTATGAATACTCAAGTGTGGTTTCTACTTTGTAAAGTCAAATGTTATTCTGAAACATATTCTCTGGAATGTATGATTTCCTAAAATATTTTCAGGTTTTACTGCATATATTGCACTGTGATAATATGAATGTTTACACAAAATACTTTTCTAAAGGTCACATTTTATGAAATCTTGAGATACTCCTTTTCAGAATGACTTGAATGAGAGAAGTACAGGCTTAAAACTGTTCAGACTTTCCTTAGCTTTGATGCACAGAAGATTTTATCTATGCCAAGTATCTAGAACTGTAATTATTTTTGGTTTTTAAATGAAAACCAGATAAGAAAATGATGAGGATAAAGATACAGCAGAACAAATTCCTTGCCTCATAAGGCAACCCTATTGATGTTGTTACAAAGAGTTAACACTCTCTTCTTTTATCCTTATTTTTTAATTTACTTCTCCCTCTTCCTATGAAATTAAATTAAAAATAAACTTGTGTTGTGTGTTTCCTTTTCAGGAGATAAATGCAAACCTACTGAATACAGCAAAGTGAAAAATATGTTATTGGATCTTCAAAATCAGAGATACGCTGCACAATCAAAAGATAGAAATGTTGGTGAGAAAATGGCTTTAAGGAAACTTCTCGTAGATCAGATGTTTCATTATTTTGATTCTGATAGCAATGGACTTGTGGACACAAATGAATTGTCTCAGGTAAGATTTAGATTTGTTTCTATTAGCCCAGAAGCTATTCAATTGCTATTGTCCGGATACATGGAATATTGTGTCTCAGGATGCTTTCACTTTAGGAAGTATATGTGTATCTCTGAGGTGGAAAACTTCGTTCAGGTTTTCTGGGAAAATTTTAATTATTCCGAAATTGTGATAATTATTAAGAAACTTGAATGCAGTTACTTTAAATATACATGAGGAGGGGCAGAATGTATTATAGGTTGCTTTGTCCATTAAATATTCTATTTTCCACTGCAAGTACTCTTGAAGTCTAAATGTATTTTAGGAGTTAAAAAAAAAAAAACCCCAAACAGTATTTTAAAGCAATTCAATAATACTAATTGAGCTTTTACTGTGTTTCTAATCAGCGAGCTTTATTAATTAATTGCAGATTTAGACCAATAATGGTTGCACCAGAAGGCATGACAGCACTAGCTATAATTTACCTAAGAATGCTAAGTCTCGGATGAATGTTGTCATGGGAAATGTATTTTGATTGACTGGACAGTATCAAAGTTTACTTATGAGAAACTCTATAAAAAACCATCAAATTTGATAACACTGAATACTAGACAGCCACTAAAAAAAATATTTTTCTGAATGGAGGCTGCATTATAAATCATAATAGGGTGCTTGGTTCCAATTTATATCTGGGGACAGGGTAGCTCTGGGTTCTCAAGGTTCTGGCTGATGGCAAATTGAATGTGAATGAGCAGTGTGCCCTGGCAGCCAAAAGACCCAACCTTACCCTGGGCAGCATCAGGCCCAGCACTGCCAGTTAGGTGAGGGATGGGTTGTTCTGCTCTGTGCAGCCTCATCTCAAACACTTTGTACAGTTTTGGGGTACCACAATATAAAGACTACAAATGTAGTAAAGGGTCTAGAGGATGACTTATGAGGAGCAGCTGAGGGTTTGCTCAGCCTAGAGCAGAGGGGAACCCTTATGGTGGCTCCACACAGGGAGTGAAGGGCAGCGGTGAGCTCTGCTTTTTGTGACAGCAACAGGACTCGAGGGATCAGCATGGAGCAGCATCAGGGAGGATCAGGTGAGGTGTTAAGAAAAGGTTCTTCACCTGAGGGCAGTGGCCGTGCTCCCGAGCTACCAGTGTTCAAGTCTCTTGTGTTTTTACACCGCTCTAAGAAAGATATAAGATTTGAATGTTGGGTGGTTCTGTGTGGAGCCAGGTGTTAGACTCAGTGGTCCTTGTGGAGATAAGTTTTCATGATGTTTTTTAAAATCTTTTGGAACTTCTGCTATCAAGTGAATTTGGTGCCTTCACACGTTTTACAAGCGGTACTTACTGTACTGCATAAATACATACCATACAAAGTTCTCGCAGGTATAGCTGTATGATTTACATGTAATACTTGTATACAATTGAAACAAAGCGTGCTAGAATTTACTGTATTGGTTGACAATACAAAGAAACTGAATTTTAGATTCTTTTCTATTTCACCATTTTGAAAGTATCTTTTTTTTTTTTTTCTTGCCATAGCCCTCATCTAATTACTGAAAAATAACTATATTCTTTCACTACTACAAAATCATTATCTATCAGTGTACTATGATCTTTTCATTAGAGGAGCAGGACTACAGTACTATATACATTGCTCCAAAAGTAATGCGTCCTATTTATTTCCTCAGAAACTGCAACATGTACAAAAAGCACAGTAATTCTATTTGATGAAGCAAATTTTCAGCTGTAAAATGCTATTTTTCAATGTAGTCTTCATTAGCTATGTATTCTCATTAGTGATGAACAAGAACCTGTGTGCTGTACTCATAAGCATCTGTACCAATGGAGGTGACTCGCTGTTTTCCACCTCCTCGTGGTGCTCCTATTGCTGAATGTCAGTGGGTGCCACTTTTTTCTGCATGGAGGAATTCAGTGACCCACCTGTGCATTATATGCACTTTCATATTAGATACCATTTTGTCAGACTTCTGCTCTGCTGCCAACTGTTGCATGGCAACAACATGTAACAGAATACTGGTGGAAAGATTTGACCCCTACTGCCATACCACCAACATTGACATATGACATCATGGGCAAACATAATAGAATAGGGGGCATTATTCTCTGAGTAGCCATCATAGCATGGAAGGTCAATAGAAAAAATGTTTTTGCAGAGTTTCCAAATGTTTATGAAGTTACAGAAATTTAATGGCACTATGTACACTTCTCTTTTACTTCTTTCTTGGTGTCAAACATAGTTTAAAAAAATCTTCCACTATGATATTTTCAACCATGCTATATGTTATTTACAATACTATAAATATTTTTTTTACATATATTTCTCTTTTGTAGAAATGAACTGTAAAGTAACACTTCTTTCACATGCATAGAAAAAAAAAAAAAAACAGCTGCCTTTAACTCTGGTCACAGAGCTTTTTGTTAAAATTCATAGCAGAACATCAGATTATTTGATCCAAAGAATAACAAATAACAAAATGAAATAATTGTTAATACTGTGTGGTTTGTTATATTTTGATGGGTCGTAAAGAATAACATGTTGACCCCAGAACGAGTTCTTCAGTTTGAATAGAGAAGAAAAAATAATGGTATACGTTTCACTTGAAGCCTTCTTGATGACAGAAGCTTCATCTGAGAACCTCTGTCTTCCTTATCTAAGACAAAGTGGGGAATAGTAAATCATCTTGGTTATCCAGAATAGTGTGTAGCCTTGCAGTTAAGCACCAGCTCTTGTATAATCTCAGCAGTTGTAAATTGTAGCTTTTGTCTGATGAAGTGTTTAGTCTGCATAATTCTGGTGAACTGAATATATGACTCAGATCTAAATAAAGATTCCAAACAAGAAATCAAGTTACAAGGACTTGTTGTAGGATCTTTAGTTGAAAACTCTGGTTTTCAGAGCATTAGTTGTGACTGTTGAAAGCTTGACTTCTGTATTCTGCTGAGTTCAACCAACTGAATGTTGTTTTTTTTTTTTATTACCTAGTGTCAAGTCAAATTAGATTCCTGCTTTCTTCTCCCTCTAATGTATGTAATAGACATAAGTATTTCTGAAAATTGAAATTGTTGTGAGAAGGAAAAAAGGAACAAGAAGTCCCAGTCTGGAAGTTGACTAATTTGCAGAGTGAGATAGGTTCCAGGCACTGAAAAAGTGATGATTAATTTTCTTTAAAAGATAATTATATTTTACCGTATCTGTGTGCGTTTCTCTCTGTGTGGGGGAGAAAATGTTTGAAAGGTCTTGGTACTGCCCTAAGATGGGATAGGAGTCTTTGCTTCACTCAGAAATATTATAACAGAACAGTTTTTCAGTTTTCCTCACAGCCAAAATTGGGCAGTCTAAATGATCTGTACATGATATCAGAGGTCCCTTCCAACCGCAGTGATTTTGTGAATACTACTTTTCTGCACTTAAAATATAATCATCTTCAGAGATTATTGAAAGTATTTTTTTTTATTATAGAAAAAAAAAAAAGGATCCTGAAGTTATTTTTTGTTCAAATGACTATTGAACTAAAACTTCATCTTTTAGTGCCCTAAATTTTATCTCCTCTATTTTCATAGAATCATAAAATCATTTGATTTGGAAGGGATGTTAAAGGCCATCTAGTCCGAGTGCCTTGAAATGAACAGGAACATCTACAGCTACATCAGGTTTCTGAGTCCTGTCCAGCCTACCTTAAGTGTCTCCAACGATGGAGCATCCACCATCTCTCTGGCAACCTGTTTCAGTGCCTCACCACTCTTATTGTAAACAAAGAAACAAACAAAAACTTCTTCTATTCACCCTAAATCTGCCTTTTTAAATTTAGTTTAGTTTGAAACCATTTCCCCATGTCTTACAATAACAGATGCTGCTAGAGCGTTCTGTCCCCTTCCTTCTTATAAGCCTCTCTTTAGATACTGAAAGGTCACTCTAAGGTCTCCCAAGAACCTTCTTTTCATCAGGCTGAACAGCCCCAGTTATCTCAGCCTGTCCTTGTAAGGATCATTTTGCTTTGCAATGAGTGCAAATTCGCTCACTTTCTTTTACACATGTCCATCTAGCTTTGCTCCCTAATGTAAAATTGAAAGTAATCAGAGTCTTGAAATGAAGGCGCCAATAGTACAAATATATTACAATATTTTTTATCTGAAATTATAAAGTTTTTGCCTTAGAATATTGATGGAAGGGAAAACAATTCTACAATTCAGAAAAAGTAACATAGTTTTTTTTTTCATTAAAAAAAATGCTGTTTCAAGTCTGAAAAAGTTTAAAATATATAATAGCACTACACTTTAATGTTGCAGACTTTAATTATTTTCTTTTATTCGGACAGTTCTGACATCTGACTGGGATTTTTTCATGGCTCTGTAATCTAACGTAAAACTAGGTCAGAAATAATTCTTGCTTCGTTACACAGTGTAAATGTCAGGCAAGGTAGTCTACAATAAAATTCTGCGAACATTAATTTTAAAATTATTACTGTTATGATTTTGTTTGCATTTTAATAATGTTCTTTGAAAGAATTTAAATTAATCTAAAATAAAGTTGTTGATTCTTCTAGTTATCTATGAATATTTGTATTTATCCTGCTGCCAGGATAGTCCCTGTAGAGGGAACTGGGGAAGACTGTACCAAGTAGGACTGAAGCCAGAGGATTACAATCTGCTCCTGGTATTGCTAGCGGGGTCACACAAGTCTGTGACTAGGAAAGTTAAAAATATCAAGACAGACTTTACATCACTTGGGAATATGCTTGAGGGATCAGGTGTACAGGTAGTGTTCTACTCAATCCCTTCCAACAGGAGGCTGGAATCTGGGCAGAAGAACGGACTAGTTGATGGAATAACTACGTGGATGATGTGCTCAGGGCTTTGTTTTCTATCATCTAGGAACCATTTTTGATAAACTGGGAAGGTTGATGTAGGATGAGACACATCTGACCAGAAGGAGCAAGAATACATTAGGCAGCAAGCTGATGGGGCTCATCATCAGGACTTCAAACTAGCTTTGATAAAGGAAGGGGATGTACTGCTGAGGTACAGAGAAGAATGCTGGGAACGCCCTCACATTAGGAAACAGCAAGGGAAAACCACAGATTTGCCCCAGAGATTCTAGAATTATCGTTTTAGAATAGTAAAACTTTTCTCCTTCCCATCAGGGAAATATATTGGCATCCTTACTTATGAACTAATGTCTGTAATTTTAAAGGCTTGGGTATATTTCTTTTGTTTAACAGGTTAACACAGAATGAATGAGATTGCCCAAAATATGTTGAAGACATCAAGGAGAATCTACAGGTCCTAGAATTTAAGGCAAATTGCCTTAGTAGTTTTTATTTTTGAGAATTTGAGATGCTGTTCTTTTTTCTTGTCCTATAGACTTTTGTCAAGTGGAGCATCTCTACTTTCCCTATGAAAGTACCTATAGAACTGATAGTACAGTCAGCTGTTAGTGTTCCTTTAAAAACAGTGGGGGGGAAAAAAAAACAACAGCAACAAAATCATAGAGATTGATTTTTCTCATCTCTCGTAGTGTAAAGCATTTCAGTAGGTTTAGTGTAAGGCATTTCAGTAGATTTAATGTTACTTTTTGGATCACTTCTAACCTGAAAAATCTAACATCTAGCTTCTCACCATTAAATTTAGTATGTGCAAAGGAAATCTGACTGTTCTAACGTGAGTTTCAACGTTTGAATACAAAGAAGTAAAAATTGCTTTTCTAACTTTAGTTACCTTGTTACATTTCCAAAGATCATATTGCTACTGCTTGCTTAGTCTTCAAGGTGATCCTGGAATTTATGGGGGCTGCTTTAACCACAACAAATCCTGAACCTTTTTAGATAAAATGCTTTCTGATGTACATTTATCCTCATTTAGGTATGGTCTAGATTCTTGTTTCTATATTAACTACCTTATATTTGTCTCTGTGAAACCACAGATCCTTCCTTGATAACATCTAACCATGTGATCCATTTCATTCCCTATGCGGCCCTATCCTTCTCCACATTACTATTTACTTCACCCATATATGCTATCTGCCAATTTGTTTTTTGTATGTATTTTAAATGATCAAAATAGTCAGAATGAGTCACAAGACCTCCAAAATACTATTGAGTTCCTTATTGACACTTTTTTTTTTTTTTTTTTAAGTTTTGCATTTACTGATACATTTATTTAAGAAAAACGTATCTTTATTGATACTGCACAGGTTGATTAATTTGTTTTTGTTTTCTTGTAATGACACAGTGTGTGAAATTAAAGATACATTCAAAAAGCTATTATGCTTAGCAACGTACCTTTGCAAATTACATCCCTAGAATAAGTAAAAGAAAATGGAAATGGGCTTGTTTGACAGGCTGTATTTCTTAGAAGTTGGTGTTTAAGAAAAAAAAAAGTTGCAACATTTAGCAGTACCAAATATATTCAGCTTTCAGATGTGGATTCTGCTGTTCATTTCTTGAACTGATTTTTTTTTTTTTTTTTTTTTTTGTGCTGTCATAATATATCCCACCTTAAGGAATTTTACTGATAAGTGAACATCTGTTAAAAGGTTCTGTCAGCAAGACAAATATGGTGAGTTAGGAACTCCTGAGAACAGTTAGTTTGATCCTGCTGACTTTAAAACACTCAATACTGACGTTTCCTTTTTGCTAATAACTTACTAAGTAGACAGCTTTACCAAAGTCTTACACGGGTAATAATTTCATATCACAGCCAATCTGATCTAAATCCAGTTTTCCACTAAAACATGTAGTTCCGATTTCCTTTTTCAAAATCCAGATTGCCGTATTGTAAAGCCTGCTCTGGCCTGTGTCCCTTGTGATAGGAGGGGAAAAATCATACAAAAGTCCACAAAGATGAGCTTTTCTTTCAGAGAATTAGGCAGTGTAATCCAGTCACATGTAGAGCCTAGAAATGGATGAATCTGCAACAGTTGGAACAGAAAATCACAGTTGCTGAAGACTAATAGTGATACAAAATCTCTTCTTGACCTTCTAAAACTTGACCTCACAGATCTTTTGGGGAGTTCTGCATATTGATTAAAACTGATTGAAATTTTCAAAGATGCACAAAGTGTTTTGCAAACACTGAATCTCATATCTGTAATCAAATATTGAGCTTGCTGAAGATAAGAATTAAATGGCAGGAAAAATGATAGCTCCCCACAGTATCATACTTGGGATTATCACAATCATTTGGACTAACCATTTATCAAATATGAATGATTATTGCTATTTTTAAAATAAAATTGAACTAATTATTAGGTGGAAAGCATCGTGATAGATTACAGCACAAAAGATGGAATCTGGTAATATTAATATACACCTTAAAATACAGGACAGTAGTTATAAGTGTTGGTGGATTTTAACAGGTTTTATTGCCTGACTTGTATGTGATGTTAAATTTTTGTTTGTACAACTGAAGCTAATGGGAGTGAGTGTTTTAACCAATTTTAGACCAGATTTTATGAAAAAACAAGCAAAGCAGCAGTGTTTCTCACCCTCCAAGTGTTGCATTTCCATGAACCAGTTGTGATTTTAACTACATTTCAAGGCTTGAAAGCTCAGGTTTCATTCACAGTTAAAGATGCAACAGTATGTGTTGAAAACTTAAGTCTTTTGTAATTAAAGAAGGGCTTTTAAAGTGTAAGGAGTAACTAGCACTAATGTTCGGGTAGCATAGTATGCCTCTGTAATTAATAACAACTAAATGTTGCTTTGTGTTAGTTCTTATCTTTGTGAATGGTTTTCATAATTGCTCATGTGCTAACAAGGTTGCTATCTTTTTATAAAGTGTTTATGTTAGCATACAGAAAATAACTTCCAGGAGGAAAACGTATTTGTCCTTTCTCTTCTCTGTAATACTCCTATTGTTCTCTTCTAAATGTTTAGACATTTTGTATTTACGTGAATAATAACTGAATCCATTCTTTTCTATTCCTGCTGATTCTTTTGCAGAACGACACAAAAGCCTCTGTATCACTTGATTTTTCAGAAACTATCATTATAAAGCAGATACAGTAGTTCTCTAGTTGTTCTGGGAGACAGGTAGGGGACAGGAGGAATAATTATTTTACAAATGAATGAACTGTATTTGCTTTCATTTTTCTGTGAATGGTACAAAACTGTGCAGCCATTAGATGATTAGAAGAGTTGTATTAGGTTTGGTTCTTTCAGATATGAAAACGGTTTTGTGTGTGCTATCTAAAATTAAAATTCTGAATATCTTCACATACAAACATCTTAATACCTTGGATGATGTCCAGGACTTTAAGCATAAGCGGTGCACAAATTAAAGAACGCTTCTCATGGAGAAGTTCATTTGAGTGAAAAACTGGTAGCTATTAATTATGAATTGTTTACAAAGTGGATATGCACCCATAATGAAACAGTGGTCTTTTCAGGTCAACTACTTTGTTAACAGGTCCTTGGAAAGATAATAGGCTTTTCAAAAGCCTCTAAGAAGCTGATAAAATTAGCAGGGCAATTGGTGTTTATTTTAGTTAATTTTGAAAATGAGTGGTTTGGTGTTTTTTTTTTTTGTGGTTAGGAATTACTGAGAGGAAAAAATCACGTATGCTTGGAAATTATCTTCTTGTGGATATTCAAAACTTTCTAAATCCATTTGCAATTATGGATAAGTAAAATCAGCTTTGTCATTTGCAGTTTCTCTATAGTGCTTCTGTCTAGCTAGATTATATATATTTTCTACATACTTTTTTTATTTAGTCTCAGAAAGTCTGTTTTAAAGATATAAACTTTAAAACTGCAATAAATAATTACAAAGTAACTGGAAAATCCCTGACTTCACACAGTTTCAGTTCTTTGCCTCACAGCAATCTTAAAATGATCTATTAAATGATTATTAGAAACAATTAATTATACTAGAGAACTCTAAGAGCCCAAATGTAATTTCATGGTTATAATTTTCTTGTCAGGTAATAAAACGGGATGAGCTTGGCAAGGATCTGTCTGACTGCTCTCTGTTCGATTTGCTGAAATATGATGATTATAATAGTGACAAGCACCTAGGTCTGGAAGAATTCTATAGAGCTTTTCGTAAGTACAAAGATTAGCCTATTCTTTTTTTTCAGTTTTCTTTCCCATCTCTCGTTTTGTCTTCCTAAAATGGCATTTCTTTTTATTTTTCGATTTTGATACATCAAAATGTTGTATTTAAACAGCAGGTGTAATGTAGCAGTCATGATATTATAGAGAATTCTTTAATGAAATCAATAAGGGATCTGTTTGTGTCTTTATTTTGGTAATGGAGAATTTGTAGATGATATTCCTTGATGCCAGCCTTCACTAAAAAAATCTTTGTTGTGCACAAGTGAAAACGAGTGCAGTCTGGACGGTGTTATAGAAATGAAAATGGTAGCATGTTTCCCTACACCCTTTCTTATTGAGTGCTGGTAAAACCAGTTGTGATAAACCCAGCAACAAATGTACTGCTTTAACTGGTGCTTTAGGATTCAGAGGGACGTACTGATTTGTAATACACTTCTGCTGGGTGCTTGTTCTCTGAATGCCAAAAGTGTCTGGGATAGTGCTTGTAGTATGTATGAACTTCTTAACATATCCACTGGGGTATGGATCAAAATGATATCGAAAAGTAGAAAGAAATGGGATGATTTTTAGTTCCTTTATTCAAGGTACATATTCATTGCATTGTTTAAAAATAAAAGCTTGAAAAGCTTCCAGTTCATTGTGTGCCCAACAGCCAGAGGAATGTGAAATACCTTTAATGGCTGTAATTATGGCACAATGTGTGCTCTTTCAATAAGAGAAAAAGATTAGCTCTAGTTCCACTGCATTTGGTCTTCGGAGATCTTGAATTTAGTCATTCTAATCTGCATCACATGTATTAACAAAAATTATGTATTGCTTTGAAAGTATACCTAGTGAAACAAAATGAAAATTAAATGACAGCCTTCTGGTTATTAGGCTACTACTCTTACAGCAAAACAAGCTGAAAGCAAGTACTCCACACAGGTCAAGCCAAACTCAAAGTGAATATGACAGCTCCAGGCCAGAGGTGTGAGATGTGACCTGCTGCTTAGCAATGGCAAATTCTGAATACAAAGAATGAATATGGATGGTGAGCCATTCATGCAAGAAGCATTCACGTCACATTTTCCATAATTATAGTACCTACTAAGTTAAAATCAAACTAAGAGTCAAACTATTTTTCTTTAATAGAATGTAGGACTTCAGGAAAGATTTATTCCAAACAAAATAGAAACTCTTCCTTCTTCAGAATTTTCTTATTTCACTGTTTCAATTTGGTGTCCTAAAATATTATTACGTTATGGTAGCATGCACTGTGATTGTGAAATTATTATTTTTCACTGTGTGATGATTTTTGACCGCCTCCAATGTTTGTAGAAGAAGAAACAATCCAAGTGATCAAAATATGAGCAATTTTTTAAAAAGTACTTTTCATAACTACATCTTGAGGTCTTCTAAGTGAGCAGTAGCATTGGCAGGGAATAATTTTTGAATTTCTGTTTTTATTTAAGGAAGTTTAAAAGACACATCACTCTAAATTAAAAATGCTTGAACCATATTTTTTTTTACCCATTCCACAGTTCTTTATTGCTTGAGCTGATAGTATATGTCTGTTTTTTCATTTTTTTGTCTCCAAATTTTAAATCTATTTTTAAATACAGTGTAGTACCTTATATTTCCATTAGGTTTGTCCCTATGCCTCTTAGCAGTAGCGTGATAGATTTGAGAACTGTTGAACTCCTCTCGTTCTCTCTAAAGCTTGTCTGCTTAACAGCTGGAACAAGAGTTATTCATATTTATGGTGAAGAGCAGTAAACAAAATTTGGGTTCATAGAGCTGAAGAAATGACTCCTATACAAAAATGCAGTGCAGAATTAAGTTTTTTTTGTTCACCATTAACGAGTTGCTTATTTAGGGAATAAAGGGAATAAAAAGGGAATAAAAATAAAGGGAATCGAAGAAAGAGAAGGAAGGAAAATTTTTCCTCTTGTACAAGGCAGTTAAATGGGCATAGAAATACAAGCACTGTGTCATGGAAAAGGAGGTGGGATATCAGTCACAGTCCCACAGTTAGTAGTTCCTAAATCATTTCTCAAGGATGCTTTAGAAGACAGCCTTGTAGCTGAAGCAACTAAAATATAAAACTTACTGTAAATAGTAAAATATGATTTTAAAACATGTAGTTGAATGTGGTGAAGGCTAAAGAGCCCTCGTTTCTAAGTATAGGTTTTAAATGATATCTACCTTCAGCAGGAGAGTGCTACGCAAAAAGAATCCGAAAATTCAGAAAGCTAAAAAAGAACTGAGAGTAGGCATTAGTGGTATTTGTGTCATCAGCTTGAGCTATGAAGGGGATGGCTATAATCAAGCATACCATGTGCATTTCTAGCTGTGATTTTTAGCTGGCATTTAAAAATACTTCAATAGGATTTTGATCTTTGGACCCAGTTGGGCAAAATTAAAAGGTATTGTCACTATTATGCTGACCAGCTTGCTCTCAAAAGTTTCTTTTTTTTGTTTTAAAGGATTAGGCAATTACATTTTATTTAAATATGAATGCATATCTGTGGGCTTTATTATCAGTACTGCCACAGTAGCACTTGCAGGTGAGAAATCTTTTTTTTCATTGACATATTTAATTAGAAGTGTTACTGTCATCTAAGGACTGTAAATTTAGAATCAAATACAGCTGTAAATTTTACTGCTTTATTAAGAGTTTGTCACAGACAACAGGAATTTTTTCTTTCTTTTTGTTTTTTTTCATCTGGTAGAAACTAATCCTCCTTAAGGGCAAATTAAATCATTGACTGTTGTAAATGTATTTACATATATATATATATATTTATATATATATAAAAATATATCTCATATATATGGTATATACGTATCTGTGTGCTATAATTACATATATTCTGTGAATTATTTTTGTCAATCTGTTTTTGTTTGCAAAATGAGTAAGAGAGATAGGCAGGATAACTCAGGCAGTGGTGTAGTAATTCGTCTAATAAATTCCTCTCTCCTTCAGAAAATCAGATATTGAGGCTCTAATAAAGAAGGGAAATACTTAAGAGGGTGAACTGCCTTTGAAGTATGCACTGAAGTCCCAGTCTGCAAAATGTTCCAAGAATTTGAAAGTGCTTACTGGCTTGTGTAGTGTTGTGCGGACAAGTAAGCCTGATGTGGCTTTAGTGGTATCAGCTGCTTTCATATATATCGTGAGCTTGTTTTTGTTGCTATGGCATATATCCACTAGATGTATTTACTAGATGTAACAGGTTCCACTAGATCAATAGAGCATATAGAAAGGTACTTAATAGTTTTTTTTTCCATTTGTATAAGATAAAGTGGGAAGTATAGATCTGCTTAGGTCTTATGAACGTGAGACTGAAGGGAATCATCCTGAGCAATCAGGTCAATCTTCCACTGCTCCAGCTGCACAATGTAAAATTCTGTTCTGAGAGTTATCCAGCTTCATCTTAGCATTTTATTTTGTAGGCTTGTTTTCCTTTCCCACATAGTCCTAAATTTTATATAAGAGATTTTATATAAGAGAATGTGGTTTTAGTTTTAGTCAGAGCAAGATGTATTTAACCTTGTCTGAAAGAGTGGCTGGAAGCATAAGAGGCTGAAGCCAAACAAAAGGGAGAAGTAGAGGGTACAGATTTGTGAATGCTTTTTCTTCTGAAAAATAAAACTCATCTGATGCGCTTTTTCAAGGATCTTCTGTTTTTTATGTAATGTCTCCTGTGCTATGAAGATAATATTCTGTGTATTGCACATTCAATCTGCCTGTCTTCTGTTGCTCTTTTCTAAAATTAATAATATTTTCTCCCTTAGAGTTCCTTATAAAATGAAATTTCAAAGCAGGTACTTCAGGTGGCCTTCATAGTGGCTTACAAAATCTCAAGGGATAGTAGAAGTAAGTAAATAGCTATAAATTATTCTCACTCAGCGCAGTGCAGATGTGTATGTTGGCCCTTCTGTGATCACAGTAGAAAGAATGATGGTAATTTAGATATTTATGAATAGAACTGATTGAATACAACAAATAGAAATTACAAGTTTATGGTAAATAAGTGTTTTTCATTGGTCCTTTACAATAATAGAACTAAATGCTTTAACAACTCATAGTCTGTATAAAATGAAGAAAAAATGGTGTTTGCCATAATTTTTTTGATTAATATAGAATGACTTTTATCTTATGTGCCAAAAAGGGGCCATGAAATGGAAGTCTGAAAAAGAGGAGGCTCAGGGGAAACCTTATTGCTCCCTGCAACTACCTGAAGGGAGCTTATGGAGAGATGGGCATTGACCTTTTCTCCCATGTAACTGGTGATAGGACTAGAGAGAATGGCCTCAAGTTGTGCCAGGGGAGTTTCAGGTTGAACATTAGGAAATACTGCTTTGAGAGATTGATCAGGCACTGGAATGGGCTGCTCAGGGAGGTGCTGGAGTCAGTGTGTTCCTGGAGGTGTTCAGAATGTGTTTAGATGTTGTACTGAGGGTCATGGTTTAGTTGGAGATATTGGTGATAGGTAGACTGTTGGGCTGAATGATCTTGAAGGTCTTTTCCAGCCTTTCTATGTACTTGCTATTGCTCTATATATTTGAAAGTACCTTAAAAGCCTTATTCCGGTCACGGATACCAAATTGAGATCTTATTGCTGGGGTAATGTTTGTGAATCTGTATGTAAACCTTCAATAACAACTGTTATTACAGAAGTTGGTCAGGGATGATGATGCAAAAATTCCACTCATCGTAGCTTTTGGGTGAATCTGTGACCAGTGCATAATACGAATGTCAAACATTGTGCTTTGTTTTGTCTCGAATTATATGGAAAGGTAAACAGCAAGAAGTATCCATAAATGCAGGTCTTAGTTAAGGATTATTATCAGGTAGTCTAATTCCTGCAAAATGTTTTTAAAATTGCACTGCTGTACTTAAAATAGTTTCACTCTTACTTTATTCTGTCAGCTGCAATTATTACAGGTGCGTGTTCCAAAATCCTTTTTTGAAATGTGTATCTCTTCCTTTCCAAAGAAAAAGACCAGAATTTACCACTCCCTTTTGTCCTCTCTCCTCTCTCTCAAAAAAGAAATCTAGGTAGAATCATAGAATTGTTAATGTTGAAAAAGATTTCTAAAATCATCTAGTTCAACCGTCAATCCTTCAGCACCATGCCCACTAAATCAAGTCACTCAGCACTACATCTATATCTTCAAGTCCACAAAATCTTACTCAAAAAATACCCACTGGATTTACATTTCCAGCGATTTCAGTATCGTGTCAAAAATGTTTAATGTGAAATCTGAGTCAAAGCTTTTTAACTGTGACTACTCCTCAATAATAAGACTGTTTAACAAATAGCAGAAGAAAGAGTTTCTGAAGATCTGTCTCCTGCTATCATTAATTCCTTCTGGGCAACAAGTAGCGTGTGTCAGGTTGTTCTGGGGAGAATTGTATTTCAGCACTAGCCTTTGAAAATACAAATTAACAACACATTGAGTAGAAGCTACTGAACTTAGTGGTAATATTTTTCCACCCGATATAATCTACCTGTGCTACGTGTACTTTCAGTCTAGAGATTATCAGCTGGAAAAGAATACAACCCATTGTATAGACTGGGCAGAATTTAAAGCTCATCATTTCAGTGAAGTGCATTTTTAAGGCATAAAATGTTGTTCCGTGATTTGAAGTCTTTGAAGTAATTTCTTACATGCTACTAATTAATAATCAATTCATTTTGATACCAGGGATTCCCACATAATCATAAAATGCGTTTTATTTAGTTCATCCCTAATAAGACCTTTAGAAATTATGTTGTTTTGTGTTCTGTTATACAGATATGAGTTTTGTTACTGTTTTAATTTGGGCTAGGAAGATAACGTTTTCATGACAATGCATGAGAACAGTAATTCTATTTAAGAAGACATTTAATGGCAAAAAATAAAGTATGCAAGATTCTTATTTATTTTTATTTTACATTTGTAAGTCTGTTTCATACGTGCCCAACCTCACATGTTAAGATCAGGAGCGTGATAAGCCTTGCTGAAAGATTTGAGGTGGCTTGAGAATTAGTGCACTGGGCCACTGCTGGTGATGGGCCTAGCTGTTGGGCAACTGGGGTCCTCTTGGACCACCACTTCAAGTGCACCTTGTCATTTGGCACAGATCATTCCCATTCCCACGTTGCTTCCAGGACAATATGCACTTTCAATGCAGTCCTACCAGTACTATCATGTTATACAGTTCCTGGAGCTCTGTAAACTATAACAGTTTTATATGATCAATACACAGGACTTCATAAGCAAAAACATTTCTAATCAAATTGCAATTGGAATTTCACATTATTTATTGCAAGAATTTTTTCTGCTCATCTTGCCTTCTGCATTTCTCTTAACGATCACTCAGTGCGTGTGATTTGTATATTAAAACAATAAGCATGCTTATTATTACTTTTTCCCTTAAATGTTACCACTTGGCTGTGTAGAAGTCCTTTGGGAAATACTAAGCTTTTGGTGTGATATTGCCCGTTCAGTACTGGATCAGTATAGGAAATAATTTTTTTTAACAAACTTAATTTTATGGCATGCATTCTAAACGTTGGTTAATATGTGATGGTATTATATAGGTTTTTTTTTTTTTTTTCCTGTTAAAATTTAACCTGCATGTTGCTTTTCTTCTGGATAAGGAAAAAAGTTATCAAGATATTACATGATTTGGTTTTTGACATGAAGCTCTGAATAAGTGTGACGTTTGCAATTTTATGTAGTTCTGTTAATGTCTCTCCTAGGCCACAAAATATTTAGAGTATTTAAGTGAAGTAGAAAATAGATAAGAAGTGTCAAAATGATTGCATCCCATTTTAGTGCGAATAAGCTATTATTTTACAAATTTAGATACATAGAAATGGAATTCTAATTAAGTTATGCATGACAGCTTTGTAATAAGTGAATGATTGTTCTGTACATCTAGCTGTAAATCACAATCCATGGTGAACTTCAGTATTTTTGCAGCTGATATCTTTATGTTGCTAGTTCAGAGATAATATTTTTATTTTTGCAAGTCATTGTACCTGTAAGATTGTGTTGTTATTGATGTTCCAGCGTTCACAAACGCCTCCATCTAGATGGTTCACAATTCAAAACACATTTAAAATAATAATTTATAATCAGTTATCTTTACTAACCGTTGTAAGGGAATCAGTCTTATTCCAATTCATAGGCTAAGGCACAGGGGAGAGAAAATGTTTCCAGAGTATTATCCACAATGTGGAATAAGGGAGGTGATCACTAGCTAATCTACAAGCAGGGACATTAAAATATATTATTCACAGCAAAATTACACTTCTCCAACTATAATGAATATTAATATGCTCATAAAATATTATTTAGTAAGAAATCTCGATAGCCATTGCACTACTTGTTTTCTTTGCACCCATAAAAATCACCTCTTTATCTGAATTTCTTATTTGGAAATAGTTTTAGCCTAGAGCTATAATACTGCTAACCAACAATAAATACTCATTTAAGCAAAATTTCTAAAATAATTTAACATTATCATAAGTTAAAATCTACATACATATTACTTTTCCTTCAAAAATAAATGGAATCATATTTAAGTTATTGAGGCATGAGCATAGTGTCATCACCTCTTTAAATCAAACAAATGAAATAGTCATGAATAGGAAAAAAAAAAAAAGGTAATGCATGAAGTTCTTTTAAGAGTCTTAGGTATGTATTTGAGATAGTTGCTTTACTTTGCATATAGAGCAGAATGTAAAAATCTTGAAACTGTCTGCTAAAAGGAGATTAACAACACTTAGCAGTTGTTTGAATGTTGGTTTTTTTTTTAAAGACTTATCAGAAACACTGCTAACTAGAAATCTGAGGTGGATTTACTGTAACGTGATAAGAATCTGAGTTAATTTCTCAATTGTGCTTAAGAAATGGAAAAAAAAAAAGAAGTTGGATCTCAAGTCATCAAAAGGAGATCCTTTAAAATACTAAGATAATTTAAATATTTCAGATGATGAGTGAATTAAATAGATTGCTTTTTCGTCCAAGGATCAATTTATTTATTTGGAGAAGGATTACTTTATTGTTTTTTGAGCAGCTTTTTTTTTATGTTGTTTTATGTTCCCTGCAAGCTTGAGTTTGCTAGTTGTTCTTAAGCATAGAACACTAATGTTCACCTTAACAACTAAGTAACTTTATTCCTCAAATTGGTGGGTGTTGTTATATTTTTATATATTCTGGAATCCAAATCAATCTTTTCCTGAATGAAGACTCTTGGGGATTTGTTTTTTTTTTGTTTGTTTGTTTGATAACTCATCTACTCTGCTCATTATTGTTGGTTCTGATTGTATGTATAGGTAAGCAGATAAGTTATTACAGTCAGAAGAAGTCTGTAAAAGGCTTTTATTAGTTCTGGGATTTGTGAATTTCTTAAATGTATCTGGGATATGCACTTTAAAAGGGAATCTGAAGAAATAGTTTTGCACCTAGATTGTATGAAAGAACATTGTAAATTTGTAAATAGGGATTAAAAAAAAATTCCAACCCTGCAATGGTTGTGTGCTTTTCTTTAGACCTTAATGTTATAGAAAAGTGTATTACAGTATATTGGGAAAGTTTTTTTGATTGAATGCTTTCAAATTTCTATTACATGCGATAAGGGCAAAAGAGCTGAAAAATGTCCCAGACCACAGAATTACAGGAGTTGGAAGGGACCTCAGGAGATCATCAAGTCCAATCCCATTGCTTCCATTGCTCTCTCAGTTCATTCCAATTTTCCTACAGAATTACATTCTGGCAAAATGTTTCTATTTCAGGGAATCTCATTACTAACTTCATTTCCAAAGCACAATAATTACAATTTCAAGTTTTACTATAGTATTGTTTCATAACTTGTGAGTATATTTACTTATTTAGTTTTTGCAGTTTACTTCTTCAGAAAAACAGTATATTTGGTCAGCCAAAATAAAAAGTGAATGGGATATCTGAGTCTAAATATTTATATAAATCCTTGAAGAAAATGAAGTAATAGATAAAATGCTTGCTTTGAATATTTTAGATATGAAATGAAAACAAGTGACTGATCTTAAAGCCCCAATTTAAATGCTTCAGTAAACAGGTGAAGCTTACTACCTGATTTTATGAAACAGCAGTTTTAAAGTTATGTGCTATACACATAGGTATGTTTATGTATAACATACATGTGCACCCAAATAAAAGTGTGTAGGTGTATAGTTTAATCTGAGGAGTACTTCTTAAGGCACTCTATTAAGGCATTGAATTCCTATTCAAAAATACCTTCTTCGTATCAGTTTTGTGAGCATGGTTTTGCCACAGGGTTCGAGCAGGAAAGGGAGAGGAATTATTGGAAACATCTAGAAGAATTATTTTATCGGTGACACACCCAGGCATATTCTCTCAATTTCAAACTTTCTATAGGAAAAATAGCACAAGTAGGAGCTTAATAGGCCAGAAGAAAGCGTACTGCTTACCAACTGTCATATTGTTCCCAGTACATCTGCAATTATAGCCAGGATGTTTAAATTTTGTTTAATTGCAATGATCTTCATAGGTGTTAATGTGCTTTCAGTGTGTCCAGATCGTTTTCCTGGCTCTCTTCTATTGCTTATTTTACATCGTTGTGGCGCACTGTAGGTTATTTTTATTCCATTGTGGTTTGTTGGTGCTTTTTTTTTAACTTAATTTTTTCCATTTAGTTTTCTCCTAAGTAATGTTTGCATACTTGCATTTTGTGTTTACCTTCTCTTTTCCAAGTCTACAAGGGTTGATTAAATGGATAAGTTGAACTTCTGTGTGTGCCAGAAGATGCCATGGAATAGGAGGGAGACAATCAGAACAGCTGAGGGCTGCCTGCGCATTTGCTCTGTATTTCCAAGATTCTTTGTAGCTTGTTTATAGAATGAATTGAGTAAAAGAGTGAAATAGTGATTTTCAAGGCCCTTCAAGATGCATCTCTTTGGGAAAGCAGAGATGTGTATCCATCGTACTAATGTGTGTTTCCTGAACTATTTTAAGCTAAGGGAAGGAGTCTATGTCTAGTAAGTATTCAATGCTCAGCTTATTCCAAAGGTGTAAAGCTACGAAGATTACAGATGATAGGGTAATTGCTTGTTATGGTCTTATAATTTAACAAAGAGTTTACTTTGAGGCTCAGAAAGATTAAAAAAAAAAAAAAAAAGGATGAATAAAAGAAAACGAAGATGAAGTAAGCAAATAAAAAAGAATGTTTTTAATGAATGAGTTTATCAGCTGCCCATTTGGAATATTTATTTAAAAAATCCTTATAAGTTTTTTTCTATGCATTTTGTGTGATTGATACTGTAATGTAAAAACATTTACCTTAAGAATAGTATGATTTTTTTTCTCTAAAATATCTAATGATTTTAGTAGTCTACTATATAGCAGTTGCTATTACTTTTTTTAAGGTATTTTAGTGCATTTACAAAGTGTTTGGATGAAAAGGTGTTTTTAATATGATAAACTGTTACTTCTGACTTGCTGATAACTACATTTTCTGAATGTATATGTTAAATGAAGGTAAATGCAATTTTTATGTTATTTTAAGTTATGAAAGTCGAAATGAATTTAGTCCTGTATAAATGGAATTATTCAGTCTGTGTGAAGATATGCATAAACATATGTAAAAAAAAAATTACTTCTATTTATTTAATTTCCGTAATCCTTGACCTTTTACCATCTAGTGTGATATATCACAGCTGTCAAGTTTTTGTAAGTAGCTTTCTTTTGCTTTTGCTGTTACTGCTAAGAAGTAAAACAATTTGGAGGTGTATAGAGGGAAGAAACCCTAGAATATAAATTGTTTAACTCCATATAAGCATTGACCATGGTATGACTGGGAAAATAGTGGAAGAAGATTCTGACAAACCTTGTTTTCTCACTTCAGATAATTGTATTCTAAACTAGGATGCTTCTTGCATCACTTCTGTCTTTTGAACTTCTCAGAAACATGCATCTCATGATTTTAGATAATAATTATGAATTCAGTATAGAGATGCTTGCAAGCAGAATTCAGTAGGAGCAGTTGGAAAACACAAGTTGTGAATATTTAATGAAATTATATATCACATCAACTCTGCTGCCCGTGATTGTTGGAGGATTTATTTAGTTGTTTAACTGGTAAATGCTTCATATACAGGTTTAAAATGTATGTACAGTTATCCACATGTGATTTAGATACTTTGAATTTAAAAATAAATAAAAAATTAAAAATAAAATTTCTACCAAAGGAAGTAAGCACAAAAAATATATCTGTGTTCATGTGGTACACAGAATGAGTTTGCCAGTAGATTCTGAAGGTAGTTTTCTAAATAAATTGTGTTCTCAGATTGTCAAATGCTATGCTAAGTAGGTTAGCAAATCATTTATATGGGAGGTACAATTTCAGCTATAGTGAAAATAAAGGCACCACACAAGGCAATGAAGCTACAAGCAGAAATCTACATATTGCAAAATTATATAAAATGTAATGCAAATATGTGAAGTTGTGAAAATATACGAGGATTGAGGGAGACACAAAAACCTTCTTTATGTACTTATTTACTTAAAGAACTGGGGAACTGTCTAAGATGGAAGTAATCCAAACAATTCATCTGATTACCATTCAACCATGAATAAATGATAGGAAAAAATGACATACTTAAAAAAAAGTTATTTAGCTTTGAGATTATAATTCTTCTCAACCTAGACATGTGGTGGAGATGTATTTGTTGGAGGGAATAGTTGAAGTGCTTTAAAACTTGCTGAACACTGTTTAAGGAATACTTGATGCTAAACAAAGATTAATGTTTTGTTTGTGCTTATGAAGTGCTATTCAAATATCCATTTGAGTAGCAATGTATACATAACAACAAGAACTCTGAATTACAGTAAGGATCCATTTAGTCCAGTATTTTGGATTTTATTTTCTTCAGGGAAGATTACAAAAGAAGAAAAGGGGTATTAAGGTTCTTGTATTATACCTCCTTTATTTCTAGCGATTTTTGTCTTGGAGACTGATTATCTTTAATAGCTCTTGATGAATGCTTTGCTCATAAATTTGATTGCTTTTTGGAGCCATTTGAAGTTAACATCTACATCATTGTTTCAGAATTTTTCACACTTTAATGATTACATGCTAGAATAAGTATGATTTTTGAATATTGTGCATGCTTTCTTTTTAGTTTATAATGTATGGTAAAATACTGTGAGCAACCATTCTATAATTCTCAGTCTCCCATATCCTGAGATTTTTTGAAGCTCCTGATTAATCTTTGTAGTCATCTCTTTTCCATTCTGAAACATTTCATGTAAAAGCTGCTTGTGTGAAGAGCTTACTACACGCTTGATTGTTCTTACGATGCTTTTTTTCTTCTCTAACATTTCTTTATTTCTACATTTCTAACGTTCTTCTCTACATTTATTTATTTATTTTTTTTCCCCAGGGGAAAGGACTAAAAGCAAACAAAGTGTCATCATGGATTTAGAGTGGTGTAGTAATACTCTGCCTAATTTCTTTTATTAACACATTGTCAAGACTGAGTACATATTGTCATAAGGCTGCCAATTATATTCTAAAGGTCTCTTACCTAAGCAATAATAACTTGTTCAGAGTCTATCTCTTTGTAGGCAAGTTTGGTCGCCTTTTTCACCTGCATTCGGTACTTTGAATACCCAATTTTATATACTTAACTTGGCAAACTACTATCATAAATAATGCCTTTATGCAAATTTTTGTTTCATATCTGAATTATCTGATTACCTATTCTCCAAAAATGTTCTCAGAGAAATGTATTGTCTCGTTTTCTTCTCTCTCCTGCTGGTTCAACTTGAGTTCCAGTGGCAATCCAGATGGAATTCCACCAGTGACTTTTCTTCTTATGAAACCTAAAAACAGAACCTTCAATGGAGAAATGAAAAATCATTTCTAAGACCATGAGCAGATCTGATGCAGGTTGTTTGTTACAAGGTAGATCTCTTAACAAGAACAAAAGTCTACTTGGGCAATAACCAAAAGTGAGGGCCTTTGTACAGACAAGTAATAAAGCCTACCTTGAGTTCTGGTTTGTTTTATTTTTTCCCCTCTACATGTAAATTACATCAGCCGATTGATTTATTTTTCAGTATAACTTTCTTTCTACTCCCATCTGTGCTTTTTCCATGTTATAGAGTTCTGTGAGTAACTGGCTCATAACTCTACTCTTCAGATTGCGGGAAACTATTGAATAACAGCTGCGTGGCCTTTCTTTTCTTGTAGAGGAAGTATAGTAGTGCTGTTATGCTTCAGGATTTCTAACTCCCATTTATATGTCAGGTAATTTGATTGTGAATTACTACCTTAGAATTTTGTACTGACAGAGAGAGAACTATTTTTGAAGTTGGGTTTTTATAAAACTCTGAATACATCCAGAAGTCTTAAATACTTGGAAATTCTATTATCACTCTGAGGGGAAAAAAAAAAAAAAAAAAAAAAAAAGCTTTGAAATTTCAAAATAAAATGGAGCTGTACGTTAAATAAAATTGGCAAATTATTATATTGATAAGCGGAAATCTTTGTGCATAAAAATGTGAGTTACGAGGGTTGTCAGCTCTCCTTTTATGATTCCCATTTCATTATGAATTAGTTTCAGAAATATTTTGTAGATTAAACTGCTGCACTTTAAATGTTTCATTTGAGGTAACTGCAAGTATGCAGTATTGATGTTCAGCATCTGTGTTTGCAGAGAACATAAGGAGCATTAAAGTTGGATCTATACTAGTAAAATGACTTGAAAATATTGATGCTAACTGTTAACATTTAAATAAAATGTTTTTGCTTGAGCTAGTCATATGCAAACACAACAAGCATGTTGAAATTGATTTTTGTGTAAATTACCTCCTTTGGTTAAATAGATGCACCAAATATACAATAAATAAGGCCAAAACCAATTATCATTGCTTCAGTGAATTAGCCCTTTCATGTTACCTAGGTAAGACAGCTGTATTTAACATAAACTTCAATTCTTTTGAAATCTGTTTTCAAGAGGAAAATAGAACATGTTACAAATAATAATGAGTGAGGATGCATTTAAAATCTGTTATTCCTAATGTCCTTTCTCATTCAAATTTGGCTCTTACTAATTTATGTGCAGTTTTCAATATACCTGTACAAGTGAGCTCATAGCAAACTTTGGTTTCACATCTATTTTCAAATAACATAATGTTATGATGTTTCTTCTGTTTTTCATCAAGGCTGCATTACATATTTGTGGTCTGGATTCCAGGAAGTTTTGAGACTATTATTAACTATTCAATGATTAACCTGAAAAAAACGAATAAAGAAGTAGTCTCAATGACCACATTTATCTTAAGATACTTTGGAATATATCATAAAGACGAAAAAGTTTGGACATCCATTTTCACTGAGACCCAAGGCTGTATTTTTTTTTTTTTTTTTTTTAATGTGTAAGGTTGCTGATTGAGAATTTCAGATTTGGTATTGGGTTATGTTTTATATTAAATAGCACCAAGAAATATCAACATGTGAACACAGAAATAATAAATCAGAATTGATTGTAGTTGCTTATGACTTATGTGCTGCTGTGAGCTAGGCTTGCTTCTAATTGAGTGGCTAGAGTGTGATCAGGGTTTACAAGCTTATGTAGTGTAAACACATTGAACACTTAGCTGAACTTTGTGTATTGGCAAAGCTGGTGTACTTGAACCAACTTTTACTCAGTTTGCTGAAAAAGAATGTTTTATAATATTTTAGGCACTATGTCCTCTGCTTCCCAATGATTTAAAACATCCTGTGGTCATAAAGAGTTTTAAAAATACATTGCATCTGGGGCAACATATCAACAGAAGCTTTGGATATTTATGCTGCCAGGTACTAGACTAATGAAAAATAACCAAGCCTAAAAATATTTCAAATAAAAGTAGAGACCTGGATGCAACATGTAGCTTGCATGGTGTTATGCTATTCCAACTAAGCAAGGCGTTGTAGATAGCTTAATGGCCAACAATGGAACCCTTTTTAAATCTGATTAGTAAGTTCGTCTGAGATCTTAGTTATTTAGGTAAGACTGTTGTTTATGTCAGTTGATTTAAAATACAGTAACTGGAATTTAGGTAAATGATAGCACTGTGATGGCAGCTAAAGAGTAAAAGCACAAGTGAGACAATTTAATGCAATGATGGCCATAAGGAGAAATAATTTTATTAAGCAAAAAAAAAGATGCTGAAGACTATAATGAGCAAACACATCCTCAGAACCTAGAAGTTAGAGCCTTAAATTCATCTTTTCTTTTGACTGCCACCAAAGACATTTTTCAGTGTTAAGAATGCATAGTATGAACATATGTCCATACAGATTGTTGGACAAGAAAGGTTTTTTAGATATAGGTGTCATATCATATATCATGACAACTAGAATTAGAATAGATCATTACTTATGCATTCTGAAAGACATATTTTCTAAGCAATGTGGCATTGTAAATAAGAGTGTTGATCATATTTTCCTGGACTGCTGTGGTTTCTGTTGCTTTTAGAAATTTTTTTAGTATACAGCTATTTTAATTATATCTCGCCCATATTGAGTATAGCCATTAAAGTGATGTTGAAGTCTGAAAATGACAATAAATTATTTGGAAATTACTGTTCCATCTACTCTGAGATCCTTTTCCCAGCAAACCCTAAGGTTTTCATTTGTTACAGCTTTATTAGATCAAAAAAGACTGTTGTGTAATTTTGAGTGTATAGTCTATGAAAGCTCTACATTTATATCTGTACTTAAACCTAAGATATCGTATGTGACTATTTTCATATCAACAATTTGTGTAGCATGTATCAAATCAAATTCTAGCCCATCACACTAACTTGGAAATTTCCCTTAGGATTCACTGAATGATGCAGAAAATCTGTTGCAGAACATATTGAGAGAGATGTTAAGGTTGAAGAAGCAGTTTCAGTCTGGTGAGATGATAGTAACGGGAGGGAGATTTATTTTTTACCAGTTCATTCACTGTATCTCCCAGAAGATGGAAATTCATAGAAGTTTGAATTTCATTCTTCTTCTTAGAGTGAAAGGCTAGTCTGTCAGTCAGGATAGGCAAATCATCTTCCTTATCCCTAATAAATAAACCATGGTAAACAGGCTGTAAGTGCTATGTCTCGATTAGTGGTTTCCCCTGTGGTGGAAAAGTTTGAAGCCAAACACTTCATGAGTTGACTTTCTTTCCTGGTCTGTTTTCTTTGAGGCTAAAAAAAATTCTCCTACAGATTGTATGGCCTCTGTAGGCTTTGTGGACTCTCATAACTAGCCAATCTGTAGGATGAACCCTTTATCTGTGCTGTTGTCACTGTTCTCAAAGTGAAGTGATGATACATCATCATCATCATGTTCAAAACATTCTCCTATTAACTTAACATTCCAATTGCACGAGAGTATCAGACAAAGCCTGATATATATACGTGTGTATATGTACTATTTTTCAGTGCAGCTTTAAGTAGACTTGAGTGTTTTATCTTTGCGAGTTTAATATATATATTTGTTGTCCAGAAAGCAGTTCTCTAAATTCCTGGTTGCTTCAGGTGTTGATACGATGTCACTGTGATAGAGTGGTCATTTCAGAAACTCAGTGAATGTATGTGGATTGTCCCCAGTGCTGGTAACATTGCACTTCTGATAATTCTTGATCTAGCATGAGGTGCAGCCCATACCTATGTAGAGACAGTTGTACACAATGACAAGGGAGTGATAAATAATCAATGACTCCTTGCATTTCCATGAACAGCGTTTCTGAAGTATTTTTTAATGGTTATGCCCTGCAGAGCAAGTGAGAGTATATGCTTTACTGACTTTTATGAAGACTTAAGTGAGTCATTATAGTCCTGGTGGCACTCGACTTGAATCCTGTTGAGCTCTGTAGTCTGTGCAGACTCAGGGGAAACAAAAGGGCCCAAAGAGCAGTTTGATTGAATAGACACAGGAAGTAAAACTCGTTTAATTAAACAATTAAATTTAAACATTTATATTTCTTCCTCAGTGTTCAGTGTTCCTGTAAATGCCAAGCCTTTGGTATGGAAACTGACTGTGTTTTTTCACATCAATTTACAGTTCAAAAAAAAAAAAAAAAAAAAAAAAATTGAAGCAAATTCCAGTTAGATTGATACTACTCTGCCAGAAGATCAGATTACTTTTCATTTCTTCAATCATGTTAAAATAGTAAAAGTAGTACATTATTTCTCATAGTTCTTCCATTAAGTTCTTTATTAGCTTAAAAATAATCATGATCTTGTTGATTTAAGGGAAAATTTCCATCCACAGTCAATAAATTTTGCTGGAATCAATACCTCCGTAGGTTATTTTAATGATTGTGGTTTCATACCTAACTTTACAGCACAAAGACTAAGCATTAGTTTTAATTTAGAATGAAAAGACGACTGTGGTAGTTGTACTCTGCAGATTTTTATTTTCATTTTTAATTACACTAGAGGCCTATCTATCACATACTCTTATGTGAATGGCTGTGGATTTAGGAGGTGAGATTTCCTTCTTAGCTTAATTTTGTAGGAAACCATGGTGCAACGTCCTGAAAACTAAGCTTACAAAATGCTGTTGAAGGGTGGTGAGGGAAGGAATGTTAAAATAGACATTATTTAAGAAAATATCTTAAAGTGAAAAACGTTCAGGTTTCAATCTGATTAACTTAATCACAAATGAGAGGATTTAAGGTGTGTGTACTTATGCACTTAGAAGGATTCTTCATGAAGAGTACAATGGCATTAAGAATGAATAGGTGGCAGATGAAAAAATTTGGATTTGAATTATAGGACACAACCATTTAAATGCTACATGTAGTTAAGCTAAGATCCTGTATTTGGTCATTTAATTTACCTTTCACTTTTAATATATGCTACAAAAGGTGTCGTATATCTGTTATTTTTAATTTACCAAATGTTTATATGAGACATTATTGTTTCAATTGTGTTGAAAACAACCTATGAAGAAATTAGAATGCTTTTTGTTGCATTCTTTTTTTAGTTCATACTATTTAATGTTTTGTTTACTTTTCAATATGTATATTCTCATTCTGTGCCAGGGAGATCTGGTGTTAATAACAAACAAGGAAAAAAAAAGTGTGTGTATATATATATCTGTGTGTGTGTGTGTGTGTGAGTATATATATAAATTTAAGTTATTAACTTCTATATTTTATTTATTCCTTTTCCTTACTTCAGTGGACTCTTTAAAAAAAATTATATGCAGGGGTTTTTTGCTGTTGTTGTTTTGTTGGTTTTTTTTTCCTGATACAATCAGCAAATGGAAGCTGTTTGAATAATAAAAATTTTACATGTTAAATTCATTAAATTAGGCAATCAGGTGAAATATTCTACTTTATTCTAAATTCTGAAATTTTGAAACATTCTTAATGTTTCTGGGTATTTGAATAACGAATGATATGTATTTATCTTTAAGAGAAGCTTTAATTTCTTCCACGAAATAAACGTAGCACAACCTATCAGTTGTTCTCTATTAAATCTTACTGAGTAGTATGAAAAATAAAATTGAAGACAAGCTTTTGCTTCTTTTCTTTTATGGTTTCTATTAATTTTTTTTAATTTGCATTAAAAATATTTTCATATTCCTTGTTAAAAAAGGAAAAGTTAAATAAATATTAATTTGAAGAAATATCTTAAGATCCATTCTTCTTGAAAAATAATAGAATTGTGAAAATAGAGAAAAGAAATCTCTGCTATGCTAGCCTTAAGGCTGGAAATAAAACATCTTGAATTTTGATAGAAGCTCTGCTGCTTTGTTAAATAGCAGTGGCACAGTTATTTATGCTTGTGCATGTGTGGCTAATAGAATTATGAAAGCAGGTCTTTTGATGTTTTTAATAGATCTTTGAGATTTTTAAATATTAACATAATGATTATGAAGTAGTGCACTACATTTTCCTTAAATTATATAATAAGTAATAATTAATACAGCATTACTTATATTGTTATAATTCTATCACATGGATACAGAATGGCCTGCCCAGGGAGGTGGTGGAGTCACTGTCCCTGGAGGTGTTCAAGAAATATTTAGATGTTGTACAGAGGGATGTGGTTTAAGTGAGAAACATTGGTGACAACTGAGCAGTTGGACTGGTTGATCCAACTGGCTGATCCAAGGTTGGTCTTTCCAACCTTGGTGATTCTATGATTCTATGATGTGGATTGATTTGAGCTGATCACTATGAACTCTTGCAGTATGAGCAGGAGTTCAGGCTCATCAGCACCCTGTTCTAAGTCAGCTCTGTGCTACACTATTTTTGTGATGAATCGATGAACAAAGAAGGCTATTGTTATATGGAAATCATTTTGTACAGGAAAAAATACTATTTTCAAGTTTTAATTAGGAGTTTTTCACTTATTTCCACTTGAAAAATATTCTCTCCCTGTGATAAATCATCTAAGGTGAACTGTTGGGATACCACCTTCGGAATGCTTTAATTCCGGTCTCTTGGTCCTTTTTTTTTTTTTTTTTTAATTTGAAAAGCCAATCAAAATGCTTCTTTCTGGATGAACTATGTTTTGCTCTATTTACATTTATAGAAAATAAAATCTGTTCACAGCAAAGATGACTTTTTCTTTCAATAGTTTAATTGCACTGAAAAGTGAAATTCTGTATACTTTCTTCAGCCTAGCATACCAAGATTATTTTGAACTTTGCCAAAAGGCAAGCTTTTTTTATCATTTAATTTTTGAACTGACAAAGTTAGACATGCTAATCGTAATGCATGCAGATTTTAAAGTTGCTTTTAAGAACAGCAAAATGACACTGATGGAAAGGCTCTTGTTTCGTTTTGAGAAGGTGAGATCAATGCCAGAAGAAGGAAAAGGCACTTTGTGTAGCTGTATTCCCAATATTACAAGACAAAACAAAAAATCGTAGTAAGATTTGACACAACCAAATAGCAGCATTTCCAATTTTTTCACTATTAAGTGAAAGAATTAGCAAATCCTGATGTTCACTGAAAATTTTTCCACTTAGTGTTTTCTACCGGTAGTTTTTATCTTGCTATTGATCAACAATAGGGCCTTAGAATTTTTAAAAATGAAAAATACTATTCATAAAATTCCTTGTAGAAGCATTATGAATCTCAGATTATTTTACGTTCAGTTTTATTCTCTTCAGTTCTTTAAATTCTTCCTGAAACTTATCAGCCTATACATATGTTGTGTCTAGACTAGGAGGTTTTAGGGCTAGTTTGTGTTAATTTCACTAAGGTTATATGTGGTCATTGCTCTAAGGTGTTAAAGGTTTTTAAGAGCTGTAATACCTGAGCCACAGGCAAGGAGAACCTTTTTATATCTCTTGAAAAGCAGTGACTTTTGCATATCCTTCCTAGTTACAGGCTACTTTGTTAATTTCAAAAACCTTGTAGTTAACTACAGCAAAACAAAAGGCCATAGCTAATGCCCTATGACCACTCATTTGAAGTTAAGCTGCATTTTATACACTTTCCATTAAGCTCAGAGCTTACAGTAGTCCATGGGCATGAACCATAAATGAATTATTAATGTCATAAAATAGTAATGCCATTTTGTTTTGTTTTGTTTTGTTTTTTGGAACATAATTTTCACTAAGGTAGCAAATGCTAAACTTTGCATTTAATACATGTCTCCTTATCCACAATTGCATTCTAATTAAAAATAGAATAAAAAGAACTGGACTTCTGTATAAAGGCATCGAAATAATAATACTGGAACTAATTGGAAACAGACCTTGAAATTTTGTAGAATTTAAATTAGATAACTCATTTATCATGTGAGGATTAGCATTTTTCATAATCATTTTATGGTAATCATTTAATGACTATGCTAAATTAAGTATTGGCTTTGGAAAACACAGATAATTACTCTTATAGATCATCGTGTTTATCTACCTTTTAAGGTTTATACAGACAGAATTCTGTAAGAAAATATTAGTATGCTGTTGCTGTCTATCAGAAGTTTTGAATCATTCAGTAGTCATTCAGATGTGTTTCAAGAAGTCTGGATAGCAGTGTCATTGAAGAACCATATCCTATAACATACAAGCTGAAATGCTTCAGATGATTGAAATACATTTTAAAAACGACAGGAGATAGCTCAATATTTAACTTAATTTATATATTCCCTTTTCAATGGTGTAACAAATTGTATCAGGTCATGCATTGAGGGGAAAAAATTGTCAGTCACATTGAATGGTGGACAGCATTATGTTCCGATTGGAAGAGAGAATAAAGGTGTTTTGTATTTTCTCTAAATAGAAAATTAATATTTTTAATCACATAAAAATTGTCTTTCTGAAAAAAAAAAAATCTTTCTTTCCTGAAGCTATTGAAATGCCTTTCTTCTTGCAATTTGGAAAGGAAGAAAAAAAGTATTAAACTGAACAATCTTTTTAATTGTGTTAATTAAAAATTGTTTATAGCTTTTGTGAAGCTAACAGGAACCAATACTCTTAGCTTGTTTATAGGTTGTTGCTTTGCTGTAATGAGAAGATTAATGTCACTCTTTCTTTTTTTTATGTAAGAGTCCAAATGTGTGGGACATCAAAGTCAAGAGTCCTTCTCTTAAATAAATCAAAAGTGGCTTACCTGATATTGTGAAATAGCTTGTTAACACTAGCAATTTTTAATGCGTGATGCACTGGAAATGTTAAAAGTAGATGTTGAGTATTTGTGGCTTGAGATGACTCATGCTTCAGTAGAAGTACTGTATTCAATTCATGTTTGTCAAGCATTACATGATGTTATATTCTTGTGGTTGTTGCTGTATTCCATCTTCATTGTTGCTGCTGCTGCTTGGCAGACACAACAGCTAGAGAATAGATGCTATGAAATGCTCTGGTTTTTGGTTTGTTATTTTTTTTTCTTCTCTCTGTACTTAGGAAAAATTTATTCAAGTACACAGCTGTTTGTTATTCTGGCTCTGGATTTTTCTAGCTATTGTAAAAGAAATCATGTTTGACCAGAGAACCATAGTGCAAATTCTTTTTACACTATTTTTTAGAACTGACGTAAACTAGTGTGTTTTGACTATGATTAATGCATATTCTGAGACTCAAATGGAAGAGAATACTAATGTCAGTTTTATCAGGAACTTGTGCTTTCACAGTCAATGGAAATCCTCCATAAAAACTGGTACATCAGAAAAGAAAGCTCATACCTTAATTTTACATTCTGAAAGCAGAATTCACATTTGTCCATCCCCACTTCAGTCTTGTATCTTTTCCACACTGTGTTCCATTAATATTTTTCTTTTCTGAAAATGAATGACTCTTAACAGAACAGAAGTATTGTCACGTTAGTTAAATGAAGATGCTGGCTACTGTACTGCATTGGCCTAACTGTTAAATAACTTCTGGAGTCTGATTGTAGATACATTCTGTTATGTTTGTTGTAGTCTTACCTCTCAAATTCATTTTCATATTAAATGCTTCTCTTTATAGAATCATGCTTGTCAGTCAATTTAATTGAAATGTCATGGTGACCTTTATTTGAAATACTCTGAACTTCCTGTGTTTTTTGGAAACTCTTTTTACTTTGATTCCAATTAAAATTATTTAAATTATCAGGGTACAAAAGCCGCATACTAATTAATCTTATGAAACTGCTAGCAAATTAACCTTACAAACAATATATCTTTTGCAGAGGTAGTTCAGCTGAGTTTGCCAGAAGACCAAAAACTAAGCACTACTGCAGCAACAGTAGGACAAAGTGCTGTCTTAAGTTGTGCCATCCAGGGCGCTCTGAGACCTCCCATCATCTGGAAGAGGAACAATGTCATTCTGAATAACTTAGATTTGGAAGACATCAGTGTAAGTAAAAGAATCCTATTTAACAGCTTGTTACAAAACCTTTGCTCGAAGAACTGAGAAGTGATGTTTAACTAATTCTACTCAATATGTTTTTAGGAAAACAAAACAAAATAATAGGAATAAAATGCTTACCAAACTCTGTTTTTCTTTCAAATTGTTTGCAAACTCTTGGTGTTAAAAATAATGAAAGACAGGTATTGAATTTCTCCATAGGAGGAGACTCCACAACCTCTCTCTGGGCAACTTTCTCCAGGGCTCCATCATTCTTGCCATAAAGAAGTTCTTCTGCATATTTGTATGGAACTTCCTATGTTTAAGTTTTAGGCCATTAATCATTGTCCTATCGCTGCACACCACCAAAAAGACAGACAAACACAGGGAATATTCCTGTAGGGAGTGCACTAGTGAACCACTTGGAAATGAAGTTGAGTCTGGGAAAGTGCAGAAGAAAGCTGTTGTTTTAGTAAAGTTCATCTTTGTGTTTCCTACAACCTGAGTTACTAATTTTTATTTATTTATTTATTTATTTATTTTACTTTAATTGGCTATAAATTAAGCCAGTTTTCCGTAGGTAAAGTCTGGTTTTCCCATAATGGTAGTAAGGAGGAAGTCTTCACCTGCAAATTTTTTCATTCAGGTTACTCCCCTTTTCTTTCCCTCTTCCTCTGAGAGGCGGAATGAGCAAGTGCTGACTGGGAGCTTGCTTATTAGCTAGGGCCAGCCTACCATGCTTCTTTGTTAGTTATAACGGCTGGATATGCAGTCCAATGTGGATTTTTTGAAGACTCATGGAGTACCTAATTTGAAGTTAGTTTGAAGTGGTGTTGAGAAATCAAAAGCTAAGGGAGAAAATTAAAATTGGTAGAATTGGCTGAATTTTTGTACATTTAATAGGAGTGAAAGGCCATGTGACAATGTACTGGCTTAACAACCATAAACATAAGCAAATAAATAGATCAAGCAAAGAGGTAATTCCCAAAAGAAAGTCGACAAATTGCATCCTAAGAGAATTTGCAAGACAGCTAAAAGATGCTATGGAAGTAAAAGCAGATGAGGGATTGTTCATCTCTGGAAAAAAACTTAGTATTCATATCTGCACAGAGTGGAATTATTTAAGTAGTCTCTGTTTGGGGGTGATCTCTGCATGTATATTTGGTGTATGGCTACAGTAGTAATGAAACAGAGTAAATTTTTCCAGTGACAGAAGTATAGTTCTGAAGGTGAATGTATTCATTATTTCTTTATATACCATAAGAAAATCATAGAAAGAATGAAATGCTTGAAAGTGCTTTTTGAAGAACGTTAGATCTTAGTCCATTAATATTAATAATTATGATTCAAAGGGAGTGACAGATCCAATATCCCTGAGGTGAGGCATTAAAAATATGTAGCACTTGAATTAATGTAGGTGATACTGATCTAATATGCAGATAAGCCAACAAACAGTGGAAGAAGGAACTAAAGGAACCTGGAAACAAAGCTAGAAACAATAAAAAATGATTGGGCATAAAAACATTAACTGGGTTACAGAGTCTCTTTTCTTCAAAATCTATTTTATGCATTCTACTGTTTGCACTGATTTGAACTCACACTTTCTATTTCCTTTAAGAACAACAAAAAATTCTCCTTGTATTTCTTTGGTCATTCCATAATGTTCTGAAATTTGATTGTCAGATACTCTTACAACTTTACATTTATTTCAAGCTTCTTATGTAGTTATTATTCAGTATCTGTTCAAGTAATGTAGTAAAAATAAAACCTTGAGGAGAAGAAAAATAATTTGACAAAACCGAATTATTTGTATTTCAATATGGGAAATTATGTTAGTACTTAAATATTGACTTGAAAAGAACAAATGCAGAGGGAATATAGCGTGTTTCAGTTTGCTGCATTTTAACCACCAAAGAATGTGTTGTACTTATTCAGACAATTTTAAACATTAAAATGCTTTAAGCCCTTGTTTAATTTCAGATGTCTGCAGAGGAAATGTGTTCTGTGATTTGCTGTGACTGTGTTATAATCTAAAATGTTTGGCTAGCACTGGGAATTGTCAATTTACTCAGCTGTATAACAACCACATATGTGCATCTGAAAAATAATGTTCTTGTGTAAGTTGTGGTATTGTTTTGGGGAAAAAATAAGTGACAAGGACTAATCTAGAGAGGCAGATAAATACTTTTTTTTTTTTTCCAGCAAAATGCATCAGAGATCATGTAACTGGAAGTGAGCATATGTGGCACCAATCAGATTAAGTAGTAGTGACAATGTGATTTTGTGAATCAAGGCAAATGCTCGTTCTTATGGTGTGGAAATTAAGTTTTTGTACTGTGCAATTTTCAATGCAAGTTAAATTATTTGTTTTGGGAGTAACAAATTCAGAACTATATAATGTCTTTGACTTCCAAGAATTGAGAACACAAATATTATTTAATCACTGCTTTTAAAAAAATAGAAAAATTTACTGATTTTTTATCTTGCCACAAATGTATGGTTAAATGTTAAAAATGATATGATAACATCTATTAGCCAATTTTAGGAGTCTTTAGTGCTCCTCAACTCTTCTCATCATATAAACGATTAAACTTATGAAAGTTGTGTGCCTTTTTTTTTTTTTTTTTTTCATTTAAACTGATAAGAGTCAGAGGTGATCAGCATTGACCTAAATGAAACCTTGAAAAGTTTTCTGCCTCTGCAAATTTTACTTTATTTAAATTGTAATTCATTTGTTCTATGACTCAGTACAGACTCAGACTTTTTACTGATATTTTAGTATGCATCTATAAGGGCTTTCTCTTGCCATGAATCTTAAATTCGTAATTTTTCTTTTCAATTTGCTTGAGTTTTATATAAACTATTATTCATTGCAGAACAAAGTTCTTATCTATGGGAAAATTAAAAATAGCAGATTTTTTTTTTTCCCAAATGCAGTGCATGTTTTTCTCATATAAATTGATTTGCTTTTAAAATGCTTTTTATATTTCATTTTACTTTCTTTTTTGAACTTTTCCTTTAGTTTTGCCTCCAGCTCTTCTCCTATACCTAGCACTTCTCTTACAAGCTGTCTGCGCTTTGTTCTTACATTTATACAAGATCTACTTAAATGACTTGCTCACCTATAAAGTTTAACATCTGCTAACAGAATTAAATTAGTAGATTTTTGAAGGAGTGTAGGTTAATCTACTTTTTAACGAAAACTAAACATTTCTTTCTTTAGACTACCTTAATTGAAAACATGTAATATTTCTATTTGACAGGCAAAGTTTGTGGCTTTGAAGTTATGTATAGGTTATCTTTCTCTCAAAACATCTCATTTTTTCATTGCATTAAAATTAATTTCCAAATTAAACTCTTACTTTTGATATCATATTCAAGTCTACATCCTAGGGTGGCCAGCAGGGCAAGGGAGATTATTGCCAACATCTACTCTGCCCTTGTGTCACGGGTCCATCCCAGTTCAGTTTAGTTCTGTGACTGAAGGGATGGAGCAAGGGACCCATGGTCCTGTGCCATGTGAAAAGCAGAAGGGAGTAGATAGGGAAATGGGCTCAGAGGAGGACAGCAGTGGCAATGAGCTAAGGGAGGCACTGAGCAACAGGAAACCAATTATGATAACATATGCAAGATAACACAATACGGTAGAATATAATTAAAATTGAAGCTAATAAATAAATGAGATTTCCAAAAACTGAAGGCTGTACTCTAATATTGTAGAAGAGATGGCTAGGAAGTATGCACAGAGAGACTAGTAGAAAGACAGTCCCGTAACTCCCAGACAGTTTTATCTTTCCCTTTGAGCAGCAACGAAATAATGAAGTCTTCTGGGAGTTGTAGGTAGCTCTTCTATTCTGGGACTAGGTACCCAGAACTATCCACAATCCACGGAACTGCAGAATTAACTCTTTTAACTCCCAGTGAAGCACATGATGTTATGATGTGTGTGGAATACTGATAACAAAAATCATAAAACTATGACACCTTGTGAGATATCATCTGCAATATTGTGTCAAGGTCTGGGGCTCCCAGCACAAAAAAGATGTAGAGCTGTTGGAGCAGGTTCAAAAGAGGGATACAAAGATGATCAGATGGCTGGAGCATCTCTCCTATGAGAAAAGGCTGAGGGAACTGGGCTTGTTGAGCCTGGAGAAGGATTCCAAGAGCATTTGTTGTGACCTTCCAGTACTTAAAACAAACTTATTAACAGGAGGTAGACAGAATTTTTACGTGGTCTGATGGTGATAGCACAAGGGGGAAAAGTTTTAAACTAAAAGAGAGGAGATTTAGGTTAGATCATTGAGCAATTTTTCACTTGGAAAGTAGAGAGAAACTGGAACAAGTTGTCCAGAGAAGCTGCGGATGCCCCTTCACTGAAGATGCTCAATTCTGGTTTGGGTAGGACCCTGGACAACCTAATCTACTACCAGATATAGTGGGTGGCATCCCTGCCCTCATGGCAAGATGCTTGATGCTTGGAATTAGATTTTTAAGATCTCTTCCAACCCAAGCCATTCTATTACACTGCGATCCTTTTCTTTTTTTCTTTTTTTCTTTTTTTTTTCTTTTTTTCTTTTTTCTTTTTTCTAAAATGTCGTTTGTTTGCCATTAAAACTTATTGTCCTCTGAAAGAACATATTCCCTTCCACTCTAAAGAGTTCTTCTCAGCAGCTGTTGAAATAAATATTTTCATATTGGCCAAAATCTTAAACTTAGTTCTTAGAAAGGGCTTCTGACAGCTTCTCTTTTACTTCCGGCTTCCCATCCTTTATCCCTTTTCTATTCCTAACAAAATTGTCAGGAGAACATCAAGAAAAATATCTCCCTTTGATGCTGTCTTCTCCAATGAGATAGTATGATCTACACACAAACTTCTCTGTGTGTTTGGTTGTTAGTATGAAATTTTTATGACAATGATTAAAAACATAATTTGTAATATTTGTACTTATGACTTTATACTTGTTTTATGCTTTAAGATAAGACTTGATTACCTTTTCTCTGTTATTTGGTATCAAATACCAATTTCATTTGCTTGATTTTAAAAGTGTTCTGAAAATGCTGTCGAAGCTGCTGATCAGATTTATTAGTCTCTAATGTTTTTTTAAATTTATTTATATACTTTTGGCTTATATATATGTTTGCTCACCAATATAGTTATTTCATTCAGGAGTTTGCTTCCATTCTTCTTTTTTCTTATTTGGAATCATAATTACTTCTTTAGTAGCAGGATAAATCACACCAAAAGAAAACATTGAGTATGTGTAAGACTTGCAAGACCTGGCATTTTTTTCTCTGAATATTGAAAAGATCTTATTTCATTAATCATCTAATGAATGCTACTTCAGACTGTGGATAATAACACCGTAAACTGTGCATCATAACATTTATATAACATTGTAAAGGTGCACTTAAATAAGATACCACTATGGATCTGTAATCTTCTGGTTAATGAAGTGTGGTAAAAAGTTGCAGTGTGGTTTCATTCAAACATACTGATTCCTGGACATGCAAATTGTGCAACTCTAGCTTACTCAAAGCTATAATACTATAGAAGTTTAAGGTTTATATACATCTTTTTATGGTGGTGACTATCTTAATTTTGAGCCAGCTGATGATTTTCACTTTTTGAAAAAGTATTAAGATTTTTCTGATTTCTCCAGCTCAGTCTGCAACACATTGCTATTGGGTGAAATAGGTGTAAAGAATGCAGGAAATATATCAGGCTTTTCAGGTTATTATTTTAAAACAAAGTCCCCAAAGTCAGAAAGCAGCCTGGCCTCACCTGCAGCTGGTAGGTAAGGTCAGTCTTTTTTAAAGTATGATGAAGATGCTTTGTTAATAATGGCCTCCTGTGGCTCGTACTCCTGACTTTTAAAGCCTTTTTATGTGATGTTAAATAGGAGGGCCACATCACCAGTAATGAAAGAACGGAAGTGCTCGGATATCTGAGAGTCTATTTTAATGCTTAAACGTTTGAAAAATAATAATAATAATAAAATAACTGTCTTTGCTTGTTCCTCCTAAGCATCCCAGGAAGTAGAAAGATGACAGGTAGAGCATAATTACCTACTAGGAATTTTGCTTAACTGTCTTATGTAATATTTACTGCCAAAAGGAAAAAAAAGTAATCTTCTGGAAGTGTTTCATTAGTGTACCTAGACAATGAGTAAATACTAAAAACAAACAAACAAACAAAAAAGCCACACCAAAAGAAACAAACAACAACAAAAAACAACCTGACGCCAACCTGTAAAATCACCAGTACTGTTACTCACCAAAGTGACTGAAGCAAAGTACTTATCTAGATCAAACCTACTTAATTTGTGAACTCTGATAGGATTCCAACAGATGATGCTATGTGTGATACACTTTTCAAATGATGGCATTTTAACATTTCTCTGAATTAAATTGCTCAGTGATCGATCTACTCGTAGTCTTAGCACCACATTTCCATTCATTTCTAAATCCTATTGATGATCTACTTTAGTATAGCCTAACTTCTCTTTCGTCATCCAAAATTCTGTACTGTATTTAAATGTAATCAATCTTGTCATTTTTATGCCATATTTATATATCCACCTTAAAAATTCTAGAACTTATCTTTCAAAAGTTTGTGTTCAGAACTTCTTCTGTTTGAATACGAATCACCTTTGTCTCAATGGCTAGAATCTTTTCATTATTTTGTTTCAGAATAGATAAAACTAGAGATTTTCCTAAATTTAGTGTGAATTTTTGTAATGTCTATTTGTAAATACTTTACACAGGGTGACAAAAATGATCAGATAATCTCTTTTGGACCCCCTCCAACAGCTCCAAACCTCTCCTGTACTGGAGGTGGCAGGCTGGGACACAGTACTCCAGATGGGGCCTTACAAGGGCAGAGTAGGAGGAAACAATCCCCTCCCTTTCTCTGTGGGCTACGCTTTTGATGATGCTGCCCAGCCTTTTGTTGGCCTTCTGAGCTGCAAGAGTGGACTGCTGGCTGTTGTCCAGCTTCTTGTCCATCAGGACCCCCAAGTCCTTCTCTGCAGGGCTCCTCTCTATGAGTATTTCTCCCATTCTGTACTCATTTCTGGGATTGCCTCGACTCAAGTTCAACACCTCACGCTTGGCCTTGTTAAGCCTCATTAGATTCTCATGTGTCCACTTTTTGAGCTTGTCCAAGTCACTCTGGATGGTGTCCTTTCCTTCTGTTGTGTCAATTGTACCACTCAACTTAGTGTCATCAGCAAACTTGCTGAGAGTACACTTCAGTCTTGCTGTTTTATGTTCTTGATAAACGTATGTTCAAGAGCACTCGTTTCAAGACAGATCCCTGCAGAAAACCCCTCATGACTGGCTTCCAGCTGGTCACAGAACCATTGACAGCAACCCTCTGGATGTGATCATACAGCCAACTCTTTATCCAACAAATAACTAACCTTCAAATACACATCTTTCCAATTTAGAGATAAGGATGTGATGCAGGACCATGTCAAAGACTTTAAATTATGATTGATGTAGTGATAAAATTGAAGCAGTGGATTTCTCGCAGAAGAGATAACCTTTTAGTATCAATTCAGAGAGTACAAGAATATGGTTATGACTCATTGCAATACTCTGATTGAAATGGCTTTTGAGTTTATGGGTTTTGCTTTTGACTGTGCAATGGAAAGTGCATATGTTTGCTTTAAAAAAAAATCAACTGTTTTTATATATTGTAAGTATGTATTTAAGTTAAGTACTTTGCCTCAAAATAATACATAGTTCATGAAGAATTTTGCAAGTAGTAGTAGATGGCAAACCTTACATGTATAACAAATGATGAGAGTATTTAGTGAGAACAAAACAGCTAAACATAATCAAAGTTTACTTTGTTAATAATAGAAAATATGAATATTAGAAAATGTTAATATAGATTAATAAATTTAATAAAATATTTATTTTAGTAAATGTTAATAATTACTTTGTTGTCATCAGAAATATAACATTATTCACATTCCTTGTAGGAAATAGGGAATTTCCATCCTTGTTTCTATAACTTGGAGGCAGACTAGATCAAACAAAATGACATGTACTGTAAAGAAGAAACATAAATATCTCACTACCCATAATGTGTAGAAAATATAAGACTTGTATGTACTCTATTTGCATATTTAATATTCTGAAACTTCATTTTACGGACTCTCTGAGTGCTGTTCGATCCATCTTGTTTTGTATCAATACCCAGGTAGACAAAGACTATTGCTAAAAATCGTTATCACGGTCGATCACAGTAGAGAGGTAAAAAAGTAATTGTTCCAATATAACTAGTTTCAGTCAGTGTATACTGAATAGCCCTTTGTTTCACTGACGCCTCACCTAGTGAAGCTTTCTTTTGATAAAATATTAGACTGATGAACATGGAACATTGTATTAATGGTTTGAGCAAAGGCAAGATGGGTGATTTTTAAAAATAACTGAGACTGCTATAAAAACTGCAGCAGGTTTCAACTTTTTGTGCAATACAGCCTTTGCCATACTCCAGCTCATACTAAGTGCTTAGTTCGGATTGATTTGTATTCACTGTTTGCCTAAAGGCTCTGTGTCAGAAGTTGTTTTTTTTAGTGCTGTGTTTGGCAAGCTGGGATAGCCTCCTTTTAAATGAAGCTGCTATGCTAGCATGCAAGCTTTCAGTATTTTTATTTCTGTTCATGAACAAAGTACACCAATGGACATACATCACTCCCTTTGCTATGTATCTTTAGGTCTGTAGCGTTGAAAGTCTTTTGTATAGGATTTCCATTCAAAATCTTTCTAAGCATACATGTACTGTTTTCATACATGTGAGGACTGCTCCAAAAGTAATGAGCCCATGACTGGGGGACAGCAGGTCCACAGGACCATTAAGAGGAGGGGAGGAGAGGGCGGAGCATCGATGGTTTATGGGCTGGTTGGGCCAGGTTCTATGACTAGTGGGGCAAGGGACCCACGCACGAGGGAAAGGGAAAAGGGGGATGGGTAGGGAGATGGGATATGGGCCTAAAAATACAACAGCAGCAACAATGTGAGGAGGAAATTTAATTTACTATATATGATATTGGAATACAAGATAACACAATATAATATAATATAATTGGAACTGAGGCTAATAAATCAAATAAAATGAGAGAGTGTCTGAAACCGAAGGCCATACTTTGAAATGAAGGTGGAACAGCTGGGGATCACACACACACACTATCAGGCTGAGAGAGAGGGAGAGAGACAGAGTCCCGTAACTTGCCAGGAGCTTTATTTTCTCCTCTGAACTCAAAGTCCTCTGGGGTATGTAGTTATTCTCTTCTGAGAGCCAGGTGTTCAGAAAACTGGTGGTCCACAGAGGTAGGGCATTAACTCTTTAAATCCCAGTGCTTTACATGATGTTATGATGTGGAATACCAATAACCAAAAATCATAAAACCATGACAGCCTCCTATTTATTTCCATGGAAACTACAATTGATACAAAGCGGACAATGATGCTATTGGATATTTAATAGATATTGGGCACAATAATGCCACTTCTCAGCAACAAAACACTATTTTGCAACATAGTCATCACCGTTAGCTATGCTGGCAGTTTTGCCAGCAATGAACAAGAGCTTTCATGCCTTTCTTTAGAAAATCTGCACTAACAGAGCAGTCTCGCTTATTCAGCTGCTATTATGGCATTGTTTCTGAGAAAATGTTGCCCAAACAGGTGGAAGTCAGAAGGGATTACATCTGGACTGTGTGGTAGGTGTGACAAGAAAGTTCAGCCAATGTTGGAAACATGTTTGATGATATTCAAACTGGCATAGGGCCTGGCATTATCATGTTGCAAGAGAAAGATTGTTTTCTTCTCTGACCTGATTCTGAAAGTTTGAGCCTTCAACTTAGTCAGTGTCATAACTGCAGTCAATGTTGATGTTTTATCCAGGTTCCAGCAGATCCTGGAGGATCACCTCTTTCCTATCCCAAAAGACAGTGTACATCACTTTATCTTTTCTTCGATGGGGAATTCACATGTTCTTACTCCATGGACTGCTATTTTGACTCCAGCTAGTAGTGGTGACACCATGTCTTGTCACCGATAATGATGAGATCCAGGAAAATGTCATCTTCAGCCTTGTATTGCTACAGCAGGTCCTGACAAACTTGCCTATTATGTTCCCTTTGTTCCTTTGTGAGCATTCATGGGACCCAGCTGATGCAAACTGCCATATTCCAATGTTGCCACCAACAGTGGCCTCCAATGCACTGAAGCAAATATTTAACTGGTTATAATCCACTGATTTACATGGATAAGCTGATTGAGCTGCTCTTAATTTCGTAGTGTGACAGCTGTATGTGGCTATCTGAAACATGATTTGTCTTTCACATTGCTGTTGTCACTGCTGAAGTGCAGTAATATCCGCTGTTTGGTCTCCATAGATGTTGAACAAGTGTTGATGAATATCAGCGGGTGCCATTTTTCCTGCATGGAGGGATTCAGTTCTACTCCTTTGCTTTAGATACGCTCCCATGTCAAATGCCATTTTTTCAGACTGTCCCTCTGCTTCTGTGTAGCAGGTTTTCCATAGGATAATGAATGCTACCATTTGATGCTAAGTGTTACTGTTTCCTGATGTAATTAAACAGCAGTGCTTACTGTATTCATAAGAATAACAGAAAAATCATAGACTTTTGTTTAGGTTACTTAATACAGAGTTCTTTTGATTTAAAATAAGAGAAACATGAATCTTTTTCTAAGGTTTGCTGAATACAAACAAATTCTGTTGAATTCAACTAATAGCCACTGCCTGTGTATCACAAAGTCCTATTTTAGGTAGGTAATAAAGAGTATTTGTAAGGCAAACTTAGGACATGCACAAAGATTTCCTCAAAATCTGAGTTAGGGATTTAGTTTGGTGTTCTGAATTACTGCACGATTGCCTTTTCTCCTTATTGGTAGAATGATACTGCAACTTTCTACTGTACATTAAAATTATGTAATACGTTATACTGTGTTTTTTTCTTTAAGTTTTGACTTGATTTACTGTTTTCTGTTGGGCTAGCTCTTCAATGAGGTGATTCTGACCAGATTTATGATTTGTCCTTATTACATCTCCGGTATAAGAGAGTGAAAGTATGCAACATTTTTTTTCGTAAGAAATTCAGGTTTTGTTTTCCCTCTTGAGCCAGAAGGAAAAGCTTAAAATATCTTGAATTAGTTCCTTATACAGTCATTCTCAAATTTCTTCATAGTATTTTTTTTCCTCCTGACATGCAGTAGTGAATTGTAGAATTGCAGTGCTCTGCCAACATAAACAGAGAAACTGATTATTTGGAAAGTAGGAGTTGTAACATTGAATTAACAGGTAAAGTGTAACTCTGAGCTGAATTCTCAGTTTACATTATGCAAGTGAGATTTGAGCAGGAATGTTCAGATGCACGGAGTAAAAAGAAAAAGAAATATATGATATTTTTTGTTTGGGGGCAGAATGTTTTTTTTTTTTTTTTTTTTTTTTTTGTGGGTGGGAGGTTGTGGTCTCTAGATGAGAGGAAAATCATATAAAGTATATAAAAGCAAATGAAAGTCCTCAACTTTCTCTAATACTAAAGAAGTTCAAGCAGCCTCCCTCTGTACATTCTTCTGCAGGGAGAAAGCTGGCAATGTTCTTTCTAGAGCTGATAATGAAGAAAAGCAGGCAAATGGTCAGTCTCTCTTATGCAAAGAATTAGTATACACCAGCAATTTACATAACCAAAGGAAATAATTATTGCTTTATAAAGAAAAACCACCTTTAGGTTTGTGTTGTACTACACACTAAGGTGACTAAGTACAGATTAGTTGCCAAGTGAATGCTTTCTTTTCATGCTCTTTTACTTGTTATTTGTGACATACATTGTGCTTCTTAAATGTCGAGCTCCTCAACAGAGCAGAGCTGTAGTGGAATCGTTATTAAAATAATGGTTCAATTCTATCTTTTTAATTTCTGGATGACAAAAATAATTAGTTTCTTGATTTGATTTTAGATTATTATCTAATTTAATTATTATTAAATTATGTCACATATATTTGAACATTTATACTTTTCTATTTATCATAAACATAACTTCTAGCCCTCTTTTTAAGGTCAGCAAATATTTTTTCCAAAGGTAAAATAATCTTTTTTTTTTTCCCCTATATGTATTTATGTTAATGTGAGTTCAGTGGTGTTCATCTGCGTGCCTGTGTGGATACAGGTTCTGTGGGTGACTCTAGCTTGTGAGTTATTCTATTAAGCACTTAAGCATGTGTCACAGTTTAATCTCACTCTGTCTATGCTTCATCATTGCTTTCCAAACACTGCTTACAGTTATTTTGACTGTGTTGAATTGTTTGCTTTAATTAACAAAACAAATACTGAACTCAGTGTACTAATAATAAGGCAGACACATCTAGTTTGTTGTTCTAAAACAAAAGCTAAATCCCTCTCTAAACCCAAATTGCTTTGAGTAAAGAAATCACAGTGTCATAGGGCAAAACCTGTTGAAAACTGATATCGTTGAGTAAAATATCCAGAGAGATGTTTTATCAGTGGTCTATTTGAAAAATAAAGAGAGATCGTAACACAGACATCCATTTAATTAGAAAAGAGCTTACTCTTTACTGCTTAAGCCTGCACTTGCAAAATCTAGATGAGTTTAATTTTCTTATAGCTCATTTCTATTTTACAAGCATGTAGATGTCATAGCTTAGACTTTTCAAAGAATACTTTGAAGAAGTTCATTATTGTAAAGGTTTTAGTCAAATTAGTAGTCAAATAAATTGTTATTAGCCTAAGTAAAAATTAACAGAGACTACTAATTATTTCATATATTTTTTACAATAACTGACATGGAAACTCATTTGTATTACGTAAATTATACTTAACATTAACATTACAGATGCTAGATTTTACTAGACTGTTCTTTTAGGGTTGTCTTTTAAGATAGCATTATTTTTAAATTGGCTTAATTACACTTCCTTCCAAAGGATATAAATTACCTTGTTAATTTGAGCAGAAGTTTAGATTTTTTTATCTAGTTAGATTCAAGCCAAAAATAGCTTCTCTTTTGCATGTAACTACCATAGCTAAATAAACAAATATATTCTCAGTACTTCTGAATTTGAAACTAAATAGTATTTTCTTTTACTGACCTAATACAAACCTCTGCCATTTCCAAACATAAAAATATCAGGATTTCAGATTATTGTCAGCTATTCTGGCTGAACATTTGATATTAGCATCGCAGCTTTGTTGCAAAAATGAAGAGCATAATTACTGTAGAAATACAGATGTAATTATGATAACCTTGGTTTTAATCTTTCCTTGTAGGATTTTGGAGATGATGGGTCCTTGTACATTACTAAGGTTACTACAACTCATATGGGAAATTACACCTGTTATGCTGATGGCTATGATAAACTCTACCAAACTCATATTCTTCAAGTGAACGGTAAGGAAAAATGCACTAATTACTAAGTCATAAGAGATTAGAATTTGGATTTTGTTAAGCAGATCTGCTCTTGCCTATTTTAAAAGTCTTTTTAATACACCTTTGGCAGAAAAAGAGAGAAAGTCATATTTTTATTGTTCTATAAATTACCTTGCAAATCACGTTCGTTTAGTACTTCAGTAAGAGTAAAATGTATTAAAAAGAGTAGGTTGGTGCAGTAGACTTCCTCTTCACAGTGAACACCTGAGCATGTTACCAGGAGAAAAATACATGTAGGTTGCTCTGAAAGTAATGTCTTCTTTTTTGTTCCAATGGAAATACATGGATAGATACAAAGAGAACAGTAATGCTATTTGATAAAGCAAACTCTCAGCTATGAAACATTGTTTTTCAATATAGTCAACACCATCAGTTCTACATTTTCATCAGTAGTGAACAAGAGCCTGCACGCCACACTTGTAAAAATCTACACCAGTGGAGGGGACCCACTTTTCCCATAGCTACTGCAGAAACTCACCACCACTGCCTCACTGTGCTCACATCCACTGCTTAGTTTCCATAAACATTCTGCAAATATTGAATGCCAGTGAATGCCATTTTTTCCACATGGAGGAAATCAATTCTACTCCTTTTCTTCATCTACACTTCCATTTTGTCAGACTGCCACTCTGCTGCCAACTGTTGTATGGCAACAACATGTAACAGAATGTTGGTGGGAAGGTTCAAACCCTACTGCCATACTGCCAACATCTGCCTCTTACATCATGAGCTATTATAATAAGTGGAAAGCATTTCTTTTAGCCCCCATGTTTATATACTGTTGCATCTAGCAAAATAATTTTAAAAACGCTCTACTTAAAATTTGATTGCAAATTTGACTTATATTTTGCTTTTATTATTTTGATATCTAAACATGATTTTTAATTCGGGGCATCTGAATGTAAAATGTTGATCTGTTCAAGTTCTAAAGACCACTTTCCTGGCCTCAGTATCACAAAATCACAGAATAGCTTAGGTTGGAAGCAAGCTATGGATCTGATCCAGCCTCACTGCTCAGATGGCCACCTTCAGTGAGGCTGCTCAGGCTAATGTGAAGAAATCCTTTGAATATCTCAAGGGAGGGAGGCAACTGGTTATTTGTCTTGGACAAAATGTAACTACAGTTGTTTATGGTGCTCCTAGCTCTTTTTCCTACATTTTTTTTTTTTTTTTTCTTCTAAATTACTTTAAACAATTGTTCATCTCCATTGGCATACCACTAGTCCTACTGTACTTTATCTCCAGTGAAATTTAAATCTTTTTTTTGTTATTTTGGATGACCTTCTGTTTTCCTACTGCTTCATCCTTCTTATTTATCTTTCTGGCTCTTAAACCTATCTCCCCACATTAAACTAAAAGCATCTATCGTTTCATGTTCATACTTAATCCTGTCCAGAATCATGTTGAAGCTCAATTTTTTTCCTGCATGTTTACTTGGCTCTTTTACTCTTTCCTAAATGTAGGCACTACTATCATTCTTGGTTTTAGTGTAAGACAGTTGCATTAACCCATATCATATTTCATTTTTCCTGACATCTTTTATCAGAGAATGGGGAAATCTTTCCTCATATATATTTTATTGACAATCACACCAAATGCAGTTGCTTAGATTATTTTACTTGCATTTTTATATTGTTCACTCTTAACAGCTTCTTGTTTTTTCCCACTTTCTACTTGTTAATATCCTTCACACCTTGAATGACTTGGTTATTCAATGCTTGCTTGCTATTTCCTTAATGTCAATTTTGTAATTCTGTTTTTCCAGGCAATCAATTTGGAATATCTATTGACCCATCTCTCTTTTTTTTCCAATTTTCAACTTTGTAAATAGACTGTTCTCACTCAGCTAATACATGGCATCAGCATTTTTTCCTCCTTTCATATTATCTGGAGGAATTTTCTGTAATCTAAAAGGAGAGATAGTAAATGCTGGCTTGACTAGTGGAAAGACTGAACTCCAGTTTACTCACATTTAAATTCCTGCAAATGTAACAGGATTTTTAATGAACTGGACATATTAGAAAGTCCTCGGACAACTTTCTCCTCTTTTGTGTGATCTGCTCTACCCTAATTTATTAATAAACTTATGCTTCTGTTAGCTCCTTCCATACCTATCCCAATGTGTTAGTAATCCTGCAAAATTTATAACTTGTGTTCTATATGTTTTACTTCTTGGCTCAACTCAGTCCTCAGTGAGACAAAACTCAAAGAAATTTTTCTGTAAAGGTAGGACGTTAAGGATCATAGTATGGGAAAGGTGAAGGAGGACAGCTGTAGGTATTTCTGGTGACAAAATATCTGTCATATAATGCTATTTTTCTTTTGGAGAAAGATAATACTTTATTTCCAAAAGCTGATTTTTGGGAGAGTAAGGGAGAAAAGAAAGGAATCCCATAGGTCAGTTGTATCATTTGCTGTTAACATGGATAAATTGTGTTAAAACCATGAAGATTTAAAGCTTTGGTCAAATGAACAGCTGTTTCATACTTTAGATCTGTACTTCTGAGAAGTAATCTTCCTAAGAACAGGTATGGTGGACAGTACTTGTAGCTGTGATAATGACTAATAATATAATGATATTTGTACTAACAGGAGATTCAGACAAAGGTTAATGACCTAATGAGGCTCTGAACTCAAAGATTTAATGTGAGTGTTCACAGAAAACAATGTAATTAGATTTGAAATTTTTGATTCCATTAGTATCAAAGAATCTCTGTGCATCTGTGAAATCTGTATTTTTAAAGAAATAATATTTATATTATTTGTATTGAGTAACGCAAACCTTATACGTGTATGAATAATGAACTTTCACTGAAGTATTTAAAACAGATACAGATAATAAGTGCAGTAGAAAACATGTTTTTTGGAATGAAAGTTCAGTATAATATTTTTTAAATAATACAGTAAGTAAACATAGTAAGCAATATTATATGTAGATATCTAATTTTTTTCTATAAATTGTATGTAAAAAAATAACAGCAAAGCTATAATAGTTCAGGAGTAATTCTTTCATTAAATAATACTAATTAATAGCATTTAGATTATACTTAAAACTTTCAGAGTGTATAGTTTTGTGACTGTATTATTGATCTATTTTATTAGGACTTCTGTGTGATTTTTTTTCTTCTGTTCAGGGGAGATAGAGGAGGTGCTGATAAGATTAGTTTGAATTATAGCACCTACCTACAAAAACTATTTTTCCTACTATGTGTTAAGGACTAAATAGTGAAGTCAACTCATAATGGACATTCCTATGTCAAAAACACAACTGCAGTATTGAAATCTCTGCTTGAAATTCATGATGCACTTCTGAATAATTCCCTATGCAGAATATAAATTCCATAGGTGTATCATATATATAGGGATTCATTTATATAATCTAAGTGACTGACACGGTTAACATATTTAAGAGAAGCAGCCAGGTGTTGCTTGATTGAACACTGAAAAAATCATTCAACAGAAAAGGTTTTCAGAATGCCCTTTCTGAAAACCAAAATGATTTGGTCTTATTCATTCACAAAATTGCTGAGTCTTCAGCTCCACCAAAAGCCAGTTTTTTTTCTCACTGCCTTTCTTTTATCAAATGGTTACAATAATGAGAGTCTGAGCCTGTCATTTTGATTTTTTTCCCTCCTCTATATATATTTGTGATAATGAAATTCATGCCATCAAGTACTTTTCCTTCAGTGTTGTTGACATCATATATCGTAAAACCCATGAATTTGGAAGTCTCTTTTTAGATAATGATAGATGGATATGTTTTGGTCTTAATATCACTGAAGACAAAGAGGAGCTATCTAATTACATCTCCCTAAAAATATCTCTAATATCAACTCCACAATTTATCATTAAGATCTCTCTTTTCTCTAAAAAGAATCTTCTGCAGATAGAACATAAATATAGAGGTGAGTCATCTGTACTTCACAAATGTTTGTATAATTTCCTTTAGCCTCTTTTTTTTTTTTGAAAGTAGCAACTTTCAAAAAGTTTATAGGGGAATGCTGGTAGAGTTTTTTCCAAACAAAGCAGTGAACCCTTGTAAATAACTCAGATTTTCTTGTAATGAGGTTTATTTTAATAAGTAGAGAGCCACTGTTTCTAAAATACCCTTTAACATAGTAATATATTCATTTGCTTTATATGTTAATATTCAACTATTTAAGGCAAAATAAAGAGTATACATCAGTTAAATGGAAAACCAGAATTTAACTAATAAAATGTAATATTTTGCTTATAGCAAAAGGCAAAGAAATAAAAGGTCATTAGACATTACAAACAAAAAGGAAGCCTGCCTTGAGATTCAGAGCTACTCTAAAAACATACTTAGACATAGTACTAAAGTAATGTTTATCTTTCGGTGTATTACTAATGATGGTATCCTACTCCCTGAACATACTCAAGGCAAGTTATTTGCAGAAAGGTGACAAGATTTTTTCCTCAATTTAGTGCTAAGACAGAGGCCTACTGGAAAGAAAAGTTTTGGTACCTTAAGCTAATGAAAGTCTAGATCCTCAGCCAGATATAAGTCAGTGTTTTATAGTGTCTGAGGAATTGTTTATCATCTTTGTTTTTCAAAGCAAAATATCAGTTCAGTCAAAGAGAAGAGTTGTCATACTGAGCAATAGAAGAATATGATGAGCAGAGTATATTATGTTACTTTCTTAAACAGATGCATTCTCTTTGGATTCCAGACAACTTGAACAGTCTACTTCTTTCCTATTTTTTTCCTATTATTCCTGGCTGAAATAGTCTTCAGTGGTTTTTACAACAATTGAAAGAATAACTGAATAGTTATACATTCATCATAGTTGGAGCCAACAATATCATGTGTCTTGTTGAACTTAATTCAGGATTCATCCAATTTTGTGTTATTCATGATTCTGCCAAGGACAAGCATGTAATGTCTTCTTCCCCCCCCCAGCACAATTTTTAACCTAAGGTCTTCTCCCTTATAAAGGAAGCTTCCTTATGCTAGATTATTAGAATATACCCCTTGGAAAGTCAACATGAATGATTAAATTGTTGTATACTTAAAATTTTCTTTATGTAAATATATATGCTCAGTTACATAAAAAATGTGACTGAAATGAGCCCAAAGAGTTTATATCATCCTTGTCAAATCAAGTTAATTTTTTTAGACTGTGCCCACATTACACTAATTGTGTATTGCCTGCATGCCTCAGTTGCACATATTACAGGTAGGCTCTAGGGTAATAGGAAATAAAACAATTATTTGCAAGACAAGTATTAAAAAACTTTGCTGTGTAGATAATCTGTTATTCCCAAATTTGCTGAGAAAACTAGAAAATGACAGCAAATAGAAGGAAAAGACAGTAAGAAATGGATTTTCTCCTGTCATGAAAGTATCTCTCTGAATGGAAAAACAGAACAAGACCTACCCCAGAAATACAAACAATTCAGACTTATTTTCACTTAAGTACATCTTCAGCCTCACGTATTTGGGCCTTTGAGTTGTTAATTTAGCAACAATACCATAGCAATGCAGGTTGTAGTTTTATTTCTTTTTATTTTGGAAGCATTTTATTTTGGTTATAATATTTTCTAAAAATCTGTGAAGAATAAAGTTGCCAGAGAAATATGATTTGCCTTTTATCATTAGATATTATAGAATCATAGAATCACCGAGGTTGGAAAAGACCTACAGGAATCATCCAGTCCAACCATCCACCTATCACCAATAGTTCTCGCTAAATCATTCCCTTGACACAATGTCTAAACATTCCTTGAACACCTCCATCTGACAACACAAGCTAGTTCTACACTTCAGTCCCCTGCAGTCTGATTTAGCTGGTACTAAGAAGGTTGTTTAACTCATGCTTCATTGACAGGAATATACATTTTATAGGCAATATATGACTGTTAGCTTGTTTCGAGAGGTTTTGTGAGCCTAGAATTCAGGTTTATGTTTCCAGGTGATATGCATTCCCAGTGGTATGTGAGGTCTTGTAAAATAGCAATTTTTTTCCAAAAGCACATAATTATTAAACCTATAATGAAGTGGTGTATTTAACAGAAAATCTGATTTGGGAAGAAAACAAGGAGGAGCAACTGCTGGATTTATGTCAGGCTGATTCTTTTCACAAATAAATACCAATCTCAAATGCTAATAACTTAATTTCAGGGTGTTCCGAGAGTGGAATTGAGGGGGGACGATCACCCTTTTGCCCAAGCTAAATTAATAATTTCTTTCCCTTATTCCCTGATTCCCTGGGGAAAAAAAAATCCAAAATTAGACAGATAGAAGGCTTCTTTTCTCATTCACTCAAGTAGAAGTTTGTTGGAACTTGGTGGTGAAGTTCCCACAAGTTTTCATATGCAATAGTAATATTCCACTGGCACAAAACTAACACACAGTGCTTTACAATAGATATTTGGTATGCAGTGCCTTGCAATCAGTGGTTTGAACTGTGAGGTTGCTTGTAAGTCTTCTGTGATGGCAATACCCTCTCTAAGGTAATAGAGCTCCTTGCTCTTCTTCGGGTAAAATGGAGGAATAAACCACTTCGGTTTGATGCACTGGAAATCTGCAACATGGACATAGGTCATTAAAGAATCTCCTGCCAAGAAACGCTGAAGAGGGCAGAGATTAAAATTGGACCCTTGGAGGAGAGGCAGAATTAGACTGGGAGATAAGGTACTGAAATTAAGAACACAGTTGGAAAGACAGTGTCTCACACAGATCCCACAGGAGAGGGGTAACAGGGAACATTTGGAGGGGGAACACACATGACAAATTTAGACTTAATATGAAAATAGAAATAGAGAGATCTGTGTACACTCCCTTCCAGAAACTCAGTGGAAATCTTAAATCACCGTTTAGATATGCTGCTCGTAGCTGGTAGTCTAAGCAATTAGCAGCCACAACTTTCAATTTTTTAATTTTCTTCCATGTTTTTAATTTTATTTTTGTACTTGCTTTTCTGGAGTTATGTGTAATTTTCCATATGTATTATTTGAGAAGACTCTCATCTATAATTGGATTTAAAATATCCCTGAAACCTTCTGATTTTTTGTCTTAATTGAGATGCTGTACATATGTGTATTTCTTGCAGTCCAGAAATCTGAGGCATTTCTATGCTGTAATAGGACAGCATGCTGGGACATTTCTTGTAAACAGTTGGATAGCATTTGAAAATATTTAATCTCTTACCAAAATAGACACAGTTAATTTTTGATCTTGTTATCTTCCTTCATTATCAACTGATATTTCATCCTTTATCCAGCTGTGTTTTTTGACACCAGCTAAGTATTCCACATTTTTAAAGCAAATCTTTGGATAATAGAAAGCATACTACTTTAACGTTCATTAAAAGTAGTTGCTCTTTTGTTTGTTTGGTTTTGTTTATTTAGAAAGAACTTCAAGATAGTTTTCTCTATGTGCAATTAAGGACAGTATCACCAATTATTCATATAAAAATTCAACACACCAATACTACTAAATCTTGATTAATCAGTGTTTGCCAATACGAGTATGTCCTCTTCGAGGTCATAAGCCAGTATTGATGCACTATGCAGCAGATTTTTTTGTGTGTGTTATTAAGCATGCATTGCAGCAAGGTTCCAATCCTTCTAAAAGTGATGTCACAAGTTCTTACATTTTGCTGGTAATGAAGCTCAGAAGACTAGTCCGAGCTCTACTCCTCTAGAGTTAAAAAATAAACCATTCGAACCAAATGTTTTTGTATCAGCACTTAAATAAGATTAGCTGATCTGATTAAGTCTCAGATTCAGATATGTGAGACGCTCTATGGTAAAGTTCACAGTTATCTAGTTAGTGTATAAAGCATGTACAATATGAATTTAATTTATCCCCCAGATGTCAACATATACTGTTCTATACATGGTTAATAATTTATCGTTTTGCTGATCTGCCTAAAAAAGAATGCAATGCCAAGTATTCTGTGTGACAGTATATTTACTTTTTTGTATGTGTGTAAATTTCAAAATTCATTCTAGAAACTTTGTATTAAATAAAGAAAGAAAGAAAAATAGGATCAGATCTAAAAGTTCCTGCAGTTGTGTAGCATATATTTAATGCAGTGCCATACGTTTTATTAAGTGAGCCAGAAGTTTTTCTGAAAGCATGAAAGTTTCCAGTGTTAATACCTACTAAATGAGACTTGGAATTTTTGCATGAATTCAGAATGTTGTAATTATGTATAAACTAAAGGTAATGGTAGGTATCATAACCATGGTTATCTGTGTTTTACAAGAAGGATAGATTACTGTTAGGTGTTTTAGAGAGAGTGTAAAGATAGGATTGAAAGTGTTAAATAAAAGGTTTATGGAATAAGATGATGACCATCTCTGTACAGATGACTGCTTACTGGCTCTAAATTATTCATATTTTCTAAAGAAATTTAAGGGAAGAAGTCTTATTACTCAACTCCCAAATACTGAATTCAGGCTTTTCTCTGACACAGTCAGTGAAAAGGAATTTTTCTCACAGAACATTTTCTACTTCATAAATTTACTGTGACAGAGTTCAGTGTTGAATGTGAGTGAATATGTGACTAATACCACATCTGTGTTTTGCACTGTCACTGTAAATAGCTGCAGGAGTCTTTAGAATTGCTTGTAATGAATTTTTTAAATGAAGATAATTTTTTTTCCCCTAAATTACAATTGTTTTCTAACTTCAGTTCCACCAGTCATCCGAGTGTACCCAGAGAGTCAGGCAAGGGAGCCAGGAGTGACAGCTAGCCTTCGGTGCCACGCTGAAGGTATTCCTAACCCTCAACTTGGCTGGCTGAAGAATGGAATTGATATCACCCCAAAGTTATCTAAACAGCTAACTCTTCAAGGTAAATGGGCATATTTCTTGTTTTCTACAGATTGCAAAAGCTTTATGATAGCATAATTTCTCTACTTGGTATTCTTATTACCTGGTTTTAAAGAAGGGTTGAAGTCTAAGTTAAAACATTTTAGGCAATATCTTAAATTTCTTCCTAAGGCATGCATGTACTTTGCTTTCTTTTAATCAAAATAAGAGGTTTACATTGTAACAGAATCACCAGTAAATTCCAGTAGCTTTTCTTATTTAAAAGATATGTAGCTTCTGAGCACAAGAAACAGCCTAAAACCCAGTTCTAATTACAATATTAGAGTTTGTCACAGCAAGTATATTAGTACCATTCAACGTGTATTCAAAATTTCTATTTAAATTAGGAAGCAGTTTTTTGGTGAATATTTTATTCATAGCTATGCATTGGTGGTAATTTAATTGTTTTTCATGAGCCCAGATTTAAATTGATACTGGACTTTTACTGCAGCTCAGTTGAAAACAGAAGTTTTTTTGACTGTAAGAATCTCAGTGAGAGTTAGGGAACTGATGGCGAAAAGGACAGCAGGAGAAATACATGAAATGGATTTGCTCTTATATGAGGGGTCTGAGCAGACCTCAAAGGTCATGCAAAGGTACTCCATAGCAATAAAAAAAAAAGCAAACCACGATAAATCAAAAACAACCAAAGAACATAAAACCTACACAACTGAAGGGAAATCTGACTTTTAAACAATGGTAAAGGCCAGTCTTTATCATCTTTAGGGCTTGTAGATTTCAGTGAAACTATCCAGAATGGCATTTGTCTGTAGTCCTTCTGGTGAACTTTGATCATCCATGGAAGAAAAAAACTAATGGTATCAGTATTATCTCTAAAATCTCATCTCATTCTTCTGCAAAGAAAAACAGGACAGATAGAGTGGAACAGATAGATGGCAACTGCTTCTGTAGTCTTACCTTCTATAGGTGATGGAGACTTCTGTGCTTTCATTGCTCTCTGTCCTGAACATGTGTGAACAATTTCCTTAACAGAAAGATTTTCCACTATGAGTAGAATGTGCTAGACTCTTCCCGATGGTCTCATCTTTCATGGCAGCATTCTGTTGATTTCTCCTTTAGGGATTTGAGTGGAAAGATTGTTTTTTCTTCCTTGCCTCCATATTACATATTTATGATTAATTAATTAGAATGTTTCTTCTGTAAACCAACCAACCAAAAAACAAACCAACAAAGCACAATTCAATTCAATTTTCCTGACTGTACTCATATGAGATAAAGTTTTATAGTTTCTCTGAGCTTTTCCTATCCCAGAGTTAAAGTGTCTATGCATTAGACATAGCATATTATCCATACATCCATACCATGACCTAGTGTCCCTTCTAGTCCATATTATAGAATTTCTAGAAAGTTGTTATTGAAATCTTACAGCTGAACAAGGATGCTACACTTACAGTGCAGTGAGTCATGGTTCACATCATTATTCACATGACAATATTTAAGAAAACCTTTGCTTGAGAAATTTGGATTCCGTTTCTATTCCTACTCAAGCTGGTGCACAAGTCCTCATTTGTGTGCTAATGCTTATTTTGCCTGTGCAAAACTCATTTGTGCTTACTTTGTCCAAGATTAGTCTGAAAATACTCCTGAAATTATTCTAGAGTGTAGTTTCGTATAGATTCCTATGCTGATGTAGGTATAAAATTCCAAAGTACCGATTTTTTTCTGTCATACTTCATTGACAAAAAAGCAATCATAGGGGCTTCTGGTTGCTAGGAACAATTCTGTATTATTTATCTTGAAAATGTAGTCCATTATATTCCATAGAAACCTGCCTTATTGTTTGTAAAGCTTGTAATAGGGTGTTAATTGACGAAACACAACCTAATGAAAACGTAATTGATTTTAAATATGACCATAGTCACTTAAATCTATATAAAATATCAGGTAGATATTTAACTTCAAACTGCAAAATCAGCTGAGATATTACATGTACTTGTGAGATGAATAATAGTGCATGCAGTTCACTACCCAGTTGAATACCTTTTGATTAGTTTGGCACATCTCCAAGTCATGAAATCAGGAATGAAAACAGTTTAATTAGTACGAATGGAGAAGGCCTTTTGAGTGTTTAATCTGAAAGCATTTTAGCATGCCTGTATGTTGAATTTTTCCTCCTTTCAGCAAATGGCAGCGAGGTACACATTAGTAATGTGCGCTATGAAGATACAGGAGCATATACTTGTATTGCAAAGAATGAAGCAGGAGTGGATGAAGACATTTCTTCTCTTTTTGTAGAAGATTCTGCTCGAAAGACCCGTAAGTACTATGGGAAGTAAAAAAAAAAAAAAAAAAAAATACATGTAGCCCTCACTTAAACATGAAACTAGTATTAAAAAATATTTAAATAATACCTAAAAGGCAGAGTGTGAACCTCATTTAGAAATGAAACTGAATCTCTGAATCCATTTGTGAATTGGCATATTTTTTTAAATTGCTGTTACAGTTTGAGTGGTTTCTTCATGTACTGTTTGTTGCATATGAAGGAAAAGATGCCTTTATAAGTAAGGAAAAACAGTAGTTCTGTTTCAAGGTGGTTTCAAGGGGAAATTTAAAAAAGAAAAAGAAAAAAAAAAGTGTATGTGTACTTGACATGTATCAAGAGTCAGACTTTGCCCTCATGATATCTTGCCACTGCTGGACTTGATCTCTACTGCAGAGAGTACTCAGCAGGTGTAAATCAGGTCCAGATCAGTTCCAATTTGCCCATTCTGTCTTGTGCCCTTTTAACTGTGGCTCTCCAGAAATGTGAAGCAGCAGTTGACTGCATTTGCTTATGAAGTTAGGAGTTCACTGTGCCATAGAAATCTGTCCTACTAATGTAAACTCTTTTTCTTTATCCTTCGTGGGATAGTAGCAGCACTTAGAAATCCATTTTACCTGTTATTTGTCTGTCTACATATTCTCTTCCCTCCCTTTCCATCAACTCATAGTTCTTCATTCCTGAGTTCACATGCTTTTGACTTTTTTTTAAACCAGTTTTTTGTTGTTTTTTTTTTTTTTTTTATCAATAGCACATATTTTCTGGAAATACACATAGTAAAGATAGTTCAACAGTGATGAGTACTCAATAGAAAATACTGCAGGCAGGCACTGCAAATCCATCTGACACTTCCTCTCGTAAGATGCTGAGTTTGGTTGCATATGCTCAGCTCCAGAGCTTTATTAAATTTTAAATGTTTTGAGGAAATCCTCCATGGAAGGAAATTTTATACCTACAGTGTTAATATTTTTAGTTAGCTGATTTCAGTAATGCTAATTATAAGTGTTGTATCATGGTTCTTAACAGTTGTTTTTAAGTGTCACAAAAATGACTTCTCAGACAGTTGAGAAGACAGCTGAGCATAAATAAGTTGTTTGATCACGTTAAATTTCTAATAACCTGGTGATATGAAGTGGCTCGCTCACTTTCATTTGCCTTTTGCAATCTGTGAAATGAGTTATGAATGTTGTCAAATTACAAAACCTTGACAAATGAGAATTTGTTTATGGTTCCTTAAGACTTGTTTGACCTTAACAATAAAACATTTATATTCAGCTGTCCAAGTTCCAAATATTGTGGTTATCTAAACTATTGTGTTCCCGAAAGGCCTGATCTGAGATAATTATGCAAAATACCATTTTCAGGTATTGTATGATCCAATAATTTCAGATCAACTACCTTTACATGATTTCTAAAATTACATACCGTGCAATGAGCACTGCTGGCAAGACATGCTTTAACATCCTCTAGCAGTAAATTGGAAGCTGTTATGGTGAAGTACAAGGGCTTTATTATTAACGCTTTTCTCTTTGTTTTTATATTTATGTTAAAAAATTGGTTCATGGAGAAACGTAGGAATTATTAAAGAAGAGAATTACATAGGTAAAAGTTCTTGGATGGGACTTGGGGCTTTTCATCCCCCGATTTTACTTTTATCGACCTTTAAGGAATATAGCTGACATTTATTTTTATAATCAAGTTTAATGAAGTTCTGGGTGATATTTTTTTGTTGTTGTTATGTTGATAGTTTCTATTTTCTGGGTGGCTTTTATTTGTTTGTATTTTCCCTTACTGGAAATCTTATGGTAGAATATTGCTTTGGAACAAAAGTAGAACAGATTCGGACTAATTTGTCAGTTAATCTGAGGTTCTCTATTTCTAAAATTTGATGCAAGATAAAGCTCATAGCAAAAAAAAAAAAGAAAAATCAAAACATTGATTTGATTGGCTATTGAAAACAGTGGTGTTCTAAAACAGAAGCTATCATTACACTGCATTGAACATGACAGTAATTTACAACATTGTGAACATAAGAGTGTAGTTCCATTTTTACCTGTATCTTTTTATTTCCTAGATAGTTAAGAATAAAAGGAAACATTCATTTTTTAAGGTGTCAATCAACTGCTTCCAATGTATCCGAACATTTTTTATTACAAATGCTACTCTGCATAATAAGCTAAATTTTTGGTTGTCATCTGTGAAATCTGATTTGTAACACATCACCAATTTTTTATGTGGAAAACTCTGTATTCAGGTTTTTGAGAATTGAATATTTACAACAGAACTGACATAGCTAGGTCATTCTTTGAGGATGGATAAATCTTGCTAGTGTAAACAACTCCTAAAAGAAAATCTTACATGTGCCAGTACCTCTATTTGAATTAAAGTGCATTACAAATAATTAGACTGCTAAATAATAAACAAATATACTTTTCATCTGTATGTCTGAAAATGTTTTCGGTTTGTTAGGATTTCAAGTTTATAGCATTAGTTACATACACATTTAATGCATGTATGTATCTTATATATTCTAAAGAAACAAAACAAAGGGCAAAACTACTGTACTGTGGAAAGAGTGATGATAGTAGCAAAATGAAAAGATAATGCAATCAAAGGAAGGATTATATGTCGAAACAGAATATATTGTGAAATAATTTAGGTTAGATCTTTCTAGTTATTCTCATATCATTCTTGTCATCTCTAGTAGCCACTAGATTTCTCAAGTCTAAGTGTGTAAATGTCATCTAATTAAACTGCCAGTAGCCATTATTTTTCAGGCTTTGAGGTATTTTGTTTCTGTATTAAACCTGAAGAAGGGCCTGTGTGTTTGCAAGCCTGTTTTTTTTCCAGTGATACCCATCAGTGCAGAACCTATTACAAAGAGTCTGGTTCTGTTGTTTTGCAAACCTCTGCAGGTGTTGGATGACTGCTATTAGGTTCCATTAAGCCTTCTTCCAGAGATGTACAAGTTCAGTTCTCTCGTTATCCTTCTTCCTCGTGTGCATGTGTTTTATCATGTGATCTTAGCTCTCCCTTCCTCTTTCCTGAGAAATGTTAGGATTTTGTAATCTCTCTTGAAGATGATATTTTAACCAAGTGAAAACTTGGTCTTAAGCTGAAAGCAAATTTTTCGTGAAAATGCTTTACTCTAGCTAGAAACTTTATTATCATTACAGCATGTTATAAAAGCGTAAAGCAGTCTGTCAGATTTTACCACTAGATATTCATATTTTTATAGTTATTTGCAAATTGGTTTCATAAAGAAAATAATTACTTCTATTTTTCTGGGGTCTTCTTTACTGATTCTTTAAACTGCTTTTCACAATGTGCATTTTAATGTATCATGAATTTTATGGTCAACAAGAACAATACAAAAATTGATCTTTACGACCCATTTCTACAACAGAAACATCTAAAAATTTACTAAATGCATGATCTATTCTATTTTAATTCTCCAAGGACTAGAAATTATTTTCTTTTTTTTTTTCTTTTTTTTTTTTTTTTTTCCATTTTAACTCAAATCTGCAGTAAAAGCCACAAGGAATGATCTAATTGAGCTGGATGATAGCTGGATGACCATTGATATATCTGGTAAAAACATTCTAAGAGTCACCAACCTGGTCTAAATCTCACTGAAGACAACAGTTTTCTCAGTCGTCAAGCTCCTCTACAAACACCTGAGAGAGCTCATCTATGTTGAAAGCAGTGTATAATTACATTTGTTATACAAATAACAGTTTAAAATCTGGTTTTGGTTTCATTGTTTCAGTGTAGTTCAGTTTTTCAGAAGAGATATTTCATGGATTCACAGCAGAACCATTTTATCTGTCTTCTCCATTTAACAAGACATTAAATTGCAAATTGTTACTCCTAAATACAGATTTAACCCTTTGTTTGCCTAAAGTGTGTCCTCCCAAAAGTGCAATTAGGCCTGAGTTAAAAATGCAGAGATGGGGAGTCTCCTATTTCTCTTATTAATTTGCTCTATTAACAGATCAGTTTCACTACTGCAGAACTGTGTTTAGTTTCCCTTTTGAATTCAGTTCTATCTTTCATTTCTTTCTTTTCGTCCCAATGAATTGAAGACTGTTTAACTATTCTTGTCCTGTGATTGTACCATCAGTAAGTATTGATTAATGTTTCTATCACACACAAAGTAGAAATTTCTCAGGAAAAAAAATTATCATAAAAGTTGGAGTGTCTTTTTGCCTTGTAAATGTTAATTAGTTTTGATAAAATTTTCTTAAAAGTAGGCAAGGCTTTTTGCAAAACCAAATGGATTTTTTTAATTTATTTATTGTTGTAGATGAAGAAATACATGCATTGTAATGTATGAATTCTACATCCACTCACTCCTCTTTTTTTTCTTAGTATCATCAGCAGAAGTTTATGTACATTTACTAATATTTACTAATATATAAAGTAAAAACTACTTTTTCAGGTCAATCAGATTGCCAGTTTTTAATACAATTAATGTGTACATTACTACCATTGTTTAGCTCTAATATATAATCAGAAAATTGTGGTAACAAATTAGTTGTTTAGCAAAATCCTGATTTACATCTATTGAACTTTTATGTTTCTAAAATCGTAATTACATCAGCGAATATAATCATATTTGTTTGACAAGACCTGGTTTCCATTAGAACATAGTAGCTAGCCTGTAATTATATTTTCTTCCTTTAATTTCTGACTGAATTGAATTCTGTGGGAGTGCTGTCTATTCTTTTGTCTTGTACGTACACTCCAGTCTAACTAGGCTGCAGCTTCCTGAATCCTGATGTTTCAGAGAGTTGGGAAGAATGGAAGAGGAACAATATAGGAACATGTAGTAGTGCTCTGCTTGAACATAGTAATATACTTCAAAATTTGTTCAAAATTCCTAGCAGCAGGCCAAACACCTCCTGGAAACAAATTTAGGAATTATTTTTATGCCAGTTTTTAAATACTATTTATCTTGAGTATATGTGACTTCCCCTCTCTTGTTGCTTTGTAGGGTGTAAAGTATTTAATCAACCTCCTGTTTTCAATTACCATCCTGCTTCTATGCAAATATAAGATAAAAACACTTATGGAATAATATTGCCAAGAGAACATTAACAAAATCTGTTTTATAACAGTGCAATTGAAACTTGAGTAGCTCTGGAATCAGAATTGTGTTCTACCTCTAGCAGCCATTTGTGATAATTATCCAGGGCCTTCAATGCTGCATTGGTGTAAAGGAATATGAAGCTACTGGAACAATTTCTGGAAAATTAGAAGTTAAGTGTAACTAAGGCTGCTTTTTAATTATCATTATTTAAAAGCTATTTCTTTCCTTTTGTAAGCGGAGTCTTTATTCTAATACTAAGCACCTATGCATTAACTGATAAAGCTGGCTTTTCGTTTTCTAGCTTGCAGTGTATGCAAATGCACGTTAAAGAACCCTCAATTCTTTTATTAACAAACAGCTTTCTTCACCATACGACTGAATTTAGCAGTTGAAAGTGAGAATGCACAAATTCTTGACAGCTGCAGTGCTGATTTATGCCAGTGCCTTAATTTGATAGTCACAAATGCAGGTTGGATCCACCCAATTCGTTGAAGCCACAAGGCAAATAAAAGTTTTCAACTTACTCTGGGGATACAAAAGAATGAAAATGTAGAACAGATAATTTGACAGTGTAACTTAATAATATATTGAAGAAGGTGGACTGGGTAGTTTGTTACTGCCTTTTTGTAGGTACAGATTGCATCAATAACCATGAAGAGAGGAGGAAGAAACTGCAACAACGACAGCTTCCATCTGCTATTTTTTGTTTGTTTGTTTGTTTGTTTTTGAATTTAGGCTGTGTTTAGGAAGTATTTAGACCATTAGAATGTATTTCATATTTTATTCAAAGTAATAGCTGAATAGGGAATATAATGCGTGGGTACAGAGTATAAATATACATACCATTTCCTGAGCTTGGAAAGAGGTAGGGAGAAAAAAATGATCCTCACTTGGGATTAATTCAAATTAATTACATTGCTGGAATAGAGTACATCAATTTAATCTAGTGTTCTAAAGAAAAAAAAGAAAATGACAGTACAGAGAAAAACAAAACAAACAAAACAAAAACAAACAAACAAACAAAAAAACCCAGATCATCCAAGGGAAGGGAATGTTTCCAAGAGTGATTTTTCAGGTACATAAAATTCTTCCATCCTTGTAAAATATTTTTAAGTGGAGTAGCTTGAAAAATCCCTTTATTTATTTTCTTTCTCCCTGACTTTGTCAGGTGCATTAGTTTGGCTTAGATTTCCTCTACGTTTTGTTTTAGCATAATCCTATCAAACTTAAATCATGGATCATGAAAGCTAAAAAAGCTTTTTAAAGCTAAAAAATAAAAAATAAAAATAAATTGTCATTCTTTTTTACTTTGTTAGTTGAACTATTTTCATTTATCTTGATGTCTTCCAGAATCTTGTTTTCCAAAATATAGTTTAGCTTGCTCCTTAAGATTTATTCTAAATTTTACTGAGACAAACACATGCACCTTGAGATAGCTGTCATAATAAAAATCTGGTCAAGTAATGTTGTTAAGGCATTTTCAGTAATTTGATATATTACTCGATGATGCTTTAATATTCATGAAGTTTTACTCTTGGTCATCAATCACAGGATCTTGTATTATTCAGTTAGACCACTATGTCATTGTCCCTACTAAATTGCAAAGCAAGTTCTGCTAAACCTTTCATCAAGTCACGCAGAGCAGTGTAAAAATTATTTGTCTCATGCACCATGTCTTGGTGCTGTATTTACAAAATAATATATTTTTGCCTTGCCATTAAGTAGGTCTGCTTTTATCACATTGCCTTTTTTTATGTAATGTCATTGTCCTAACACCTAGCAAGAGTTTATGTGATGTGTATGCTACTGTCTTATTGTTTTATGGCCATCATAAGCAACTAGGCATCTCCACTTTCTAAAACTCAGAATGAGACTAAAAGCCTTTTGACTGTGATTTATGTCCTAAATTCTCTCTGAAAGGCTTTATGCAACTTTAATAGAATTTGCCTGTCACATCTTATCCTGAATGATACCTATTAACCTAATTTTCCCAGAGATAATTTATGCTGGCATTTTATTTTATGGCAGTGCTAAACAAGTTTATACTTGTTGAATGCGTCATGGACAAAGACTTTATTTCAAGCTTGCAAGTATGGGGCAGAAATTCAGCTCATGAACGATTTTTTCTTCCTTTTATTGTAGTCTCTATTGAGTTAATGTGTTACCAGAAAGGAATTCTTTTAGAAAATAAATTAGAGAAAAATTAATATTGAAGGTAAGGAGCAAATTCCTGCTAATCATACCAATCCATATGATATCATTTATTGAAAGATTTGAATATTTATTCTCCTATAAGAGTGTATATTAAAATAGAGATGTGTAAACAAATAAATATGTTGTCCTATATGAGTATCCAATCTAAAATTACATATATTAAATCAGCTGAATGTCAAAAAGTTCATCTAAGACTGAAGTTCACATTTGACCAAAAGCAAAATGTTCATCTTTGACTTTGAACTGACAAATAAGAGTTTAAATGTTTGGTTATTTTTTTTTTTGCCCAACCTGAATTGAAATTTAAATGCATGTTCAGGAGTACAGAATAGAATTTCAAAGAATTTGTACTGACATATTCACACTAATAAAAGTTGATGCAGTCAGTAGATAACTCTGAAAAAAAGTGTTAAAGACTGATAAAAGGTAGATATTAATGGCTAAACTTATAGGACATCAAATGACAGTAATTACATGGTTCTTTCCTCAAATTGTGAGGAGAAAACTAATTTTAAAGAAAATCCTCCTGCTTTCCCTGGGGAAATTCATTTGCTTTATTTTAGAAACAGCAACAACAACAATACACATATATAAGATTTCCAAGAAAAAAAAATGGAACCATCATCTGAATAGAGACACTGGCACACAAGGAAGAAGACTGGGGGTTCCAAAACACATGTGGAGCTAAATACGTTGAATGATCTAAATTTGGCAGCCATACTAGTGTTAGTAAGAGTCACCATGAAATTTCATTTGGAGAAGTTGGATTTGTAGAGGATGCATACTCAGGTTTTGTCGTCAATACTTTATTCAAAGTTATGATCTTTTGAAATTTACGGCCTGAAATCAGAAGAGCGAGTATAAAAGTAGGTGATTGAGAAATAAATTTTAAATATGTTGTCCCGTTTTGACTCTAGCAGCAATTCAACCAACAGAAATTCTACCTCATGATGTAAAGGGGGTACTACTCAGCCTGAATTGGAGACAAGGTGGCATGCTGCATTAATACTGGCCTTTGGAAGTTTATTGGATCCTAGTAACTCAAGGCAACAATTACATTTGAAAATAATGTACACCTAGCACTATTAAGTGAGATAATTAAGCTGTTTTAAAGATAATAAACAGAATGCAGACTAAGCATTTTGAAAGAGAGGTACTTACGTTCTTTAGTGGAAATGTGAAAAATTTTATTCTAGCACTTTTTCATTTCACTGCTATTTTCTACTTATATAGGGATCTCTCATTTGTACACTTAACGCACAAAGGTTAAAAAGCAATCATCACCTTAACTATATTAAGAGGTAAGTGAGTGACACAGTTTAAATACCATGTCTAGGGTCACATAATGAAGTAGTTCTGTTGAGATGATTAATGAAACAAAATCAGCAGTCAATTGAAAAATAGGAGAGTCAGAGAAAAAATAAAGCAAGCCTAATGACTGTTACCCAAGACCTTGAACAATGTGCTTTTAGGAAAGTAGACTGAAACTTTCTCCATCCATTTGATGATCTGTCTATTCTGGCAGAGCATGAGAATGAGAGAAATGCTGCACTGCACAAGGCAGAAAGCTTGTCAAGGATAAAGTCCTGACTTCAACAGCGCCCAGTAAAAGATGCTTGGGAAAAACCACAGTATTTGGGGTTTGTCAGAAATAATTATGGTTCTTGTGTGTATTCTCAGGCTTAAGTAACCAACATTGTTTCTAACAATATCTCTTTCAATAATTTTTCCGACCTTTTCCTTTTAATTTGCATTAATTAGTTTTGTGACGTTGTGTTTTGATGAACATCACAATTTTGTTAACTATTAAGTGATGTGTTCTCTGTGTTGTATTTCTGTCCTTTAAAATTTTCTTTATTTCCTAAGACTACTGCGTTATAAAACACTTGTTTTTGTGTGTGTGTGTGCGTGCTTGTGTGTGGCATTTTAAACAATATGTTCCGTCTCACGCTGAACTATAAAGATTTAAAATTTTCACAATTTAATCCTTCTTTTTCTCCTCAGGCAGAAAAAGCTTCAGAGTAGTAAATTAGCATAATTAGTTTTCATTTATCTCTAAGGTCTAAAATCTGAACACTAAACAAGATGATAAAATACAACTCATGTTTTCATGGAAACCAAATATTAAATATATACTTGCCATACCAGCTTGTATTCTTCCTCCCTTCCACCCCCTCAGTTGTGTTCTTTTGAAGATAGATTCAAATATCATACACCAATTCATCTTCAGTGGCATAAATATGCTACAGCAGTACAGAAGAACATTTTATATGCATGTTGGTTTTGCATGTTTCTCTCATAACTGTGTTCTGAAATGAATCCCAAAATTCAGCTGTGCTTAAAGGAAATGACAAAAATTATGTCACCTCTAGTTAATGTGCATAATACATGTATGTGTAATTCCGTGTGTTTTATGTGGTTTTGTTGTTTTGTTTTGTTTTAATAATGAATCATGAAACACACAATTGAAGGCTAATTGAGTTAATTTGGTTGGCAGAGGGGAGGATGGGGAGGGATGAGATTCATTTTAACTTCAATCATTTTGTTGTTTTTTACTTTAGTGCTAGACATAGAAAACTTTATTTCATCCTATTGTTAATCCACTGTTTCCATTGATTTGCAGATTTTAGTGAATCAGAGGTTAAAGCATCCTAATTATTTCAGAAGTGATTTATCATTTTGAGTTGTTTTCTTTTTTTCTTGTTCATTTGTGTTTTCTGCTCTTTATTTCCTTTTCATGCTGCAGTGGCAAATATATTGTGGCGAGAGCAAGGTACTAATATATTTTTTTCATATTTTCCTGTATTGCAGTGAAGTGATCTTCTAATGTTCCTTGTGTTTTTATGTGTGTGTGCTTTTTGTTGTTGTTGTTGTTGTTCATAGACTACAGTTACAGTAATTACCTTTTTTTTCCCTAAGCAATATTTGAGGGAATTTGGTTTTAAGAAAAAAATGTAGTGGAAAATAATCCTTTGAATGTATCTGTACCTTTGTGAATTGCCTCTCCCTTTGAGGAGGGAGGAGAAAATAAACTGATTAAAGATTATAGAGAATTGCTCAAAGAGTGATAACAAAAAATTCAGATTTAAAATGTAGGCTTTTGTTTGCTAACATGATAAATCTTCCAACAAATCTGACTATATATTGTTGAGCTTGGTTTTCTTGTCTGAATCATTCTTATTTCTTCAAATCATAATTTTAAATATTTTTGCTAAAATCAAGGCTTCTGCTGCTTCTTAATGAGACAAGGCATGTTATTCTTTATATATATATACTCAGGAAGGATTTCTGAGTATTGAAGTGGAGAATGAAGGTTTGTGATTTGTTTTGTGACAGAGCAAAGGATAAATATAAATACACAGACAGTATCAAGTCTTAATAGCATAGAAAGCATGGAAAGCAAAAATAGGTATTAATTTTTATGTGTATATATATATGTGCGTGTGTAAATCTTTTCTGACATACATTGAGAAAAATGTATCACCATGGAAAAATATCAAATGTAAGTGTTGTCATGAATTGTCGTATCTTTTCTCTAAGCAACCAGATCTTAAGTCTCAATTCAGGAATTCATGTATTTCAGGAATAGGAAATGTTTCAAATATTTTCATTGGAATATTGGTAATACCAATTAGTGGACCAGACTTTGCTATGAACTAGTGCTAAAAATGATATTTCTAGGTGTTTCTTAAATATTTAAATTAATTTAAAGATTCCAAATATTGATATTTCTTTTGCATAATTACATAATAAACTTTGGCATTTATCAATGTGTTTAAAAACATGAACAAGGGTTTTTTGAATATATGATACTGTTTTACCAGTTCTTCAGAGAGTTGCCTGATTACAGTGGAGTTCATCCATGACCCTCTTGCTCTGTTGGCCTTGCAGACTGCAGATGATGTGTTCAATTTCAATCAATTGCACTGACAAACAACCAGATGCAATTATCATAAATTTTTAAAATGTGTGGTATTCCCTCTGCTTACTTGGCAGATATCCATCAAAGAGTTCTCTTGAACAGAAGAAGAAAAGAGTGTATGTAAAAAAATCTGAAAGGAACTTGAAGATACATTAGGATGTAATACAATAATACACAAGCATAATTATATCAGTATATTAACACATATACTGACAAATCCAAAGCCACTATATATATATATATTTCAGTTTAGTTTACTTTTAAATGTAGATTCAAATTTGTCTAATTGTAGTTAATACACTCAAATTTATTGTTGTTGCTTCTGGCACAGAAACTGTAATATAAAAGTGCTTGGTTTTGCTGGGGAGGAAGGGCTGCAAAATGGCATCAGATGTCTTTAGAGGAGCAGCTCCTTTAGTTATGAAGAAATTTGCCTAAGTGAGATTTATATAGATATTTGCAGACAGAAGCTTCAAGGAAATGTTTAGGATCATGACAAGCATGGGGATTATTTCACTGGATCCACAGGTAAATGTTCCTTATTTTTGCCCAGGAGAGAGGACATTACTTATTGTGTCTCCTTCTCTGACTTTGAATAAGAGTTTGGTGAATGTTGTCAATTGGATATAAAAATAAAATAAAGCCATAAAACTTTGGGTTGTGTTATTTTGCCTGACTTGTAGTCTGGCCACTGATGTAGAATTTTTCAGGGTCAATTTATTAAATCTCTATCACGTTGGACTTCTCTTCCTCACATTCTGCTAATAACTATAACACACTTTAGGCAATGAGGAGAGAAGGGAAGATCTTATTTTATCCCTGACTGGCTACACATGTTTATCATAAAGATACAGTAAGCTATTGATCTTTACTATTCACTCGGAAAATAGCCTAACTTCAGATGTATCTACAGTTCCAGTTGCTCTTTTATGACACAATGTCAGTCATTTTCTAAAGAAAGATTTTGACAAGTTTTGTCACTTAGACTATACTTTTTACCTGCAAAAGCATATAGAAGTATCTCATAAACCAAACTGAGTACATTGCACCAAGTGCAATATTCTCAAGATATTGTCTATGCTCAAGAAAAAACCACGAGGTCAAGTTTTCTTTGAATGTGAGCCTGCTTCTGTGCTACACCTAATGCAGTATAGAAACCCCCTCTCCTGCTTCTTGCTGTCCTATTAATAGATGTATTAGATGGAAAGTTAGGAAAACTGCTTTGAGACTGTCCCTCCATTTTAGAAAAACTTGGCTAGAAGTGGGAATGATTCTGTAAGATTTTTCAAAGGTAATCTAACTTGCTGTTTCCAGGCATAGCCTGACTGCCATGTGCATCATCTTGACTTTTAAATGACTTCAATATCTATCTGATTTCTAATGTGGCTGTTAATCTGTGTATATGTACTTACATACGTAAACCTGTATCATACATGAACGTATATGCAAACTTTTCCCACCCTTAACATTCTCATGATTTTATTTGATATTGAGATATTTTCCTTTCCTGTTAACATAATTTTCCCTTTGGAATTCAGAATAAGCAAAGAATCAGGCTCAAATGTATTTTTTTCCTGGGTTTTATTCTTATGATCTTACATCAAATATTGCTAAGCCAAAAGGAAGTTTAAGTCCTGCACCCAAGAGACATCTACATTTCTATCACTGTAGCACACAGTTTAAGCTGGCAGAGTTTATTATAATGTAATTTTTAAGTACAGTGAATTTCTTCTTCATAGAATTCTGCAAATATCAACTGATCACATCCACATAGCAAATCAACAACAATCATCTTAATCAACAGATGGTAAATTAAGAAGAAAGCTTTTGTTTGTGGTCATGTGCAAGATCTGCTTTCAGCCTTCTCTACAAGACATTACATCATGCCTCTAATTCCACAACACTGCAGTAGGACTAAATAGTTCTTTGTAGCACTTCAAACTTTGACTGAATTCATGCTAAAATAATAATAATAATATATCCTTTTCTAAGTGAAAGAACTGTCAAATATAACAAAGAATTATAAGAAAGATACAGAACTTAAGTTTCGATGTGATACTGAAATTATTTTAACTCTTCTCTCAGAAAAGGAAAAATACAAATACATGGTGAATTTGACTTCAGTGTAAATGATTTCAGAAGATGATTTTCATTACTGCAGCTGTCAAACTATAGCTTGTGTTTCTAGCTCTGTATTCATAAAGACACCTTCTTGCCAGTGGAGAAAATTATGCAAAATTCTGAATAACATAAGAAGGATTCTTCAGTTTTACAGAAGATCCCAGAGGACTGATTGTGTTAGAACTATACATGTTAACAAACTGATCTTATGCCAGTAATATGATGAGAGTTTTACTTCAATGCCAGGGCTTTCTTTTTTGTGATTATTTAATTTTGTACATTTCAATGTGTTTTTATTCCTAAGGTCTGGGAATTGGGAACATGTTTTATGTTTTTTATGAAGATGGAATCAAAGTAATACAACCAGTGGAATGTGAATTTCAGAGACATATTAAACCTAGTGAAAAACTCCTCGGTTTTCAGGCAAGTTTTTTTTTTTTTTTTAACTTGTTTTTAATTTCCTGGTAGTATTTTTTCAAGTGTAGTTTTCTTTTAATTAAGAAATGCTAGTTTCATGTTACCTGTTTAATAAATTCAGACATGTCTTCCCAATTAATATATAGCTTAAAATGTTTGACTCAAAATTTGCTATGTCTTTGGTCATATTCAAATTTTCAATCTCTCTTTTAGATTGAATATTTTCCCTCTGCTTTCTTTTTACTCCTTTCTCTCACTTTCTCTCTCTTCTCTCTCTCTCTCTCTCTCTCTCTCTCTCTTCTTTTCTCTCATAATTTTTCCTTACCAGCTCTCTATCTTCTTGTCTTTATTTCCCTCCATCCCACCTCTTTTTACCTGCATTTATGTAGATTTCTGTGAGTCACATTCTCTGTGTTAACTAAAGAAACAGTAGTCACTGTTGTTAATGGCTTCTTTTTCTCCGCTGGATGTTTGTTTATATCATTCAACCAAGTATTTTGATGTCTGTATTAAACTGCCCATCTAAGGCAGCTCCCCATCCTAATGAACATGCTTAGAGCTCCCTTGGAGTTAGTAGGGACGATTGACACTTTGACTCCTACTTACAGTTTGTATAGTTTCAATAATTACAGCTAATTTCATCAAACTCTGTGCATTTATGAAATGTTTCCATATGTATTACTATATGAAAGCATTGTCCATTTCTATTTGTTTTTTTGCTGTTTATTTCTTCCCTGCTAATCAAATAATTAATTGACATGATACACGTTCTCAAAGGAACTTGGGACCAGTCACTGTATTCACTTTTTCTCATCATTTGAATTTGAATGAATGACCTTGAAATGAGAAAAAAAAAAAAAAAAGGTGTGTAATAACCCATAACTGTACAATTTTTTTTTGCTAATACCTAAAACACTGAAGTAGCAGCAGAGCTGTCTCAATGGCTTTTGCCTCTTCAGTTATCATTACTGATGTCAAAGACTGCTGTATTCAACAGCAAGATTTATTTTAGTGTGAATAATTATACTTTGAACTGCTAATCATACTTTGGTTTGTGCAGTTAAAGTGAAATCAGGTTGACATAGCCAAAAAAAAAAAAAAAAAAAAAAGCCAAAGAGCTTTTTTATGGCTGTTGAATTCAAAAGCTGATTATTTAAGAAGTCTGTTAAGATTTTATTGGTCTGAAGTGCAGCCTAGAGTGTAAGTGTATTTTTATTGAAATGTGGTAATAATCAGGATGGATAGTAAGACTTCTTTCCGTTTTTGCTATTTTCAAACATAAATTAGCATAGCAATTGATTCCCCCTTCTATTGCTATAAAAAAGACCAGGAAAGCAGACTACTAGACAGCTTTCATTTTTAAGTAGATGTAGATTTGTATTTTGAATATCTGGTATGTATGATAAATTTATAGCCAGAAGTAAAACTTTGTGCTTGCATGCATACATTGCACCCATTAATTTCAATAATATTTCCACTTATTCTTCTGAACACCAAAAACTTTTTCCTTCACCTATTACTAAAGTTGCAAGATCTTTTATTCTTGCAGAAATGTTTGAAATATATATTCTTAGATTTTTATATTTGTAGATCTGCATAATGTAAAAGAAGAAAGGAAAAATATTGTTTTCCATTAAAAGTAAAAAAAAAAAAAAAGAGATGAAAATCTGAATTTAAAAGAATTCCTTGCTAATATTACTATATATTACTATATATAATACTACATTACTGAAAAACCTTGTTGACTACGAAGATTTAGAGAACTATTGCTGTTGGTTTTTTGTTTTTTTTCCTAAGTAAAGATAACAAAATAGTTCAGTTTTATCCCAAGGTCAGATTTTTATCAAGTTCGTTTACTTGTAAGAGCCCATGTTGTAAATTGTTCACTATTAATTCTCTTTGACCGCCATACAACTTTAACTAATTAAAGGTGCTAGTTTATTTTTAGATCGCTTTATTCAGCCTTTCACATCTATTCTGTCCATTGCTAATAAAATCTCCATTGCTTGCCTCTTATGAAATACCTTCAGGAAATCATTTTTCCATTTCTTCACACTTTTCTCAATTACATGTTCAAATGATTAGTAAAACCCCAGTAGACCCATTTCACTGACAAATATTTGCTGAAGTCTAGGACCATACATAAATTTTGCAGCGCAGTTTAGGTTCATCAGGTGATATACACACAATACTGTAATGTTCTTCCTCTGCTTTCCTGTGTACTTGTCAACAAAACAGGGTTACACTTAGCTGAGCTTCTTTAAAAGAAGTTGGTGTTTCTGCCTAGCTTCACATTGTATTGTGGATGAATGGTGTAGTAGTTAACCAAGCACTTATTTAGGTATGCTAATTTTGCTAAAAGTAAATATAATTTCTCAATAATAATATACTTGAAAACTCTTACCTGAATATTTAATTGCCTCTTATGCAACTGTGTGTCAGTACAGTGAAGTGCTTTACTGTGTGACTAATGGGAATAAATTAGGCTTTTACTGTGTTTAAAGTGAAGGAAAAGACTTGGTGCCTTGTAGGAGCATCATAGTTCCCAGGATGTTCTAAAGAACTTCCTCCAGTCCTTCCCAGAATTACTTAAATTACTGGAATTTTCTCAATAAGTACCAAATAAAAGTTGAGTTTTATTGTGCTTATATTGACAATAGGGATGGAAATAGGCATATTTCCATTTTCTTATACAGGTTATCTGCTTTGACAGCTGTTTGTTTAACCTAGTATCAAATAGATCCCTCTAAACATGCACCAAATACAATCCTTCAGCCCTTAAGTGTTTTGTCATCCTGTTGTGTATGGGTCATTTTCCTCTATTATATATATATATTTCCTCTATCTAATATGCAACCTCTACTTATCTTCTGCAAATTAATATTATCTGAGGCCTTTAAATTCTTAATTTATGGAAAGGTGTTTCCCTTCTCTTCCCCCAGTGAAGCCCTATTTCTGGGGAGGAAGGGAAAGAAACTATAAAATGTCTTTGAAATCATGTGGAAAATACCGTGATTTCTTGTTTATTCAGAGAAATAGAACATAAAGACAGAAAACATAAAGAAATAGAACAAAAAGAACGTAAAGTTTCAGTAAACTGAAACTTTTAGTGCCTGAAGTTGAATTTGTGTGGAAGATGGAATCAAAATTTCATAATAATTGATTTTGAAAATGTAACAACGTAGCAGAAGAAAGTTACCAACAGACGTGAAGTTAACACACGCTAGTTATTACATAGAAATGTGTTTTGATTACACTTTAGCAATGCAGGAAGCATACTAAGTGCAGGATTAGTAGAAGGAAAATAAAGGAGAGCTAAAGACAAAAAGGTCCTGAGTCTGATTTTTTTAAATAATTGAATAATAGTTATACTTGTCATGTACAATTTATTGTTCTAAGTTAATGTGGAATAGATGATACATAAATTTAAGCCTTAATACATGCACTCTTCTGAACTATTGATGTCATTAGCTGATGAAGCATGGATAAACTTTTTACTATACTGTTCAAAGATCATGACTCAAATTCTTGTTAAAACACTGAGGACTCCTGTGCACTAAGTCTAGATTTATAGACAAGGAATTAGCACATATAAATCTGCAAGCATGTGTTTTCTCCCGAGGATTTGTTGTCCCAGTCTACTTTGAAAAACTTTCTTTGAGGATTTATTTTCTTCCATCTGCTGGCTGGATGCTGGGCGAGTAACATTTTGATTAAAAAGTCTGGGGAGAAAAAAAAAACAATGAAATAAATTAATATTTTATCAGATTTTAGCTTTTTCAGAGAGAATAAATTAGGAAAAAATAAATTGCTCATACTTTAATTAGAGGAAGAAAATGTTGGTTTTATGCTTAGATTTTAAGGAGAAATTATTTTAATTCAACCACTGGGGAAATTAATGTAGAGACTTAAAGAAATCTGTACTGTCTAATCAGATAACTGCTAACTTTTCAAAAGCAAGATTTGAGTTCCATTGATTGAAGCTATTTCTGGAGTATCCAGATAAATGTCAGTTTGAGTAACAAGGGAAAAATTACCACCTAAACCAATTAATGCTGGGAAAAACATTTTTTTTCAGATGTGAGAATTTAGGTGCAGATTTTTCACTGTCAAAATATAGTTTTGTTTTTACTTTAATTTTTTTCCAGTTTGGGTGTAAAGAATTGGCATTGGATTGTAAGAATTTATAACAACATAAACAATATTCTAGAACTAGTAAGTATGATTAAGCTTTTATGCTTTTTTAAATGATGCTGTGAGAGAAACTTGGGTTTCTCCAGCAAGATTTAGTGATATTTTGCAGATACATTGAATTTGTCTCTGTAGAAATCATAACACCAGAAAATGGGTTAAACTGAGGTGAGTTCCTAAGAAAGAAGACAGAAAAATATGACACATGATAGAGCAAGGAACATCTAAATACACATTATTTGAAGGAATTGTTCTTCAAAGAAGCAAGAGTACTGTGTCATGCAGTATTGAATTAGTTATCTATTTAGTTAAAAATTGAGCTGTGACAAGGCATATATTTAGAGTAAATATAAAACACAGTTTGAGATCAGTGAAACAGCCTTCCAACTGAAGTGACAATTTCACAGAAGGCAAATTACAATTTATCTGATGATTGCACAAAATACTAGTAGCATACTTTATGTTGGCACCTCACTTTATGCAGTGAAAGGCTTTTAGCGATGTTTAAGAATAGAAGTTTGCTTTGTAACCGTACCTATCATTCATTGGAAAAAGATTTTAAACATTTTCCTTCAAAGTACGACATTTTAGCAGTGCAAGATAAATCTTACTCTTTTTATTTATGACTAAGTTCTGCTGAAGTTCCTGATCATGTGCCATCCCATGGAACCTGAGTTTAGTAACCTTTCCTTATCAATGTGATTTCTGAAAGATCTTCCTTTAGTTGAAGTTTAAGAACAACGCAAATACAAGCAGAAGCTATTGATGTCCTGTTAAGAAACTCCTTCAGTTAAAGCTGGAAATTGATTTATTTTTTATTTTGACTTATAGAGTGTATTTTCTCAAATGCACAGAGGCACAGCAGGCGAAGAATATTGATGAAACAGAAAAGTTAGCATTGAAATTCATCATCTACTTCTGGAAAACACTGTTCCATAAAAGATATGTGGTCATTGGTCACAGCCAACAAGAATTCAAGAGGGAAAAGTCCTCTTTAATGAACTTAACTTCCTATTCTTTCGGTACCATATCTCACACTATCCTTCTGGACAAAATGCCCAGCATATATCTAGACAAAAAAGGAGCTGTAATTTGTCTTTCTATTGCATTGTTACCTGTTTTGACTCTTACACTTTTGCTGTTTCTCTTGAAATGCAGGATGAAGTTTGTCCCAAAGCTGCTGGAGATTCTGTTCAACGGTGTGTTTGGGCAACTGCTGTAAATGTAAAAGACAAGTTCATTTACGTGACTCAACCTACACTTGACAGAGTGCTTATTGTTGATGTACAGTCTCAGAAAGTTGTACAGGTATTTACTCGTAGTTTTTTAAGTTAATGTCTAATTTATGCACATTTCTTCATTACATTTTGGAGGAAAAAAAAATGCCAGTATCTTGGGAGATCTTAAAGAAGTTCAATTGCTTCAGAGCCTGAGCGTCAGTAGTCTCATTGACTTGAAAGAGAACTGAGTTGACACTATAGAAATCAACTATGACCACTGTGCTTTTGCCTTTTCTCTTTAATTTTTAATGTGTTTTCTTTTGATAGCATCAATGCATTATCAGTGATATCATTGTACTATGAGGTTAAACCAGATTTATACTGAATTGTCAAAGTTGCGTAAGAATGCATCTAGCAAATAATAGCCATAAACCCAGTGCATTTAGAAAGATTTCCTGAATATGAAGAGATTATTTAAAGCTCAAAATATTTGTGTTTTGAGGCAAAATCAAACTATTTTTGCTATTTGTTTTCTGCCTACAGTTCTTACCATGTTACTCTATTTTTTTCTTTATATAGACTATTTCATTGTGTAGTCTTTAGTCTTTCTAGTCAAATGACATCTGCCTGAAGGATTAATACTCTTTCACTTTCAGTGGCAAAATAAGGAAAAGCTTCCAGTTCAAGGCTGTCAACAGTCTTTTGGGGCTTGTTTATTTTTTGTTTCATTTGTTTTTTTTTATTTTGTTTTTTAATATATTGCAGGTCATATAAAACTTCTTGAAATGTGCTTAAATAACAGGACTCTGCTTTTTCTTAATTAAAATTATTTCCTGTGCAAGGAAGTCTGAAGCTAGTTAATAACTTGTTCTCATAAAAAAAGAACATTTGCATGAGCTTTTCTGACATAGAACTTTTGGCACCGTGTTAAGTCTTCTGATTCAAATTTTAATCATATAAATGATTACAAATAATCACATCTACAGAATTACTTGCAGTATCATCACATTCATAAGAAACAGATGTTCTTCAGCTAAATATAACAGGGATTCGTATTAGAATTCTAATCTAAATTGTTAATAAAAATACTTAGAGATTTTCTTCATGTCTCTTGCCTTTTTTGTAAATGAATGAATGAAAATCTTTAATGTAAAGATTATATATGTATATGCACATATACATATGTATAATATTGTAGTGTAAAATTTTAAAAGAATTCACAGCAAAGTATGATTTTAAAATTAAATTAATGTGACAAAAATAAATTTAATGTTTATAATTTTGTATTTCAAACATCATTGTTCATACTTTCCATCATTTCATTCAGTAGCCTTCATGATAATACTGGGGAAAAAAAAAACAACAAAAACCCACCAAACAAAATTACCTTCAACTTTCACACTTCCAAAAATAAAAGAAATTTCATTTCAAAAGATAGGATAGCATTGCTTTAAAACTACTTCTAAAATGTCCAGGCATCCACAGAATGTTTATACCATCTGTGGAACCTTTTATAGAAATGGAATTCTTGCTTTTTATGGTTCTAGGGTACTCAGATATTAATGAGAAATTCTCTTGTTATTTTACATGTTAAAAATACTTACTATGTAGCAGAGCAAAATTTCTGCTATTCATTATTATACTGAAAATATTTTCCTAGGACACATTTTCTGAAAGATGTGTGAAAATTATTGTGGGACTTCATTGGTGCTATGCTTAACCTCGCTGATATGTAGAATAAACTTATTTTAAAAAAAGTAAAAAAGTTAGTTGCAATAAAGTGAGTCAATCATGAAAACCCAAAACCTGTACAATCTTTTATACATAGAAGAAGAGCATAAGAAATAAAGCTGCTGATTCACAGTTTGCTTTCAGAATCGAAGTAAGCAAATTTGGAATCTGCTGACAAGTCAGTCAAGTAATGCTTTGCTCACCATTTTTTATTATATAGCAGGCATGGCCCTGTCTTCCTTTCACTTTATTATTGAATGTTCATTTTTGATTTTGTTTTCTAGGTATTAAATGTTGCTGTACTCATTGCACATGCAGTACACTAACACTAGAGAAGCAAAGAAGGGAATTTAACTTCTCAGTCAGATCAGGCTATTTTTATAATATACAGTGCTGCCCAGTATTGGAAAAAAAACCATCAAAATACAAATTATTCTTGGAAAATAGATACTAAGCTAATTATAAATAAGAGAATTTTAGTTACTGGACTCCTGTTTATTTTTTTTAATACATGACATGTTATCGTAGAGGATACTATATACATTTTTATTTTTTTTTTCTACTGTATCTCTTAAAGAAGAAACTGCTTTTCTATGCAACAGCACACCTTCAGAAATACAATAAAAGCAAACGTGGGGAAAAATTCGTATTTTGGATCTGAGCAGGATGCAATGATAACAACTCCATTAAGGTGCAAAATAAAACAACCCCAAAGACAGTTAAAAGCATAATTGAAAAGGCTATAAGTTGTGGAACTGTGTTCTCTTCTTTATAAAATTGATGTTTATTTGATTTTGATTACTATGGTTGCTTGTCTGTTACATTTATTCATTTTTACTACAAAAGTTAATGTAAAATCTGTGTGTATCAGGTGCATATGTATAACACCTAGATTTTAGGTTTCACTGTTTCTGTGGAATATCAATATAGCTATCAAAATAAGTGCTTGAAGAAAATCCTATTGCGGATATTTTACATTGAAATAAATGTTTCCAAACTGTGAATATGAATGGTGCATAGATTTTCTGATTTAGCCAGATACTTTTCTTTCATTTGTAAATTCTTGAAACAGAGGAGCCTGTAATTGTGCAGTACAAAATTAAGTGGGATGATTTCAGGGCGTGCTGATGCAACCAGAGCTCATCACTATTTAGTACAGAGTGTGCTGGTGGCAGTTTAGCCTGGATAGCCAGGAACAGCTGTGAACACAGGTCTTCAAAACTCCAAGAATCTCTCTGCTGCCAGCATGCTCTTGAGAGTTGCATTATCCATGCTTGACTACACAGGCAATTTCTTCTCCTTCAGGCAGTACCATGACCTAATTCCTGAACACAACCTAGCTCATTCAGCAACGATGCATGGGTCAGACCTTCATTTGAGGAAGCTAAATGGAAATTTGATACACATCAACAAATTAACTAGACAGTGGCCCAAGTATTGTTTTAGACAACTTGTCTTCTAACTTGAAGCAGAAAGAGTTATCAAACAAAAATGGCCTTTTCAAGGGGCATCTTTGTTTTTAAATGAGCTGGTGAGCAACCTAGCTTCATTTACCACTTTCAAAAGGTAAAAATGGTAGGTTGTTTTTTTTTTTTTTTTTTTTTTTTTTTTTTTTCCAGATGAATCTGTGGCTTGCAACACCTCAGGAGTACAGTTAAGTATCATCAACAGCCTCAGCCAGCCATTAGAGCATTATCTTGAGGATCTACATCATTACTTTAAATTACCTTCACTTAATTAGCCAGCTGGTATTCTCCTTGACAAACTGATAAACAAGCTGTGCTTTACAGCTCCATAATGGTGAGAGTAAAAAGCAATTTCCACTTATTTTTGCTGCCTTAATGATGAAGATAGAAAAGTAATCCCTACAATTGTTTGCTTCATGCAGAATGTTTCTTACTGAAATATTCTGTCCTCCCTTTTCATATCTCTGGAATCTTCAGTGCTTCTCCTAATAAATAAAGTGTAAACCTTAAACACCTAAAAAGTCTGTAGTCTTTGGATACAGAACTCAGGGAGGGAAACATCTTGGTACTGATCACTTCTGCCAAAAGTAGAAATTGTAAGGAAAACATTTATGTATTTAATAATATTGCCAACTTGAAGAGAATATATCCAGTTAAAAACAGTGCAATAACATTGTTTGGGCAGGGCTGTAGAGGAATACCTTGCATTGACTTTAGTATATGGCTTGAGAATATTCTTCCTTTTTTAGTTGTTTTCCAGTATTTTTTAGATTTTAAATTGATATGTTTGGAATGAGAGAATGTAGGGAAAGGAAGGTTAACATTTTTTGTTTTGATTTAAAACATATATTTTTTTTCAGTTTCCTGATAGCCTCAATATAACATGTTTTTGATGCCAAATTTTATAACACATAATGAATAAAAATCACTGTTTCAGCAATTCAGTGACTTTGAATTAATCAGAGGTCTTTTTCAGCATCTGACAATGTAATTTTTAAGTATAATCTGAAAACATCGGGATATGTGTGTCTAGTCATAGTCATCTGTTGTTTTTCTTTTCAACATGTGATCAAGAGTAAGGATTTTTCATTTTATTATACTCGCAGGCAGTAAGTACAGATCCTGTTCCAGTGAAGCTACACTATGATAAATCACATGATCAAGTCTGGGTGCAGAGCTGGGGAAACATGGAAAAGAATTCACCAACTTTGCAAGTGAGTATATTGATCAGACCGATTATATGCTGGGAAATTTAAATAAATTGAATATTTATGTAGGTAGGAAAATGTTTTCAGGAAACCTGAAACAACTGAACTTGCTAGGAAAATGTTAAGAGATTTTTTATACTTTTAGTTAGAAATGTAAATGCTGATTCGATGGAGGGTTATAGAGTACAGCTGAAAACAATGGCATGTTTTTCTAGTCTGCCAATCTTCTGAGAACAGATATGCTGCTTATAATGATTTTGCTCCTAATCAGAGGATACCATGGATTTTAGGCATATATTCATATTTCACTAAAATTATGTCGATGTTCTGGAGTTGACAAGCTAAGAGTTCCAACATTGTTTATTGTTAATTGCTTTGAGTTTGGGACTTTTTTTTTTCAGATATAAAATAATAAGAATCCTTATTTTTCCCATGCCTTCTCAGCAGCAGCAAGCCTAAGGACAGTCACCAAAGAAACATTTCAAGCAGCTGTACTTCACTCCTGCTTTTTCTCTCCTTTCTTCTAATTTAAAGTAATCCCATGAGAATACAGTGATACTCTTTGTGTTATAATTTCAAAATTACTTTTTATTTCAACTTATTTTCCTTTTCTTTAGAAGTCAGTGAAGTCCTTATTTGTCTTTTAAATGCATAAGAAAAAAGAAAAAAAAAACAAACATAGAGCTCAAACAGAAAAATGAGTAGTGTTTGAAAATGATTTTTATACTCCTAGTGACTGTGAGTAAAGTAATTTGTGAGAGTTTGGTTGTCACTCCTCCCAAAAAAATGACTAATAATTGAATCAGATATATCCTGTCTTAGAGCAAGCATTCATTTTCAATCTTGTTTTTCCTTGAATTAGGCATGATCAACTCCTTTTTTTTAAAATCCAGTCTTAAATGCACAAAAATGAACATCATAGCAGCTATTAATATAAAATTGTCTTTTACTCACCCATAAAATTCTACCTCAGATGACATTCAGGATTTGAGTATTCAAAGAAAATTTATTCGTAACAACTCAAGGTATGCGTAAACTGCAACCAATTCAATATATTCAATATATGCTATGTTGGATTTCTTTATGCTTGAGAAGACTTAGGATCATATGTAGCCATAGCTTCCTGTGGATCAGTTGATAACATTTTATCTTTTCACTTGGGCTGAAGTGCTTAAGAAACTTATTCCCACTCTAGTGTTGAGTATGAAAAAAGACAAAAATCTTGGTGTGCACTAAAGGCTGCTATAGAATGTAAATGAATAAATGTGGTTAAAAAAAGAAAAAGAAAAAAAAAGAGGAAAAAAAAGTATGCATGAAGAATAGCTTGTCTAGCATGCAACAATTCTATGAAATCTGTAATGCTGATCAGCTTTATTCACTGTCTTTTGCACTCCTTCTCATGGCTGAAGAATAAAACAAGAAGTGGAATAAAGAGGCAATATTCTATGATTCTATTTAGATATAGATTAAACTTTGAAGGAATATTTCTATAGTTTATAATAATGATACTTTATGTAGGTGATAACACAAGCCAGTGGGAGTGTTTCTCATCACACAATCCATACTCAGCCAGTGGGAAAGCAGTTTGACAGAGTGGATGACTTTTTCATTCCTGCTACAACCCTCATCATTACTCATATAAGGTAAGTTTTGGCTGAGTTTTATTTAACTTTCAGATGAACTGTAACGCTGTCTCCAAAAAAAAATATAATGTAAAAACAATCTTGAAAATATTAGACCATGCACCTTCAGTATTGCTTTGGAAGACCCTTTTTCATATACGATACTAATAGGTTAAATGGAAGCTCTTTAAATTATCAGAATAAACACATTTATTGAAGTAATCTATTTTTTTTTCCTTATCTTACTGAAAGTTCAAAAAATCCCTTGCTCTACATACTAAAGTTAAGATGTAATACCATCTGAGGTATACTTGAGGAATTAATAACCATAACACCGATAGCTCTCTAAGTTAGGAGCACAGATCTTATTTTGGAAATGATACCAACGTCTTCTACTGCTGAAAGTGTTTGCTGTATATACTTCTTGCTATATTGCATTAAATGCATCTTGTATTCAATTTATTCTTTTGATAATTTCATTTTCATTTGAAATGTTTTCCGTAACTTTTCTACTGGTTAGCATAGAAAAATTCTGCCATCTGTACATCTGAATCTTGCCTTGATGTTCATTAGCACTCTGTATGTTTTGAACTGTTAGGTTCTTTGCAATGTGGCACAGACCTATTTCGGTTCAAAAGGCCTCTTCAAATAATTAACATTTGTTTATCCCACCTTTTCAAGTTCAACTTTCTATAGAAACACTTATTAGGATGATCTCACTTTTTCTATAGTTATAAGAAAGCATCATGCATATTTAGCTAAAATCTCAAGTCATGTGTAAATGTGTGTCTCCAACTGTAAAGATACAGTTAGTTATTTCAGTGACTAGTAGTCCTTTAAAAGTAAAAACCTGAAATTTAAGGTAATTCTACAACTGATTCCAGAATCTAGGAATATTTATCTGTAATTGATCTATTTTTCTGTATCCAAAAAAGCCATTCTGTTTCTCCTAAAGAGGTTGCTGATGAAAGAGAATATTTTTAACTTTCTGCAGAAGTTAGCTAACAAGGAATTGGCAATCAGCCATGTGCAATTTAAAAAGGAATGTGTAAATTTATATGACTGAATAGAAAGTGACTTTAAGTGCCATTACTACTACATTGCTTTAACTGAATAGACAAATGCATATTGTGTCCCTGAACTAATCTGCAGCCCCTACTCTTAACCATAGAAAACCCACCCTGCTATATTTGTAGCAGCATGGTTTGAGGGAACACAACCTACTGCTTCATAAATTACCAAGTGCTGGGTTGACTAGCCTTCTTACTATTTAAATTTGATGTTTATTATTATATCGTTGCCCTGGGGAAGACAAAGTTGTGGAGTTTTATCATGAAAGGAACATACAGCTGGTGATTCCTACTTGCATAGCTCCCAACGGATTCTTTACCCATTGCCACTGACATTTGAGATTTGCATTGACAGTTGAGGCGAGTAGGCATCTACAGTGAAAATCATTCCAGTGTCTCCTTTGACAACTTCCTGTTGGACACTTTTACATAATGTTAAGTGAATTTAATTAAAGTTATATTAATGTATGCAAGTCTTTGAGAGTCAAAGACATGGCAGCTAGGGAAAAAAATGATCTTGAATTATTAAAAATGATTGTTTTGTTTAATTGAACAATTCTATATGCTATAGGCAAATACGTTTATTTATGAGATACATGTTCTATCATAACAGTAATATTTCATTATATGTATTCTATCATAAGTATTCTTGCTATATACACAGTAATATGCAGTATAAAAGGATTAGTAAAACAAAACTGATATTTAGACACATTAATTTTCATGTAATTACGACAGACATCAATAGGGGTAAATATTATTTAGGGGAAGGTACCAGGAAAAATAGGCCTAGTCCAAAGACAGTGAAGAAATCGTTTTGGCAATTGGTATTCTGTCTGAGTAGGTCAATTAGTTGCTTTCATCTGTGTGTGCTGAGTCACAGCTACCTTTAGCTGAAGAGCCATGGTGATAGATTCTGTATCCTCTTAGCTGAGGGGAGGAGTGATAGTATGAGCAATGTCTCCTTTGTTTTAGGATCCAGTCAAACTTTCCTTTCACTGCTGAGATAAGGGAGAAATAGTTTTGAGCAAACACCATTAGAAATCAAGCCAGTTTTTGGCTATAATTTTTTTTTGCAATAGGTAACTGTTGATACATAAAACAAACAACACATAATACTAGTTTCAGTAAAACCAACAAAGTTACCATTAACCTCCCTAATAACCACCCTACTGATGTTCTCAGATGGCAAATTCCTGTTTATTCAGAATCTCAACTGCAAATAGAATAGCTTGGCACCCAGTGATATGGCTTTAAAAATATAGATTGCTTAATTCTAGAATTAAATATATATATTTTTTCGACTAGGAGTAGTTCATGTGCTGACTCTTAGAGGGTGCTCTGTAGTGTTAATGAGGGGCATAGAAATCCTTCTCTTTCTCACAAAACTAATAAAATGCAAACTTTTGCTTACAGACAATCAGTTTCCCAAAGCTTTTCTTGAATTTCTTATTCCAGCCACTAAAAATGAACCAAAAATCTTGGTAAATCAGTAAAGGAGGCTATGGTACAAGCCAATAATGAATAATAAGAAGAAAACTGAAAGGAGTTTGTTCAGCTGTTGGAAGTCTGAAGATTTCAAAGGGGAGAAATTTATATTCAAATTTATAATTTGCATTTAAATTTCTAATTTACATTTATAATTTCATTACATTTGCTTATGTAAACATAGACTATTACAACCTGTCCTACCGTCTTCATCTGCTTTGTTTTGCCTCTGACATTGAACTCACAACCAGTTTATGAAAAATTACACCATAAGAATGAATGAATGTAAAGCTTGCTATTTTTCATGTCCGTGTTTTCAAATGCACACTGCTTGAAAAAATTCCCAACTTCCCACTCAGTTGTGTTGAAAAGTAGTCAGATATTGTGGCTACAAAAGTGGAAAGAGTGGAATCTGTTAATCTGCAGTAGATGATACAAGTCCCAAGATCTTTTCTGGGGGATATATATGCAAATCTTATTCCTGCTGTAGATGAACCGTTTAGAAATCGAGAATACATATTTTATTTTTTTCCTAGTTTGCCTTATTCGTTTACTGAGAACAAAATTTTAATCATTGAAGTACTCTTTGTGCCAAAGCAGTGCAATGCAACCAATGATCTTGTCCCTAGTTGTCTGCTAACACCCATTTCTTATCATAAAAATAGACGTTTGCAATTAGTATGTGGGATGGCTGTAAAAAGATGACTTGTACAATACTCATGAAAATATATTATTAGAAGCCTAAGGAGCAAAAGTGCTGATTATTTCAGCTTCACTGTTCATAAATTGAAGTGAACAAAAGATAATTGGAATAAATTAAGGTCTATCATTACACTGCTGTAAAATGTTTCAAAAGCAATATTAAATGAACTCACTGTAATAGAGTCACTCTAACTTTTTAGATCGTTTAATCTTTTAGCAAGTATTTTAAATGCAATACAGTTATCTGACTTAACAAGTAGAAGAGTGAACAATCAACTCACTGGTGAGATGGCTCAGGATCTGAATGTTCTCAGTTTGAATTTTTCTCTCTTATTTCTCTGTTACGTAGGATAATAAGGGAAGCAGTCTTTCTAAAATTATACTTATTCATTTGTACAACACATTCCAGAAACTAAGCTTTTCTTTAAGAGGTAATTGGAGTATGATGCCAATGTGAAATTTAAATACCCTTGTGGGGTGGTGACTCAATACATTTATAAGTTTGGATGGAGAAATTCACATTTAATTCCAGAATTTAAACCTCTACAGAGATGTGAAATAGCTGAAGGACTGTGAGAGAATTTTCAATATTTTTATGAAAATATTATTTCAAAAGTCTGGTGTAATCAGAAAGGACTTCCTATTCAAATGTTTCACAAGTCAAAAAAAAAAAAAAAAAAGGTTGAATATTTATGCAGAGAATGTAATTTAGCTCAAAGATGCAAGATAATTTAATATTTTAGAAATTAAATTAAGAAGATATATTTCACAGGAATAGAGAGTTTGCAAACTGCTCTTAGTCATTAAGCTATAAATATAGGTACTTCTACAGGGGAGAAAACTTGAAAGCTTGAGGATTTGGAGAAAGAAGCTCAGTAGCACCAGGGCAATCAGCAAAGATGTAGCAATTAACTGCAATGTTTAATGATAACTGCAGAATCATTCAGTAAATCCTCCATGGTAGCAATGCACACAAACAGGTTTAGGGGCTCACGCTGTACCATCTCCCATCTCTATTGACTGTCTTTGTGATGATGGTGTTAAATGGGAAACTTGTAGCCATTCCTTCCCTCTCTGTATTCCCCCACGTAAAGAAGGTCTGTTTTGGTCCTTATGTTTGTTCTTTTTGAAGAATAAGCTCACAGGAACTTCTCAGGAAGAAGGAGATAAGACAGCAAGAACTCTTTTTCTGCATCCTTCTGCTTTACATAGTAAATTTTGCAGCATCTTTGTTCTAAAGATATTAGGGAGGACATACAGATGGAGAGATTCAGTTCAGAAAGTTGCTCAGCTACTATTGGCAACAGAAAGGAAATTCCTTATGTTTTACTTTAAATCCTCATTGTTATTCCAAATAAATCTATCTATAAGGGTTAATTTAACCTTGAGATGATCTTAAAATTATGGAATTAAAAAAGATTTTGTATGTTTACTGATTAACTTCCAAAACTCAATTATTTTAAAATTGTCATACATCATGCCATGTATGCCTGCTATGAAGTTTATTTTTCTTCATAGCAGCCCTTATAATTTTGTATTTTCAATCGTGACTGTGGAATAGTGAAAATTCGTTTGCAAATTTTTATTTGTATATTCCTATTTTTGAGAATTTAGAAAAAAAATTATTCAGGACATTCTTTTCTATTTGATATTATGATAAATTATATATTCTAATATTTAGTAAAGTTGAGATGGTTATGTATTTATATGAATCAAAGAAAACTTCAAAATCTGCAGTGATAGACTGTGTTTTGACTGTGTTCATTCCATGTGTTCCCAAGTGTCAACAAGCAGTATTTCCTTATAGATAAAGTATTCTAACTTCCATCTTAACAGCAATGATAACAACAACAAAAAAAAATACCCCTAAACATTAATAATTTAACACAGCAACTTTGTCACAACGTGCCTCAGTTCTTCCTGTGCTGATCTTACATTTGCAATAGAAATTCATCTCTTATGCTTTTATGTGCCAAAAAAATCACTCACATTTTTAAAATATCTGCTATTTTTTAGTCTAGTCTAATATTCTTTTTTAATTTGGGTCATTAGTGTGGGGGAAAAAAAAAAAAGAGAGAGAGAGAAGATATGGGGCCGAAGAAAGAAGTTGTAAAGGTTACTGTTTGTTGTTGTTCTCAATGTTGTTATGTCCCCTGATATCAGTAGGTGAGCTTCGTTTTGAAAATGAAGATCTTTGGGGAATGTTTTGACATAAATAATTTATCACCTTTAAATTCCTTATCTCTACCTCATTATTCATTTTCTACAAGAACTGACTATTTATTTTGGCATGTATAATTTTTGCTGTGCATTCTCTATGACATCTGCCCACCATGCTGTTACTGTGTTTTTTGGTGTGCCAGATCTTAATTCTATCATTCCTTGTACTGACATTCAAGGCTATCTTTAAGAATGTCTTTTGTTCACTGTGTCAGTGTAGCTGGCTCTTTCCTTGACTTTCATTCTTTATGCAATGAAGTGATTTTTTGTTGTTGTTAAATTGCTTGCTCGCTTTTTCTAAAATATACAAGGAAAAAACACATTTGTTTTTTATATGCTTTTTTTTCTTTTTAATTTTTTTCCTTTCTTTTTATTCCTGAGATTTTAGTTCAGTTAAAGCACAAATAATTTCATATATTCCTGAATTCTAAAAATATACTTTCTTTGTCATAAAATGTCCTGGATTATTTTCTTGCGAATACTGTAATCAATTTGCAATAGTGAAAATGTACTTCATATACATCTGGTGTAACAGAAGCTTCAGACAATTCATGGACTCCAGCATCATCATTACCCTGAAATACCAGGACAGTTCTTACACTGTGAAATGGTGTATACATGATTCAAAATCCCAGACTGTTTGGGCCATGTTAAAAAAAAATGAAGCCTTCCAGTGAGGCCTGAAAAACTGTCTGAAGAATCCAGCATAGCAGGAGGAGAAATTTCTTAATAGTTCCCTGATATAGGTTGTTTGGAAATACTCTTCAATATACACTCCATTTCACTTCTATAGATCTCTAGTGAGATACGGTTTAAATGCTCTGCAGGTACAATCTAAAACTGGAATAGGGAAAAAAAAAAAAAAAAAGTAGTATAAGAGACCTGCCATTAAATTTTATTCTATATCTGAACTGACCTTTTCATTCATTTAATAAAAATGAAAGTGATGATGTTTTTATAGGCAAAAATTGCTCATTTTCCATCAGGGTGACCTCACAGCCTTTTGTTCTGTTTTTAATTTTCTTATTCTGACTCTGCTATCTTCTCATTTCTGTTCCTTAGAACTACTATGTTAAGATTTCAAAGGTACATTATCATAGTCACATGTTACGGCTGAAAGTATTATTTATAACTTTTTCGGACAGGATCTTAAATATTTCATTTACTGTGATAGGAAGATTCTCTGTGCTTAACACAGTTATGTACAGGTACAGGGGGGAGCCTATTCAGCTGCAAAACAGAAATACGAAGCCTAAAGTCGTAATGAACAACTGGAACAAGATTAGGGAAGCAAAGTTCTAAGGTCAAAAATTGTTGCAATACCCAAAAGTAAAACAACTTTTATGCCAATGAGCAACAGCCAACAGACAAAATCCAAACAACCATTTCTGAGCTGCAGAAATTAAATATGTTTTCTCAGCAGCTTGTCATCAATGAACTATTCTGGAAACAATCATTTTCTAAGTCCTGAAGGGAAGATGTGTGCCCTTGCAGTGCTGATAGTTTTCATTTTGGAAGTCTTTCTGATTTCTAATGGTCTAATCTGAATCTAAATTTATGGATAAAATATTTAGAGATAAGTATTTTATTTGTGCAATATAGCACAGAAGTTATATAGAAAATGAGAATAAAAATCATGTATATTAAAACTTATTTGAAAGATTTATTGCAAAGAGAGAAAAATTAACTTTGTGATGATTTCAGTGGTATGAATGCAAGGCCTCTATGAAGTAAAAAATAAAAATAAAAATAAAAAAAAAAATCAGTAAAAACAATCTTCCTGAGAATCATCTATATTTATGCATATAAAGTGAGGAATAATTTTAATAAAGAAAAGTGATGGTAGTGTTGAATAATTTTATTTTCTTGCTGATGTCTTCTTCAGAACTACAGTGGATAATTTGCTCATAATTTCATCAGAGAAAAAAGAGGTTTGATATTTAACACATTTTTATTTCAGAATTTTGTTTAAATAGTACTTTCCCACATTGCCAGGTCAGACCTTTATAGAATCAGAGTCTACCATATTCCTATCATAATCATCTAACAGACTGCTCATGAGCAGATAATGGCATTTTCTTGGGGCAAATTTGATCCAGATTTGTAGAAGCAGGACTATATTGATTCTATATTGATATATATATATATATTTTTTTTTGCATAAGTTTTGAGTAATGGTCCCTAATGAGTAGAATTTAGAATGGTTTTAAACATCAGTGTTATTCACTTGAGGTAAAGTGTATAATGTTTCTTATTTTATTGAATTGAGTTGAACAGAACTCAACTTCTACTTGAACAGAACAAAACTTCTACTTTGTATCAAAGTACTGTTTTTTCCTTCTTGGTACAAATAATTTTCACTGTAGTTCATCTAGTTCTCTTTGCCTTTTACTTGCTTTCTGTTCTGAGAACATTACTTAGGTGTTTGATCTCAGATCTTTTCACAAAATGGCTATTGACTTAAGGGAAGTAATCTGTGGATGTAGGGCCAGAAACAAAAAGAAAGAGGATATTAGTGTTTACATAATTTTCCACTCTATCAATTTTTCTGAGCTCAACCATAGATACATTTTTATGTTAAAGTATTCAGAAACAACAATAATAATAATCTCATTTCTAGCAGTATTTTCCTCAGGCTTTCCTTGTGTTGTCATTACTTTTTAACCAGTGTTTAGACATTTCCTGTTTCACGATGAATACAGCTGCGCTCATAAATAATGCATGTGGTTTGTCTAAAGGAAGAAAACAACAACATTTGGGAAACTAAGTTGTGAGTTTACTTCTTGTTGACAGCTCCACGCTAGCTTCTTGCTCAGCTATTCTTTGGGTATAGGAGATGGAATCTTTCATGTGCAATATGAAAGTTGGAAAAAACGGCACCTTGCAAAAAAGCTGTTTTGAAGAGGTGATGTCAGAATTCACATGATTTTGGAACTTTGTATGGAATATCTATTCCACTATTAATTCATACTTTATTTGACTAGAACTTCCCCTTAAAAAAAAGATTACCTCTTCCCTAATTCTATAGCTAATGGTCTCAGTATTATCCTGCACCCTGTCACGTATTGGTTTTGTCACTTAGATTTTCTTAGTTCGTATATCATTTTTTTAATAAACTGATGAAAAGACCAGATTATAAAAAAGCTATAATTCTAAATTTCACTGGCCACTGTGGCACTGTAATCATTTTGCAAATGTGCTTAGTCTGAATCACCTTTTTTTTAAGGTGTATTAGTTGAAATCTATCAGAATACACAAAATTGTGTCACTGCCATGCTAGATGGAAGTCTAAGCATGCTGCCTCCCCTTAGGATTAAGCATAAATATTTTCATGAGAGCTGATGAACAAAGTAGTTGATTGTTTGTTTGTTAAAGTTAACTGCTCCCTGCTTTTGCATTACATATTGGCTTACAATTACCTAAATCTGAATACTGAATTCCATTATTAAATTACATTCTAGTAATTGAGTGTCAAGACTTTTTTTTCTAGCTATAGCATTAAAATAAATGAACTCATTTGTCTACTCCGCATATTTTTCTACTAAACACAAATGTCACTACTATTTAAGGAAGTGAATACATTCCATGTCAATTTTTAATTTTTCTGATATTTTATGTTTCAGAACACTGAAATTTATCCTTTAGAGATTAAAAAGTAAAAAAATCTAAATAAAAAGAAGAAAACAGAAAAAACATATTTTCTTTCAGGGTGACACAGCACTGGAATGGTCTGCTCAGAGAGGCCATGGAATTGCCTTCTCTGGAGATATTCAAGACCCTTCTGGACACTTTCCTGTGTGATCTGTTATAGGGAACTTGCTTTATCAGTGGGGTTGGACTAAATGATCTCCAGAGGTCCCTTACATTGCTTACAAATCTGTGATTCTTCAATCATTTATAATGTGCTATTAACTTTATTCATTGTAATTATTCCACTCTTAATTATGAGGGTAGTTTTGTTGTTGCTTCCTCACACCTGCCCCCAATGCCTCCAAAAACAGGAAAACAGGGCACTCATTCATGTAGACTTCACTGTTGAAAAAATGCATTTTGCAGTTAAAACCTTTTAGGATATTCTTCCTGTCTCCATTCAGTTAGTCTGGACAAGTCACATAATTTATTTCTCTCCATCTCCCTTCATCTTGGTATTGCAAAGCTCGTTAGTTTTCACAGACAGCTAATGACTGCTTGTGGTGGGTTGACCCTGGCTGGCAGTTGAACGACCACACATCACACTTTTATTTACTGAGATGAGGGAGAGAATGGGATAGCTGAAAGCGAGAAAACTCATGGTTCACCATGAAGACAATTTAATAAGTGAAGGAATAAAAAAAAAATGAGTGAACCAAAAGCATGAGTCACCACCCACAAACCAGTGCCCAGACAGTTTTTCAAGCAGTGGCTGTTCAGTAAGTTTTATTGCTGAGCATGTTATATGGCACAGAATGTCTTGGGTCAGCTGGAGATAGCTGTCCTGGCTGTGTCCCAGACTCTTCCACCCTCCGCCTATTTGTTGAGGGGAAGAAGAAATAGAAAAGGCCTTGCTGCTGTATAAGCACTGTTCAGCAATAGCTAAAACATCAGTGTTCCATCAACACTGTTTTGGTTGAAAAACTAAAACATGACACCATCTGAGCTGCTATAAGGAAAATTAACTCCATCCCAGCCAAACCCAATGCATTCCTCAGATGGAAAATGCTACAGAATTGCTAAGCATAATTATTCAGATTTCTCTTTTTTGACAGTTCGTCATGATGTGATTGAAAATTTTTGATGTGATGGAAATTGTTGAAAGTCTGGTATTCAAATCTTTATTATTCATACATAAACAGTAAGTAAAGAAAGAAACTATCTCAGATTTCTGAGATCTAGTATATACTCCAATTGGAGTGTTATGCCCACAGGCTATAGTTTCCCACATGCATTAACTGTAAAAATAAAGAATTGGAAATGTGAAGATTTGCTCTCATATCTTGAAGGCTTGAACTGCACAAGTTCACAATATGCACTCTGACAAATGCCTTTATATGCTGTCAGATATTGTGTATGGTTTCACTGCATAGAAGAGACATGAGGGTTGAGATTCTCATAAATATTGATCAGGGTTTAATGAACAGCGGGAGACTTCTGAATATCAATCTATATAAGCGGAAATTTTGCATTAAACACACCGCCATCTATCTATAAATCATTTGGGAAAAGTGAAGTTACTCTAAAGTATCACTTGTTCCCCAACAGCCTAGTCATAAAAAACAGGCTAACAGCACAAAGGCGACAGGCACAATTTCATTGCATGATTATGAGTGGCTGTATTTTTTTAATCTTTCTGGAAAACTAAGTGCTTCTGAAAAGTTATTAGATTATGGTAGCTTTGGGGGTTGAATTCAGCTAGCCACAAGACAGAATGAAACATAAAGTTCTAGTGCCAACTTCTTTACCCAGTCAAAATAGTCTGGCTTTACTTTCAGTGAAAGAAGCAAAAAGATAAATGACAACCAAACACTGGAATAGTGGAAGCTCAGCTCATTCACTTGCTGTTTGTACTAAATTCTCAATAAAACTCCACTAATATCAGTTTTGTGAAATGTCCCCACTGAGTTGGGATTATAGACACCACTGGAAAGCAACACTTTAGTATTGATAATTCATTGTTTAACAATCTGGTAAATTATACTATTTTATTACATATGGGTTGTTTCCTTCCCTCCTTCCCTCCTTCCTTCCTGCCTGCCTTCCTTCCTGCCTTCCCTCCCTCTCTCCCTCCCTTCGTTCGTTCCTTCCTTCCTTCCTTCTTTTTTTTTTTTTCAATTCCAGCTGATCTTTGTATTTCAAAGCTTCCTTTAGAATCCATGGAATCAGAATATTTTGAGTTGGAAGGGACCCCTAAAGGTCATCTAATCCAACTCCCCTGCTATGAACAGAGATACTGCAACTACATCAGGTGTTCAGAGCCCCGTCCAGCCTCACCTTGAATGTCTCCAGGAACGGGGCATCCAGCACCTCTCTGGGCAGCCTCTTCCTATGCTTCATTATCCTTATCATAACAACCTTTTTTCTTATATCCAATCTAAATCTCCCCTCTTTTAGTTTGAAAGCATTTCCCTTTGTCTTATCACCACAGATCCTGCTGAAGAATCCGTTCCCTTCTTTCTTATAGCCCCTCTTTAGATACTGGAAGGTCGCTATCAGGTCTCCCTGGAGTTTTCTTCTCTCCACAGCTCTAGGTCCCTCAACCTGTCCTCACAGTGGAGGTATTCCACCCCTGGGATCATTTTTTGTGGCCCTCCTCTGGGCGCGTACAATAGGTTCACATCTCTCCTGCACTGAGGACTCCACATCTGGGTGCAGTACTCCAGGTGAGGCCTCACCAACAAAGAACAGAGGGGAAGGATCATCTCCCTGGACCTACTGGCCACACTTCTTTTGATGCAGCCCAGGATACAGTTTGCTTTCTGGGTTGTGAGGGCACATTGCTGGCTCATTTCCAGCTTGTCATCCACCAGTACACCCAAGACCTTCTTGGCAGGGTTGTGCTCCAAGCTTGTACTGATAGTGCGCATTGCCACAACCTAGGTGCAAGACCTTGCACTTGGATTTGTTGAATCTCATGAGGTTCACCTGGGCCTGCTGCTTGAGCCTGTCTAGGTATCTCTGGATGGCATTCATATGTGTCAACCATACTACACGGTGTATCTACAAACTTGTTGATAGTGAACTCAATCCCTCTGTCAGTGTCATTGTTGAAGATATTAAAGGTCGTTCGTCCCAGTATTGACTACTGAGGGACACCTTTCACCGTGTTTTCCATCCAGACATTGAGCCATTGACCACCATTCTCTGTGTACAATCTTATAATCCGTACCTTGTCTATCAAACAGTCTACTCATCAAATCCGTATCCTTCCAATTTGGAGGAAAGAAGGTTGTGGAAGATTGTGTCAAAGGCCTTACTGAGGTCCATAGAGCCTTAGTGTCTTACAGTGCTATTTTTTGACAAATCTGGGAAGTACTATTTTAGTGCAGCTGCTATTGCCTCCTCATCAGAAAGACAAAAGACAAGTTGACAGTGAAAGTGCGATAAACACGCTCAAGATCAAAAATTTCTAATCAGGCAGACATCTTTGTGAAGAGCAGTTTATTCATTATTGCAGTAGTAGGTGCAGACCCCCTAATGACAAGGGAGAAATTGTGCACCTAGTCAGTGAAATCCACTCCGTTACATTCATTGGGTCTAACGTGGGTAATACCTCTTTTGGCACTCACGGGTTAAGCATCTCAGGCTCGCAATCTTCCCAACGCTGTTGCTACAATACATTTCCATACAATGTCTGTTATCAATCTATTGTTTTTAGGTATGTTCTGTGTTTTTCTATGGTGACAGGAGGACGATGTTTCCAAAACTTAACACTTTTGTTCTGTCCTGTGCTAGGTTTTCCCCTACCCTACATAATTACCGTACCTAGTGCCTGTGCCAATTCTACCAAGGTCAGAATGCCCCAGTCTCAACTTTACTCCATTCAGTAGTTTTCTTTGTGAGAAATAACTTATCCTACACTACATCCAGAAGCACTGAAAATTTCCACTGCAAAAACACAATCCACCTCCCACAAAAGTACTAGTAACAATCTGGCACTGGTATGCCAAGATGTTCATAATGCTGGAAAGAAGGCAGTACAGACAGATGCACATGGGTGTTAGAAGCAGCAATTAGGTTACTGGACAGTGGGCTAAAATTTATTTGCAACTGATCCTTGCTGTTCACAGTCAAGTGAATTTTGAAGCAGGATTTCATGATCTATGATGATCTACTAAAAACGATGTATTTTAGTTATCTGCACTTATTCCCATCTGTCTCTCTTAAGATCTCAGTTGCACTGCTTTGGATAACCTGTATCATGATCAATAAGGAAAATGTGTTGGGCATTAAATAACTTGTATCATTACCTGGCTTTGCCAGTGGATCATGATACAGCCATAGGGAAGTCACTCAGCTTCTTGCTTCACTTACCATGATATTTGTAAAATGCTTTGTAAGTTAAAACTTCTACTTAAGTTCACCATATTAATATTCTGCTAGCATAGCTGATCTTTTAATGTACTTACCTCTAGGTTAAAGTTTTCCACGTTATATCAGTTTCTAAAATTGTGAGTTTTTAAAGGTTGAACAAAAAAATTTCTTTGGAGTGTTAACAGTATAAGAAAATAATATTAATAACCAACAGTGATAGCTAGCCCTGATTTAATACTCATCCAGGAAAAAAAAAAAAAAAAAAAATCAGAAATTATTCTGCAGAACTATGGTCCAGTGATATTGAAGCAGGATGCAAGGATTTTGGAAAGTAGGGCTGAAATTAAAAATGTTCCAGAAAATTGTATGAGTTTGGTAAGAAGAAGAACAAATATAATTAAACCTACCTTATGTCTGAGGAACTGATTGAGCAGCGCCCTAAAATCTTTCTGCGTGTTTTTTCCTTAATTGGAGATTACTGAATATATTGGGCTTGCAAAGTATAATGTGAAATTTTGTACTATTTTCAGCAACTCAGTTGTTGAAACATTGTGGTTCTCATAGTACTTCATATGGATAGAATCCAAAAGGTATTTTTAGATTAATTGTCATCAAACAGCAGCAAGAATGCTTCATTGTAGTGGTCAAAGATTCAAAGTAAAATGTTAAGAAATGTGCCAAAGGAAAACAGCTGTTTCAGAGGAGTGCTGTGAACGGTCCTTAGATTATAAACAAGACTAATAAAGTTTGACTTAACTTTATAGTATTTAGAGCACTGGCTTTTGCATACATACAATCAAAAAATTGTGTAGTCAGAACTTACAGCTTAACACAGAATAGTCATATAGTATATATTTAAAGTGTTATAAACATTAAGCTCTAGAATTTTAAGGTTTAATCATATTATTCATGTTCAGTGAGAATTCCTTGAATATATGGAAATGTATAAAGATTCATTTAAAAATGTAACAAATGTGGGTCTTGGGTAGTTGGGAGGCATAAACTTAAATCCTTTTACGATATTCATTTCTGCTGAATTAGAATGAGAAAAATTAGGATAATTATCTGAATAACAATGAGCTCTGGATAAAGCTGATGTTCCCAAGAAAGTTGAAGAAGAATGTGAAGCGAATAAAAGCTTGTGGGATGTATTATCTATTGATATTTAATATTTTTCTTCCTCTTGGCTTTTGTAAAAGTTTTAACTGAATAGAAATTCAGAGTAATGTTTACTTTTCCCCTAATGTCTATAGAAATAAAACTACCAATTAATAAGAGAAATTTTTAGACGTTTTTCTTGGCACAATTTAAAATATAATTACAAGAACACTAAAAATTAAATAATATAAAATGCTTCATCTCTGGAACATCTGAAGCTAAAGTATGTATTTGTACACTGCTGCAAGTATTAACTCGTGTACTTTATTGTATTGCCTTTCCACATTTGTACATGATGCATACAATAACTCTTTCTTTGACTTTGTGCTTTTCCTTCCAGGTTTGGATTTATTCTTCATAAAGATGAGCCTATGCTCCAGAAAATTGATCTTGAAACTATGTCGTACATCAAGACAATTAGTTTAAAGGATTATAATTGCATTCCTCAGTCACTGGCTTATACACATCTTGGAGGATTATTTTTTATCTACTGTAAACCTGATACCACTGGTGCTGTTCTACCACAACTTATAGTGGATAGTGTTACAGATTCTGTGATTGGATACAATGGCGACGTAACAGGCAGACCACACGTCTCTCCAGATGGACACTACCTTGTCAGTATTGATGATGCAAAGGGTCTCATGAGGATCCAGATCATAACAATGAGAGGAGAAATACAAGATGCATTTGACATTCACACAAATTTGCACATATCTGATGTAGCTTTTCAGCCATCGTTCACTGAAGCTCATCAATACAACATCTACTGTAGCTCCAGTACACAAACTGATGTTCTCTTTGTGGAGCTCTCCTCTGGAAAGGTTAAGATGGTGAAGAGTCTTAAGGAGCCTGTCAGGGCAGGTGAATGGCCTTGGAACAGTAAGAACCGTCTTATAAAAGACAGTGGCCTTTTTGGTCAGTATCTCATGACCCCTTCCAAGGAATCTCTGTTTATCCTGGATGGACGCCTCAATAAGTTAAATTGTGAAATCACTGAAGTTGAGAGAGGCAACACAGTAATTTGGGTTGGGGAAGCATAAGAATCTATGTTGAATATTTGCTGAATTAATAGTTTTACAGTACGTTGCACTTAAATTATAGCATTCTTTAAATTTACACCAATTTCATTTGAAATTGTTCAACCCTTCTATGCCTGATATTTCTTTGACTTGAATGCAATTTGAGTCAATTTCCACATAAAAGTTACTAAAGCAACAGCTATTTGCTAATGGTAGCCTTATTAAATATCAGCCAAGATTGTACTGGTTGACTGGAATTACTACATATTGAAATTGATGACAAATACCATGCATTACTTTAAAGAAAATAGGAAAAACCATAAGGCTTCAGGGAATTTAACATGGTACTTTGCATTTGTAAATGGAAGAATTGAATATGATTCAAATATTGGTTTGCTTTGCTTCAGACACAAAATGAGAGATGTACAACTTTTTGTTCCTTAAACTGAAATAGGATGTCCTGTTTTGTCAGTTCACTGTTTAATATTTTTGTGCCTTGAAGTGAAAGTCTCACAAGAGAGGTAAAGCATAGAAATTGTGTAACTTATTCCCATTACGACTACAGGATTGAGAGAAACATTTACTATCAAATTTTTGTCTCAAGCTTTGGGACATAGAAAGAGAAAAAACAGAAATTATATTTGCAGTGCACAGTTTTCTGATCAGTGCAATTCAAGAAGCTTATTTTTATGGCGAGTCTTATTTGAGAAAGCTGTTCTGCTGTTTTTTTTTTTCTTTTTTTTTTTTGTTTGTTTGTTTAAGAAAAAGAATAGATGTTAGTTTTTTCAGCTGTCACAGGTTTCCATCAGTAAGGAGTCTGAGTTCTACTACAGAGAACCACTGCATTTACTTATTCAGAGTAACCAAATTCTGAGTATCTGACTACACAAAGCTTTACTTTTACTGACAAGAAAACTGGTATTTTTTAAAAAAGTATACATTTTAGGAAGCTGGAAACTCAGAGAACTGAAGTTAACAAGTAGATAATATTTTTGCTTACTCATTATACCATTGATGCATATTTATTAAACCATTTGGATAACTCAGTATATTTTCTATTTCATGCATCCAATTGGACTAGTGAAAAAAACGCAAAAAACCCACCACCAACTATAACAACTAAATCTTTGTTTGTTTTTGTTTTTGTTTTTTACAGTTTATTAACTTAGAATTCTAATTTTAATGATAAGTAAACATCTAAATGGGAAAAATGAGATTCTCAGAAATAAAATAACAATAGTCAGTAGGATAAGAAAGCCAGCAGGAAACAACTATCCAGACTTAGAGCAATGACTTAAAAGTTTGGGAGTGTTTTTATTTTTATTATGTTTTTGCTAAGGAGTGCTTGTAAGCTCTTAAACTGACCTCCTTTTTCAGAAGGAAATAAAAAAAAAAATACTTTTTTTAAACAAAATTTTACCCTGATTTAGATTGTGTAAATTTAGAAATCTGGAATTTTCTAGCATTGTAATCTTGTGTACATTTAGCATCCTGCCCTTTGTGATACAGTAAATCTCTCTTTAGCTTGAGCAAATCTCCTGGTAGGTAGATTTAACTAAATTAAGAGTCTGCTTACATTTCTAGTTACTGAATCTGTTTTCCTTTTCAACAACCTTTCTCCATTGTGAACAAACAAGAATCGTGTAAACTGTCCGTTATTCACTTATTTGCAGTAGTCTGTCTCATGCATTTTTCTTCTGTACCTTACACCATGTGAATGTTCTGTATGTAGAAAATGCTTGATAAAAGAAGAATAAACCCCATAAATTTTAAATGGTTCTGATTTTGGTGAATGCTCCAATGTAGCCACAATGGAGTGGCATTTAACATGTATTTTATGTGAAAGCAAGGTAGAAGGAAGTGAATCTGCCTTTTGCATGTATAAAACAAATATATGTAAATACATGATACTAATATGGAAAGAAAATTTTCTAGAAGGATTTAACTAACTGGAAGTTTTATTTGGCTGCTATAGAGAAAAGCTTATCAGTTAATCAAGTAGACACAAAGTAATTAGAGTGTAGATAGATATGTATTCTGATGCCTAGATCCTGAAGCCAAAGACATTTAGTCTAGAAGCTGTACAAACATGAGCCTAAACCAAGAAGCATGACACTCAAGCAGCACAGCTAAATAGCTCCCTATCCAATCTACTTGGTGTATACTAATCTACTTGGAATATATATGTGCTTTGGCCTCTCTTTATTTAAGCATTAACAATTAAAGATAAGAATTGGATCTCATTACAATAATGAAATTCCAAAATTCCATTCATAGAATCAAAGAATCCCAGAATGGTTTGAGTTGGAAGAGACCTTAAAGTCTGGCAAGTTCCACCCTTCCCCCCACCCCTGCCACGTGCAGGGACACCTTCTCCTAGTCCAGGCTGTTCAAAGCCTTGAACACTTCTAGACATCTAGGCACCTTCTTTTAGTTTATAACTATTACCCCTTGCACTATCATTACACTCCCTGATAAATTACCTTTTAGGTTTGAGAAGGCTGCTTTAAGGTCTGCCTATATTCTTCCCTTCCCTTCCCTTCCCTTCCCTTCCCTTCCCTTCCCTTCCCTTCCCTTCCCTTCCCTTCCCTTCCTTCCCTTCCCTTCCCTTCCCTTCCCTTCCCTTCCTTCCCTTCCCTTCCCTTCCCTTCCCTTCCCTTCCCTTCCCTTCCCTTCCCTTCCCTTCCCTTCCCTTCCCTTCCCTTCCCTTCCCTTCCCTTCCCTTCCCTTCCACCATGTTGCATGATCCCTTAGAATCAATCTCAAAATCCACAGCTGTTGTCAGTTTTGGCATTGACTTATTCTTTTGTATTAACAACCTAGGACAATCAGAAGAGTTTTAAAATGTAGATAAAATGTGTTACTTTAAGAAAAAGGAGACCAGAATCTCTACTAATGTTCCTAACAGATTTTGTGATGTCAAAATATTACAGGCATCTGTCTAATATACAATTTCTCCCAATCACTTTAGAATTCTTGTTTAAAATCAATTTCTCTAGTGCCTCCCTAAGAATATCTCTGAGTTTAGCTAAGGCAGTTTGGTAAAGAAAACTGCCAGTTTCTTGATTTTCCAGTGTAATAGCTCAAAGACCGTAGTTTGTTTCTTTCCCATTTGTTACAGAATTGAAATAGGTTTCTGTGGTCCAGGAGTTCTTCTGACCCCAGTGATAAATGAGAAATCAAACACTGTCTTCAATATTTCAGATCTCTCTTAAAACAAACCCAGGTGTAGCAAGTTAGTTTAAATTCCTGTCTTTTCTGATTGATGCTGTAAGCAGAGGGAAGAAAAAAAAAACACCTACATTTTATTCCACAAGCTGTTATAAACCTTTGAGATTTAGAATTTCCTTGCAGAAAAACATTAAAGGAAAGAAGTTGAAGATAATGGAGACGAAATGGATGAAACCAAGTTCTGTTACAGCTGCCCAGTTTCCCCTGTGTTTCTACATGCTAATCAATTTGAGAAAAATACAGTGCAAGGATACGACAGTGATCTTCAGCAGGGATTGTGATTAAGGAATTTCCTTTGCTAAGGTAGAGTGCGTAAGTCCAAAATGAATATCTTTGCAAATATAAAAAATACATTTTATCAGCATGTCTTTAAGAAATTCAATAGCAAAACTGATTAACCAAATTTCAAAGTATTCTATCGTTATGAATTATATCAATAAGGTTAAAAGTATATGATTTTTTACTGAGCTTCTTGCTCATACTATATCAAGACTGTCTTGAAAAGTGATAAAGAGCATCTGAATATTTAAGTATTACTGTATGATTTCAATTTTAAATAGTGACTCTTCATGGAAAGATTCAACTTCTATGAAAAAACATCTGAGTTTGAATATGGTATTCCTTTGTGTTATTCAACGGCAGTTTTGTTACATCTATGTGGTATCAAAATTTCAGCAAGGAATCAAATATTGCTAAATGCAGTTTGCAAAATAGTATCTTTACAAATTATAAAGGTTTTATTGATAAAAATGTATTTTTGCTGAGTTAGCTAAAGATACTCAGTTTGCTTTAAACAGAAACTGTTGCTGTGAAGTCCCTGGTGACTGGAAGAAGGGTAACATAACATTACTCCCATTTTTAAGAAAGGCACAAAGAAAGACCTGAGGAACTGCAGACCAGTGTGCCTCACCTCTCTACCTGGGAAGATCATGGAGCAGATCCTGCTGGAAGCTATGTTAAGACACATACAAGATAAAGAGGTGATTCAACATGGCTTCATAGAGGGCAGGTCGTGCCTGACCAATCTGGTGGCCTTCTATGATGGAGTGACGGCTTCGGTGGATGGGAAAAAGGCGATGGATGTCATCTACCTTCTGCAAAGACTTTGACATGGTCCCTGATCACATCCTTCTCTCTAAATTAGAGAGGTATGGATATGAAGGATGGATCGTTCGGAGGATCAGGAATTGGCTGGCTGGACACAGCCAAAGGGTTGTGATTAATGGTTCTGTGGAGGCCGGTCACAAGTGGTGTCCTTCAGGGGTCAGTCTTGGGACCGATGCTCTTCAACATCTTCATCAATGGCACAGACAATGGCATCAAGTGCACCCTCAGCAAGTTTGTAGATGACACCAAGTTGAGTGGTCATTACGTTGGAAGGAAGGAAGAGAAGGCATCCAGAGGGATCTGGACAGGCTTGAGAAGTAGGCCCATGTGAAACTAATGAAGTTCACCAAAGCCAAGAACAGGATGCTGCATTTGGGTCGGGGTAATCCCAGGTGTTTATAGAAAATGGGAGAAGAACTGCTTGAGAGCAGCCCTGCAAAGAAGGACTTGGCGGTCCTGGTGGACAAGAAGCTGGACATGAGCCAGCAGTGTCTGCTTGCAGTCCGGAAGGCCAACTGTGTTCTGGGCTGCATTGAAAAAAGGGGTGGCCAGCAGGGAGAGGGAGGTGATTGTCCCCCTCTACTCGGCTCTTGTGAGGCCCCATCTGCAGCACTGCGTCCAGGCCTGGGGCCCCCAGCACAGGAAGGACGTGGAGCTCTTGGAGCGGGTCCAGAGGAGGGCACTGAGATGATCAGAGGGCTGGAGCACCTCTCCTATGAGGAAAGGTTGAGGGAACTGGGCCTGTTCAGCTTGAAGAAGAGAAGACTCCGGGGAGACCTCATTGTGGCCTTCCAGTGCTTGAAGGGAATGTATAAACAGGAGAGGGAATGACTGTTTATGATGGTGGATAGTGATAGAACAAGGGGGAATGATTTTAAGACAGGAGAAGTTTAGGTTAGATATTATTAGGAAGTTTTTCACTCAGAGGGTGGTGAGGCACTGGAACAGGTTGCCCAAGGAGGTTATGAATGCCCCATCCCTGGAGGCATTCAAGGCCAGGCTGGATGTGGCTCTGAGCAGCCCAGTCTAGTGGTTGGTGACTCTGCACATAACAGGGGGGTTAAAAGTAGGTGATATTTGAAGTTCTTTTTAACCCAGGCCATTCTATGATTCTATGAAAGAGCATTTTCAGCTTAATTTTGGACATTTGTTTTTAACTTGTAAAAGAACAGTGGCATGATACTGTGCAGGATATTTGGTAAATAATTGGATAGGTCTCAATTCTGGAAAAAAGTTATTATCGATCATTTGTACTTACTCTGTTTTCCCCTTTTTAAGACATTTTGAAGAGAACATCTGTAATGCACTTCAAGATTTTTTAATTTTTTTTTTTTAAATGAATCAGTTAGTTGCTATGGTAACCTCCTAGTGAATATTTTAAGAACTGTATTCAGTAGCATTTTCAATTGCTCCTATTCTGGCAGTCGTTTACTCAAACAACTTTAAGGAAAACCAGTACAATTGGATAAGTTTTGTAAGCTATTTTACACGTCAACAAATACCAGTTTTGTCTGATTCAATTTTATCACATAAATGTGTGGATTTTAATTAGACTGTCTCCTGGACAAGTGCTATCAGTGCTGAATTAGGCTACAAGAAGGAAGAAACCTTTCCCTGCTCTTTCCACATCAACAGTTTAAGAGAAAAGTAAGACCACATCTTTTGCCTTCAAAAGAGTCTATGGCAATTTTTGGTTTTCTCAGCTCAAATCCAGAACTGTGTAGAGCTCCTTCCAGCTGAGAAGTAACAACCTGAAGTCATAGCAGGGGCTCACAGTGTGTTCCCTTAGCTACCACTAGACTGTCTTTTTCATTCTCTACTTCTCTAAGCACTAATTCAGTTACCCAGTGTTTTCCATTGGCAGAAAGGACTCTTAGCAGTACACTCCACAGCTATTTAGCAGCAACACCTAAGCCTGAGCCACTTCCAACTAACTTAGCACTAAGCATTCAAGCATCACATACCAATGTAGCCTAATAGTACCCTGCTTCTGATAGATTGTGGCCAAACCCAGTGCTTTAATGGAAGTAATATGCCTAGTATAAAGAAGATTATGGATAAGGTGAACATTTTTTAAAAGCAAACAAAAAAACCATCCCTTCCTTCTTCACACAAGTAACTAGAAAAATGCTTACATCTGGGATCATTATACAAACAGTAGCTTTATTTCCTTTAAAATTTGTTATCTGAAGGAATGCAAGTGACAAAATACTAGAGTTTATAGAGCTGCTATTACAGAATTATTTTCCCAATGTTTTCATTTATTTATAAAATCATTTATAATCCTCCAAGCTCTGTTGAAACACTGAAACTTACATTTATTTCTGACCATGCCATTTGTTGTAATATTATTCTTTGTCTTCAAAAACAATACTGCTTTTTTTTATTATATTTTCCAGACTGTATGTGTAACCAATTGTCACACTTTTCACCATTATTTTGGTGAAGTTAGACAAATGCTTCATCACCATGGTCATCACCATGCCTGTTCCATGTGAAGGCTTTCTTAAATACAGATGTCCAGATTGAAAGCACTGCTCTGAGTGAAGGGAAGAACTGGAACCCTAGTTTCTACTTTTCTCCTCAAAGTCCTATGAGGAGAAGCTGAAATTAAGGGCTTTTTAAGCTTGGAGAGGAGACATCTTTGGGGATACCTATTAGCAACTTGACGGTACCATGGAGAGGTTACCAAAAAGATGGAAACAGATTCTTCACTGCAGTTTATGCCAGGATGACAAGACACAGCTGCATAAAGTGAAATTAGTTTCAGACTGGATACAAGGAAAAAGTTTTTTCCTGTGAGGATAACCAAACGCTGGATTGTTGTGCAGTCTCTGCCCATGGAGGTTTTCAAGACAGCTGGATTACAACTGGAGCTTTGAGCTGGGCATTGTTCTAGGGATCTGAAAGTCCAATTATTAGCTTCCAACCTGAATTATCTCATAATTCTATGATTCTGATTTGGGAATGGAAATAATGCCAGTCATAATTTATTTCAGTTGTTTAAGTTTCTGACTGAACTTGTACAACAGGTACTCAATTACATGTTAGTAAATGAAAAGCCCGAGTGTCAAGACTAAAATGAAATGTAGTCTAAGAAAACCTGGAAAAGAGATACATTTTGTCACTTGTAATCCTTAGCTCTGAACATCTCATTTTAAACCAAGGATATTGTCATTTTGAAATCTGAAATATATTTCTTGGCTTCCAGGAAATCCCAAGCTGATAATAGGTCTTATCCAAGATGAAATACATGAAGGTAAGTGCTCCTTTCTAAGCATTTGAAAAATAGCTTAGAAGTAGGAGGTACAGCCTTGTAGATAAGGTCTCAAATGCTCTGAGGCAGCCTATGTCCAAACATGAATTTTTGAATGTATTCACCCAAGTGTGCCCTTGGTAACAGCTCCAAGTGCAGCTGTTCAGATTATATGTGTTATGGCATGCTAAAGAGGGAAAAAAAAAAAAAAAAAAAAAAAAACCACCGAAAACTAATCTAAGCATCATAGGCTCACAAAAATAATTAAATTTAGAGGAAATGGTCAAAATCATAATTATGGTAGCATTAGGATCAATTTCAGAGAGGACATTACATTCAGCAGAACATAGTAGAATCATAGAATCATAGAATAGCTCAGGTTGGAAAAGACCTTAAAGATCATCAAGTCCAACCACAACCTAACCATACTACCCTAACTCTAACAGCCCTCTGCTAAACCATGTCCCTGAGCACCACATCCAAACGGTTTTTAAACACATCCAGGGATGGTGACTCAACCACCTCCTAGGGGAGCCTATGGGCCATGGGCCTTCTTGGCCACCTGGGCACTCTGCTGGCTCATGTTCAGCTGACTGTCCATCAGTACACTGATGTACATAGTAGTAGCAACAAAGAATTTAGTAATCTATATTATTCTTTTAGTGGGGAAAGAAAAGTATGGTGGTTCTGTAATCCAAGAGTAAAACTAGTGTTTTACACTTTCAAGGCAAAGATGTTTACATTCCTTGACACGAGTCCTTAAAATCAGCTTCTAGATTTCTTTTCTTTTTTTTTTTTTTTTTTTAAATAGTAATATGGAAATAACTCTTTAAAGAACTACTAACAAGTCTATGTGCTCAACAGGAAAATCTATTGACATTTATTTTATAAAGAATCATAGCCAGTATATAAAAATACATATTTCACTTGAATCTCTTCTATCAGTCACCACTTAATGGGTTAAATACCATGTTTGTTGTGCCAGTATTTTAAAAATGATGTTAAAGCTGTCTTCAGTAAGCTATATACTTCACAAAGTTTGACAAATTCAGTTACTGATAAAAGACTGAATGATACTGAAATTGCCTTTTCCTCTTTAGAAGTAATGCATGAAAAATCACTTCTTCTAGCTTATAAATATTAACTTTGTTCCAATTTTAATCTACTAGAAGAAAAAATAGATTCTTGCTATTAGTCATAATTAGGCATATTTTTAATCTTCAGGAGGTAGTAAGTCCTTTACCTTTTCAGAAGAATGGACAATGGTTTTCTTACTTTGTTATTTTATATATATATATATATATATATATTTGTTGTTGTTCAATCATTTAAACTTAGGTATATGCTTTCCTTTTAATTGGATGTATATTAAAGCTGTAGGGGGGGGGGGGGGGGGAAAGACAATACCCGAAAGGTTTTCCTGCTGATACTTTTGAATTCTTTTTCCTTTTGAGGAAAAAGATACAAACCACAACTCACTATTTCTTAGAACCTCCTTCTAGTCTAAAACAAGTTTTCCTTTCCCAGCTGGCTCTGTACATGCCTTCATTCAAGCATTTCTCTATTTTACCTACTACAAGTTTTCTTTATTTTCACATATTAAAGTTTGCCTATGAACCATGTTATAACTAGAAAACTATGCCAAAGTGAAGCATCAACAGAGTACTTTGTGCACAAAATTTTTGCAGTATTCATCATGTTATGACAGTGAAAGATATACTTTTATTTCTGTAAAATTGTCACTTTTTTAAAAAAAGGATTTTTTCCTAGCTTCCTGTGCAAGCTGTGCATTGCAGATTTTAACACGAACAGTCCCTTTGAGAGATAATACAAGCTGTAAGTGCAATAATAGAAAATGAAAAGAATAATCATCATGCTATTTTCATCAAATTACTGCTCTCGATGCAGGCATACACAATGGGGAAGTAGAAAGGACTGTATTTATATTGAGCATAGCTCAGGGAGAAATTATTGCATAAATAAAGGACAGAAGAGCTAAGTCTCCAGGTTAGTGGAAAATTGCTTTTGAGATGCTTTTAAATTAACATTTAAAATAAATAACTGTTTCTTCTATAATTACTTCAAAGATTAGCTAATTAGATATGCTTACAAACTGTACTTAGATGCAGTTTGCAAGTGTATCTTCAGGAAACTCTTTCCAAGCAAAGATTTTCTTCTGATATTTCTTTGAGAGCAGAACTACATCATTTACTCAGTTCAGCCTGGACTGAGTTATTCCACCTTGTTCTCTCCTCCACTGCTTGGTTCTGGGTTGGTATTCTAGCTGTCTTGCCCTCTTCTTACCTGCCAACCTAAAGGTAATCTCCAGCACTACTATGGCAGCAATGAACCTCTTTCCCATTGGATCAGCTTGAGTGTTCTGGTTGTATCTGTTGTTCAAAGTAGTTTTAGCTGAAAGGATGTCTTGTTTTCTCTCAAACGTTACTATAATGTTATACTCCAATTTCTTCTATAATGGTACTTCCAGAGATTACTGCTTTTATTTTCTTAGCCATGTTAACCTACACTTGCTTTGGCTAACCTCAGTCTTGTGCTGAAGAAACGTTTTCCTACCTCTGTAAAAGTGAGGCATCTGCACATCAGGCAAGATCTGCATAGTAGCAAACAAGTAACAAGCACTGCAATGCTTCCATCCCGTGTTTGCCTCCTGTTTTATATACTTGAGATGCTAAGAATTACAGGGAAATAGAGTAACACATGTTGCTCAGTGCGTCTTGACTGAGGCTAGAGGCAAGCAGTCGCAACAGTAACTTCAGCACAGGAAACTTCAGTGTTTCGGAGTTCAGTTAAGTGGTGAAAGTGAACACCTGTTTCAGATCTCTAACCAAATGTCATATACAGTTCTCCCATCCATGTGGTCTAACTGAATTCCAATTCATGTAAGGGCACCGATGTTTGAGCTGAGGAAATTTTCTCAAAGGAGTTAAAAATCCTTATGTCTGCTTTACCTACTTGTAAAAAAGCCAGGGCACTTTGAATCACAAGGAAACTTTTACCTTTACTTTGTTTTTCAAGTGTGTTTGATCCAAGATAAACTTTTAATTGAAAGATTGAAAACACATGAAAACATGTCTCAATGGAGCTCAGCCCCATGTTTCAGAGACAATACAAAGAAACATGGTGGCTTCATCCAAAGTAGATACAACTAGAGAGTATGTTATGCTAATTTGGAGAGTTCTCTCCAAATAAATTGAAACAGGCACATATATGTCCTAGCTTGCTAAAAGGTAAAATTCATTAGCAGGTTTATCTGTCATCTCAGTATTTGCACATGTTTAACACAGTTCAAGGCATTTCTCTAATGAAGCACAGATGATGAGAGGCTATACTGAAACAAAACTTACTGTCCCAACACTAAACTGGGGGGAGAAGTGGCATTCCCAGCTGAAAGCATGGCTCCTCTAACAGCATGAGGAGAGCTGGTGTCTCAAGGAAGAGTCATAGAGGCCATCAGCTAGATGGCCTTTCTCATTTTACCCTCCCAACATAAAAATAAATGAATAAATAAATAATAAAAAAGCAAGGCAGCAATTTCTGAGCTTCCAGGAGGTAGCTTTTGGACTTTTGTGTAGTGGATGTTTTGGACAGCTATTTGTTCATTTGAACTGTGTGTGAGACTGGAAAACTTCTAATTACTTATTAGGATGCTGTCAAGCCAGGGTAAGAACACTGAAGAATTGGATCCCCTCTGACAAAAAGGGCCTGTTCTGCAGACACTTAAGCCTGAAATAAATCCTCAAATTGCTTAGCACTTTTAAAATATAGTGAGATCTTGATATGCCCTGAAACAGACACTTTGTCTTACAGAAGATGCACTGGAGGAAGCCAACATGCAGAGGATAATTTAGGGGCTGAAGTTCTGGTGGTAGGTAAACACAGTTTTTATGGATCCAAATTTTGGACTTGGGATTTTTATATATTGTACATCTTGCACGTAAGACACCATGTGGAACTGACAGCACAAAAATGAGAGTTTTCTGAGGAAATGTAAATGCTTTAAGCGCTAAAGTCTCTTGTGCCCTGCTAACCCAGGACCCAGTCACACAGAATTTTTTCAAAAAAAAACATGTACAACATCTAGACAACATTGCTCATACATTACTAGAATAAGTACAATCTGGGCAACCATTTTACTAGGGAGGAAAGGGATATCTGTTTAGGGGAGGAACTCCTTTGGAATCACAGCTATCCCCAGCCAGTGCCTGCAGATTGCAAGGGTGGCAGTCAGGGCTGGTCTAAGGGTAGCTTGAGCAGATTCTGACCCATGAGGTTTAAAACATCAAATGAAAAAAGAAGTATGGGTAGAAACAAACCTATACCAGGAAATGATCTCACTTTTTGTTTTCATCTTATCAAGCAATATAAATAAATGGCAATGCAAAAATAAGAGAGATATTTGCACTCTTTCATTGCAATAACAGCCACTTTCATGGAGATAATTAGCAAGTACTAAAATTTCTCCTCTGCCACACAAAGTAACTCTTGTGACTTGTCTCTTATCTCTGGAAAAACAGACAAAAGGCCTTGTGGGCAGGGGAAATGGGGCTTCCTCAATTTGGCGGATTCATACTGTTAGACTCCAGTTAAAACTTTGGTATTACTTGGACAAAAGAAGGCTTTAATCAGCTTATTGGAAGCCTCAGTTGCAGTAGTGGCAATTCCCTGGTAGCTTTCCTTTGTTTTATAACATCTGAAAGATAAAGCATTTCACCCCTTAATATTCTCTAATCCCAATGCTGTCTGCCATAGGATCATGTTTTTCTGCTAAGCAGAAACATAGTGTGACATTTTGAAGAGAGCATCTTTATCCTGGAATCTTCCAAAGACTCAGTGGGATCTACGGGCTCACTCAGCAGAAGATACCAAAGGACATCTTCATTTGGCAGCAGCTTTGTCACTGCCTCAGGCAAGTGGTCACCTGCAGGTAAGGTGACACCCATCAGCAGGATATTTCCAGGTGTTTTTTTGTTGTTTTTTTTTTTTTTTCTTCTCCTTTTCCTCTTTCCTCCCCACTCCCCCACTGAGTGGAAGGTATTGCCTCATTGGAAACTAAGTGTTGTGCTGATGCAGGGGACTGACTGACTGCAGAATTTGTCAAGAACCAGGAGTTCTGCCTGCACAGACACTGCCAAATGTCTGCTATCCTGCTTCCATAGAGGCACCTGCTCTCAGCTCCTGCAGAATTTGGAATCATATCCTTATTTTCTTACTTTGCTCATGCATCTGAGAATGCCAGATTATGCCTTATTTCCATGAAGACTAAGGTATCTTATTATTAGCCAGGTCTGCCTGCTAGCTCATCTATTACCACAGACTATTTAAGTTATATGGACATTTTCTCCTTTGATCATTCTTTGTAGAATTCCTTCCTTGAATCTAAAACTGTGTCCATAAGTGCAAAGCTGGAGCTCAGTACTAGCTACTTTGAGAAGATCAAGCAGTAAATAACAATTAGTACCTACACACTTCTCCTGTTCCAAGACCAGAGAGGGAATATGCCTTTCGCTTTGAAAGATTCACCAAAGGAAGAAAAGTTTAACAGCTGATCTCTTTCCCTTCTCAAGGAAGCAGTAACCTGTGAGGTGGGATTGTCAGGTTCAGTCTCCACCCTCTGTTCATTCAAGGAGGCCCTGCTGATGGCTTTCTAAGCACTGTACCTGAACTGTACACTATTAAACTTCACCCTGTTTGTGCTTCTCCTGTCACTGTTCTATCCATGTCTTTTCTATACAAATCTTTATTCTAGAATTCTACTGGATTGAGATTTTCAGGAAAAATGAGAGAAGAATTTGCTGTTTTCTGGACCTGGTTTCATTGCCGTGAGCAAAATGCTAGAAACTCTTTGTCGCTACAAAGACTGAGGTGTTTTTTCAGAAAAAACAGAGCACTGGGCCCCTCAGGAGGGAAACTGCAATCTCAAAACCAATATATAATATTATATTACATATATATATATATATATAATATATATATAAATATTATATTATATATATATAATATTATTATATATATATATAATAACAAAGATGTTATGGCAGATTTCTTAGATGTGTATCTAGAATTAAAGCACTTTAAAAAACAAAACAAAACAAAACAAAAACCTGTGAACTTGCATACAGTGTTGTATGGGATCAGTACGTGAATCTCCAATGCAATTTGCTTTTTGATCAGAGATATCAAACATTAAATGCGTGCAACTTCAGCCCAGCTTCTGATTTCATATCCAATCTAACGTCGTATAGAAATTTCAGTTTTATCGTAGCAAATTAAATCTTTTTTTTTTTCACTTTTTTTTCCAGATGTTCATTTCCATTTAGCCATGAACACAAAGATGCGTTATTGCTTAGTAAAAGAGAAATTTATTTCTGTAGAAGCCTTCCCACAGAAAAATCTCTAAGAGGACATGCTCTAATAAACAATGCAGCCATCTAGTGGTGAAGCTGTTACTTGACCTATTTTTCCTGGCTGGGTATTATGTAACATAGCAGAAAACACATCTTCAGGTTTGGGATATTGGATGTGACTATTTTGAAAGCAAATCTCATATCTATCAGTTTCATGTACAGTGATCCATAAATCCTTCATCTGCTTTCACCTACAAAGTGCTTTAAGTGCTGTAATATATTTTTAGCTGTCTCTTTGACCTCACACTTTTCTTCTCCTGACCATTATTGCAATATTTTCCTTACCTATAGCCCATCATATATGACCATTGACATTACCAGGAAATGGCTACAGGCTTCATATTGATCTGATAAGTACAGTATCTCTGGTCTTGTCTGAACTTGCCTCAGCCTGAGCTGATTTTAGTTCATTTTAATAATCCTTTGGTGCTCTAGTGATTATTGCCTAGCTTCTTTTAGTATAGGTACTGTGAATACTCTTTACTGTAAAGGTCTGGTAGACCTGGGTATTCATTCGTTGTCTAAAGAGCAATAGCCTTTCAAAGCAAATAAATCTGAGAAAGGCTACAGTGAAACTTTCAAACTTGGGTTGGGAACCATGGGAAAAAGTAGGCTATAATAAGAAAGCATGCAAAAACAGCCTGAAGTGAACACCAGTATCAAGGCAGGAGGGCCCTCAAACACATAACCTGAAATCTCAATGGACAAAAAAAAAGCCACACGGGATGCTGATGACTTATTGCAACTCTTCTCCTACCTCTGCTTGATGGAGATTAGCACACCAACCTTGTGACCCAAAGAGATGTGTGATTGGAAAGTATAACATGAAAGAAAAGCAGAAGAGATTAGTAAGTTTTTTGTATAGCAAATTTAGTGACATTACCAGTGGGGCTTTTCAGTAAGAATTTGGACTATGTGTTAATATTAATGTAACTATGCTAATCAGTTGGCTGTATTTTAATTAGACTGTTAACATCATTTTTAGAATAAATTCCTGGCTCTGTATATCGCGCTGTCTTCCACCTTTGCTGTAACATTTCTTCTAATCATTGCAACGTACCCATCTCTTTTTCAAACTATTACCTCTAGATCAGAATTGAGAAGACCTATTTCACTTTTTATCCTTTCCTTTCACTGCATTCTTTCAATTCCTCCTAAAAAAATGGATTGTCAATACTAAATTTCACCCTTCAGAATAATTAAAATTTATGATGCTACACATCTATATTAAAGCACGAAAGATTGGAAGAAAATTTTAGAAGCACTGATTGTCTTTGGTTTTTGAACTACTGGAACAAAGCTCATAACATTTTGTTTGAGATCTGTAGTGCCACCTATCTTTCATTTGATACTTACAATGAAAAATAGCAGAAGATTTGAATGATACCTAAACTTATAGGACTGCTTCAGCATAAGCAAATTAGAAATGAGGACTACTACTAGATTGCTATTCTACTGTTTGTTGAGGGGAGTTTTCTTCTAATACAGTATTAGCAGCTGCTACCTGCTGGAGAAAAACATATATTCAAGCTAGAAAGTCAATTCATTTGGACAAATGATGAGTGGGAAATTTGTTTAACAGAAGCTTTCTACATTCTAAAAAACCCTCTGGGACTTGAGAAGTATTAAAGAGACGGATTAAGTCAGTGCATTTGGATGATGAAACATGCTGCAAATTCTGGCTGTAATGACAAGTCTGTCCATCAGATTCCTTCAGAAAAAAAAAGAATAAAATGTATGTATGAGAGTTACACTTGTAACAGCCCTATTCTTAATGATTCTTGTTTATTTTTTTGCCCAGCTGTCTTCAGAGGCTTCTGTTTCCCTAGGAATTTTCCAGAGTATTTTCTCTAAAATAAATGCATTGGAAAATGTGACTTGCCTAAAAAATAGCCAAGGAATTGGCCACATTTGTTAATTCTCCTTTCATGACACTGATAATAGATAACTTCAGAACCAGAAGGCTTTTTATGGAAACAGCAAAATGTTCCTTTCTATTCTTATTCAGATGTTAAGTATGTATTACTTCTTGGGCCCTGTTTTTTTCAATTACTATTAAAAGTAAAGCTGTGGTTAGAATCTACAATTCAGAAAACCCCTAAATCCTTATCAGAACATGGAAAAGATTATTTTCTAATTTCCCACTTTCTAATATGTTTCTTAAAGTACACGTCCTGGCTTCTATTAAATCACTGCTGGAGATCAGATGAATCTTTAGTATGACTGAAAAAGTTTTTACTATTTCTAGAACAAAAATAAACTGATTACAGTCTTTTAATATTAGTTTGGAATCAAAATTGATTTGTACTCCAAATGTATTATCTCCATCATATCAGCAGTGAGAATATCCTATCTGTATGTTACCAAGGTCATTGCATATTGAAGCACATAAAAATGTGAATTTTTGCTAACAAAGTGTTTTGTGACAAAAGTATTTGGTAGTAATTTCTTACTCTCCTTGGTCAGAGCAGCAGAAAGGGAAAGCATCAGCCCTGACTGCTTATGAGACACACATTTCTTAGGCTGTCACCTAGAAATTATGTCAAGACAGTGAGGCTCATGTTGCAGCCCCATTCAGAATGACTGAAATACGAAGAACAACTGTGTCATTAAAGTTATACCATCTCAGTTACCGACTACTGCTATTTAGTAAGAGCTTTATTGCCCTATTGCATTGTCAGTGAGAGGTTTCAGAAATATCATTAATGATTCCCCTTCCCACCATTATGATTAGTATTGCCAATTGTTAATGGCATTTTCTTCCTTTAAGTCTAATACAAATGATATTATCCTCAGGAGTAATTTCCTTGATAATGTTCTTAGGGCACAACACAGCTAAAAATATATTCTACAACACCTGAGAAAACTCTCTTACAGCTTCATGTGTTTGCGCTTGTGGATTGAGAACACTCATTTTTATCCTTGACTCAGGCATGTTCTGACCACACAGGTCATTCTTCTCTTTGCTTCAACTGTCTACTGAATGGAGCAGCTGGTAAGGTGGTAGATGAGTGGTTGCAACTGGGACTACCTGGGACAACAGGTCTTGACTCTACTCAGAACAAAAGCAAAGCAAAAAAATTTGAACTACGATCTTCTCCAGTTAAACTGAAACCTCTGGTTGTTTCTTCTATTTTTAATGGGCATTATTTTGCTCTCCAGAAAAAAAGCATCCATTTGTCATACCAATCAATTTCCTTTGAAAGTTTGATTCTGAAAATACACCTTTTTTTTTGTAGTCAAAAATTTTCTTCATTATAGCCATTTTCCAGTATTTTCATGTGACTATAGAGCTTGCTTGTTACTGACATGTATAGCATTATGTTTAATGATTATGTAGATATTTGGATTAGGGAATCATTTTGTTTTATCTTCTATTTTCCCCTTCATTGAACAAATAATTTTTATGGAAACCTTTAAAAGGACATAAGAATCACCTGAAACTACAATCCACTCTTTGCAAATCTCCATCCATGTGATATGAGTTTCCTGAAAGGGAGTGTCTGCACAGCTGAGGCAATTTAGGTAGGTTTTTTTGTGTGTGTTTGAGATTTTAAAATAAAGAAAGGAGGGCTATTTCTTCCTTTCTTTTAAGTTTGACATGCCTTGATGTAGGATGGGCTATTTTTCTGTTTGGTGTTAGGCAAGGAACAAAGTATACAGTTCCAGGTGTTCTATGAAGATGCTCTCTATCACAGGAGGATGTGAAGACAGTTGTGGAATGGATCTTAACTCTTTACTTTTGAAAGATAATTTCATTGTTTAGCTAGAATTTGAAATTCTTAGAGTCTTTAAATTGTACTCAGAGATCTGTTGTGTAGGATAGATCTTAATGTATGTCTGATATGAGCTGATGACTTTAAGGATGTAAGTCTCTGAAGAGTCAATAGAACCAAGGTAGTGTTAGGTGGAATTAGTAGGGGTTTATTCTAACTTTTTGCCTTTGAATTGATGTGTCTCTCAGGAATTTCAGTGTGGTTTCCTTTACTTCATTTATAACTTGAAGTGGTGCAATGTTCTGTATAGCCTGTATCTAGCAGTCTCTAAGTCTGAATACTCAAAGTGTACAGCAACTTCTTAAAAATAGAACACTACCTCCAAAGACAGCTTGATGCTGCAGGGCAGAGCCTCAGAATGGAGCTGACAATCTTCCTGCAAGCAATCAGAGATGAAGGAAAGGACTAAATCATAGCAGTGTAGATGGCTTGGAGTGCAATTAACTCTTTTAGCACGTAATATCTGAAAACATTTTTTATAGTGATAGCCTGTGCAAAAGCTCCAGGTGATGTGGAATTTCCAACTCTCAGTTAAATCATGCACCGGTGTATAATCAGAGCTGTAGAAACAAGATTTAATCTCCTTAAGTAAACTACAAAACAGTGGCCATCAGCCCTTAAATGGAGTCTAAGAAAGGTGCAGCCACTCTCCACCCCTTCTGGTCATGCAGCTGAATTGCCTTCACCTGTGCTCTCAGAGCTGAGGGGCTCTTTCCCCAGGTGTTCAGTCAGTGGTTCAGGCTGTGACTCAACAGTTTCCATGCAGTATGTAATCTGGTAAGAAGAAAAATAAGTAAAGTGGAGAAAAACAAGAATTCTTCACAAAACTAAAATGAGAATGAAGAAAGATGGGGTCAAGATCAGGGATAATCTGGATCAAAATTCTCTATCCTCTGTTACTTTTTTTTTTCCTTCACTGTTTTCCCAACCCCGCATTCCAGAATTGACTGCTTTTAACCATATTCAAGGAAGGAAAGAGAATTTAATTCTTTTCTTTGTGCTTCTTGCTTTGAAATTCTCTGAATAGACCATATTACAATGTGATCTATTGAAAACATTGAGGATTTTGTACTGGAGCTGATCTCTCCTTACAGTGTATTGACATTCTTCCTTTTATGAGAGAAAGCTACAGTGTTTCTCATTTCTAAGAAATGTATTTCAGTTCCACAGATGAGATGCATAATTCCAAATGACTCTTGTAGTACTCTTCAGTACATAATGAACATTCTTTAAAACTCCCATTGAAGTTATGTCCCTTAAAAGCAGGAGGCCAAAAACAGTTATAAAATATGTTTCTCAAATGGCAGGGATGGGGGGAATTCACTTGTAGCAAGGTTGCTATATATGAAGAGTATATTCTATGTAGAAATGCACTCTTGGTCCCAGGTAAGAAAGAAGAGAGCCTCAGGTGATGCTGCTTACACAAAGAATGCACTTTAGACCAACATCTCTTCATTTAAAAAAGTTAAAGACATTGGAGATAATCTTCATAAGCATCTCATGCTTTACCAGCCTAAATGAAATATTTTTGAAGTGTAATGCATCTTTTAAAAGAGACAGCATCCATTTAGAAGTAATTAACAGAAGGTAATTTGAATATTCTTGGAATAAAAGGGGAGAAGCTTGAGATTTCTGTTCCCAAAGAGTCCCATGGATAAGGTTATGGTTCAAATTCTACAAAAAAATTGTTAAAAGTACTCATTGGCTAAAAGAGAAATAAAGGAATAACAACTCCAGTTTTTTTTTGTTGTTTGTCAAAGATTCCAGTTCCTTCTTATGTGTGGTTAGGTTTTTTGTTTGCTGTTTTTGTGTTTGTGCTTTTCTTCCCCCTTCAATATCAGAAAAATGTGCTTGTGATTTACCAGTTGTATCTAGACTGAGCTGGAGCTGTTCCACACGATGGCTATTAATCAGCCATATTACATAATCCATTAGCTTTCATGGCTATATCTCTACTGATTGTGATGAGAGTTTAGAAACCCGGCTCAAATGCCTGATTTTGGGAGATGTGATCTCCAAATGGATCTTTGCCTGACGGGCAGTACTGAAGAGACTTGTAATGATTTAAGCTGGTAGATACAGCTGATTTAGCATGGATTTAACAGTATCATTTAAAAATATTTATGCTAAAATATTACTGAATGCTTTGGAAGTTTTTAGTATGAGAAAGCCATGATATTATTCTGACATCGATGTGTTTCAAAATAATATTTCAATTGAAGGTGAAAAAAAATTAGTTCCCCAAAACAACAGCAACAAAAGTTGGAACAGAAAGTAGATGGTAAGATTGAAAGGTCAATATGTATTTGTGTGCATTTTTTTTCATTGGCAAAAATCTAATTATGTCAACTTGTTTGTCAACTTATATGTTAAAATACTCTTTGATTATGACAGATATTAAAAAATCCCGAGTTCTTCAATTATTCTTTAAATATACGTACAGAAGAACATATTAAACATCACAAAGCATTCTCTGTCATAGGCAGCAGTTGTCAAATGCCTTTAACAGTAGCAGCCAGCATGAAGCTTTTCAAATTTAAAACTGAAGGACAGTCAGAGCATTTAGGTAGCTATCATCAACAAAATAGGGTGAGCCAAAGACGTACTTGCTAACTGGTGAGTAAGTAGCTGCACTGAAAATCTTTTCCTATCAGGAAAATAATCAATTTTGTTGAAATGTATTGTACTTTATAAAAACTGTTGCTTGTTGAAGGCTGTAGTGCAATGGAATGTGGTGTGCAGAAGTCAGCAGTAAGAAAACTGGTCCAAACTCTCATTCTGTCTGACTTTTCAGCAGGAATATGCTTCAGATGGGTGTTCAAATCCATTGTGTTGGTGACAATCCGGGCTTATAACTATTTTTCTTTTTCTTGTGTCTTCTCCTGATGTCTTCTTTTTGTCCTGATGTGGGTTGATAACTTCAGTATTTTCTCATGAAACTGTGTTCCTGTTCTCTAGGCAGTCCTGGAGGACAGTGAATGATAGATACCTCAAAAACTTCAAAATACTCCGCATTGTTGCTGACAGCTCTGACAAACAGAATGATATCAGCTGCATCCCAAAGGACAGTTTAGCAGACCAGTTGATCCCCTACTGTGAACGTATTTATCATCTTTGTTGTTTTCAAGATCATGAAATGGACAATTCCAGAGGGCATGGGCTCTGCTGCTATGAGACTGAAGTTCCAGCAATAATGCAGTTCTATATGATAATGCCCATTTATATAAAAAGTAAACAAAAATTTCTTGCAAACCCTCAGACCAGCCAATGGAGTTTTCTTGTGTTTTTGTTGTTCCCCCAACTTTATCTTAGACTCTCTTGCACCATTTCTTGATTCAAGAACAGTTGAATTTCATGAGTCAGCTATTAAACTTGCGGCTGCTAACATATTTCTTTGGTTGCTGTTAGTGTGTCAAAATCTGCTCAGTTTGAGTTTTGACACTGTTTTTCTCAATCAGGGTGAAGGATTTAATATAAAATTCCACTCTTTCATTCTGACTGTGAAGTATGTTGGTGAGAACAAGTTTCTAAATAACAAAAATCTTTTTATCCCATGGCTTTAGCAGGAAATGCTACAAGGGTGCCTTAGGTCAATAGATGAGCAGAGATTACTGTGCTTATTTGCAACATATCAGTAGTTTCATTCTATTGCAGAAAGAGAGAATGGTAATTCAATCCTAAATGGACTCCCTGGGAAGAAGAAGAGAAAATAAATAACTAAAATAGACTTGAATAAGTTTTTGAGTAGAGCAGCACCACACACTGAGAAATTTGCTAAGGATTTATAAAAACATTTATCCTTTCAATCTAACCCAATTATTCAAGCTCTAAGTATTAACAGGTGTTCTCCTTTCAGAACTTTACCCGAATTGTGCCTCAGAAACTGTATCACAGTTTAATACTGAGGTACTTTTCTGGCTTGCTTTCATCCAGAGCACAATATTCACATTTCAGGCATGCTCGTTGTAGTTGCCAGCCTTGGACTGTTCATGAACTTAGCAATAACAAACATCAGACTGAACAATTTCTAAAGACTTGTTTCTATGGAACTGTATACTTGCTTTTCCTTTTGATTTGCTCCTATTTTGTATGAGAAATGGATACATGAGAGTTGCCAATATATATTTAATTTTTTTCCTCCCTCAGCCACTGGGGAGCTAAACAATCTCTACAACAATATTTTATAATACATGTTTCATACAAGTGCCATGGAGGTGAATTTGGAGGAGGTTGGGAGTTTATGAAGTCCTATTTAGTTTTTCCAATATTTTTTCTGAATGAATTGTAACTGAATAGTAATTACATATTGAATAGTAAAATATCATTATATAATGAAATCGAGTTATTTTAATGAACATGTAACGTGCTGCTGTAGAGGGGAAGAAAATTTGAAGCTTAACATCAAAGACATCCCCTAGGGGATAATAAGCATCATTCAGTGCAAAGAAGCTCCTCCACATCACCCTATTTTCATCATTCTGCCTTTGAATCTTGGCATCAGAGACACCTTCCTTTTAGCTGAGTAAGAACAGATGGATCTCCCATTGGAATCTGTCTCTCTTATTCAGCCAAAAGGCTCACTTTTAAGTTACGTGAGGCAAGGGGTAGTCTCTCTGTCTGTAAAGTTAAGTCAGTTGCCAATCTCAGGAATAGAGATCACAACGATGGTAGGAAGCTGCTCTTCTGATGTACTTACGTGTTAGGAAGAAATTCACTGGATCTAAAATGCTGTTCTTAGAATCTCTACCTTCAGTGAGCAGTCATTTTTGTTCTTTGCTGGCCTTGTGCCACCTCTCCTTGGGAAGCTGAGCCACATATCCAACAGCAAGAAGCACTTAGCCTTTGTATGTAGACTAGAGGGGCCTTGCAAGGATAGATCATGAAAACTGGTGGAACGATAAACCTGTGGCACGTCTTTACCTGAGTGAGGTCTGAATCGATTCACTGACACTCATTGGTAAATCAGTCGTGGTGGGCTTAATAGATTCTCAGTTTGCTTGAGCACTGTTTTTCTTTGATAATTAAATTAGAGATATAATAAAGAACCTTTTTCTCTTCTAAATTTCTTTTCCACTGTTCAAGTACTTGATTAAAATAAAAAGTCTAGCTTTTAAACTTGGTTCATGCTGTTGAAAGACGACAACAGATTGAAGTATAGCAGTTGTTTTAAAACACAGGTAAATTGTGTTTGATGGCTCTTCACTTCCACAGGAAATAGGATAGGTTTCCATACTGAAACTTGAGATTGTTCTCCTATGTGCTAAAATGAAGCAACTTCACCACAGAGAAGATTTTATATTTGTTTTATACTTACTAGGTAGTTCTGTGGAGCTGTGACGTACCTTTTAGTACTGTTTAAACCAGTAAATTATTTCCTTTGTTTAAGAAACAGTCATCCAAGCCATGGTTGTATAACCTACATTCAGGACTCTAATTTCCCATGTCGCACTCTATAAAATCAGGATAATAGTCTTTCAGAGAGATGGCATAAAGGTAGATACCTTATTGATTGTGCAGTTAGGTAATGGGCATTTATGAGCATCTAAAATGGATTAATAAGTTCTGTGCTAAACTCCAAACTTTTCACTGCAGTTGGGAACAGTTTGTATTTGAGGAAAATTCAGACTGCAAATATGATACTTACATACATACCGGGGAACTGCTGATTCTGCTACCTCTGCAGCAGCCAAAAAGGAATACATTAAACAAGGCTGTGGTTGTGTGTAAGCACAAAGAGCCTCTGGTTTACTTGTAAAGAGAGTGGAACAAGCTTGCAGCAGTTTTGGGAACAGTGTCTTGGGAAAAGCAGGAGTATGAGGAGCTGTTTGCTGGCAAGCTGAAGCTGTTCAAACACAGCTGCCTTTGCTGGAGATCTGAAAGGGGCATTACACCTGTGAGTTGTAAAACTTGCTGCTGATGTTGCTGTCAAGACACCTGCTCAGGCATACAAATAATTGTGAATAAATCAGCCTTGGAATTTGGTATTCTCTACTGTTATCTGCTTATTTCAATGAACTAATTGCAACACCTGGAATCAATTCTTTCTCGGCCACTGGGAAATTACTGCAATATCTTTCCCCAGAGTTTACTACTTTTATACTGTGAGTATTGTTCAGTAACTTTTTTTTCTCTTTTTTCTTAGCACCATGATTATAATTTCCACATTTTGTGCATGTGGGCATCTAAGTTCTACAAAACTAGGAGAACCTACTGGGTACTCTTTGCCAGCAAAGTAATCCTTCAACATCTAATGGAACATGGTAAGAATCCTAGGAAGGAACATAACAGTCTAATATTTTGTGGGATTTCTAGTAGCTAATGTCAAATCTAACCAGAGAGGTCTTTTTCCTGTCCTTGTGTTTAAGCTTTTTTTTTTTTTTTTTTTTTTTCCTGTGGATTATCTAAACTGCTCTGTAGAGGCATCTACTTGACTTTATCACTGTAATCCTTTACTTTAGGGCTTATACTCGGCATAGAGTTTTAATGCTTTTCCATCTGGAAGACACTAGAATGTCACAGTACTCAGTCCAAACTACCATAGAAACTGGAGCTTTTCCCTTAAACTGAAGTTCTGGATACTTGCATATATCAGTGGGATTTATTTACATTCTGTTTTCATGAAGATATCTTAAAATATCTAGAATTCTCTGATGATACAGTGAACCTTAACTACTTGGTTTGATAGTAATTTGTTTTAACTGGGAATTATTCTTATTACAGTGATCAGTTGAAATGCAGACCATATTCACTTGAGTTTGTTGAAGATGGATATCTTTAAATACAATAATTTCAAGACTATAACTGTAAGTTAAAAGTGTAATATTACAGCTAAGTAAGTCAGGGCTTTTTTTTTCCCTTGAACAGGTTTTAATATTCAGTGGTTAGTATTCTTTCAGAGATTTTTTTTTTTTTTTCTTCTTTTGTGTTTGCTAATGTTAAGCTTAAGTAACATCATCTTTGTGCTGGGATTTAGCTACGAGTGGAGTTTAGAGTGAGGATTCTAAAAGTGACTATTTCTTTATTTTTTTTTTTAAGTTGTAAATTTTATGGTTTCCAGGAAAAGCTGAATATCTGCTGCTTAGGAATTGCCATGTAAGTGAATTCAGGAAACTCTAAAATCATAACAGTGTTTTAAGTGTGAGGTACGGTAATTCGAAATGATGTTTTATTTCATTTCAGACCTGAATGCAGTCAGGAAAGAAATCTTACACACAGCACTGGGTTTCTTGGTTGTAATGTACACAAGAGAAGTTCAACTGCTGCTTTTCATTGTACGACTTCAGGACGTCCATCAGTACAAAACACATTGCAGTTGTGTTGTTGCTGCAGGAAGTGATATCATGCCAACGTTTTCATGAAATCTCTGTTCAGATGACTATTTCATAATTTTATGTGATCTGTCTTAATTCTAAAATATTTATGACTAGTTGATACTGAGTAGTGTGAGCTTTTTCTCTAATTGCTTTCTCTTGAGAGGTTTCATCTCGAGAAGCAGTAAAGTAACTGGGGAATACATGCATGACTTGATTTTACCATCCACGCCTAGACAATTTTTCAGACAATGTTTATGTTACCTTTTTCCAGTTAAAAAAACAAACAAACAAACAAAAAAACCACAATCTTTTACCTATAGATTAGTTTTAAAGATCATTGAAGTAAGGATAAAAGTTCTGATTAAACACTGAAGGTACTGTAACCTTAACAAATAATGCTTACCCAGTTAAAGGTATAGGATTTTCTTAGGTTATAATAATGCACTTTTAAAACTCTGTTAGTTTTCAAACTCTATGAGCTCTTGAAGCAAATCTATTCAACTTCTGGCCATGATATTTTAATACACACCACAGCAAAGGTCATGATTTTTCTTTTGACTAGGGAAGTAGATAAATTCTGTGATTTTTGGTGTTCAGAAAAACATTTTATAGTGGAAGGATGAAATGACCCGAAACTTTGAAACGCGGTTAGAGTAAATCATCTGTAACACTTTGAACGGCCAACATACAACTTCCTGTTTAAAAACTATGACTAAAATTGGAGTATGTCTGTAATATTTGAATCTCACCTCAGCACCTATCAGAACAACAGCACAGCATTACTAATTACTCTGGAAAAATAGATAGAAATGTTACAAAGCTTTTAAGTATGGCAGTAGAAAGTTTCACCAATTATGAAAGTTAAATATTTGCAAATTGGAAAACAAAAGTAACAAGTTATTTTGCTGATGGTTTTGGAGGTGTACCATAGATTTAATTCTGTAAAATAATATTAGCTGGAAGATATGCAGCACTTCTTGTCCCAGCTAGGAGTGACAACATTCGTGTGATTTATTGAGTCTATCAGAGTATCTGTGGCATTTCACTGCATAATGACACAAATGCATATGCAGTTGTGCTACAGCACAAAGCAGTCCTTTACAGTCCTGCAGACAGCTCATCCTGTGACACTTCTGCATTGATTAGCACTATTCCTTGGGATTTATTTCGCTCTGATGAGATTGTGGAGAGAGATTTGTAAATCTCTGAGGCATGCTTTGAAAGTAGAGAACTGTCCAAAACTATCCTGAACTTAGAAGTTTCAATTACTTATTATGAGAAATACTGTGAAATCTAACTCTTATCAAAAACACAATTCAATTTAGGAATACCAAAGATTTAAATTCTCCCTTCTAGCTGTAGATGTCCCTGTTCGTTGCAGGGAAATTGGATGAGATACCCCTTAAGGGTACCTTCCCACTCAAAAAGTTCTGTGTACTGCTACAAGATCTTTATGCCATGAAATTTTCAGCTTTGTTTTTTTCTGTCTCAGAAACTGATTTGAAAAACAGCTTTGAGCTCTGAGGGAAGAGAAATTCTTCCCCATTGATTTCATCACCCCTTTGTCTAAATCTTCCTGCAAACATTACAGTTTATGTGTTGACTTAAGCATCACTCAGTTGCTGTTTGACCAAGGTATGAATACTAAGTATGGCATTTACACTCAAGTCGTCTTTTTGGTACTAAGTGTGCAGTATCAATAGTAACACAGAACTACTTATCAAGAAAGATGATCATGCTTTTATAATTTTGAATTTTGGATAGGAGTGAATCAATAAAAATCTGTCGTGACTTAAAAGGAAAAAAACAGTATTTAAATCAGTCTTTTGATTAGCCAACAATTTTGAATTTCTTAAAATGTGTAAAGGACATATAAATAAAAAAGAAAATACTTGTCTGGCTCTTTCTAAGTGTCTGTCAAAACATTTGCAGGCACTAAAATAGTTTGCTATACAGAAAATATTCTCCTCTGGTAAAAGCATATGACTGAACAACAGCTACTGATTGCTAAGCATGTCATAGATTACTATTAAGGATGACAGCAACAACAAAAGATGCAAGACTGAGAAACAAGATTTCCCAGGATTTGCTCTTGCTCAAGTTTGTGAGAAAGGAAAAAGCAATTTTATATTTCTCTGGAGTTTTCATTCATTTAAAATGAAAATTCTGTCTGAGCTGGCTCTCTCATTTGATGAGCCAAAGTGTGCCTCAGCTACTGACCTTTTGCAATCTTATAGTCCTAGTGTTCCCCAGTGCAATTCTAGCAGTAGATTCGAGCTTCTCACAGGTTAATTTTGTTGGTAGCTTCTTTTGCTGGTGATAATCATCATACCTCATGTTATTTTTTTTCCTGTTGGTAGTTTTTCTAGTGCCAGACAGGACAGCATCACAGGGTCTTGCTATGCATTGAGGCGGGTACTCTTTGTCACCTGAATGTAAGGAAGGTGAAAGAAAGATAAAGCAAAGCATTTCTAAAAACAAAAATGAAAAGAGATAAAGGTAGAGAGTTACTTGGAATATTGCAGTATGTGAGTTAATTTAGGATCTTTTCCACTACAACTTCAAAACCAGGCTTTGATACCCTTAGCTCCTCTCAAAGTGGGATAAGAACAGCTTCATACAATACCTATCCATCTAAAATAAGGATTTTTCTGTGCTAAGGTGGAGTGTTCACATACTCTTCAGATCACCGCAAAAGTCAAAAGCAACACAATTAAATGTATTCCTCCTTAATGCAAATGAAACACATCTTGAAAACATGTCAGTAATTGACACTATAAATCCTTTAAAAAATATTGTTTCTTTAATAACTATAACAACAGTTATGATATACTATAGTTATATTATAGTAATATAATATAGAAGATAATTTTCTATAGGTAAGAATTCCTCCTGTTGTATCATAAGCCTTGGAAAAGTGCTTATGTTGTAAGATACAACTGACAGGGGAAAAAAATTGCAAGTTTGCACACTTCTTAGGTTTGATTAAAAGCTCTTCCAGGTAAGCCAAATCCTCCTGGGGTGATTGTGGAGGTTACTGTACCTAGAATAGCAGAAGTAAATGTGTCATAGAGTTAACAGACTGCATAATGCCTTAATCTACTAAGTTTTGCCTTCTCTGCTTCGTTCCTTTGAAGTTCAGCTAAATATCTAATTATTTTTACAGATTTGTTTTGAGAGTCTTTAGAATTGTCAATACTTTGCAAACGCTATGGTCTGTGGTGACTACTTGTACTGTGACTGGGGGTCACATCTAGTTCTGTTTATTTGGGATTTTAGGTAGTTAGTCTATAAGGGATCTTTTTTCATTACAAGATACAAGAAAATTGCACTGTATAATATCTGGTGGAAAGAGAAGGAGTTTTGTTCAGATATCCAGAAGAACTGTAATTTAAGGAACTTGAAGGTATTGCTTATTTGTAAGCATCTGTATGCAGATGTCAAAGTGTTACCTTCCCCACACCACTTTCTGTTCTCTAGCTAGAGAGGGCTGGCGTCAAATGCTTTTCTTGCCTGTGTGTTCTTTGCTATGCTGTATGACTGCAAAGTGAAATAACAAACCTTTCTCATGTTTTATCAGTCCGAGAACAAAACAGTCCAACTGGTTTCAGTAAGACATTTTGCCGTGATAGACACCATTCTCTTATTCAACGGTCCTTCAGATGGGCCTTTTAAAACGTAGATCTAACGTTATGTGTTTCACTTGAAGTATTCAAGGAGTTGCGTTATTTGTGAACGTGTAGAATTATTTTGGAAATCAAATAATGCTCACTTTTGCTATTTTTTATTCTTGCAACATCTAAACATCTAAAGGATTACTGTTGATTTAAATTTAGTTTCTTGTTACTGTGTAAGAGCTGCACAGAGCATACATGAAAGTTTCTATAATCGGAGCAAGCTGTTGCACTATGTTTGAAGACTTCTTTCACCAACCATTTGTAAGCTAACATTAAAGTTTCTGAAAAAAGCATTTCCTTGTAGCTGGCTTTTTATGTGTTCTGAAAATACTTTTTAGAATACGCCTTTCAACTGTGGATTTTCCTGAGCTCTTAATTTATGCTATATCTTCTGAGCCCTTTGAGATCTGTTTTGATTTTTGATATCATAATATCAAGGATATACCAGATTCCTAATGCTTAAATTTGTAGTGACTACTGCTAGGCATTAACCAATTTTGTCACATTGCCAAGGCACAGCCAGCTAGAATTTCTATTCCTCATCTTGAAGCACTTCATACATATGTTCATTTTCGTTTGCCAATTTATTATCCAGTTTCGTAAAATTTCAGCTCTTCTCTTTTGGACAATATAATCTCATCATTTCTGCCACAACATTATTTTTTTTTCCTTTTCCAGGTCATCTTTAATGTTGAACAGCATGTAACCTAGAGCATGTGAAACCCTGTTCACAGCGTATCTCTGTTATGAAAATTCACCTTATCCAATCTTTGAACAAATCGTCTGCTCATGCTAGGACCTTTCTTTTATCCCATGACTACTTAGTTTCCTTAAGAGGCTTTGGGAACTAATCTTGTTGAGAGACTTGTAGCTGATTCTATCAGCCAGATCTCTCTTATCCATGACCTTGAAAACTATTTTAAAAGACACTTCCCAAACCTAACATTGCTCTTGAACCCTTATAAAGAGAGCTTTTCTTTGTCTGATATCATACTTAACAATGTTCCTTTTAATGCAATTTGGGGATCTTTATTGTTTTTACTCACTTTCCCATTTATGGTAGTTTCTGCTGCCTTTCTTGGTGTATGTCAATCTTACAGGTGGTAATTTCATAAGATTTTTATCTGGAACCCCTTTTAAAAAAGTTTATGTTTTATTATGTTTTCTTTTTTTCTTTCTTCCTGCAAGTAGAGTGAATGCAGTTAAAATTTATGTGTGTGCACCAAATCATTTACAACTGGCTACCTGGATACTGCCAAGCAACTTCTGACAGTATGCAACTCAGTATTTTGAACCCCAGTAGTATTGGGGTAAGTACTGAGTAGTTACACTGCTACAGTGATTACCTCTGTGCTTTTAAAATTGGCTTATAGATCCAAATAAGTGAGCAACTGGTGGCACACCACAATCTTGATTGGAGTGTAGAAATACCTGGGAGCTTTCCTGAAGAAGAGATCTTAGTCATATCTTCAACTCTTTAGATAAGTATTCTGGTTATGAGGCTAGTGTAAGGGAAAAACCACTCCAAGCACAGCTTGCCTTAGGTGAATGCATGTAGCTTAAGAGTATATTGAGAGTGCTTATAATCAGGCCTAGGAAAACTGTTAAGGGAATGCTTTTTGATAATACTGATCCATGGTTTCTCTCCTTGTTACATGAAGGGTGAGAAAAGGAGCTGTACCCTCAATCAGCAAAGGGGTTTTCTTCAGGATTAGGCAGAGTTGAAAATATTGATTTCTACTTGCATGATGGCTAAGCTCATAAATATCCATGAAAGAGAGAATATAATTCATACCTTTGAAGAGTAGTGTGAAGCTCATGTGTATTTTTGCTGTACTTGTATAAATGAAAGTCAGAGTGCTTGTTCAGGTTTGTCAGAAGGGTGGCAACTATTTCATCAAATAAAATGAACAACATGCCTTTATGATGTACACTAAACTCCTTCTTCTGTTAGGAGGTCATAGTCAGTTGCTCAGCTGTTCCAGTAGTGATGATCTATGCTGCAAGACTTTCTTTGGATGATGAAGTAGAAAGCTAGGGAAGGCAGGCTTCTCTGAGAGTCAGCAATGAACAAAAATATTTTTCTGAAACATACCACACACGCTTGTGGCTGTCAGTGCATAAGAACTTGATCTTTGTTCCATTCATGGGATTTAATGCCCTCCTTTGCATATCAAGAGACACACTTGATTTAGTTCCAAGTTAAAAACCTTGGAAGAGTCTAAATGAAGGGTCACACTTCTTTTTGGACTGGCTTTTAGTAAAGCAAAACTATGCTGTTCTCTTTATGTGTCATTCTGACTGAAAGATTATGTCACAATTTCTTTTTCTCCTGTCATGTGAGGTCAGTGAAAACCAGGATTTATTTGTCTCAGAAATTTTACCCTACAAAGATCAGAAAACAGCCATACAAAATATGATCTCTTCCACAATTATCTTAATAATTTTTATTTTATGAAGTAAATGAATACTTAAGTTCTTTGCTTATTATCAACTGGAAAAAAAAGTCAAGATATCATTTTAGGTTGTGGTGAACATTATGCTGAGGATTAGATTCATCAAAGCTTCTTGGTTTACAAATCAATCACGGTTATTTTGTTCAGAATTTCAATGGAAATTCAAAGTTCTGCATCAAGATTCCTGCTGTGTACTGTGTCAGATCTTAGTCTATTTTTATTTTTATTTTTTTTAATTAAAAACAAGTACACTTGGCTTAATTATTGTTCTGTTTGTTAGCTGAATGACCTCTACCACCTGTTTGTCCTCTGGGAGCTTTTTTTTTGAAATGAAAGAAAGGATTTAGATACTTAAATCCTGAAGAGGATTCAGAGATGTGAGTCCCCAGTTAAGAGTGACATTGCTCTACAGCCTGGCTTAATGTGTCTAGACACTAGAGAATAATTAAATTAAGACTCTCCTTTCCTGAAAGCTGGTTCAAGGCTTTTCAATGGCGTAATCCAAATCTGAAATTCGCTCTTCCAACCTACCTCCCCACACCAAAAAGTTGGGGGAGAATGGGGAGCAGAGATTATTTTTTGGCTTTGTTGTTTGAGGGATCTGGGAAGTTTTGGTAATTTGGCAGTGGAATTAACAGCTCCCCCTTGCACACAACCCCTCTTGAGTTATTCACTTAGTCCTCCACAGTTCCTCTCTCATAGTGCATCCTAGTTTGCTATTTCATGAAAATCTTACCCAAAAGTAAACTTGTTACTAGAAATGGTCTAAGTATTTTGGTGTATGATGGGGGACCAGTCATGGAGGAAACTATGGTTTATTGATGTTGAGAAAGGGAGGATTGAGTAACCATTGCTTATGGCTGGCAGAGCTGTGAAGGAATTATACGCAGAATGCTGAACAAATAAATCTTATGCATGCTACAAAATGGTTCTATGCATGTTTGCTGTAAAAGCTTGTTAATCAAGAAATGTATTTTTGATTACTGTTTTGAAAAATGTAAGAATCTGTCTTTAGCAGTGCATTGTCTAATGGAATCTGACTTTTTTTTTTTAATAACCCTACTGGAAAGAAGAGGTATATTTCATTTTTGCACTGGGCTGATGAAAAGGGAATTCAGCAGGTGAGTGGGCAGATCTGTTTAAAACTTTTGCTCAAGATTTTGATGGGATAAAGATGGGTGGCACACCACAACCACCTAGAAGGACTTGGACATCAGAATCCTGAGCATGGTGGCATACTGTCCAAGAACAGGTGAATGGTATTCTGGTGTCTCCATGCTATAATTTCTCAGTTCCTGCCTAGATTTGTTCTTTTATTTGTACTTCATGTTTTACTGATTTGGTTTATTTTTGAATTGTCATGAGAAATAAAGACCTAGGAATAGAGAAGGACAAATACTTCTAGAACACCTGGAATCCATCAGAAAAGCATGACCTAGTAACTGATTTCAGAATAACCTTCCTTACAAATAGTATGTTTGTCTGATGGAGGCTTATGTGATGTGACAGTCCTTGAGGAAAACTGCTGCTGAGAATCTGAAATAGTATCTGTTTTAAATAAGTCTGTGTTCCCCTTGATTTATCAGCTCCATGCAGTGGAATTTACCTGTTCTAAATAAGTATGATCCAAGATGATTTCCAAGCAGATTAGCTAATTAGGTTAAGGTAGGCAGTGATGAAAGCATGAACATAGAAATGAGGAAATAAGGTAAGCACAATGAAAATAGAATCTTTTGTCAGCAAATAACTCAGTTTAGATTCTGTGAAAGAAAATGGAGTTCTTTATGTGACTGGAGTCACTAAAGCTTAGTAACTATTTTCTGATCCTGAATTCACAGAGACTAAGTAAAATATGAAACTTCGTATTTTCTTCCCTAAAATGGGTAGATAAATTAAAGATATAGCTATGCTAATGTGGGTTAGTATCACAAGCTTTAAAAATAATAAGCCTATGCTGTTTTGTTACAGAAAAAGTAGAGAAATATACAGTACTTCACAGTGAGAACTTATTCATAAAGCACTTGGACGGGAGAAAGATTCTAAAAATCAAATCTTGTGGCAGGAGAAAAGTTTTCCCAATTTGTTTACCAAAGTAATTTTCATTATATGAATATTTGGAGAAGACCGTATTGTCAAGAGATAGGGTAAGGGCTCTGTAGTAAAAGGAGGTCATTATCTTCTCTGGGAAGAACATGCTGTTTTAGCATGGTATAGTGGAAACCTGGGACTGAAGATTTTAAACATTAGCAATATGGCCCATCTGTTTCCGAGCAACACTTTTTCTTAACATCAAAGTTAATAGCATATTTCTCTTAACCTATGTCTGCAGCTCCGGCATAATCCTTTTCTTTATCAGTGATTTTTCATTTGCATTCTTTACATCTTATTCATTCTACTACCCTTTGATATCAGCCAACTGTTTATTCCTGAGAAGAATAAAAGATGTGTAGTAAGGGCAAAAATAAATCTCTAATCAAAGCTGCATCAGGTTAAACTTTTCAAATGCTATTAATATTTTAGGGTCAAACTGCTAATCAGGTGGGTCTCATGAGTGTGCATGTGGGACCTCTTAGTCAGTATGCTCTGTAAAACTGGCTGGGTAGGTTAATCCACTTGGAAGGATTTGTAAGTTGAAAGAGGAAGCGTTTTCCACTAAGTCACCTGTTGCTCAAAGGGCACTCAAGTACAATAATCGGCTAATATATCTTATGACAGAACCAACGGAATTTCACCTGTGGAAAAATATACCCTAGTAAAGATAAAATGCCAAACTGGAATTATATCTGCATTACAATGAAGGATACAAAATTACATGCTGAGGATATTCTCTGAGTCTAGCAGCAAGTGCAATCCTGGAGGAAAGAAGTTGGGATTCAAATCTAAGAAACTATTTCACCAATATGGTGGTGTTATTATTATTATTGCTTTTATTTTTATGAACTTTTGAGATAAAAATGTAATCATGATCACATTGGTTTTGAGCATGCTTGTGACTTTATCTAATTCAAGAAAAACTTACATAGCTTGCAGTTTTAGGAATATGCTTTGAAAAGCTTTGAGTGAATGAATATTTATTCATTAACATCTAAAGGGCAAGTGTCAAGAAGGTGGAACCAGGCTCTTTACAGTGATGTCCAGTGACATAACAAGGAGCGATGAGCATAAAATGGAGCACAGGAGGTTTCATCTGACCATGAGAAAGGACTTCTTTGATGGTGACAGAGCATGTGAACAGGCCACCCACGGAAGTTGTGGTTTCCTTTTCTGGAGCTATCCAAACTCCACCTGGATGCCTTCCTGTATAACCTATTCTAGGGAACCCGCATTAGCAGTGGGGTTAGATTAGGTGATCTCCAGAGGTCTCTTCCATCCCCTACAGTTCTGTGACTTATTTATGCTTTAGGAACTTTGTGTTTTCACTTGGACTGCTGTTTTGATTATCTGAAGAGAGGATCTTTGTGAACTTTTATAGGTAAACATACTAAGATGTTAACAGTAAAAATTGGAATTCAGTGTTTGCTACATTTCATATACTGACTTATTAAGGATAGGATATCTCCAAAGGGTTTTATCACTAAAACCTTGAGGAATGTTTGGCAGATCAGATTGCATTACACACTTTTCAATTAGTCCCGCTTTAAGTTATGTGATAAGAAGTGCATGCATAGCACTCCTGAGTGTTTCTGCTCAACAAGATGTTCATTGCTTCCTGTTGTTTTCCCTTTCACTGTGACATGTTATCATACCACATTTAGTACTTGGGGGAAACTCAGGACTGGAACTATGCTTTTAAGATTTGGATTTTGGCACTTCCATTTAATTAAAATACTCAGATGAAAGCCAAGAGTTCTCTCATTTTAAAGAATTTCAGTACTTCAATGGAATAAATCTTCCTCAGAAACAAATTTTTGTTTAGCTGTTTACTTTCTCTGGGGTTTTTAATATTGCTTTGCTATCTTGCATGTTTCACACATACACACATACATTATTCATTTCATTGGTTACAGGAGATGCTGAAGATATCTTAAAACATTTTCTGAAGGACTTAAGCAAGTAAGGCAACAGAAAGATCTTTATGTAAGTTGCATGGAGAAAAAGTTGGAGAGGAGGCGGAGAAACCTTCCTCTTATTTCTACAGTGTTCGAAAAAACACTTTTTAATGAAGAGCCTAGGCTGAAGATGTTTGAGAGATGCAACCAAACTGATTAAAAATACAGTTGTGTATTTTCTTTGCCACAAAGCTGTCAAAGTATCAAATTCAAGTGTATAAGCTTCAGGAATGCCCTATATCACTCATTGCCTTATTTTTCCCACCTAATGAATTAAGATAATCAATTCTTTTTCTTTTCAAGTACTTTGCTCTTCAGCGCTGGGAAGCATTTAACTTAGTCCAAACTAGTAGCAGAAACAGCAAATTATGTGAAGTGTGAAGGAACAAACAGATGTCATTATTTTTTCAATTGCTTTTTTTAATAATTATTTCAAAAATATACATCTCCCAGGAAAAAAAATCAAGCTGGGAATAGTAATGCTAGTTTCTTTCTTTTTCCACACTTGATACAGTTCTTATCTTAATGGTAGCGTATTGCACATACCTTTTTTTTTTCTTAGGGGATTAGACTGAGTTGTATATATCCCAGTGGATATCTGACTGCACAGTTGTTTTCTTTTATCCTGGAATGACTAGCTGAATCTCTTAGAGCATGTAGTTATTTGCTTATTTTTTTAATCAGAAGTTTTTAAACAGTGTGTTCATTATGCAGCTCAGTTGACCACAAATTTTATAAATGTCATTCTTTTTCCCCATGTATTCAATTTATATTATGCATGCATGATGCAGTCTACTATTTTCATTTTCTACTTATTTTTCATGAGGAAAAACTGGAAATTACTTACTTAATGTTTTCAGAATAAAATGGAATATGTAATCTGAAGCTGTATTTTCCCAGAGCTGTGCAAGTTCATAATTTTTTACAGTGTTTAACTTCTTATATATACTGATATTTTTTCCCAGTTTTTCAAAATATATTCTGTCATTTCCCATGAAACATTCAAACCTTTGTTTTACTTAGCTGCTCTCTGCAAAGTATGCTATTAATAAACTTAATTTGTATATGAAGAGGGAAAACAAGTATGCTAGTGTGGAAAAACAGTGTAAGATAAAGAGGAATTTAATGAAATTGAGGAAAATTACCTGAGAGAAATCTCTGCGAGAAATAAACATTTAGAAAACACGGGAGTGTGACACATCTGACAGCTTCCTCCTTCTGCATCTATTTCACCACTTGTCAAATTTGCCTCAATTTAAGCTAATTAAAACATTTTCTAGAACCTCTCTCAAGCTTGAAATTTTAAGAAAATTTAGGGATGATTGGTTTCTAACAATGGTCTGTTGAGAAAATTTCACAATACTTTTATGATACATATTGACTAATAAAAGAGCCTAAAATTATAAATTGTGTTTAGCTGCCTGTAGTAACAGAAGAACACATAGTGAGTTGTGACTACTGATAGTTCCAAATGTCTGTAAAGAGTTTCTGTGTGATTTTAATATTGAAAGGCCTTAAATACTTTCTTATGTCTTATAATCTTTTTTTTTTTTTTTTTTTTTTTTTTTTCCCCCTATGGATGTTTTTAAGTGACAAATGAAGAGGAAAAAGAGTCATTTCATGGTTGTTTTTATAACTATAGGTTAACCATGGGATTATTTCTTTATGCATTTCTGTACATTTTTCTGTCACTTAACTTGTGTTATCACTTCCCTTGACCTGCGGGTCACCAGCTAGATGTAGTATAGTTTGTATGAAAATGTGTTGAGAAGTTATTCTACTTAACTCTTCTGTTAGACAGGCAAATGTTAGAATCTAGAGCTACTTTCTCACTGTAACTGTTGATGCTGGGTAGGTGCATGAGTTTAATTAACTTTAACTACTTTTCTTTGGATAAATACAAGTGAAGTAATAAATGCAACGATATATTGCTATCTCCATTAAAGCAGGCAAATTCTGAGACTTCGCATGGTATCGCACATGAACTGCAAATTATCTTGCAATAGAGTATGTTGCTGGATGTTAGCAAGTAGATCTAGTTTACCAACAACATAAAACAATCAGTTGTGAGTTCCCATTAGAGTGTGTGTGAGGGCAGGGAAGCTACATGTTAGTTACTGAAAGCTAAAAGTTACTTGTAATACAAGCAGAGTACAGAATTGGGTATAATAGTTAAATTTCTGATCTGCTGAACGTGTTCATGGAGCTGGCTGACTCGTTCTTGCAGTTCAAGAGGACACTGCCTGTGGTATAGAATTGTAAACTCAGCTGACTTCTGTGAAAATCACTTTATTTGGTGTTTCAAGTATCAGACCACTGAAGAGAAGAAGTACTTGAAATGCTTGAGAGACTCTCAGAAATTTGAGTGATGTATGGGTAGTTAAGGAGAGATACTGGCTCAATTGGCCTACACTAGGGTAAGTTAGAAAGCAAAGTCTGAAGGATATTTTGAACAGTTACAATTTTTCTCCAATCTCCTTTCTCAAGTACATTAGATAATCCAATGTTTTACATTTTGTACTTCTTTAATTGCTGTTTGGATGTAGTCTGAAAAGCCTACTTTGCTGTCAATAACCTACTACCATCTTTGCATAAAGACAATGTATTTCATACTGCTTTTGTATCTTTGCCGTGTAAAGAAGAAAAATTGTACTTAGATACTGTATGTGTGAAAAGCTGCACACCAAATTGTCTATTGTCAGTGCTTCAGTATTTGTAGGGATTTTGATGTAAATAAGTTCTTTAAAAGTTCTGTATAATTTCCTTATTCATCAGTAGTGATAACTTGGGAAAACAAAGTTAAAGGGGAATGGGGGAATAAAACCTTCAAGTACAATGAAATTGGTTGGGACTGGAGGGTTTTTGACAGGCAAGAGCAAAATGTAAGAACTACTGAAGAAAATGAACATTTCTGTTGAACTGAATACCTTCCATGTATATTGAATTGTGGTTTGATATTACTGGTAAAAAGCTAATTAAATATTAAAAATTAACAATCAAAGACTCATAGAATTAATCACAAGGTTGGAAAGGACCTACAAGATCGTCTAGTCCAACCATGCTTCTATCACCATTACTACCCACTAAGCTACTATCCATGCCAAAAACCATTTGGATGTGGTGCTCAGAGACATAATTTAGCAGAGGCTAGTTAGAGTTAGGGTAGTATGGTTAGGTTATGGTTGGACTCAATGGTCTTGAATGTCTTTTCCAAGCTGAGTGATTCTATGATTCTATGTGCCTTGATGCAAAAGCTTTGGTAAGAAGGGATAAAAGACAGTCATTTGTAAGTTGATCATAAACAAGGGGACATTGCTTGGAAGAAATCCTGTTAGTCACTGGAAAGTTCTTTCCTGACATACTTGTAGCTGGACACAAATCTTGTGTGGTTGCAAAGATGCTACTCTATACACATCCATAAGTAACTTACAGTTATGATTTGTTATGCTCAAAAATACTGCTTCTGAAATTCCTACCAAAGTACGTTGTTTTTTAGTTTACTTGAATTATTTTTGATTTGGCTTTTCTTTTAAGTATCTTGAAAAGGCAAATATTATTCAAGTATTGATTTTTGCTTTGCACTGCACGTGGTCCTGAAGTTGGTAAGAATGCATTTCCAAAAGAAGTAAATCTTCTGTATTCCTTAAAAAGAGGACAGACTTGTGATACCTTTCTGAGGGAAAATATTCACTGAAACTGAATAGTCTTATTTCTTCAGTGAGACATGGAGATACATCCACTTAATCAATGTTCTTGTAGTGTGTCAGCTATAGAAAGAAAGATTAACTCCTTTCTAGAAAATTCAGTGAGATATTACTTTCTTTAATCAATAATAATAATAAAAAAATGTTAAAAAGCCAAAATGCAGACTGAACTCTGCTTGATCTTGTTTAAAAAAAATTGAGCAGGTTTAAAAAGAAGCAAAACAAGATAGTATACAAGTACTGGGGATACAAGGGGAGTGGAAAACAAGGGAGAGGATCTATGCAAAGGAATAGGTCAGAGAGAAAATAATGTATACTCTCTAGCTGTATATTACAAATAATTTGCAAAAAATAATTTTAGGATTTAGTTGGCTGTTTACCTTCTCAGATAGGCAGACCCCTTTAGAACTTTGCCAGTGATCTTCAGATATATATAAATAATATAAATATAAATAAAAATAATGACATTCTAAAATTGTATGTTATCTGTATTCCTATACAGAATGTTTATTTACTTTATGACCTCTTAATTATCTGCTCAAGCTAAAAAGTGCTTTGCATTTTATCTAATGAAGAATACTTCTTTTGTTATGTGGTTCTAGATATTTTAAAGATTGTCTTCTTTCCTTATTTCCTCCCATGAGGTGTAGGCAGAACTAAATAATTACTGATATTAATAAGATCGTAAGAGAAAATTTGTACACTAAGATGTTGAAAGACTACCATAAAAAGACTATCTGTACTGTCATGATAATTTAAACTTCAATGTAAACAGCTGAAGCTAAAAAACCATAAATCTCATTAAAATTATGCTTCTAAGTAAGAAAAAGCAGCTAAATGTGTAGATAAAAAATGTTAGCAATAAGAATGTGGATAACAGATCAGGGATGTAAGTCTGGTGGAACTGATGTAATTGTTAGATGTATAATAATCATTAAATCCCTGCCAATCTTCCTATTGCCTACTATGATAGTGTTTAACACACAATCTGCAGGCTTTCATTTGAAAGTGGGAAAAAAAATCAAAATACCAACCTGACAAGTACTTCAGTCGTTTATTTTTCAGTGCTATGCTGATTAATTGCTGGCAAACAGAAAGTTTTGATCTTAATGCTGAGTACTTGCATTCAGTGATGTACACAGAATAGACTTTGTCCAAATCCCTTTACCAGTTGATGTCAATCAGTACTATCAATTGTGGATAGTTGCAGGATTGCTTTGTAATGCAAAAATTGACAAATTTGGCAGAATCTCCTTTCCTACTTTTGTAGTAGATATATTTCTCTTTGTCCCTTCTTTATCATCACTTTCCTATCCCCAGTAAAATGGTGTAAGATGGTTCTGAATAACACCTTGTCTAATTTTAGGAAAGGAAGTGGAAAGTGAAGTGGATAAGTAGTGCTGCCATAGTCACAGATTAGCTCTGGTCTTTTCACATAAGCTTTTGTAGTGTTCTGCCTTTCCTATGTGTGCCTCCTGCACCTTCGTTATATTTGCTTACCACGAAAGCCACAGCACTGCAAAGTTCATCCTAGTGATCTTGGACCATGAATTTTCTTTTTTTTATATTTTATATAGTATATTTTATGCTTTAAGAGAATATCTGAAAATTATATGCATTATATCTATATCTAATATTAAATTTTTGAGTGTCAGAGATTACTTTTTTTTTTAAATGAAATGGATAATTAATTTCTATTAGATTTCATTTCAAAAATCAAGAAATAAAATTTACAACTTGGTCATTGTGTGTACTCCCCTTGTCCCCAGCTCTCAGCAGAGTCATTGCTCTTGTGAAGAACAAATCTGCCTCAGATTTCATGGAGTGCAGAGGGGCAGAGAACCCTGATGTGATGCAAATTGACTCAACATCTGCTGAATGTTGAATCCTAACAATACTTTAAACAGCTGAAATAGACTGCTTTCTTCTGGGATGTTAATATTAAAACTGTATCTAGAATAAGATTTGATAGGACTTGGCCACTGAAATTTTATAGGGAATTTGAGATAACTTAGAATTACAGAATAAATTGTAGTTTTTAGAGGGGTGCAACACAGCTAATGACAGTTCTCATAACAATGCCAGACCATTGTGAAGCTTAGAGGTGGAGCATATAAAGGATGAATTTACCTTTGTAATACTGTTATTTTTTCTTTAGAAGCACAGTTGCTAGTTTTATTACTTAGACTTATTAATTTTTTATCTCAGTATAGTAATTGATGAGGGTGTGCTGTGTGGAACTCTATTTGATGCTTAAATAAATGCAGAAAATCACCATATTTATATTAATGTAAAATTACCCAACTTAAGTGTTCTCAAGACTGAATGACTCATGTTACTAATAAATAAATAAAAAAAATTGACTAGAGGTTTCTACCAAAAAAAAAAAAAAAAAAAGCCAATCCTACTTGTTTCTGTATTTGAAATATTTCATTGAGACAATAAAATTTAAGGAAAAAAATAATACTGGGGAGAAATCTGGTTTTCGGAGACCCCTACTTGACATGCTGTCTGCAATTCTCTGTATACGGTGAATGAGCTGAAAAACTTCTGATACTTTTAACATTGTTAGTAATTGAATCACATGTAGACTGAATGGATAGTGAGTCAGTGGTTCTACTAGTTGTTGGTATCTTTTTTTTTTTTTTTAGTTGATTTATTTATAAAAGATATCAAACAAAGTGTGCTTTTAGAGAGGTGGGAGAAACAGCAGACAACAGTACTTGGAAGGAACTTTCCTGCATTAAAAAGGAAATAACAAGTCTTTGTGGTACAGTGCTCCATAGCAGGAAAATCTTTAATGGAAAAAGTAGTGATGCAACTGCAGGGATTTTAAAGCTGTTTCTTAAGGCTATATCTAATTAAATATTCAGTGTCTATGCATGCCCTCTAGCTTTTCTTATTCATATCAGTTGAAATTAAATGTAGATATGCTTAGTTGATATTTTCTTGGTAAAGAAGCATAAAATTATAACTTAATATTAAGGCATTTTTCTGTTCCCAGGGGTAATATGGATCTTTTAAATGTATGATTTCCTCAACAAAAAGGATTGGTTAGTTAAATTGGTTGAAATTCATATGAAGATGAAATTTCAAATGTAAAAATACCACCCCATACAGATATTTTAGTTAATGAAACCCTCTGTTAAGACCAGCTCCTTATAATTTTACATTTGTACAACCATCTTGATCTCCTTATCAGGAAAGACACATATCCATATAGAAAATGAAAAAATCTGCAAGTGCAACAGGAGTTTTACATAGTAGATGAATCAGAGGATTCCTCTAGCCTTTCCATATGCACTTTTGTAGGTATGACATATCCATTTCTTTAGTTCAATTTCAATTTTTTTTGTCTTCTTGAACACAACTCCAGCTACCACTGTGTTCCATAGTAGAACAACATTTGTGATGGTATAATGTTACAAACTGAATGAGGAAATAGATTCTACTCTTTGAGAGACAGTTCCCACAGTTGCCAGTATTACTCTATCCAAGTAAATTGCCAGATTTCTTAGGGCTTCAATTAAACATTTGTCACAGACCAACCCTATTTGTTGTTAACTAACTGCATCCTGAAAGGTAATAGATTTATGAAACTATATATAATTTTTAAAAGTGACCACACTTCTTAACTGTCTTTCAAATCTTCTATCTCATTCTTATTTTACCATGCATGAGGTCTCAATGCATCCACACAGCCAGTAAGATACTATGACTGTAAAATTATGTGCAAGTCGACTTTTAATAACAAAAATTAACAAGAGAGTTGGAGATACTATGAATGAAAGATGATTAGTAATTTTAGTTCATGGAGAGTTTGTACCTTGAGGTACTTCTTAATTGCATTTCATTCCTTGTAATTATGGGTGTGGAGGGGTCCATTTTAAGTTTACATCATGTGTAGAATAATTTGCAAGACTGGTAATGTGCAAGTAGATAAAATTCACAGCTGTACTCTTGAACATTTCATGGAAATACACAGGATTTGGATAGAGGAGCTGAAATCACTCTGATTACTTCAGTAGAGTTCAGATTTCAAACCTTATACTCGTAACAGAGATTCTAGCATTATTCAAACTGAAAATATATTTCTGACACTGCAAATTATCCTACAGCTGATATAGAGAAATGAGTAAGGAAGTGCTTGGAATTTCAACTTTATGTAGTCTCACATATTATTGCAGGTTATAAGGATAAATTGTATTATGGAAGTTGTAATGCTTTTTCTTTTTTTATTGTTCTCATAGAAATTACGAGCATTTTTTTCTTCTCTAGCTCATCAACACAAAAGCTGAGGCTTACACACACAGATTTTTTCCCCTGAAGACAAGAAGCCAGGGCAGAACAGGAACCAGACCTTCATAAATTTACTTCAGTGTTTCATGAAGTGAAAGGAGTGCTCTGTGTGGAAGGACTAACTGTAATAATTACGTGACTGCAAATGCTTTTTCTCTGCCTGCCTGGAGCAGTCCTGTATCTACCAACAGACTTCTCTTTAATCCTCTAGCTCACTGACTTCTCTCAAATTCCCAAAGTAAAATCCATTTTCTTTTTGTTAGATAATTTGAGGCTCTTCTAATTCCTATGTATCTCCTGGTTAGTATTCCCTTCAGCTGTCTATTTTAGATATAAAAATACCTTGTGTCCCTTCTTTTCTTTACTCTTTTAGAAAGACAATGTTTTGAATCACTAATAAGCAAAAATGTTCCAAGTTTCTTGTTTTATATTCTGGTCTCTTCTTCATTGAATAGTTTTCTATCAGAACAGCACAGTTATCTACCAGTTGTGTATTTGACCAACACCATTGTACTACCACTGATGGGAGTTGTTTAGTGTAAAACTGAGGTTTGAAACTTCTGAATGATAGGAAAAGGCATGGTTTGCCTATTTCTATTCATCATAGATGGTATTTCTTCTTGCACCTGAGCAGGGCATCTGAGATGGCCTTACAGCAATCTTAACACACCTTCAACATATCCTAGCTAAAGGAAGCCAAGATATTGACATTAAACAACAACAACAACAAAAAAACCATCACCACCACCAAAAAAAAAAAAAAAAAAAAAACACAAAAAATAAGGTGTTAAGCAGGTATCCTATGAATTTCAGCACTGGATCTTGCTTACAGTATTTTTGAGATTTCTTGTGAGTTTTTTACAGGTGGTTAACTTCCATCTGATTTCAGAGATTTGCATAGTGTAGTGGAAACAGTGGAAAAAACGGAGGTCAACAGGGATGTGGGTTTTGGTTAAATATAATGGCTTGTCTTGATCTTGACCATGACAGTCATCTTGGGTGCAGGTTTCATTGTCCAGGTCACGTTGGATAGTTCTTGTCTTGTGGACAGAGAGAACGAGTAAAATTGTAAAGCAATTGTTTCCTGGTAAATATCATCCTGATACGATGAAACTAAGCTAGCTACTTGTTAAGTACTAGTGTGTTTGCTCTGACACCGAACAAATCTGTTTTGGTTCGGCTTTAGTTTATAAGATCTGGAAGAGTTTAATTTGTGTTGTTGCTTGCCATATGGATTGCCATATTCAGAATCTTTGTATTTTCTTTAAAATTACGCATCTGCATATTGGTGGTTTCCTGTCAAATTATTTACCTGCTGCTAAGCTTAACTCTGATTGCAATTCTACCCTTTTCACTCTTGCCTGTTTGGCTGTAGTCTATGTACTTTCTGTACTTTCAGGTGTGTCCTTTCAAAACTTGATAGCTGAGCTCTGGAAGGGGAGAGAGGAGTGGTAGAGAAATTTCAGGGTGATGCAGGAATTTGTATCTTTTTTTTTTTAATGGAGGTAAAGGATTGAAGACAGCAGCCCAGGGTTGTTTTTTATCACCTTTATTGTTTATGTAACTTATGGAGAACACTATTTTTCATATTCTTTCATTTATTATCAGTAAGTTAAATGTGTTGTTAAGAGGTCTTATAACAGAAGAAATATTAACAAGTGTCATGGTTGATCCTGCATCTGTTTAAGATACCATTATATGATAATTGAACATGTGGTACATGCAGCTATGTGCAAAATGTCACAGAAGTTGAATATGATCACTGTAGTACAGATTTGTAACTCATTCATCCAGAAAAACCCAAAACAATGACCTTTCACATAGCCAACAGCAGATATTCACTTTAATGAGAGAGGTTCTTCATAGTAAAATGATAGAACCATTTACTTAAGTGCACTTCCACATGTCCATGTGATTGAATTCTCTGGGTAGTTCCTCTAAGTTTTCTGATGAAAAAAAACTTGCAAAAAATTTACAATAAGAGATTGAAAATGCTATCAGCAATAAAGAAGAGTCCATAGGATTTGGCATTAAGCAATGAGTGCTCTGTATTTAAGAAGACTTCTGAACACAGGCATTTGAATAAAAGTCTTTTAAAGTGATTGATGTTATTGGAGGCTTTATCTAAAAGTCAGCAGCAACAATCTACTTGCCATTCATTTCTCTACAATTTATAAAGTTATTACCTTCTTGGAATATTACCCACTTCATGTAATCATAAAAATTTATGATGTATACCTTTCAAATGCCCATGTAGGAAAAAAAAAAAGTTGAATAACAATAAAATATGATTTGTGAAGAGAGTAGAAGTCACATCTTCCTTTTTAATGATCCTTTTTCTTTTCAATGAAGGTTATGATATTGAGGTAAATTGTCTGCCACAGTTTAGGAATACATGCTTTGTCATCTAGCTTTCTGTCTTGGTATCTGCCTAATGAATGAACCGTAGCAACTATAATTTCCACAGGTACACTGTAGACCAATAAGGTCTGTCAGAGGATATTCATTTCATAATAGTGATTTTTTGTTTGTTTTTTTTTCATTGAAAAAGTTGTGCTTTTATTTGTGGAAGGAGTGTTATGTTTGCATGTTTATTGGCAATCTATAGAGACCAGTATTTTTAAGGAGAAAACTGCGGAATTTGGTATACTGCACTTGTGGTAGCTTATTCTACAAGCATGCTAGACCTATGGGAAGGTAAATAATATAAAGTGCTAGAATAGTTTTTAAGTGAACCTGTGTGAAGCTATTCCTGGAGGGAACTCTTCAGGAATACTTGTACCCAACAATATTATTTTAGTTTCAAAAGTAGATGAAGGTGATAAATGAGTAATTATTTAAATATTTCTCTGTAGTTCTTAAGGGATTGAAATTGAGAATGGTAAGAAAAGACACTCTTCCCACTCACACAAAATCTAAAGGAAAACACAAACAACTTTTTTCATGGTTCTCATCTCTCGTTTCAACATAGCTGTAATTCTTACAGTCATTAAGTTGTGAATGAATTAAAGCTAGTTCTGATTTTAAAGGCTCAATTTCTATTGTAATAGTATGTAAATACTTCTATTAGCACCTTTCCAGGTATTCTTCTTTATTGGCCATTCTATCTGTTTTCTTATTTTCTTTTCCAGATAGCTTCACTGTGATGCTTCCTTAAGAAAATAAATAAATAAATAAATAAATACTGCAATGAAATTTCCTATCTGGAACAGTAGGAAGATTATTAACCATTGAAACCCTTGCTATTTTTCATTAAAATAATAAAAGGTGGAACTTATGTACTTATGTTTCTTCACATCCACTCAGCTCTCTTATCTGTTGAGTCAATTCTTCATATAACATTCATTGTAGCATTCTAAATTAGTTAATCATGTTGGTGAATGTATGGTTTGACTTATATTGTATGCAGTGAATTCTGTTAACATACTTTCCTCAAAAATTGAAGTAAAGAATGGACTTTTCTTCTCATAGATGACTCTGTAGTAGAATTAAGAAAGATGGTATCAAAATAGTGTTTATATTGGAACTGGGAACTGTGAACTACCTTTCTACATTGTTTTTCTCTCTTGTGTAACTGAGAGTTTAGAGAAATGTGTAGAAATGAGTAGGAGCTTGGCTTTTGCTTTTATGCCTGGCCTTCTATAGAGAAGACAACCTTTGACTAGGGAATATTTGAAAATATGCAAAATCTAATTGTTATGGGTATTATGCAACAATTATCTCTTTTTATATCTCTGGTTTGTCTCTGGGTATGCTACAAACACAATCATCAAGTAGTCTTGTGTATCTATACTTGCTTAAGTCTCCATCTAGTAGTAACTGTTAGAGCTTTTCTCTCAGTACTTAGAAGTGTAACTACTGTTCTTACATGCAAGAATACATCACTCTCAGAATTCAGGGAATGATGTTTGTTTTTTTTTCCCCTCAGGATACAACTTGCATGCAGCTAAGAACTTAGGATGAAAGCATTGACAGTGGTGCTATAAGGGATAGAGGACTTGTACATACCTAATGAGCTAATGTGTAACTGATAAGGAAGGGTCAAAGACACAGAATCTTTCAAAAGTAACAATTGAAAGATCTTCATAAAACATAGCATGTGGCAACTTCCAGCCTTCTAATACAGATCATTTAGCAGACTTCAGTGATATACCAATAGCTTTCAACTTCAGCAATCATCTCTTCAAACATGAGTTATAAAATAAATGAATATTTTTCATGAGGGACATGTGTGAATAGATTGCTGTCTCTGGAATGTATTAGCTTATCTTTCTCAGTAACTAAGTGAAATAAAATGAAAAATTTAAAGCTGTAGGCTCTCTTGGGATGCAGTAGGATTCTTTCTCTCTTTCTTTTTCACTATTTTGTCTATGAGCTATCATTCTTACTATACATAATGGATTATTTCTTTTCATTCAAATAATGTACATGGATGGACATGAATGATAACTGCAATTACCATGTGGAAAATGTTAAATGTTTAATATGAATTTTAAATCCAGTTAATTAAATTAATATCTAATTGCTTCCAGAAATATGAAGTGTTTTTCAAAAATAGTTCTGATCCCACAGAAGATTTAATTGTTGTAGAAAAATATATACATAAATATTTTTGGGGGGACGATAACTGGTTTGTTGACATTATTTGTTAATTTTCTTGTCTAATTAAATGACAGTAGCTCTAACTTGTGAAGTCTGTGGAGACTCTTGTTTATAATTATTTGAAAAATTATTGGATAAATTAAGTCTTTAATTCTAAGTGTTATAAATATCTTTAGTTTTGTACTTATACTGCTAATGGAAGTACTCTTAGTTTCTATCAAAGATACTAATTGACTGACTTTCTCAGACATAAAAGGGAGAACATTATTTTGAAACAGCAAAAACTGCATGTAATGGTGAAAGTTTTTCGGGGGATAGAGGAAACGCATATGCTTTTTGTCATAATGAGAACAAATAGCTGCATTTATGTGTCTCTGTGATTGTAAATACAGAAGTACCCAGGAGCTAAGGAAGCTTCAGCTCTTAACTTAGAACTGTATATCCTGCATCATCATCGTACGTAGGCACTGAGAAAGTGACATACAAAAAAAAAAACAAAAACAAAAACAAACAAAAAAGCAAAAAAAAAACCTACCAAAAACAAACAAACAAACAAAAACCAAACAAGTGACAGCAACCAAGCTGTCACTTTCAAGACATACTATCATGCCACAAACCTTTTGTGGCTTCATGCATATTACCTACTATCTCAAAGGCTTCCTTCTGTCAGCGCTTTGTCGCTGGAGGCATTTATGAGGACTGCTCCAAAAGTAATTTCTCTGGTTTTATTATGTTGGTCCACAATATCAGAGGGAGATGGTGGTGGTATGGCAGTAGAGGTCGGACCTTCCCACCAATATTCTATTACACTTTGTTGCCATGCAACAGATGGCAGCGCAGGGGCAGTCTGACAGAATGGTGTCTGACATGGTAATGTGGGTGAAGCAAAAGTGTGTCACTGAATTCCTCCATACAAGAAAAGAATGGCATCCACTGATATTCACTGATTTATGGAGAGCAAACAGTGGATGTGAGCACAGTGAGGAGGTGGGTGGTGAGTTTCAATGGTGTCAGGAAGTGTTTAGGAGGACGTTTTTCACCCAGAGGGTGGTGAGGCAGTGGAACAGGTTTCCCAAGGAGGCTGTGGATGCCCCATCCCTGGAGGCATTCAAGGCCAGGCTGGATGTGGCTTTGGGCAGCCTGGTCTGCTGGTTGGAGACCCTGACTGTGGCAGGGGTGTTGAAACTAGATGATCTTTGATACCCTTTTCAACCCAGGCCATTCTATGATTCCATGATTCTATGAAAAGCAACATGAAACATGAGCCATATTCTGGATGGCCATGCAGATTTTTACAAGCACAGGATGCAGGCTCTTTTTCATCACTGGTGAAAATCCACAGCTAATAGTGGTGACTGCAAAAAAATTGTTTCGTAGCTAAGAATTTGCTCTATCAAACAGTGCTACTGTTTGTAGTTTCTGCTGTTGCTTCTGAGTAAACAAATATGAAACATTACATTCACAGCAAATTATGTAGATCGTTCTCATCATGTCAAAACAATAAAATGTTACTGAAGTCAGGAATTCAGTTCAGTGTTTAGTATTAAAGACAACTAGTGTAAATAAAAACAGAAACACCATGATATCAGATATTTTCCAGATGCAGAGAAAAATCTAGGAAGAAAATGGGAAAAGTACTGCAAGTCAACTGTTTGCAAATCAATAAATATCAATGACTCATAGACTATCAATGTGCTTTTTAAAAGAAATCACAAGAGAAAATAACTGAGAGCCTAGAGTAAATCACATCACTACCTCCTCTGTTATTTAAATTAAGCAACTGCATCTCACCTTCTCACAGTATTTAAATCACAAATAACAAATGTGTATGCATCTTGACAGGTAATACAGCAAGGAACTATCTATGCTGATGCTGAAGCACTAGTGTGGGAAGTAAAGCAGTTTGTTCTCCCATTTGCCAAGGGCTTAGTTCCCAGTGTAAAAACATTTGGGAAATGGCTGCCTGCTGTGCTACAGTGGGAGAAGAAAGTCTGGAGATAACAGAAATCTCTAAGCTATTATTCCTCAGTCATTCCAGCTGCCCCTGTATTCTAAAAAATACAGAAGTGTATTTCACTTTTTTGAATGATAATATAATGCTTTAGCTCCCACTGTCATCTTCTTTAATTTTGTCATCTGAATTTTGCTCCATCAACCTATTATTATATATATTTTTTTTTTTCTGGTTGTTGCTATTGCAGTAATTTTGAATTGCATTTTGATTCGGGTAAGCTCTTTCAGAACATTTTTTCTTAAATTGAGGTTATGGCATTTCATTCATGGGTAGAAATAGAGTAGTGTATTTAGTTCTTATGTTTGTATTAAAAGGCAAGCTATGGAAAAGTAATTTAGATAAGGTTATTTTAGATTTACATTGAATATTGGAATTGCCAACAATTATTTCCTTCAAAGCTAGGACTGGAGATAAGAATACATTAATTGTTAATGAATTGTTCTAATAGTTCTGGTTTGTTTACATGAGTAGTATAGAGTTTAGTTAATTAGCTTATTGCTTTCTATTGAAGATTTTACTTTATGGAAATCTTTTTTCTGAACTTAGTAGAAATCACATATTTGGTCCAGTAGGGATAGACAACATTAATTGCCACATGTATAACTCTAAATAATGAAAATAGACTAAATCTAATAAAGTTAATCTTGCTTTGAATATCAGACAGTGGTGAAGAACTATATCACATTATTGAAAATTTGCCTCAGTGTTCTTTGAGCAATTTCAGTGTTTTCCAAGCATATTACATGGAACAAACAAGTATGCTATTTTACGAGCTTCTGCAAAAAAAAAACAAATACTGTGTTCTCAGTTTATTTGGTTTGGTTAGTTGTTAATTAACTTGGCTTAGTTAATAACACAAATTAAAAAATCAGAATAGGACAACCGTCAGTATTCACTCTTCTGAGGATGTGGACTCAATTATTTTTGTTTCTAGAAAAGACCATTTTTACTGGTCAGGATTGAAGTGTGATGGTGTAACATAAGGCAGTTACTTAGGGAATAACAAAGGGAATTCATCTATGGAATTTCTTTAGTAAAATACATAATAGCTTCACTATCAGATATGAAGATAACATCAATGAAAAACATAAATGTTTTCTAGCAAATACTTAGTATATAAAAAACACATTTTCTTAGTCTTTTCCAGTTTGCCTCATGAAATTGACCATGTTGGTTCAAATAGAAATTTCAATGTCTGATTTGGTTAGCAAATAGTTTCCGCTAAATATTAAATATTTGGGAGTTTTTTGTTTGAGTGTTTGTTTTTTTCTTTAAGGGAGAAAATTATATTTTCGTTTTTATTTTAAACTTGTTCTCTGTTTCCTTGTTCCGTTCCCTTTAGGTAATTAAACTCATTTTTAGATAACATTAAAGCTAAATTATGTTAGTAATTACAGTACAATGATAAAACCCCAGGCTATTGATCCTGGTGATATTTGTACTTATCTTTTATTCAATGCACTGTTTGAAAATGATGTGTTATTGCTGCAGGCCATAGTTGGTAAAAATGAAATCTCTGAACTTACAATTTCCATTAAAACTCTTTGGTGATCCACAAGAGTCTGTCATCTATCTTTGCCCTAGGACCGCAATCACACACGTGAATGAATGTAACAAGAAAGATATTTGCCTTCGCTTTTAAGAATTAGGTGCAATAGGGTAATTTCTTTTTCTCATGCAGTCTGTATGTAAACAAAATCTTCTACTACAGGAGAAAATAAAGGGGAAGATGCTTACAGTCACTGAAATATTTTGTAACTTAATTTGTGCTAGACAAGGGAAGCTGAAATATGCAGTAAAAATGCGGATTATCTTTAGATTTACCATTGCATATTTTCATCTTCACTCATCAAAGATGCTATATATTGACTTGCTAGTTGTAGAGTTGGTCTTGTAATTGCTTTTTCTCCTAAAATGCTCATAATCTGCTGATTATGTTATTACTTAGTAGGACAAACATCAATAAAATGCTCTTTTCCTACAGCACTGTTGTTTTGCTTGGTTTTCTCATGTTGAAACCTTTAGTAAGAGAAGAAATCAATCCAGACATAAATCTGAAATATTCACCAGAAGTGCTTAGCTATTTTCAATCTTTGTTTTGTTTTCCAAAACTTACATTCTTCAGCCTCTGTATTTGAGAAAAAAATCATAGCATACACCTTAAAAATCTTTATGTCACTTCCAAAATCCCAATGTTGATATACAGTACTATTATATGAGTGACACAAACTTTAACTGTAACAAGGAATTAACAAATTGAAATAGTAGGGGAAGGTGATTTAGATTTCTTTTTCCAGTTTTCTTTTAGACTGAAGTTAACTGGTTATAATTCTTATGGTGGCAAGCCAGATGATATATCCTAATGGTACTTTTTCAGAGCTGTGCTAGGCATGAGAAGAATTGAATAAATTCAGGAATGGTAATGAAGCCTGATGGGAACAATAAGTTATTACATTATCAGTGCACTGTTCCTAGGACAAGCCTGCCGTTTATACCTGTGTTCTTTATTAGCTGCTCTGTCATGTTAAGGGAGTCTGTTTGGTTGTTTTGAAATAGCAGCCATGCCCATAATCATCTTCTTAAATTCATTATTTATTAATAATTGTGAAAAGTTGATGAAAAATAAATGGCTGAAGAATACAGATTGTGAAATAAGCTTTATCCAGTGAAAGATTTTCATATACAGAGACTGTAACTGCAACTTATTTTGATGTAATTCTTCAGACTTATAAGAAAGAAAGGGAGGAAGGGAAAGGGAAGGAAAGGGAGGGAGGGAGCGAGGGAAGGAAGGAAGGAAGGAAGAAGGAAGGAAGGAAGGAAGAAAGGAAGGAATGAAGGAAGGAAGGAAGGAAGGAAGGAAGGAAGGAAGGAAGGAAGGAAGGAAGGAAGGAAGGAAGGAAGGAAGGAAGGAAGGAAGGAAGGAAGGAAGGAAGGAAAGGAAGGAAGGAAGGAAGGAAGGAAGGAAGGAAGGAAGGAAGGAAGGAAGGAAGGAAGGAAGGAAGGAAGGAAGGAAGGAAGGAAGGAAGGAAGGAAGGAAGGAAGGAAGGAAGGAAGGAAGGAAGGAAGGAAGGAAGGAAGGAAGGAAGGAAGGAAGGAAGGAAGGAAGGAAGGGAGAGAAGGAAGGAAGGAAGGAAGGAAGGAAGGAAGGGTTTTGTTTTTTTTACAATAGTTAGGAATTAGGAAGCAAATGGCTCCTTCTTAAAAACCACTAAATTTTCATCCAGAATGAGGAAAATATTTTGAAATGTCAACAGATATTTCAAATATCAGATATCAACAGATATGATGATGCTAATATTTTAGGGATTCAAAAATTAAATTAAGAGAACTTACTTTGTTTTTACCTGAAGTAAATACATGGAGATGATTGGTAGATAGTTGCTGTGTGTGTGTGTAGGTGCTTTTATACATTTTTAAAACAGTTGAGAATATTTATGTGAACATCTCAAATACAGCCAGTATGTGTTAGGACCTGGAAAAAATACTTGACTGGTTAGCAAATGTGTAGTCTATTACAGTGGCATATGCATTTCATTAGAAAGGAGTCAAAATAGGTAGACTATAGGCTCTGATTCTACAAGATTTGTGGAGAGGAAAGTGCTGTGCTCTTTGCCAGAGTGGCAACTCTGATGTTACAAGTTCATGGCCTTAGCAGGCAGCAGTGCTTTTCCTTCAATATTTCGTTTTGTTCAGGGAAATGAGTAGGATTTCCCAGTCCTTGTTCTATTCTATACTGGTTTACTAGTATATATAAACATTCTTGAAATTCGCATTCTCCTGTAATACAGAAAAAGCACAGATGTGCTTTCACCCTGAGAAAGGAAAGAGTGGGCTAGGAAGATATGATGGAGTGACCTGATGACAGAACGTGCAGCAGACTTCAGTTACATCTCTCTCCATTTCTCAGCTGCTTTTCGACTGATACTGCAGAAATTTTTTCATGACACAAAGTCCAAAACAAATCAATGCTGGAAAAAGTCTATCAAGTCCAACCACAATCTAGTCATACTACCCTAACTCTAACAACCCCCTGCTAAATCATGTCCCTGAGCACCACATCCAAACGGTTTTTAAACACATCCAGGCATGGTGACTCAACCACCTCCCTGGGGAGCCTATTCCAGTGCTTAACAACCCTTTCTGTAAGAAAGGTTTTCCTGACATCCAACCTAAACTTACCCCTGGCACAACTTGAGGCCATTTCCCCTCGTCCTGTCACCTGTCACCTGTGAGAAGAGACCAGCCCTGCTTTCAGTATAAGCACCTTTCAGATATTGGAAGAGAGCAATAAAGTCTCCCCTCAGCCTCCTCTTCCCCAGACTAAACAGCCCCAGTTTCGTCACTCTCTCCTCATAGGCCATATTCTCCAAGCCCTTCACCAGCCTTGTTGCCCTTCTTTGGACTTTCTGTACTGAGGTGCCCAAAACTAACACAGCACTCAAGGTGAGGCCTCACCAGTGCTGAGTACAGGGCAGGATGACTTCCCTGGTTCTGCTCACCACTCCATTCCTGATACAAGCCAGGATGCCATTGGCCTTCTTGGCCACCTGGGCACACTGCTAGCTCATATTCAGCCCACTGTCCATCAGTACACCAAGGTCCCTTTCTATCAGGCAGCTTTCCAGCCAGTCCTCCTCAAGCCTGTAGGGTTGCCTGGGGTTGCTGTGATCAAAATGCAGAACCCAACATTTGGCCCTATTGAAACTCATGCAGCTTACCCTGGCCCATCAATCCAATCTATCCAGGTCCCTCTGTAATGCCTTTCTCCCCTCTGACAGATCAACACTCCCTTCCAAATGCTGAATAGGAGTGGCCCCAGTACTGAGTCTTGGGGGACACCACGCATGACAGGTTGCCAAAATTTGTTAATGAAATAAGAAGGAAGTGTAATAGAAAAAATTGGGCTATGTAGTTCCAACAATCTGCAAACTGCCCTTAGCTGTCCAAGTCTTTACTCTCTTATCAGGTATTCCAGAAAGACAACCCTGCTTCAGTCGCTGTTGACCTCATTCTACAAACTTCTTCCCTTGCCATCATCCTAGTTCCCTCATGATATTGTACTTTATGCTGTGGTATCAGTCGCCAACCATCCTATAGTTTTTCTTGTTATATCTTCTGTATTTTCTTTGTACTGGGGACATTTCACATGTTTTTGATATGATTTTGCTTTCATTTATAACCTGTAAAAGCAGCAAATTCCTTTACTGTCTAGTGTTTAATATTCTTAGCTCATGCTTTTACTGTTGGAAATCTCCATTAGTATTCTATGGGGTAGGGATTTCAGCTGAACCGATGTTATTTTTAATATTCTCAGCTCTCATTGTGTGACAAGTCATGTTTACTTCAGTGCAACTTACAATATCCTTTCTTTCTAATATTTTATTTCTATCTTGCTTTATTCCTCCTACACCTTGCACTATCAACAAATGTAGAATGTTAGATGTCATTCTGGTAATTAGAAGTAATCTTAAGGATTTCTCAAAAAAATTCTTACAACTATTTTAGGAGATAATTATAGCAATGCTATTCCCCAGCTTGCCTGTACTCCAGAGCACCATGTCCTGCATGACATCCTGGTCACTAAATTGGAGAAAAATGAATTTGATGTATGGATCACGCGCTGATTAAGGAATTGGCTTGGATGGTTGCACTCAGAGAGTTGTGGTCAACAGCTTAGTGTCCAAGTGGAGACCAGTGATGAGTGGCATTCCTTGGGGATCAATGATGGGACCGCTGTTATTTAACATCTGTGTAGATAACATGGATTTTTCATAAGGGCAGGTGGTGACAGGATAATGGAAAATGGCTTTAAACAGTAAGAGGATAGATTTAGACTAAATATCAGGAAGAAATATATTACTGTGAGGGTGGTGAGATACTGGAACAGGTTCCCCAGCAAGGTTGTGGATGCCCCCTCCGTGGAAGCATTCAAGGCCAGGCTGGATGGGGCTGTGAGTAACCTGGTCTAGAGGGAGGTGCCCTTGCCCATAGGAAGGGGCTGGAGCTAGGTAATCTTGAAGGTCCCTTCCAAGCCAAACCATGCTATGATTCTATGATCATTGTCATGTGACAGAGGCTGTATATATGGGCTGTAAGGACACTGCTTCAGTAGTATTCGGGAGAACACATCACATTTAGACTAACTAAAAATAAGGATTTTGCATAACAAAGGACTCAATGTCAGTCATTTACAAAGGTGTGCAATATATTTACATCTTGTCTACTAAAAACAATATTATCTCCTTTATTTTTTATTGCACTCTATTTAATGATTTTTATTTCAGTTAGTGAAAAGCTAATCAATAGTTTCCAGACAACTTAAAATTGTTTAATATTGGAGTCTTTCTGTAGTAATTTACTTCTCAGAGTTTAATAAAAATCCATGACAAGCTGCAAAATGCACTTTTAGGACTAAATCCTTTTATTAGCTTAACTGTAATAGGAACTTAACAATTGCTGCAGAGTCACAGCCACAAAATGATAACAGTATCTTGGGTAGTTTTTTCACATCTTCACTGAACATATAAAAGGTAGTTGCATTTTACAGGAACAAAAAAACTGTTTACACTTTGTTTTACTAGTGATGATCTTTTTAAACTTCAGTGAAATTTGTTGTGCTATACCTGATTTCAAGCAGAGTGAATATTCATTACGTGTACATTTTCCATGTTGCTTAAAACATTAATGTTGGGAAGAATGCAAAGATGTAATGAAATAGAAAAAATAAGATTTCCGGGGATGTGATTCTTATCTGTGCTACACTAAATGAGGTTCTATTCTTCATGTTTACAGTAGTCCATGTGACTTTTAAAGTTGTATTTTTTTGGGGGGGGAGGGGGAGTACGTGTGTTACACTATCATATTAATAAGCCATGAAGCCTTTCTCTTATTCTTTGAAATCAGATCTAATTATACTGTGATCTTTAATCCATTAGGTTGGCTGCTACATAGATTAACTGCATACTCAAATATATGAAGGACAAACAGAACGCAACAGGCTTTCAGAGCCTCCTGTTTTCTTTCACCATCAAGACAATTATGTAACTGAATGTGAGGATAGTCCTTCGCTGGTTATCGTGTCATATGCAATGGTCTGCATTTAACTTTTTTTTCCTATTGTATAAACCCAAATTTGGGAAAATTAGTTGTTACTGCACAAAGTGGTTTATAAAAACAGCACCAAAGAAACCTGTGCCTCTCCACAGTTTGTGACCAGTCAGCTCTCAAGACAGAACTCTGGGGACTTCTTGGATGTGCTGTTCCCTCACCAGGGCAGTTCTGGATATACGTGTACCAATGAAAAAAGCTGAAATGTTTGATTCATCTGGCATGTGAAAGCTTTGTGATGAAGTTCCAACATCTTCCAACAATGTTCAGATGTCAGAAAAGGGCCACTGACATTCAGGTGACTTACTGTTGTCAGTCAACACTACAGGCCTGTGTTGCTGTACCAAATATTGTGCTGTTGGCAACATCAAACTCGGCTAAATTTCTTATGAGCTTTTACCAACAATGGAAATACTTAATTGCCATTGTTTCCTGTCCCAGACCTTGCATCTAGATGCTGGCAATGAAGTAAGTGGTTACTACAAAGAGCTCCCTGACTCCAAGCAGTGGAATTTAATGTGATCAGTAGTTGTACAGCATCCTGAATGCTAAGGTCTTTCACAGATAGAATATCACATCAATGGGGAAATGCACCATCTTCACAAGTCAGAAAAGGATTTTAAAAGGAACCTAAAAAAAAAAGAAAATAGATTCAAATAAAAGACATCCTTAGTGATTGTACTGATCCATTACTACATAAATTCACGACACCAAGAAGAACAGTTATTAGTTATTAGTTATTAGTTATTAGTTATCAGTTATTAGTGTGAACTTTGCCAGGCATGAAAAGTTCCTCTGACATTGGAATTAATTTGTTTCTTTTCCATAATGGCAAAGCTGAATTAGATTGCTACTTATAAGAAATCTACAGAAGTTAGTGTCAAAAACATAACACATTTGATTAATGTTTTTTTTTGTTTGCTTGTTTTTGTAGCTTTCATTCTCTAATAATTTCAAATGTTAAATGCTCAGTAAATTAAGTCAGTGATTCCTCAGTATGTTATAGTTGAATGGATTTAATTAACAGTTGTTATTGTAGCAAAGTCTGTGAAACATCACCGCAAGGAATTTGCATGGTTGTCTGTTTACTCCAGAGTCTTTTTTCCTGTCGCTCAGTAACAATATGCAAGTAGCTGTAATTTCCAAATCTGATACTTGCTTAATCCTGGCTTTCAAGATCAGAATGCCTAAACTGATCTTGCAGTTCTATTTCATTAACAGAAAAGGTAATCATAAAACAAAAGATATCACTTTGGAAAGCTGAACAGAACATCTGCATTGTATGTTAGTCCAGCCTAACTTCTGTCCACCAGTCTTAAATGTCAGCAGTGATGAGACTTCTGAGGGGGAATGAGTGACTCCACACCTATATTCTACCACTTCTGTGAAGCTTTGACACTCTGTGAAGAGGAGCTAAGGAAGTTCATCTGCCAGAGTTTTGCTGTATTTGTGGAAGCCTGTCACCAAATGCTTTCACTTTCACAGTTGGATGGACCCAGCTTAAACGGCTGAGATGCAGAAACTCTACCCTTCTTGCCATTTTGACAGAAAACGTATATGTTTTTGTGGTTTAAACCACAGCCTTGTCATGAATCTTAATTAAATTGACAATGGGATAATTTGTTTATGCACAGTGCATTTTATCCAAAGATTGTTGATTATAAAAGCATTATTATTTCATGGTTTTGAGTTCTAGTATACTTCCCCATTGGAACTATATTAACGAAGTGAATTTCTTAGAATCACATAATCCTTGGAGTTGGAAGGGACCTCTGAAAGCCATCTAGTTCAAGCTGCCTGTTGAAGGTTTGGATTCCCCTAGAATAATTAGAGACAGAAGGTCTCAGACATTTTTGGATATACTATTCTATTACATGCATATTTGTTTATTTTACCTTCCATCTTGAATGAAGGAAAAAAAAACCCACAATAGGTAAGGTCTTCCATGACCGTCTTTTCTTGGTCATATTTATCCCTTGTAGATCCTGCTGTTCTAGTGAAATAGAAAGAATTTGTGCAATCATCTTTCTAAAAGAAAATAAAGGGAAATAATCTTAATAGTTTTCAAAAAGTTAAATGTCTTATTGAAATAAGGTGAATAAGAAACAAATGCTCCCAACAAACTGGCTTGCCGATCAGGTAGGTAATATTTTCCTAGAAGCTGTGAACTCTGACTGAGCTGCTACAGTTTTCAGCAAGTGAGATTTCTGTGGTGTAGTAACAGTCACTGTTAGAGATCTGTTTTCTACTACGTCCATGTTACTAAATCATTATGGAACTTCCAATCTTTTTTTGCAGATTGTTTTACACTTATATGATTAGGTGAATAAGGTCATGGCCCTAAGAGCCTTGTGATTTTATGGCATTCAATAATTATTGCTATTAGATCAAAGCACTATATTTTATAAAAGTCCATTTGCCTCCTCTGTAAAGTGAGAAAACATTCATTAAGAAATATGTAGATTGTTTTTAAAAAAAAAAATTCACTAATTATGGTGTGAGACTAGGCCAAAAATCTTAAGACAAGAAAAATTTTGCACAATTCTTCACTCAGTTAAAAATAAAATTAGCAGCACGGTAACTTGTTTGCTTATGATTAATAACATTTTCTCTGAGAATTGCCATCACAGAAACATTATACTGGCAGCCTTTCTATTTTGTGGCAGTGACCTCTTTTTAAGTTGTTGGGACTCTGTTCAAGTGTTTATAGTAGTCTTAGCTTCTGTGCTCTCGGGAAGTAACACAACTTTAGGCTTTCCCTGGAGTCTTTGTCAAATCAGTTTTTGTACTGAATATGACAGCTGAAAAGTTAAATAAGGATCTGTGACTTCTCTAAATCTCCCAGGCAACATAATCATAACCTTGTTAAATAGAACCTTATGGTAGAATCATGTGAAAAATTGTCTCAAACATCAGATCATGAGGTGAGACACACTACTGCCTGCCCCCCAAAAACACACCAAGCCTGACAACAAAAAACCCCAGAAAGCCCCAGCAAAGTAATCGGAAAAAAAGGAGTTGGAAATAATGCTGAAAAGCTGTAGGAAAATAAGATATTTATTAGCATAGCGGCAACTGCACACACCTTGTTCCATGTGTTTGTGTGCATGGACTTTGTTGCAATGTTTTTCTGTCTTCACTCTTGCCTAGCATCAGTCTCTCTTTGTTAATTTATCTGAGAATGCCCTGAGATAGGAGACTCCCTTAAAGCACCTGAGGCAGTACAGGAAAATGTCACATGAATATGGTTAATTTTATGAGCTGAGTTGTTGTGTAGTTTCTTTTATATTTTTGTTTGTAGGTTGTTTTTATAGTTTTTTTGTTTGTTTGTTTGTTTTTGAATCTATTGTTTTTACCACTAGCCATTGTAACGGGCCAAGATACTTCATGAATCCCAGAAGAAACTCATTCTGTCCAAGAAACATTTAGATGTTGTACTAAAGAATATGGCTTAGTGGGGAAATACTGGTGACATGTTGATAGTTGGACTGGATGATTTTGCAAGTCTTTTCTAAGCTTGGTGATTTCATGATTCAATTTTACTACTGTAACGAGTACAGAATAGCTTTAGACACGTGAAGCAAAGAGGCTTCCTATTCTTTGTCACTCTGCTCTAGTGTTGTCCAACCAAAACTTGAGTGCTTCAATTATGTCAGTGAAGTCTTTCACAACATCTGGAGTATAGACATGGGAAGTTATCCCTGTGGAACTACAGGGATTCAAGGAGTGTGTCTGTGCGTACAAGTGGTGGTAAATTCGCCTTTCTTTGAAATAACAACAACTACAAACTGGACAGGGTGTGTATGCGGGCATTTGGGAAGATGTGGGACACATAGCAGGAGAAGGAAAATGAAGGAGTCTTTTCCCAATTTGGTGTCGTGAAGAACTTTGTACTAGCCAATGTTGTGTGTTGCTGTGGCATTGTTTCACAGCACTTGACAGGATGTGTGTCAACTGTGTTTAGTGATTTATGATAAAATGGAGAATAGACGTAGACATATAGCTGTATGAGTCTATGTAGATAGAGTAATGAGTGAAATTCTTTAACTCAAGCTCAGCTTTTTGGGCAGCTTCCTAAACACAAGCTATAATTGAAGCTCAGATCATGACAAGCTGTACCTACTGTAATTTCCCAGCATGTCACTTAAGATTTCAACATCATGGAATACTACACCTTTAAAAGTCTAAGAAGACTAATCTCATCTTTGAGGAAGAGAAGTGTTTGCTGGAAACAGGCAGGAGAGCAATAAATCCATCAGAAGCCAAGAAATGCTTGGTGCTAGGAAGAAAACTGAAGGCCTCATTTAGAATAAGTAGCAATAGGGGGATGCTTTTACCTGCAGGAAGATTACGTCCTTTAAATCAACTTTAGCTCTTAGGGGCATTTTCCTGTTTGCTAAGAAGCAGGATTCATTCTAGACCATATGATAGCCTTTCCTGCTCTTTTGATGTAAGGCCTTCTCGAGCTTATAAATCACAAATAACTTAGCTGTTTGACTTCATAGCTCCCACATCTGCAGTTCTATGTATTCAGTATGTCATTCAAGGTGGATAGGGTTTCATCAATCTTCAAAATGCACCATGAGATAAATTTCCAGTGTTTAATTTTTCACTCTGTCTGAAAACTTCAGTCACAGGAGAAGAAAGGCAAACATAAAACAAAAGCACGCTTGCAGAATATTAACGGAAAATCTTTATGCAGTTCCAAAAGTAGTAAAATTCTAACAAAAAGCAAAATTTGTATCAACCTTGTACCTCACCCCATCTCAGTGTTATAAGAGGAAAAGAAGTCTGGATATTCAATTTAAAATTTTAAATACATATATATAATAAAGGTAAATAAACAGAACTTTTGAAATGGTTGTGATGCCTCTTGTTGGATTTCCTTTTAGAGGCAAGATGTTTATTTCTTTCTCTGTTTGCTGTTACGAGTGTGCTTATTTTATTATTTTTCATGATTTAAATAATTATCACACTTTGAAAATAGAGGCTATGATCAATGGTAAAATATTATGTGTAAAAAGAAAATAGGTTTTTTTTAAGCTGAAGTTTGTTAAATAATCAGTAACTACAAACAGGCCTGTGTGCCAGGATATCTTTTCCAGTTTCCATAGAAATACGTGCTGTGACTATTTACAGGTTTTGTAAAGGTTGGTCATCATCTGTTCTCATAATTTCTTATGGGTTTACATTGTTCATGATAAATTGCTCTGTGCTGGTTAGTAAATTTTCATGCATCTGTGGAAAGAAATGCAAAATTTTAGAAAGATTTTTAAGAAATATATTTTAGAAAATAGAAGTGTCTAGCTTTTTTTTTTTTTGCGATAACATATTCTGTGCTCTTTCATGAGCTTCAAGGATGAAAAAACCTTATAAAAGCTTATGCAAATATTTGTCATATTATACTGATAGAGCTCTGCTATGCTTGCTTGCCTAAGGGGTTCAGAACTCAGAACTCAATCAGTTCTGCCTCCCTTTTTGCCTCCTTTCCCTTTAAAGGACAGAAAATGGCCCATTAAAGACAAGTTTGTCTATGACAAAAGGGAACATTGCCAATTTCTGTGCTTGGAAAAGATATCATCTCACTTCCTTTCTCTTTGTGTGCATGGCTGCTGAAAGTGAGTATTTAAGTTAGAATACTTGTTTTTAAGAAAATTACGGAACAACATGGTTGTATGCTTTTCATGAAGTGCTACAACTGTTGTCCAGTTTGCACCAGAAATTTGGCTTTCCCATTTTTTTTGTACCAGAATTATAACCCCAAACTGCTCTGCTATGTCTGAATATTTTTAGCTTCATCTAAAATTTTAAACTCTAAAATGCATTAATTATATGTTATTTAGAAACTATTTTGAAAAATCTATGCGCTTTGTCATACAATCAGTTATAATTGTTATTTTATTCACACAGCCAAGACTTCAGATCCAATCCAGCAACAGTTTGTGGTATAATCCATTATTGGTATTAATTGCTATGATAGAAAACATTCTCATTAAGGCATCATATCATCCATTTGCTCCCTCGCTTACCCATACATATTAAAATGCTTGTAAGAACTGAAATCTCATTACAAGGTTCAGAACAAGTTTTAAACACAGACTGTAAAAAAATAATAATAATAATAAAAAAATAACTCTAGCCATGAGAAGACTTGTAGGGCCATTAGTTCTTCAAATACAAGTCGAATATCTTGAAAAATACGTATATATTCTCAGAACAAATCTTTTTTACTGAAATGTACTGATGAAAGATGAAGAAAACGGGCAGAAAGCATGTTCTTTAAGTGCTCAGCCATGCTCTAGAGTCACCAGAAGTAGCATCCAGAGCAAGACCCCGTCCTAGGTAGGACCCCAGGTGCTACTCCAGCACTGGCACTGCTCTGATTCTGAGACAGAGATTAGATTACCTGGCTCCAGATTTTTTTCTGAATTTAATGTTAAAGTATCAGAGAAATTCATCCTGTAGACTGTGTAAGATAGGTCATGCTTTTCATTGTTTATTTTTTAAATGCGCATCAAAATAGTTGTATGGGAACTGCTGAATCACGGCCAGAACCTCTGATTGAGCACCTGAGGCGAGCAATGAGTCAGCCATGGGAACACAGGCGAAGGCAATTCAGCTGTGTGACCAGAAGGGGTGGAGCCTGGCTGCACCACTCCTAGCTCCCATCTAAGTGCTGACTGCAACTAAGGAAGGATCTCTTCCTGGACATTTTAACTTGTGGAGAATTTTGCAAGCCTACAACATCAGTAAGCATTTTCAACTTATTATCTTTCCATTGGTTCATAATCCTACTTAGCCTAAATCTCTGTATGCCAATGGATTTCACACCTCTGTACACTTACTTATCATATAATAGTTCATATTGCTTTTTCATAAGAAAAGAAGTTTTAACTGCTTTTTGTTGTTGTTTTTAAGTGATGTGTGCTGGGAACTTTGTAGCGTAGCATTACTGATATTTATAATGGTTCTTGGTTTTGAATTCACTTCTTTCCAGATTAATCTTTGTTTATTTCTGCTTAGTGCTAGACACTTCCTGGTGGATGGTAACAAAAGCTAATAGTCTGTAGTACAGATAAACAATTTTAATGATTGTTCTATTTTCAATATAGTGCATACTCTTTTTTTTTTTTTTGTAGCAATAGCTTCTGTTTGTCTTGAGTTTAAAAAACTACAGGCGCTAGTAACTAGCAGTGAATGTATCTTCTCTTGTAATTTTTGCTCTTTAGAAAACAAATTATTGTATGAAATTTTTTTCAATTTTCTTTTAAGAAGGAACTATTGAATTATTTCTCTAATTTTACGTGCACCAGAAATGACTGTTGTTCTTTTTCAACTGATTCAAATCTTCTGTGAAAATGTAGACAGAAATAAAAGGTCAGGTACTCTTCTGTAAAGTACACTTTACACAATAACTTCCATAAAGCTTATTAAGTTTTGAAAGGCATCTAATTTAATACTTTTTTTTTTCTTTCTGATAATTTGTGCTAGTTGTGAGCCAAGTTTTATTCCCTTATTCTAAATGAGGTAGGGACCTGGATTTGACTTACTTATTTTGTGGCTGTTTTGTGAAAGAAGAAAAATATACTCTGGTCTAAATACAGGCCTTTCTCTCAGAAAATGGTTGGTGTGCACTTAAAGTCTTGGAAATCAAGCATTCTGTTATTTGTGGTGGTTGCAGTTGTCTGTAGAAGTTGTCCACATCAGCTGAGAATCAGGTGATGTCAGTAAAACTCAGTTTTACAATGATAAATAATTTATTATTCATACCATGATATTCTCCTACTGGTGTATTTATTTAATGCTACTGATTTCCAAATATGTGGTTAGTTGATATTGAAGCTGAGTACCTCTTCTATGATGCTTAAAAAGAGGTACGTTAAACAGTTAGAAATCTTCTAGTCTTGTTCCTGGTAGCTTGAGACTATATATCTCCCAGAAAGAAGCATCTTGCTATCACAGCTCTAAAATCTGCAGGTTATCTAGAAATAGTAGCAGAATTATATTTTATCTGCATGTGTTTTGGTAGTCTTCAAGAGGCATCATCCACATTGGAGGGAAGGGCAACAATCCAGGGGGACCTGGACAGGCTGGGCCCATGTGAACCTAATGAGGTTCAAGGAGGCCAAGAACAGGATGCTACACTTGGACTGGGACAATCCCAGGTATTTATACAAACTGGAAGAAGTTCTCCTTGAGAGCAGCCCTGTGGAGGACTTGGGGGTCCTGGTGGACGAGAAGCTGGACATGAGCCAGCAGTGTGCGCTTGCAGCCCAGAAGGCCAACTGTGTTCTGGGCTGCATTAAAAAAGGGGTGGCCAGCAGGGAGAGGGAGGTGATTGTCCCCCTCTACTCGGCTCTTGTGAGGCCCCATCTGCAGCACTGCGTCCAGGCCTGGGGCCTCCAGTACAGGAAGGATGTGGAGCTCTTGGAGCGGGTCCAGAGGAGGGCACGAGATGATCAGAGGGCTGGAGCAGCTCTCCTATGAGGAAAAGTTGAGGGAACTGGGCTGATAGTGATAGGACAAGGGGGAATGATTTTAAACTGAGAAAGGGGAGATTGAGGTTAGATATTAAGAGGAAGTTTTCCACTCAGAGTGTGGTGAAGCACTGGAACAGGTAGCCCAAGGAGGTTGTGGATGCCCCATCCCTGGAGGCATTCAAAGCCAGGCTAGGCCTTGGTTCTGGGCAGTCTGGTCTGGTGATTGGTGACCTTGCACATAGCAGGGGGTTGGAACTAGATGATCTTTGAGGTCTTTTTCAACCCAGGCTATTTTATGTTCTTCTCTGCTTACACTAATTACCATTTACACCATTAAAAATTCTTCATATACAAGTTTTCTGTATCTTTATTACTATCAATGCACAGTATTACTTTCTACCTTTTATTCATTTTTTTCTAGTCAGAAAGTTACTTAGTAGTGATTTAACATTTGTTCTGCAAGTCATTTATCCCAGTTCAAGTACCAGCAACGATTGAACCTGCACTCAGCCTTTGACCATGCTTTTTTGTTGTTGTTGCCTGTAACTCATTATCTCACTACTGACATTTTTGAACTAAAACAGAATTCCTTCATTTTTTTTATCAAGACCTTCCATGAAACTAGAATGATCAGTTAATTTTCTTGTGGGAGACTTGTAGGATCTCCTTCTCTGGAGATACTGAAAACCTGCTTTGACGCATTCCTGTGTGACCTGATCCAGATGTTCCTGCTCCAGCAGGCGGATTGGACTAGATGATTTTTAAAAATCCCTTCAAATCCCTGCTATTCTGTGTTTATGGAAAAACAATGAAATATTTAAGTTGGTAATCACATGACATACAAGTGTCATTTTGAGGAAAAAATCGTTTTATGAGTGTCATGGTTAAATGCAAATCTAATTTAGTCCATAACTCCTGGGAGATCCCCTATATGCATACTCAGTCTGTGTGTGAGCCTGAGCCCAGCTCTTGGCTCACATCACCAATGGAAACTCAGAAACAATTCAATTGTATACCAAGAATTCCTTTGTCATGATTTTTGGTTATTGTTATTTCACATCATAACATCATGTAGTGCACTGGGAGTTAAAGAGTTAGTGTTCCTGTTCTGGATACCTGTCCCAAAAGAGAAGAACAACATACACCAGAGGACTTTGCGTTCAGAGAAGAGAGAAAATCCCTAACAAAGTCATGGGACCTTGCTCTCTTCACTTCTGCTCGCCCCAACTGCATGTCTTGCCTCAGCTTTAGAGTAAGGCCTTCAGTTTTCAGATGCTCTCTGTCATATTTGATTTATAAGCTCCAATTCTAATTATATTGTATTATATTGTATTACATTGTATCTTGCATTCCAATATCTTATTTAGTAAGTTAGTTTGTTTCTCCTCAGATAGTTTTGCCACTGTTTTGTCTTTGGGCCCATCTCTCTGCCCTTTTTCCCTGTTTCCCTTTTCCGGGGCGTGGATCCATGGGTTCCTCTGCCCCGTAAGCCATAGAACCAGGCTGAACCAGCCCTTAAACCATTGACGCCCTTGGAGGCTGGAATGAAAATATATGAACTATATGCAGCTTTTATGAACACTGTTTCAAGGAGTTAAAAGGAAAAAAACATTGGGTAATGAATGTTTCTTATGGATCATGATAGTGAAGTAAGTTGTGTTGTTTAATTGCACCTGTGCTCCCACACATGGTACAGGTGAAACTCAACATTTTCAAAATTTCTCATTTTCCAGACCGTTTAGTTCCTCTGTGCAATGTGTAATGTAATTAGGTTCCTTATAAAAGTCTGTTTCTTGATATACAAAAGTCTGACTTTATTCTATCTATACTCCAGGTTGCCTACTGGTTCTTAGCCTAGAGAATTCTGTGAGCCATCTAGAAAATCTATTTGGCTGCTGAAGTAAATCACAAACTGAATACAGTACTTAGAGCTACTAAAAAATGTAACGTATTTATTTTTGGAAAAAAAAAAAAAATATCCTTAGTGATATTGCTTCAAAGAAACATGCAATGAAACAAACACTTTAAATTCTAGAGTATGTTGTTTAAACTACTATAATCTATCCTTGGAATATTTGTGAATAGTTTTGTTTTCTATCTGTAAGGTAGTATTTGTCAAGTGTTTGCATATTTCTTGCTCTTTATGAACAGCATGTAATATTTTTGAATGAATACTAAAGAAATATATGTGTATCCTTAATATATGTGCAAATACTTCATGTACAAGTGTTTACACATTCCCATAAAATGTTTCTTGTCTTGTTACCTATGCCTCAAGAAAATGACTTGTGAAAGCACGTAGCTATAGTTTGCATTTTCCAGTATCATAGAGATGCATTTTATCTAAAACAGTAGTTCCAGTAACTCTACAGATTATAGTACTGCAATTGCATTTTCCAAAGCTTGCATACAGAACTCAATTACTATACAACCATTTCTGATACACTATAACTTCAGTATCCATGTTGTCATCTGTTTGGTTGTTTTTTTTTTAGATCTTGAAATGAACATTACTCCTTGTCACAACCCAGTCCCCAGCATTAGTGTGCAGGAATCTGTGTGTATTTGTATGTATACACACATCTGTAGTCATGGAAAGATAGAGGAAACTTTCAGAGGAAATTATTTTTTTTCTCATATGCTCAACTTCACTGAATAACATAATATGTGCCTTCCAGCTAGTAAACTAATTCTCCCTTTTAAAGGGGCTAAGTCCTTGTTATAAGGCTTCTAAATCTATTATCTAATGCTCTTTTCCTATTTATCTATTTGCACGTGGTTTTTCACTGTAAGAAGATTGAAGTACAAATGCAAAAATGTTCTAGGCTAAAATAGTCAATAGAGTACAATCACTTTATAGAGTAGAAGTCAACCTACCTATTGCCTGTCACTAGGAGCTGTTAAAACTGGGTATCTCAGAAAGCATGTGAAACCAAGACTATCATGTCATTCACTTAATCTATCAACTTTCTCAAAGAAAATCCTGGACCACTTCACTTATTTCTGACCAAGAAAATACTTGAGATGAACACCAGAGCTCTGAAAACTGAAACACTGAACACCTTTCTAATGTTACTTTACTGGCTAACAATAATGCAGTGCACCAGCAGATAGTGCTTGCAAAACACTGCATGAAGACTAATATTGAGCTGGAAAAATGTAGAGAATGTTAGGATGTTTTCTGATCCTGGCTTTGACTGACCTGATCTTGTATTAGGATGGGAGCTTTATTTTTTTGATCAATTACGTAAATAATGAAATATATCCAGCTGTCCAGCAACATCTTAGTATCCAAATTGTATCTCAGGTGTTCATCGCTACAAAAATGAGATTGATTTATCATAAGCATTCTGCAAAGCTCATTTAAACTATGCTGTTTTCATTAATTTTCTTATCCATTATTAGAGTCAGTCCTTCAAATGCCCTTCTATGCAGAGGGGGAAAAAACACTTAAAGAATTGAACACTGTTTATACAATTACAAAATTTTATTAGAAAACTGAACTTTTAATCATGAAAACACAATTGATTTTACTTCTCAGGAAATAATTACAAATGTAAGACTTGGGAATATTTACATGTAGTAAACTTTGCTTATTTTCCTACTGCCCTTTAGGCAGCAGAGAATTGATAGGGTAAATCGCATTGCTGTGTATTTCATTAAGGAATTTTTCCATACAAACTTTACGTGACCGAATGTTACGGACTAAATGTTAGATTTGCATTTAAATTCTGAGATATGAATTTAACAGTCTAAACAAAGAAATAGTTGTAGATGCTGTGAATAACAGCTACGTAAAAATGCTTTTTACTATATCTTTCTCCTTTTTCTTAAAAAAAAAAATAATAATAATATCTAATGTGAGATTTTAAATTGTAGTAATTTAAATGATGGGTTATGAGTCTGCTTTTATTATAAAAATAATGTATTTATGGTGTATATCAATTTAAGATATTGGTATACCTGATATTTAACATAACTAATCACAGTATAAATTATAGTGAAGCAATAGAGGAAATCGGTGCATTTCAAATAATATTCATTAGAGATTTGATTAGTTAAGTCATAGACTAACAGTTGTAAACCAGATTGTTGAAGTTAAAAAAAAAAAACAAAAAAAAACAACACAATAATATGGTGTTTCTTGCATTGGAGGTGATTTTATGCTAACAGTGTGTGCTGGTAGATATAGATCTACCTTGTGCCTAAGATGCTCACATTTATTTTCTAGGGTGAGTGAGGGGAAGGGTGAGGAGGGCAGGAAGAGGGAAGAGTGGGGAGGGAGGAGGTGGTATTGATAAATAAATGAAAAAATGAAAATAGAGTGGGATAGACTGTAATAAAGAAAAAATTTCCTGTATTTCTTATACTTCTAACCTTACAGAAGGAAAAAAAGGAAAGGAACAAAAATAATGTAAATAAATGGTTACTAATTATATTTCTACAATCTTAGCCTGCAATGACACTGTATTTAAGGAGAAAAAAAAAAAAAGAAAATTAGTAGACTGAAGATAGTAATGACTATCTAAAGGAGGGAGAAGAAATATGTAGGCCTCTCTGAAAATGTCTTCTATTTATTTCCATGGAAACTACAACAGATACAAAGAACACAATAATGCTATTGGACAGAGTGAATTCTCAGCTACAAAACTCTATTTTTCAACATAGTCACAACCATTAGCTGTACAATTCCACAAGCAGTGTGCCACTATTAAAAAAAAAAAAAAAATCTGCACCAGTGGAGGTGATCCATTGTCACTACTGCTGAAATGCACCACCCATGAACTCCCTGTGCTCACATCCACTGTCTGGTCTCCATCAATGCTCAACAGTGTCAATGGGTGCCATTATTTTCCCATGGAGGAATTCAATTCCACGCCTTTGCTTCATATTCACTTCCATGTCAGATTCCAATTTGTCAGACTGCCCTTCTGCTGCCGTATGTCCAATGGCAACAAATGTAATGGAACATTGGTGTGTGTGTTCAGTCTCCACTGTTGTGTCACCCACATCTGCTAATTATGGGACAACATAATAAAACAGCCTTTTTATTTTACACAACCTAAGCCTGAACTAAATTATTTGTCATATACTAAGATCAAAATTTAACGGCTTTCTTTATCTCCTAGCTATTACCTAGGTGATGACATCCAGTAGTTTCTTTCTTATTGTCTTTTCATTTTCTTTCTTTTTTTTTTTTTTTAAGTGTTATAACTTAAATCTCATTTCTTAAATAAATTATGTGAATCTGACACACAATTTCTGAAAGAAAACCTTGGGAATTTTAGAACTGGTTGCAATTCTGAATATTCAAATTCATGCTATTTTGGCTTTGGGGCCTTCCCATGCCTTCATAAACAGTGCAAAGAGGGAATTAAGTTGTCCTGTGCAAGCTGAGGAGGATCTGAATGGTTGAGAAAATCTCATGCTGTGGAGAAAAATCTTCTGAAACTTCTCCCAGGCTGGAGTACTTTACACTCTATAAAATTGAGAACCTTGAGTACTACAGGTTTGGAAAGCATAACAGCCTCATCTTGAGAGGTGGTTCTCTGCACATTCAGGTTCCAGGTTACAAAGCCCAAGCATCCATTTTTCTCTGTTTCTATTGCAGGATGCTGCTATTTCTTTTAGTTGTCTAATTTGCTTCACAGTAAGGGGAGTGATACCTGCTGGTCCAAAATGCTCGTTTCAGTTAAATTGTACATACGTGATGTTCAGCAAGAGTGAAGTAGTGCTCTTAATTTCATTCCAAACACCTGTCAGCATTGCAACCCACTTCAAAACATTGTTGTCTTCTTAACTAATAAATACACACAAGCAAATTGTTCGAAGCCCTGCTTCGTTCAAGATTCATGCTCACGCATACCTTCAGACAATTAGTGTTCCTGCTGAAATTGATGGAACTGCACTTAGACTTTCATCTTGGCTCCAGTAAAGATATTTTCAAATTTTCCATTGACTTGAATAAGACCAGATTGCTCTCAAAGCATTTCGTGTATTCCACGCTGTGTTACAACACAGAAAGAAGTCGCGTTTGTGAAACCAGATGAGATTTTTATCACAGAAGTGGGTTTTTTGTCTTTTTTTCTTCTTCGGAGATTCTGTAGCATTCAAATCAACCTATAAAAGAAAGGCCCTAGTCCAACTTTCAGACTTTTTATGTTATAACTTATTGCACCTTGTTAGTTGTTTCTTTTTAATAGATATCTGCTGGCTATTTGTAAAATAATTATTGTGTTTCCTTGTTAAAGATGTTCCCTACCTACAGAAATGGCTGCTATGACTTGGCATTGTCCCAGATGTCTTGATGAAATTCCTCTACTTGTTTGCACCATTTGTACTGTTCACACTTTTAATGCCTTTCCTTTCAGTATCCAGGTAGGTAAAGCTTTGTCCAAGTTCTTCTGGATTTAGACTATGCAGCGTTTGTTGAAGTTCAGTCTATTGGTCAGAGTTAGTAAAAAAAGAAGTGAATAAACAAATCATGATAATAGTCTTGACTATGTGACTGGAAGACAGATTATGAAGAGAGAGAAAAAAAAAAACCCAGCAAAATAATAGTTACTTAACAGGATGAACTATCCTTGGCTCAAATGAATCTCTCCCTTACCTGAGACCTGCCCTAAACTATTTTTACACTTAGAGATGTTTGCTGCCATTCATCAGTCATTGAGTAGATTGCCTTTAACCTCAGCCTATCTACTTGTGCTTCCTATGGTGTCTGTATTCTCTTTCCCTGTCCCCTTTTCAAGAAGGATTTATTCTTCTGCTAATTTCATGTGGTCTCTGTAGTATTCAAGCTAGTAGGAATTTATTTCTGGTCGTTCTTCTGAACCCACCCTTCTCCCCTCAGCAGCAATGGTACATATGGTGAGCTGCTCCGTTAACAGAAATACAGAATTCAGAGCTTATCTGAAAGGTATTACTTTGCTAGAACATCTTTAAGATAAAAATGATATCACAGAATCACAGAAACACCAAGGTTGGAAAAGACCTACAAGATCATCCAGTCCAACCGTCCACCTGTCACCAATAGTTCTCACTAAACCATATCCCTCAACACAAAATCCAAACGTTCCTTGAACACCTCTATGGTCAGTGACTCCACCACCTCCCTGGGCAGCCCATTCCAGTGCCTGATCACTCTTTCAGAAAAGTAGTATTTTGTATATCTTGTACGTATAATTTATGTGTAATCGTATGCAATAAAATGCATATAAATTACAACTTTCTCAAAACACTCCTCTCCTACTCTTAATAAAAAAAAAAATCACAGAAAAGTAAAGACTTGTTTTTCTTCAGTTACCTCCTCCAATACTATTTTCAGATTTTTAAATACTGCTGCACTAACCATTCTATTCCCTATAGTCAATTCAAATAAAGGACTACTTTTACATTTTTTTCCAGGGAGTTTGTTACTGTAGCTGGTCACAGTAGGCAGCAATAATATATGTGGAATTTTAAAGTATTTTTCTTGATGGCAAACGTTAACAAACAGATTAGTCCATGGTTTAATTGTAAGAGGTTACCCAAATACCATGCCTTCAGAGCTATCTTTCCAAGCACAGCCTGCTGTAGAACATCTATTTTGGCCAGTGTGCAGGAGGAATTGAAGGCTTCATCTCATTTGTGAAGCTGGGATCAGTCTGTGGTGATCCTACAACCCTTGCTTAATTAATTCCACTTTGGCTATAGACTTGCATCTCTGTTTTGCACAGCAAATGCAGCTGTACTCTGACTGCTGCTGGAAGCAGATATAACTATCCGCAATGTATTAAGGTTTTCCTACTGAATATTTATTCTTTTGACTCATTTCATAGTTAATATGTGCAGGCATTTGTGACAGGTTACTACCTGCTGACTGATTGGCACAATTAATTTCCATGTTCCAGTCGAGCTACAATCATGAAATACAATTTGCTCATTCATTATCGGTATATGAGGGAAAAAAAATCTCTCATTTGTAAACTGACCTTTCCGTTAGAGATTGTTAGTCCTCAGGCTGAGATTTTAACGTATTCAGGTGGCTTCCTACATATTAGGTAGTATTTTTGAGAAACCAATCTGTATCCTCTATGTAATCATCACAATTCAGGTTAATGATTTTGGAGATCCAGACTTGTTAAGTATATAGAGAATTCCATTTTTTTTTGGGGGGGGAGCTTTGTTCCATACTCTGTTGTGCTATGTCATAGCTCCAAGTAGGATTTACTACTTCAAACAAAATTTTGTACCTGTGCAGCTGACTTGTATGCAAACTTGCTCATTTCTGTTCAACTTAGAACATATATGGTGCTTATTGAGTCTCTTCTCATATGATCTTCAGTTCCACATTTTACAATGGAGTCTGCTTTCTTGCAACAACAAAGGAGTTGTTTGTATTAGATTTCTTGTTGAGAAGAATGACATACTGGAAGACAGTAGGGAAAATATTTCATCATATTTTCTTTGCTTACCTTTTTTGAAATCAAGCATCACTTGCATTCAGAAGAGGTAGAAGTAGATGGCAGACCAAGAAAGTCAAGTAGCTATCAAATACTATACCTGCTACTTAACTTCTGAAACATTTATATCATTAACTTTTTTCTTTTGTTGCCTGTTTTATAATGTTACTCTATTGGAGATTCAATCAAACAGCACTATTTTTGGCCAGAAAATTCAGTACAAGGACCAGAATGTTTTCTGACAAACTCTGCAAAGTGTGTGATTTATCCATTATGTTACTTAGTCCATGAAATTATGTTTACTCCAGCTCACAGTGTGACAGAGACAAACACTAATCTGTAAGAAGTACAAAACCAGAAAGTTCTATTTTCTATCTTGGCCACTGAATTTGAGATAATGTTCCATATTTTGATATTAAACTTACTGCATATATTGAGAATTTTTCCTTTTTTGTCACTTGAAAGATTTAATTCTCTTTTTACTTAAGGAAAATATTTATATTGTTTTAAATTAATCTACTTTTCTTGTGATGTAGCGTAAAGGAGTGTTGCAAAGAAAATTTATTATTTCACGTGTACAGAAACTTTTAACTCTTAGAAGGAAACTAAATAAGATCAAGTAAAGCATAAGCCAATGTCATTTTTAAAATAAGAATATAATCTTTGTGTAGAACATATGAAATCCCTGCTTTGTAACAACCACAGAAATGATTAAGCCAAAACCAAATCAAAAATTACTCTACTGTATAAAGCACACAGCGTACTATTGACCTTGAGTAAAAGTAAAGAAGTTAAGTTGTTAATGGTAGGCAACCACTCAGTTTTAAAACAGAAAAAATGAATACGGAGAATTTTATACCTGATAAGAAATAATATTGAGCAAATAAAAATATATATGCTATCAAATAATTAATATTTCTTCCCATTTCACTTAGTAATAGAACCTGTGTAAAACGGTGATTCAGGCTATATGAGTAAACACTTGATTATGTCACTCTGTGAACAACTGGATCCAACTCAGTGTGTAACAATATCTCGTATTGATTCAAGTGTAGCCCATATCCCTCTGAAAATCTCTCAATTTCTTTTTGTTGAATTTTTTATTTACTTCATAATTGTATATTCTGTAATTATTACGTTATTTACTTTATTGTTTGTTGCTTGGTGGTGGTGTTGTTGTTGTTTTGTTTTTTTTTTTTCCTAGTAGAGGTAATATAGAAATAATTCTATACCTGGAGATGAAACTATTCTACTCTTCTGAAAAAATATACATCAATTTCAAAGTAGCTTGATAATAACTTTAACTATCTGAGATATTTTTTGGCCTACCTTTGGGCTTCCAGTTCTTTGCCAATTAGTCATTCCTCCTCCATTTATCTGGGCAATGGGTTGAGGTTGCAATTGTTACTAAAAGTCATTTTAAATGACACTGATAACATTTTATTGTCAAGACAAGTACTTAAAAGATGACTATATTTGATTGAGAGGGAACTAATAAATGTTTTGAAAGAAATCAGGTAGAGGATGGGTTGAACTGAGGTAGGATAATAATATGGGAAGGTTGTTAACACAGTTCTTTGTAAATCTTTTCACCCACTGCTTACCTCAATCAATCAGTAATTCTTTGTGTCTTACATGGATAGAATTCATAATGTAAGGATGCTTTTTCCACCAGGTATTTTCCAGGAGATAAATGTCTTGTCTACTGGAGAAAAAAGAAAAAAAGTAAGTATATGTTAGACTGCAAAGTGACCAGGGAGTTGAAAGGCTAAAGCTGAGTTAGAAATGGACTGAGAGCTATGCTTAAGGGATGCTGAAGAGCGTGAAGTGTAGATTGCCACCTCTTGACAATTTTCTCCAGAGAAAACTGAAAACAAGAATTCATGCAATGCTAGAAACTATTGTTAGAGTTAGTAGAACAGTAAGAGGTATAATTTGGGAACCTAATATTTGTGATTTGTTATAGAAATCACATTGAATTAATCTATAAAGTGAGTACTGTGTAGGTTTTTTTTGCTTGGAAGGTTTCATGTGCAGGAAAGATTCAATGGAAGTTTTTTATGCTCCGCACAAGTGTTTTCCAATGTCTCAAGGAAACAAACAGCAGGGATGGTGAGTGAGACAACCCACACTTTGAAAGACAGGGCATGCTGAAAGCTAGTTGATTAGGTCTCAATGATGTCTTGTAATTTACAGAGTAAATGTAAAATTGTAAATGTGATTGTGTTCATAATAATTATCTAAACATTTTAGTATATTCTGGAAATAAACTTGTGAGGATTGCCCCATTTATAAATTTCTAACATGAATTGATTGGAATTTACTTTTTCTCAGTGTCTAATATTTCTGCTTCTAATCAGTTAGAAGCTAGATGTTTCTAACCTCTTTTTAACCTCTTCCATGTTGCCAGAGATTATAAATGGTTTCCAAGCATACTCTCATTAAAAAGGTTGATTCAGTGTTATGACTTACATTAAGGTGATATTGTTTACTGCGTGAGAACTTCTAAAATTCAGCATTAATTTACTAAACTACCTTTGTATTTAAACACCATACTGAGTCATGATGATCTCAGATATTTAAGGAAAAGAAAAAAGAAAAAAAAATGTACATTGCATTTTTATTTTTTTTTTTATTTTTTATTTATTTATTTATATTTGTAGCTTTTTATGAAGTAATGATCGTTGGTCTCCGCTCCATCTAAACCACCTGCTAGTGAGACTCAGTAGAGATTACGAAAACATTTCAAGCTAGGAAGGATTAAACATGCCTGTTATCTTGAAAGCATATACCCATTTCAGAGTTCAAACAGGCCAGCAGACAAATATTTGCTCCTTCCTGTTAGAAAAGTATATCTGCTGGTAAGGAAGCACCGACTCCATTTACAGGAAATAAGTTCTCATGATACAAAATACTTATTCAAGTAATTGTATACTGCTTTATTTGCAGTCTTTCCCTACTACAGCTATGTCCTCTTCTTGCAAAAGCAGAGTCTACCATACCTTTATAAAAAAGAACTTTCAGGCTTGTCTATTGGCTAGCTTCCTCTCTTGTTCTGCAAATTTTCTCTCATTTTCAAGAGATGGTTAAACTTTGTCCATATAGTGTCCATTAGTGCAAATAATGTTTGGACTTTTTGAAAATAAGCATTCCCATTGTGACGTGGTTTTGACGTTTGTGTAGTTGTCCTTGTGGAGTGAGTTAATTGGAAGGCATCTTTCAGATATCTGAAATAATTTGTAATTTTATTGCACTAGAATGATAGAATCAAAGGGATTGTTTGTTGCTTTGTTAAATTCACTGAAATACTTTCACATTGAATATATTCAGTTCAGTATTATGATTAAATAAAACTATTATGATCTATAGCTGGAGTGGAGGTCTTCACATGCGGCATATTGTAAACATTTGAGTATTTCTACTGGAAATCCACAACTGCTTGGTGTAGGAATGGGTTTGAATTAAGTAAAATTTTATTTAAATTGAAGACTTTTATATTGTCTTTTTACATGTGGGGGGGCACATGTTTATTGATAAGAAACAGATAAGAGGTTATAATCTCTTCCTTATCTTCTGCACTACATCAGGCTACAGCAAGTACTCATTTTCTGCATAATCTTCACTTTATATTTTTCAGACTAATGACACAATTGAAACAATAAATTGTTGTATTTACTTTTGCTTTCAAAGGCTGTTTTGTGTAGTGCAATACTAATGTCAAGTATTGCTCAGATGCACAAAATTTATATTTCAAAGACCAAGATAATATTTTTTTACAAACTCTTTTTATGTTTGGTAGGATTTTTTTTTACCATAGAAAATAGGCTTCTTGGAAATATTTTGTTTCATATTTCCAGACCTATAGAGTCTTTTGTATCCTGAAAGGTGTCCTGAAAAGTATGCTGTGTTGTATTTATTTTTTGATTGTTTGTTTTGGTTTGGTATAATTATCATGTGAGGGAGATGAATGTATTGTTTTCTTCTTTCTTTGGTGATTTAATTGTGATTATCTTCTAGAGATATACGACAAAGGTATTAAGCGAATATAAAATATGCAATTACTAAAGCATAATAGCAAGCAGTAGATAACAAATATAAGAATGGAATTAACCTAGGGCTGGAAAACTCCCTTTTAGTCCTTATTAAACTCATTGTGTTCTGCAATCCATTTTTCATCTTCCTAATCAAAAAGTAAATAAATCAATAAGGACTTATAAAAGGGCATATTTTGGTAACAAGATATGTAATTAACTGGATAGTTATGTGCTGTATCTCATATTGATATTGTGGAAGCCACTCATAGGACAAATTTCTGTCCTCTTCTAACAAAGCTGTAGTAAATTAATTTGGGAAGGTTTCATTGAGTTTGCTTGTATAAAACTTAAAATCCACATAAAATTCTCTAATACAGTTAATAGAGGACTAAATTCAGGCTAATGTGAGCCTGTTCCTTTTGTTCTTGAGGGAGTAACATTAGTCCTTTGCATGACTAAGAAACAGTTTTGCAGCTGAGGCGAAACTCTGTCCAGCAATCATAACCAAGTTATGTAGCTGAGCTCCAGCAATGTAGAACATTATATTTAAGAGACACTTTTCTTAATGTTACTTGAGATTTTATTATTATTTGCAGGCTTGTATTTCAAATAGAAAACCCCACCCCAAGATACATGGTAATATATATTTTTATATATTTTTTTATAACCTATTATAAATGAGATAATGTTTTTAAATTCTTCTTAAGCATTGTCATAAACAGCCCAGAGCAGAACAAACATTGATCCAGGAAATCCAGCTATAAAAAGAAAAATACGAAAATAAAGGCAGCAAAATAACCTTCTGAAAAAAGAAACAAAATTCTTCATTGACATTTCTGCTTGCCTTCTACCTAATTAGACTTGAGCTGCATTGTTTGCTGCACTGTTTTTTATACTTTTCTTACAGCAAAGTCTTACTATTATACAAATATTTCTGAATGCATGATTTTGGTAAACATGTTATTAGTCATATGTAAAGAGTCAGAAATTCCTATTTTTCCTTCTTTTAAGTTGCGTGTAGGAATAAGGCACTTAAGAAATACTGTGAAGACATGATAAAGTAGCTAGATGATTTATTTGTTGGTTTTTGTCCCAAGGATGCCTTTATACGTGGGAAACTCTCATTTTAATATTTTAATAATTCTGATGAATGATATATTTTTATATGTATATAAATAAATGAAAATGCTTCCTTACCCATGAAATCCTTGCTCCCTTCACTCCCACTACATCAAGTCACCATCCCTATGCTTGCACTGGCATTTTCTGTGGTGTGTAAATAACAGAGTAATTATCACACTTAGAAAAATTAATCCACTTCAAATCACCCCAAGTGAACAATTCAGATTTGCATTTGAACTACAACCTGATGTTGTCTAGGTCATGGCATGGTGCAAAGTATTTTTAAAGTTTTGGGATCAGGAATATGTTTATATTCAATCAAGCAAACAAGCTCTAACCTGATAACTGTTAGAAGCCACTTGAGCAACATAAATCAAATATATGATAATTCAAGTTTAAGAAAAATCTATTGTCTCTAATCACCTCTCTATCATTGTTTATAACAGCTTATTACAGCAACTCTGAAAAAAAGCCTATTGAGTTTATTGTGATGTATTTCATGTTTATGAATCACAGTAATCTTTTCTACGGTAGTAAAGTACATGCTGATTTCACTGCTAAGTTTAGAGTATCAGGGTTTATAGGAATCAAAATAAGATACCATAGATATTTTTCTCTTTGCCAAGATGTTGTATTTCTCTTTAATTTATGCATCTATATTTTTGCAAAGCTTTTTTAGAAGAAATTTTTCTTATTCTGTCAAAATTGTTTTTCAGGAGAATGCAAGGGGTGTTTTTTCCCTGCTTCAATAAAAATTGACTGTCATCTTCAGTACATTTATCTGTATAGTACAGAGTGTTTACCTTTGGGATTTGACAGTGGTGCTTATTACCTTGATACTAATTGCAATTTGAACAGAATAAACACTGGCTTGAAAACAGTGCTATATATTATTCCAGTAGATGCATCTGTTATTAAATTAACAGAAAGGCTTGACAGGATTCTTTTGCAAAAGGACCCTATAAAATTCTGGAAATTAACCAATCAATAGCCATGGTAGCTCTTTATCAGTGTGGATAAAAGCTTTTTCTTGTTGCTTTTGTTATTTGAGTAACTTAAAAATAACAAATGAAATGAGTAGGAGTTTGAAATCATATTGATATAGCTGATCTAAAAAGGATGCATTTAATGGAAAACAAAAAATGAAAGAAATGGAATAAAGAAAGAATACTTTGGGTCAAACAAAGAAGAAGAGAAGCTCAAAATTCTACTATTAAAAATAATGGAAATAATATTATGTTATTAGAAATAATATTCCATTGTCATTTGCTTGCACTGTATAATTGTAAGCTTTCCAGAATCACTTGAGAGTGAAAGAGTTGGAAACATATTTGCAGACTTTAATCACAGAAAATGTACTATATAATTTCAAGTACTTTGCTGTCATGTCTAAGAGACATTGTAAAGGTTATTTGGAGATTATAATAACAAATATCATTTTCAAAAGAATATGTGCTACTACAACCTGAAGAAGCACAAGCCCATGGGATTTGATGAGATTGATTTACAGATTCAGAGGGAACTGGCAGATGAAGTTGCCAAGCCATTATCCATCATATTTGAAAGGTCATGGAATCTAGTGATGTTCCCACTGATTGGAAAAGGGGAACCATAACCCCCATTAACTAGAAGGGAAAAAGGAAGATCCAAGTAACTGCAGGCCAGTCAGTCTCACCTCTGTGCCTGGCAAGATCATGGAGCAGATCCTCCTGAACACACTATTAAGGCAATTGGAAAATAACGATGCAATGACAGATGGTAACCAATATGGCTTCAGCAAGGGCAAGTCACGCCTTTGCTGAGTGTCAGTGGTTAAAGGAAGAGCAGCTGATGTCATCTACCTGGACTTGTGCAAAGTGGATGAACCATTCACTTGATAAGGAATTGGCTGAATGGTAGCTCTCAGAGATGCGGTTAATGGCTCAGTGTCTTAGTGGAGACTGGTGATGAGTGGCATTCCTCAGGGATTGGTGTTGGGACCAGTGTTATTTAACGTCTTTGTAGGTGACATGGACATGGGGATCAAGTGCCCTCAGCAAGTTTGCAGATGACATCAAGCTGAGTGATGTAGTTGACGTGCTGGACGGAAGGGATGTCATTCAGACAGACCTGGAAAGGCTTGAGAGGTGGGCCTATGCCAACCTCATGAAGTTCAATAAGGCCATGTGCAAGATCCTGCACCTGGGTCAGGGCAATCCCTAGCACATGTATAGGTTGAGCAGAGAATGGCTTGAGAGCAGTTCCAAGGAGAAGGATTTAGGGGTGTCAGTTGATGAAAGATTCAATTTGAGCTGGCAATGTGTGTTTGCAGCCAAGAAGGCCAACCATATCCATACCATAACCATCAAGAGAAGTGTGGCCAGCAGGTAGATGGAGGTGATTCTGTCCCTCTGCTCTGCTCTCATGAGATCCCACCTGGAATACTGCTTCCAGTTCTGGAGCCCCCAACACAAGAAGTACATGGAGATGTTGGATTGTGTCCAGAGGAGGGCCATGAAGATGATCAGAGGGCTAGAGCACCACCCCTATGAGGACTGGCTGAGAGATCTGGAGCTCTTCAGTCTGGAGAAGGGAAGGCTCTGAGGGGACCTTATAGTGGCTCTCATGAGGGCCTACAGGAAAGCTGGGGAAGGGACATTTTAGAAGGACATGTAGCGACAGGACAAGGAGAAATGGCTTTAAACTGGAAGAGGGTATTTAGACTAGATATCAGGAAGAAATACTTTACTGTGAGAATGATGAGGCACTGGAACAGGTTGCCCAGTAAGTTGTGAATGCCCCTCTCTGGCATTCTAGTCCAGGCTGGATGAGGCTGTGGCCAACCTGATCTAGAGGGAGGTGTTCTTGCCTATAGGAGAGGGATTTGAACTAGATGATCTTAAAGGTCTCTTCCAACCCAAACTGTTCTATGATTTTATAATACTACAAGTGATATTTTCCAAATCAATTTTATTTCTGAAATTCACATTTGGCTTTTAGTTTACTATTGGCAAAATACTTTCATATGCTTCACAGAATTTTGAGTGATTGTTTTCTCTTGGTGAAAAATGACAAGTTTTGTTTTTGTTTTTTCACTTGTTTTGTGTTTTTTGTTTACATACATAGTGAAGGTAATGTTCTACTGACTCAATTTGTGGTAAGCTAAAACGGTCTACATAAGGAATTAATGTGAAATAGTAGTGCACGCTAAAATTGCAAACTTAACTCTTCTAACTTCTTCTCAAATAGCTTATACACTGGAAGAATTGGCATGAAACTTATGAGAATTTAAAAGCTGTGACTCCTGGAGTGTAATGAAGGAGGTAGTACCTCATTCCATAGATTGAAAACATCAAGTAGATTCCTTTGAATTGAATCCAGTATAGATCAACTTTCTGAAAAAGAAGTCATTATGAAGCTCTCATCTACATTTCTTGCCCTACATGCATGAATTGAGGAAATCAAACATTTCTGCTCAGTGGTAACAAAACCTCTTCCTGAATGGCTGAAGTGCAGCAATGGTCACATGAAAAGCATCCATGGCACTGACACCTCAACAAATAAATGGACAGTTATTCTCTTGGATTTCTTATCTTTTAATTAGTTATTAGTAGGAGAGACTCTTGTCTTATCTTGAGTAAGCATAGCTTCTGCAAGAGTCTTTGGGAAGTAACCTTGCCAAAAGCCTTCTGGAAATCTGAGTGAATGATATCAATTAATTAATGCTCATCAACTTTTTCTATGTAAACTGATAGTTTTTGTGGGAATCTTGAGTATAAAAATCCATGTGGAATTTTTCTAAATATTTCATATCAGCGTATTCTGGTCTCTGTCGTAATTCCTGCCTGTTTTCCTGATAGGATAGCCAGTATAATAGTCTGTAGCCGTTTTATCCATTATAGGTATCCTTTCTCAAGAGTTACATCTCTTCAGTCTTTTATTCCTCTTGTCACAATGTCTGATTCAAGCAATAGTTTATATAACTCAGTTTGAAACTCAGTAACTTCATACTGGAGTTTCCTTTGCTCTTGCACAAACTACCCAATTCTGACAATTGCTACTGCTTGATTTATTAATTTGTGCTAAAACCTCTTCTATTGACACTTTCCTTCTTATGGAATAGCTTCTCCATCTCATCCCTTGTGAAGTAGGGAACCTTTCTGACCTTCTCCATACCGAGCACTGATGAAAGGATTCACTTATCTCTTTTGCAGTAGTATCACCTTTCTTCAGTGCTCCTTTTGTATCTTGGTAATTTACTGGATCCACTGACTTTTCAGTCATCCTACTTCTGCCTTTGAAAACCATTTTTATTATTAGTTTTTATACTTTCTGCGAGTTTCATACCAAAGTATTACTCTTGCTTCATTTTAGTCTTCCGTTTAACTTGCAAGTTTCTTTTCTCATTTGGATATAAATTCAATTGTTTACCCTTTTGATATGTTCCTTCAACTCGCTATTTTTCTGTTCATTTGGTTTTGGGTTTTTTTTGTTTGTTTGTTTTTATTGTTGAAAAGATATTTATTCAGAGACATTCAGGCGTAATAAGCAGCACCTCTTATGGTCACCTTTGTATTTGTCACTCTAAAGAAAGGTGCAAAATATAAATACTGAAAAACCTAGGAATCAGGAATCTGTGACAGGTATACATGAGTTCGCAATCCCCTGTCTTACTTCAGGTTGTGGAGAAGTACGGAATTTGAAACTTTTATTTTTTTTGTTGATTTATAAGCATCAGATAGTCATTGAGCAAATTTTTTTTTAGGATTTTACTTCTAGGTATTTTTTAATGTACAATTTTTTTTTTTTTTTTGCTTTTATATCAATTTATCCTCAGTCCTCCAGACTTCATTGGTAACATTTTCATCCTCATAATGGATTTTCTTATTCTTGCCTGGATATGACTACTGGTTCCTATCATTTTACATAATGAAGTCTGACATGATTTCTTTTCTCTGGTATGTTTTCATGGTATGTAGATTCAGTGGCATTCTACAGTCCAAGTCTTGAGCGTATATACTGTTGAGTACATTAGCAAAGATTTAGATAGGAAAAGAAACTATGAGCAGTTTCAAATTTCCAGTGGAGTTTGCAGGGATCATTTCAACACAGTTTTTTTTTCCTAATGATATTTTCGTGATTTTTTTCATCCATGTTCTCAGTTTGCCTACAGATTTTATTGCATAATAGTTACCTTCCTAAAGCAAATTATCATTTCAAAAACTAAAGAACTTGGCTAAAATGGAAAACATTATTGTAACTGAAGATGAAAATATTTTAGAGATAGTATAGCTCATTGACACTTGAAAGTGCACAATTTTAAAATATTTTATTATGTAGCTGAGCAAAATTGATTCAGGTGCTATGAAAAACTGACTCACCTCTTCCTTTTTTAAGTATCAAGACATAACAGCTGTGTCTGAGTGGAAAATACTATCACTACTATCATTCATTTGCTTAGATTTATGAAAAGTGCTTATCTTTTTTTATAGGCATCATGGTAAAATTGTATTTCAAAAAAAATTGAAAGTCTTAACAATTTCTCCGACTCTACAGCCAAAGTCAGTCAGAGGAAAGTTGCTTGACAGTAATTGATCATAACGATGTTTGCAGGACCATGGACATAAATTACATGTTAAAAAACTGAGTTCTGTCTTTCGCTTATTGTTGTTGTGTTTCTTAGAGCGGAACTTCAAAATAACCACAATACTTACCTGTCCTTGAAAATTACCTTCCTCTCTGCTACTGAAATCACTTGTAACCTAGAATGAATGGGCAGCAGAAAACGAAACCTTATCAACTGACATTGGAATCTAAAGGACTAGAGAAAGAATAGAGGAATTATAGTTAAAAAAAAGACAGATAAGTATGAACTGTGGAGTAAAACTCCTTAAGAAATACAATGCATGCCATAGATAAATGTTTGTTGATCTGTAGAAATACCTGTGAATGCGGTCTGTTACACCATGCATGAATTACTGATTTTCTTCACTTGTGAAATAAAAATTATTTATAGTGTAATGTTTCCTAAGTACAGCTAGAGGCTGTCAGGTGATGTGTGGAAATCAAACTCTGTAACCACAGAGTAGTTTATAAAACAGGTATATTTAATCAGTGCTGTGCACATACTGGATGCAGAGGGGGTATTCACACCTAGCCTGCATACCAGAGGTCAAGAAAGGCACATACTTAAAGAACAAGCTGCTTACATATGCACTAGATTAGAAAAGGTTGGGTTATTACAATGAGTCCCCAAAATGATTGATATTTTTCCCCGCCCCAAGTCTCAGTTCTTTTACGCATGCATGGTATCTCTCAGTGGTCCCTAAAGGTCTGATGAAGGATGTATGTCTTTCTCGCTGTGTATTCTTTGACCTGGGTGAAGTTGGAGGGTGCTTGACTGGCTCTGGCCAGTCATCTTATCAGGTACAACTCTGTCCAGCAGTCCACTGCTTCTTCGTTAATTTGTGGTTTCACTGTCCGGGCCTGCTACCTTGCATTCCAGAGATAGGATTGCTAACAATGTTATTTGGAGAAACAGGAGACCTGCTGTCTGTACTAACTGTCTGAGTCTGTAGAACAGCATCTGGTATCGGAGGCCAAAACCTTGTCCTGACCAGCAAGGTCAGAGCTGTAGCGGCTGCTTCACCACCCCATCAAGGCTCTTAACTTTTAACCTAACTTATTTTCCTTAATTCACAGGTATACCTGATACAGTCCCATGCAAGAATAAATGTGCAATTAAAAGTAATTTATACTGAAAATATTTTTTGTGGAACTGAAAGAGAAAACTTGTATTTCTGAAGGACATGGCCTAATTCTTGAGTTAAAGCACAGCCTAGTGCACAAGCACAGTCTGCAAAAAATCTCTCATGCTTGATCTTCAGTTCACTACTTATCCAGCCCCAGACTGCTGTTATTCTCTAACCAGTGTTCTTTGGCTAAGATCAGCACTTGATTTACACTTTCTGTACTTTCATCAGCTGTGTGGGTAGTGCTGCAGGTAAAAATCTACACTGGATTTCATCATTCAATGACATTTTTCTTATGGGCTAAATACAACACAATCTGTTCTCCTGCATCTCATTCTATGAAAAACAAAACAAAAACAAACAAACAAAAAAGATTTGGGGACATTTATATAAAATATGATATTTTTTTCTCCATTCTAGCCTTGAGATGACAAAGTAATCTTTTCTACTTCTTATGGGTTTTGCTCCCTATCATTCTGTACAGTTTTTTTTTCTTAGCTAGAAGAAATTATTTGTTAGGGATTATCTATTAAATTAAAAGTAGCAATCAGAAAGCCAAAACCCCAAAACCTAGTTTTAGTTTTGATTTGTTCATTATACAGTAAAGTAATGAAAGTTTTCAGACTCTCAGTAGGAATCAGTAATTCTGATCACAGCAGATGAACTTATGCCAATTTAGCATGATGCAAATATTTAAGCCAACCTGAGAAACCTTCTTTTGAGCACATATAGTTCAAAGAATAGCCATTTTTATGTCTTGTTTGTGACAATCAGGAAGTGGAGAAATAGCAGTAACGAGAAAAATACCTTCTGGTATAATCTTTGAGAAGTGCTGAGCCAACAGAAGTTTTAAAACAATATTAGAAGACAGTTCTGACAATGTGAAGCTTCTAGCTGAGCAAATCTGTTGGAAGGATCACAGTAAAAATCATCAGCATTAACATTTTCTCAATTTTGTCATTCTTTTTGTCATTTATCTTCTTCAAAATTGTGCTTATATGAAATTATGCTCATTCTGAGATTGAAGACAGAAAATAAATGCATAAAGTGCTCAGCTAGTGGGAT